>NC_073309.1:56052504-56683891 GCF_027595985.1 Sorex araneus | reverse complement strand
TGGCTTGCGGGACCATACCCCAGTTCCCCAGGGTCGACTGGCCAGGACCCTGACAACTTTGACCTGGGGGGCTGGAGCGACAGTACAGCCGCCGACCGGAGTTCAATCCCCAGCATCCCATATGGTCCCCCAGGCACCCCTAGGAGTAATTCCCAAGTGCAGAGCCAGAAGTAACCCCAGAGCATAGCTGGGTGTGACCCAAAACGCAAAAACAAAACACAAAAAGGCTGACCTGGCACCGAGACCCTGAGAAGACTAACCGCTCCCCTGCGCCCCCCCCCACCCCAAAGCTCCAGAAGAAACAAAGGCTAGGAAAAGAATATTTCCACCACTCCCAAAACTACCCCCTTGGAAACCACCCTAGCACCCAGCTAGAAGCCCCATGTGGGGCAAATGGAAGATACCTATAAACGCCACCTTGAACAAAGGAAGAGCGCATAAGCTGCCCCTGCCCAAGCACTGTCCACTGCATCTCCCCTCTTGAGATGTGTGCTGGGGTTCTCTCCGACTCTGGAGAAGCCCCTGTTGTCCCTTGAGCGTGGCACTCTCTCTCCCTTTAATCTCCCTCCTTCCCCTTCCTAAAGCCCTTCAAGTAAAACGTTTTTACGTCACTGCTCGTCTACTTTCTGCGAGAAAACACAAGGACCCAGACACCCTGGGTCAGGCCGAGGGGACCGACTTTCCTTTCCTGCAAAGAGCCTGAGTGCGGCTCCCGGAGAGATGGGGCGGTGGGGTTCGACTCTCCCGTGGAGAAGACCAAGCGGAGGTCAGGTATGGCTTGAAGCCACCCGGTGGGGCTGGCTGGGCTCTGCCCACGCCATGCAGGGGCTCATAACAGACTTATCAGCCCTAGCCTTCCCAGGCGTCCTGCGGTGGCAGAGCGGGTCGGAAGAAGTGACCGTCTATCACCTCTCCGCCTCACGTAAGTCTCGTCTAGTCCACATCAGTCTCCCACCTCCCACCGCGATCCTCCTCCAGTCCGCACCGCAGCGCACTCCGCCCACCCCGAATCGCGAGGGGTGAGGCAAGCAGATAGTGCGGGTGTGAGAGTTTGTGAGGCGAGGCGGGTCTGTCGCCCTCCCGGACGCGACTCAGACGCGCCAATCCCGCGCGACCCCCGGCCGGGAAGCCTTCAGCGCCCCAGCCCGTCCAGCTCCCTGCGGGGAAGCCTCTTTGCGGGGAGGCCCAGGTACCTGCAGGAAAGCACTCACGTGCGCCAAACCTGTAGGCGCCGCCGTCGCCAACGCCATCGCAGGTCGGGGTGAATGAGCCACTTAACCAGTGGAGTGCACAGAAAACTAATGTCACTTCCAGGGTCGGCCAATATGGCCAGTAGAATACCGCGAGACTTGCCGTGATGCTGATACTCCTCACGGGTGGTCTGATTGGTTGAAGCCAGGAGCATGGTCGCACTGCCTTCTGGGTAATGTAGTTTCGGCCGCTACAGGACCAGGATAGGATTGTTAGACGTTATCCTGCACCCAACCCTAAAGGAACCTCGCCTACCTCCTGTGCTGTGGCCGGAAACCAGCAGAAACGGTCAAGAAGACACTTCACCCTGATGTGAATACTCCTATCACTGTAATACGCCATATCAACACTTAAAATGAGATCTAGAGGGAGAGAGGGGCAATGATTCAATTTTTCGTTTTTGCTGGTGCTGAAGAGACAATACAGCAGGTAAGATCAACTTGGGCACCCCATGTGATTCCCCAGCACTGCCTAGAGGAGAAATAACTCCTGTGTATCCTGTGTATTGCCGGATGTGACCCAACTCTTCCCTTCCCCCCCCCCCCGCCGCATACTATACACACACACACACACACACACACACAATTTGTTATTGTTATTGTTCTATACAACACATTTAAAACGGCCAGGGTGAGAACAGGAGAGATAGTACAGCAGGTAGAGTGTTTGCCTTGCCATGCAACCTAGCTGGGTTCTATTCCCAGAACCCTATATAATCTCCTGAGCCAGCCAGGAGTGATCCCTGATCGTAGAGGCAGGATTAAGTCCAGGGTACTGCCAAATGTGGCCCCAAAACAAAAACGGGGGCTGGAGCAATAGTACAGCAGGTAAGGCGTTTGCCCTGCACGCATGGCTGACCTGGGCTCAATTCTCGGCATCCCATATAGTCCACTGAGCACCGCCAGGAGTAACCCCTGAGCATCCCTGGGTGTGACCACCCCCCCACCACACACACAAACGGGCCAGAGAGATAGTACAAGGATAAAGGTGTTTGTCTTGCATGAGTCTGGCTGGGGTTAGATTCCTGTAGCTACAAGCAGCCAACGCAGCCCAGAATAGTCCCTCAGTCACCCCTGGACCTCAAAACAAAAGTTGCAGGGCTATGGTATGGCTTAATGTTAAAGTAATGTGTCTTTGCATCTGAGGTCATGGTTTTGCATGCGCTGACCCTGGTTTGATCCCTGGCACCTGAGTACTGTAGGGCTGGTTAATAACTTTCTTTACCTTGAAAAAGGAAAAATCTGCAGATGTGCAATCTTCAAAGTGACAGAAGAATGAATAATGACACAATTTTGCTTTTTTCTTTATCTCTTATTCTTTTGTAGAGAGCAAAGATGAAACATTTTGGTGGCAATATCCAAACAAGAAATTAATTCAAGGAACCAGAGCAATAGTACAGCACATAGGACATTAATTTTGCACGCACCAACCTGGGTTCAGTCCCTGGTATGGTACCCTGAGCACTGCCAGGAGTAATTCCTGAGTGCAGAGCCAAGAATAACCTCTGAGCACTGAGCATCACCAGGTATGCCCCCTTCCACATACACACACACACAAAAAAAATCAAGTCAGGGGTTGGAAAGATATGGAGAGATACTAAAGCCAGTTAGGTGCTTGCCTTGCAGGTGGCTGACCTAGACTTGATCCCTGGCACCACATATGGTCCCTTGAGCCTGCCAGAAGTGATCCTTAAACACAGAAGCAAGATATGAAATAATTAGATAATAAACCTGTTGCATGAACGTTCTGCAATCAGAGGCGCTGAGGTAGGAACGCGGAAGAAATAATCACTGACTGGAGGACTAAGGCTCGCTCTGGCTCTTAGCAAAGGCAGATGGCCTCGTGGACCTCCTTTTATTGATCATGGTACCTCTAAAGGGCGCAATATAGTGACTTCACCAAAGGCATCAAAAAATGGTACAGGGAGAACATTGAGACAATGGGAACATATTGTTTCCTTGTATGGGTAGGCCTATAGCCTCGGGAAAAGAATACAGAACTGAGAAGGAAAAGATACAAAACCGAAACTGAAACCTTCTACAGGCACCTGGATTTACATCCCAAAGACAAATCTGGGCCAGCACCTGAAATCTACAATTTACAATATCAAAGGTCAGGCCTGGCTAACGCCATCTGCATGTCAAAGACCAGCCAGGCTTCTGTGAGAGAAGGAAAAACTGCTCTTTTCAGTATTCTGAAATTATTTTTCTGAAGGCAGCTTGAAGGGGGAAAATGTTCAGCTTCATCCAAACCAGTCAGGACACACGAGAAGTCTCGCCCATTTTCATGGGTCCCTATGTTCCTGTCCGTAGCACGGTACAGTGTACATGGGCTCGCCCTGATAGCTCAGTCCAGCCCCAACATAAACCTATTGTTGTCAAAATCATTAACTTGGGGGTGTGGTGTCACCAGCATGTCAACCTGTATCTTTGGGGCAAGTGCATCAGCAGCCTGATGGTGCCTTGAGGCTTCCTGATACCCTAAAAATTGCTACTGTGCATTTGGCTGAACCCTAACAACTTGTGACCAAGTTTTCCAAGAAACTGTATCACTGCCATCCTGTTGCTTATCGATTTTCTCGACTAGGCACCAGTAACGTCTCCATTGTGAGACTTGTTACTGTTTTTGGCATATCGAATACACCATGGGTAGCTTGCCATGCTCTGCCATGCGTATGAGATACTCTCAGTAGCTTGCCGAGCTCTCTGAGAGTGGCAGAGAAATCAAACACGGGTCATCCATGTGCAAGGCAAACACCCCACCCACTGTGCTGTCACTCCAGCTCTTCCAAAAAACTAAACTGCCAAAATTTAGGTATGTGAGAGCCACACCTAACCTACAAACAACCACCAGCTCAGCTATACAAAGTTCATTTATCAGCCTTATTTCAGAGACCCATAAATAAATCTCAAAAGAGATCAAAAGTCACAGAAAAGCTCAAACCCACACATGGCTTAACAGACTAGGGTAAATCAGAGAGGGACGGGTTGGCCTGAGGCCTGTGCAGCACCTGTATTGCAAACCCCCCAGAAGCCGCTTGCTTTCACAATCCAAAATTGCCACCATACCGCTGGCTTGGCTCCACCATCTCAGGACAGACCTCACTAAGATATAATCTGCTGAAAATTCAGATATGCGGGTTTTGTGACTGAAATATCCAGGCTTTCTTGGGGTCAGAATGGGCTTCAGAATGGGCTACCTTCCCTCACCACCCTGTACTTCCAGAAGCCTTGGAAGTCACATCCACACCCCAAAGTGGATACCCAATTAAAAAGCTACTCCAGCCTTACTGTCCCCATAAAAGAACTGAATGCCCTGAACAAAAACCATGACTTCTTAGCACCTGTATTGCAAACCATAATGCACAAAAGGAAAAGGAGAGAGCCAGCAAGAAGGAAAGTGGCTCCCATAGAGGGAGACTGGGGTTGGGGGTGGGATGTTGGGGGATTGTGGGAGGAAACGGGACATTGGTGGTGGGAAATGTATACTGGTAGAACGATGGGCACTGGATCATTGTGTGACTGAAACCCAATTATCAATAGTTTTATAATTCAATAAAAAAATTTAAAGAAAAAGTAATGTGGAGTTCATGCCCAATTCAATCAGCTTAATCAATGGCTGAATAAATAGTAGTACTCCTACATTTAAAAAAAACATTAATTTGGGGGGCTGGAGCAGGTAGGGTGTTTGCCTTCCACACAGCCGACCCGGGTTCAATTCCTAGCATCCCATATGGTCTTCTGAACACTGCCAAGAGTAATTCCTGAGTACAGAGCCAGGAGTAACCCCTGTACGTTGCCAGGTGTGACCCAAAGGCAAAAACAACAACATTAACTTGGGTGTATTTTGTACCTCTAGGAAACTGAGATTGTATTTTGGGGGCTGGAGATATATTGCATCACATAGCTTACCTTGCATGTAGCCTGTTGGATATCATTGGTTTGTCCTTTCCCCCTTGCCACAAGGAGCTTAGGTTTATCAGTCACACCCATCAAAGTGCTCCCGAGTCACTCCCATTCTTTTGTTTATCTGTAACCAATTCTACCAGTTTATCTGCTCTTCCCTTAATCAAACTCTGTTAATTGGTAAGGTCAGAACTTCCTAGGACACTGAATATTATAACATTGCCTTTCTCTCCTCTTTATGCCTTTTGAATAATTTACTTTAAAGCTATGTCTTTTTTGTATGGACACAAGAAGACAATATTATGTTTTTATAACTTAAGACTTAATTGGCCTCGATATTCCCTCCTGGGCATCTGCTTTCTCCACTTAAGCCTCAGTTGCCCTCAGTTCCTAGCACCCCAAAGTAGGGTCCCCGACGTGGGACGGGAAGGATCCAGGGCAAGCGGTGAGTTATGTGCTACCCTGGCATCGAGATGGGCCTGGCCAAAGTGCCTAATTCTTAACTATAAGTTAAGAGCTTGATCATAGACAAATGCTGTCATGATCCAATAGTAATTATGAGACAGGGACCCTGCCAGGGATAGGAAAGACTGATCTGGCCTGAGCACTGTAGTCTGAGATTGAGATGGCCCCAGGAGAGCAATTCTATAAGCTTTAATGCATCTCTTATTGTGTCCATACAAAATAATTAATATTATGAATTCTTATATGTTTGCTGGCTGAGGAGAAGAGAAACACATTCATGGGACTCCGCCCTTGGGTGGATCCTCCTGCTGATAGAGAATTAAGTCCTAGGAGAAGCATCCCCTGAGGGAAAAGAACCTTACCTTATTGCTGACCACACCTATGTGTATGCCCCAACCCCCTCATGCTGGGGAGATTTAACTAGGCTGTAAGAGTGGGTTGGGGGCCAGATCCACCGGAGCCAGATCCACCGGGGCCAGATCCACAGGGCCAGATCCACGGGGGCCAGATCCACAGATCGAGAGAGAGACCGAGAGCCGGGAGAGAGGCAGAGAGAGAGAGAATGAAGTAGGATGGGGGAGAAAGAAGCAGGAGGAGAATCAGAGGAGAATGGAGATGGACATGAAATAAACCGATCGAGCAACCAGTTTGGCCTTCTTCCTTCCTTCGCCTGCCTCGCCGCCGCCTGCGCGCCTTTTCTTTTTCTTTTTATTTTTATACAGTAGCCAACCCAGGTTTAATCCCCAGCACTCCATGTCTCCCCTCACCAGCCCCCCTCACCACCCATGTTGTGGTCCCTGAGCACACAGCCAGGAGTGACCTCAAAAAAAAATTAGGGCCAGGGGCTGGAGTGATAGCACAGCGGGTAGGGTGCTTGCCTTGCACTCGGCCGACCCGGGTTCGATTCCCAGCATCCCGTATGGTCCCCTGAGTACTGCCAGGGGTAATTCCTGAGTGCAGAGCCAGGAGTGACCCCTGTGCATCGCCAGGTGTGACCCAAAAAGAAAAAAAAATTAGGGCCAGAGTGATAGTACAGCAGATAGGGCATTTACCTTGTACATGCTTGACCTGAGTTTGATCGCCGGCATCCATATGGTCCCCTGAGGACTGCCAGAAGTAATTAATGATGCAGAGCCAGGGATATCTGGATATTCTCTGAGCATCACTGGATGTGACCCAAAAAGACAAAAGAATGTACATTTCTTTTGTTCTAAACCCAAGTTCTGGTGCACACCATTCAAAGGCCAACTGTTTATGAGGCAAGATGATGTGAGAAAAGGATTTATTTGGGGCCCTAAACCTGAGATTGATGTCGGTGGGCCCCATGGGTGGCTTATATGAAGCGGAGAGAAGAAAGACGGTTACTTTCTCCCCATCTGCCTCTGCCACCAGGATCCAGCGTTACTGGGTTCTTGTCTCGTCTCACAAAAAGAACTTCAGAAATAGATGAGAAATGAAGCAAAACAGATTTTATTTGGAGGTTTCTGAAGGGAAGGAGGAAGAGAAAGTAAGTGAGAGAGAGTAGAGAGTAACATGCTCAAGAGAGAACATGGGGGGCTGGAGCAATAGCATAGCGGGTAGGGTGTTTGCCTTGTACACGGCCGACCCGGGTTTGATTTCCAGCATCCCATATGGTCCCCTGAGCACCTCCAAGAGTAATTCCTGAGTACAGAGCCAGGAATAACCCCTGTGCATCGCCGGGTGTGACCCAAGAAAAGAAAAAAAAGGAGAGAATGTGGGCTTCTCCAAGGGCAGAGAGAGCGCCCTACACACATCCTAGCATTAAATAGGAAAGCATGAAAATATACATCTCAAGTGGAGAGATACAGGTGCTCCGGCACAACATGTGCTTGGCCATGTGGGCACAAGTAGCACCTAGACTAGGGCAGCATATGTGCTCCCTTCCTTTGTTCAAGGGGCTTTTATAGGGTTTTTCCAACTTACCTCCATGCGGGGCTTCTACCTAGATAAAAGTCCATGCTAAGGTTGTTGCTAAGTGGGTAGAACTCCTTTTCTTGACCTTTGGTTCTGCTGGATCTTCTCTCAGAGAATGGGTCCAGCCTTCTCTGGTCTAGGCTACTAATGGTTAATCAGGTTAAGGGAAGGAATTGAGGTTCTCCAGTAATTTCTTTCAGGATCTTTCTGTAGGGAGAGGTCCAGTATCTTCAGGGTGTGTTCCCAGAGAAAGTCTTATCAGGTATTACTATCTGTATCCACAAAGTGGGTCAGATGTAGGACTGGTGGCTTTATTACTTCCAGATATTTCATTGCCATCATGTTGGTTATGATGGTAGCCACTATAAGCCACACTCATAAACTGCCCTCAGTGCCGTGTAATCCCACCAAGGGCCAACATCCAGAGACTGTAAGACCAAGCTCCAAGAAGCCCTTGGTCTAATAGCCTTGTTCTCCCTCTTGGAGAACCTGACAAGCTACCAAGAGTCTATTGCCCGCACGAGAGAGCCTTGCAAGCTCCCCAGGGCATATTCATATCCCAAATACAGTAAAAGATAAATACATACCTCTCGGAGAGCCCGGCAAGCTACCAAGAGTATCTGACCTGCATGGCAGAGCCCGGCAAGCTACCCGTGGTGTATTCGATATGCCAAAAACAGTAATGATAGTCTCATTCCCCTGACTCTGAAAGAGCCTCCAATCGTTGGGAAAGACAAGTAAGAAGAGGCTGCTAAAATCTCAGGGCTGAGTGTAATAGAGACGTTACTGGTGCCCGCTTGAGTAAATCGACAAACAACAGGATGACAATGATACAGTGGTACAGTTATCATGTTGGTGGGGTTGGAGGGAAGCCTTCCCTAACCTACCTGCCTGCATCAAGATGATGATTCATGTTCCTCCCCCAAATCCACCTTCCTCTCCAATAGGGAAGATAGGGGCTTATATAGAGCTGGTTGGGAAAATAAGTTAGAAGAGGAACTTGTCTTGAGGACATCAGGGCAGTGCCAATGGTGAGATCCTTGGAGCATGATGGCCTGTTCTGTGACATGGTCAGGCAACCATACTTCTCCTGAGTCTTCAAAATAACCTTGAAGAGTCCTTCTGGAGGGCCAGTTGTTTTCTTCTCCATCCTTTTTTTCAACTGGACCTGGTTTCAACACACAAAAGGATTAACACAAGGCATTGAGACTGGGCAAAGACTAAAAGAAAAAGATATTACAAGCACTGTGTCCATTGTTGGATAACACTGGTTCAATCCTTTCTTCTCCACTGCAAGGACCTTAGGTTTATTGAGTAACACCCGTCACAATGCTCCCAAGGCACTCCCATTCCTCTGTGTTTATCTCTAACTTCTCTTTTGTGCTCTGCTTCCCCTATCTGCTAATCACTTATATTCCCAAATCAGACCTTGTGACTTATAGAGTCAGATTCTTCTGAGGACTCTGTATTTTGTATATGCAAGTGAAAGACTGCTTTTCTCTTTCCTTTATGTCCATTTTTTTTTTTTTTTTTTGCTTTTGAGTCACACCTGGTAATGCTCTGTACTCAGGAATTACTTCTGGTGGTACTTGGAGAATTGGACCTGGGAGGGCTGCATGCAAGGCAGATGCCCTCCCGCTGTACTATTGTTTCAGCTCTCCTTTTTGTCCTTTGCATAGTTTACTTTATTTATTTGATTTGCTCATTTTATTTTATTATTTTGTAAATTTTATATTTTTTATAAAGTAGTTCACAATCTTTTATTACATTTAATATTCAAACACCAATCTCACCACCATTACATGTTTCTCACCACCATATTTTGGATGTTTCCATCCCAAACTCAAGCCCTGCCCCAAAGCAGAACCAAAATAATTTATTTTGAATTGTTTTTTGAATAAACTGCTGAAAATTATCCAAAAAATGTTTCCTTAGAGAAAAATGTGTGAAGATTGTTGTATTTCACCGAGGGACCATTAAGCCCTTCTATAAGAGATCACTAACATGTTGTTAAAGATTAAACCTTGTGCTTATATATATATGTATATGTATATACATATATGTGTGTGTGTATATATATATCTGTAAAAATATATTTTCCCCTAAGATTGGTTGCCTTCTATTTTAAAACCCATCAAATTTGAGTGTTACTCTCAGAATCATAAAGGGAAATACATATATATATGTATAAGTATATATATATATTTGCCTCTCGTCGTTTGGACAGGCCTCACGCATGAAGGTACAGGCAGAGGAACCCAGGTGTGTGTAATCCCATCAACGGCCAACATCCAGAGACTTAAAAGCAAGCTTCCAGAAGCATGAGGCGGCGAAGTAGCTGCAAGATATAACTTCTCCCCCTGGAAGAAACTAGCAAGCTACTGAGAGCTTCCTGCTCACATGGGACAGCCTCGAAAGCTTCCCATGGTGTATTCATATGCTAAAGCCAGTAACAAGCTGGATCTCATTCCCCTGACCCTGAAAGAGCCTCCAGTGCGACATCCTTGGGAGGGCCGAGTTGAGAGAGACTTCTTAGATCTCAGGGAAAGGACAAATGAGAGGTTACTGAGCCTGCTCGAGAAATCGATGATCAATGGGATTTCATGATTCGTGATTTGTGATTTGCCTCTCGGAGAGCCCGGCAAGCTACTGAGAGTATCCCGCCTGCACGGAAGAGCCTGGCAAGCTCCCCGTAGCGTATTCAATATGCCAAATACAGTAACAATAACAGGTCTCATTCCCCTGACCCTGAAAGAGCCTCCAATCATTGGGAAAGATGAATAAGGAGAGGCTGCTTGTTAAAAATAAAAAGAAAAGGCGCGGGCGAGGGAAGGACGCCTCACCGCACCGAGCCAGGCACAGGGCCTAGGGCAGCAGCTGTCTCTCCCGCCACCCGAGTTCGGTAGCCTCCGGCCGCTTCCCCCACCCCGGGGAGGTTGATGGCGAAGATGTGGCAGGCGAAGGAAGGAACGGAGCCAAGATGGTTGGTCTCACTTGCAGTTTATTCCAATCTTCCCTCTATACACTCTCCGTCTTCTCTACACCTTTATGCCCCCCCCCACCTTCTCTCCGAACCCCCTTTTATTGATCATGGCCCTTCCAAAGGGCGCAACACATTGACGTCACCAAAAGCACCAAAAGATCTTACAGGAAGAACATTGAGGCAACATAATTCTCTTGTATCTGCAGGCCGCTAATCTAGGCCCCCCGGAAAGAAGATACAAAAACAAAACCAAGGCCTTCTTTGGGCTGAAAGTACTCGGATTTACATCCCAAAGACCAGGCTGGGCTGCAGCAAGAAATCTACATGTCAATTACAAACTAGACAGCACCTGAAATTTACATTCCAAAGACTAGGCTGGGCCAGAGCCTGGAATCTACAAAGTCAAATCAATTCTGGCTAGCACCTTAGATCCGGGTCAAAGATCAGCTAGGTTTCTGTGACAAAAGGTTTCTGTAACAAAACTCCAGAAGGCAGCTGGAAAAGGGGAAATATTCCAACAGCTGCTAAAATCTCAGGGCTGGGACAAATGGAGATATTTCTGGCACCCACTTGAGTAAATCGATGAACAACGGGATGACAGTGATACAGTGATTCAGTGATACTCTCAAAACATTAGTGGTGTGAAGTATGAGATGTCGCGCAGCCTCGATGCAGCCATGTGGTCCAGGAATAAGTTCAGTCATGGGTGAGCCTTGGCCCAAGCATGTGGACAGAGGCTGTGAGCACGGTGGTGGCTGAGTATGGAAGTTTTCAGCTGCTGGGGCTGGCTCCTTTGGGGAGGGGAAGGGCCTCACCCTCCTGGCTACAGATAGCCCCGAATGAAACAGTGTCGTGTGGGGTCTGGCAGCATGGCTATGGCATGTCGTTTTATGCTCGCTTCAGAGGGATTTACATTGAGTGTGCATAGTTTACTTTAGAGCAATGTACTTTTTGTATAGACACAGGAAGACAGCTAATGCTGTGCTTTTGTAACTTGGGAGTTAATTGACTCTGAATAATATTTATTACTGGGCATCTGTCATATTTACTCAGCTTAAGCCTTAGTTGCCCTCAGTTCATAACACCCCTAAAGGAGGGGCCCAATAAGGGACTTGGATAGATCCAAGGCAAGCTATAATCTACACAGGAATCAAAAAAGGTACAAGCTATATGCTACCTTTTTATCAAAAAGGGACAGTCTGAGTGCCATAAAACTTATTATAAGTTAAGAGCCTGGTCATGGACAAACTCTGTCATGACCCAGGAACTTGGAAAAAGGGATGAACTATTTCTATCTAGGTCTTTTTTCTTCTTTTTCAGAGAGTTTGAGGTCATATCTAGTGGTGTTCACTCCCTAAATTGGGGGTGAAGGAGGATTCAGCACAGGAATCTCACTGGTGGAAGCTGAGTTCACCCTTGTATTCTCGCTGGCCTGGATCCAGGGCTTCCTAATCTGCTTTTAGCTGACGAGTGGAGAGAGGACTGGGAGAAGTCAGGGACACACTGTAGCCCCACCAAAGGTCTCTGTAACATCTCAATTCAGGGGCAGGAGCAATAGTACAGCATCCCTTGCTGCACTTTCCTTGCATGTGGCCAACCTGGTTCAATCCCAGGTACCCTATAAAGTCCTCCGTGTCAGGAGTGATTCTTGAGCACAAAGCCAGGAGTAAGCCTTGAACGCTGCCAGGTGTGGTCCCAAAACAGAAAATAAGCAAATGAATCTCAATTCAACATGGCCAAAACCTAACTGCTAGTGTTCCCACTAAAAACTGCTTTTACCACCAATGTCCAAGAGGTGGCACTAACTTGCTGGATTGCACACAAGGATCATACAGGCAGGAAAGCAGTGTCTTGAGGCTTCAAGTTATACATCAACACCCCTACTCCATGTTCACATTGCATTGCTGGAGTAATTTCTCTTGTTACTGATCCAATGATAAGGGTCACAAAGCCTAATCAAAAATATATTGAAAGAAAAAGGACCACTTCGACTCCATTTTGGAAAGTCAGACACCATTTTGTGCCCTAGGGTCATGAGTTTACAACCTAGTAAGAAAAACATGGCAGACTCCAAGGGCATGACATAAACGCCAGGCATTACTACAGATATCAAGGATGATTCAAGTCGATGTAACAAGATGTGTGAACTGCTGTTTCGCTTCTGTACCCTCCGCTTGCTTGCTCAAAGCCGGGAGAATGCACCTGGCAAGGGGCACCCAGACACACAGGCATGAACCCAGGCATGCGGGCAGGAGGGCATAGGGTTTAAAACCTCTTCCGAGGGCGAATCGGGGTTCCAAGTCTCTTAAGCTTGAGAACCTTCAGTGTTAAATCACTTGTATGAGTGCTCTCAGCGCTGAGTCCCTTGTATGAGAGTCTTTTGGTGTATGAATAAAACCTTGAGAAATCTGTCCTATCTCTGAGTATTGAGTCGGCCATTGAGATCAGGCTGTGGCCACTTAACATTTGGAGGTTTCACAAAGATCTCTGACACTTAATAATAGCACTGTAGCACTGTCGTTCCGTTGTTCATCTATTTGCTCGAGCGGGCACCAGTAATGTCTCCACTGCGAGACTTGTTACTGTTTTTGGCATATCCAATACTCCACGGGCAGCTTACCAGGCTCTGCCGTGTGGGTGGAATACTCTCGGTAGCTCTCCGACAACGATGAAGAAATCGAACCCAGGTTGGCCATGTGAAAGGCAAATGCCCTATCCCACTCCAGCCAGTTAATAATATTTATTTGTTTTGAAACAATATTAATTTCCAGTTATCAGCTGTGTGACATATATAGTGTGTCCTTCATTCAAACATCTTTGTATTCATTTGTCTGTATTAAAAGAAAAAAAAAGGAAAAAAATACACAACATATAATAAAATTGTGGGTGAAAAATCCCTGGAAATGAGGACGCGATTCCTTTAAGCATCGCAGCTCCACCCACTTTGCCAGTCTGACGTTTTTAACCCGCACTGGGGACCTGGTGGTTTGACCTTTGCCCTGGAGGTGTAGCTTTTAGTTTTGTCCTGGGGCCACATTCGGAGGGCCAGCGCTCAGGGATCACTCCTGGCAGTGGTTGGGGAACGAACCCGGGACGCCTCCGTGCAAGGTTAGCCTTGCACTCTGCCATCCGGCACCCGCCTGGCCCCCGGATTGCGGCTGAGACTGTTCCGCGGTTCGGGGCCCCAGGCTGAAAGTTCTGAAGCGGTGGCATTCCCACCAACAGTCTGTGCGTGCTTGACTTCTATCTTCAGTGCATCATGGTCTTCAAAGGTAGTTGATATGATTTCTATCTTCCTGATTCTGTTGAGGTATGTTTTGTGACCCAGCACATGGTCTATTTTGGAAAATGTTTCATATGCACTGGAAAAAAATGTATTTTTTCTTTTTGGGATTCTTTTTGGGATATACTCCCTGTATAGATCTATTAGCCCTCTCTCTTCTATCTCTTCCTTCAAAGCCAGTGTTTCCTTGCTGAGTTTTTTTGTTTTACTTTTTGGGTCACACCCGGTGATGCACAGGGGTCACTCCTGGCTCTGCACTCAGGAATTACCCCTGGCAGTGCTCAGGGGACCATATGGGATGCTGGGAATTGAACCTGAGTCAGCTGCGTGCAAGGCAAATGCCCTACCTGCTGTGCTATTGCTCCAGCCCCTCCTTGCTGAGTTTTAATCTTGTTGATCTATCTAGAGGTGATAGGGCAGTATTGAAGTCTCCAACTACTATTGTCTTGTTAGCAATGTCCTTGTTAAAATCTGTTAGCAGTTGTTCTAAGTATTTAGCTGGTCCCTCATTAGGTACATACACGTTTAGGAAGTGTGATTTCTTCCTGCTGCACATATCCCTTGACTAGTAAAAAAATGTCCTCAGGAAGAACCAAACTTTATAGCTCTTACTGTGCTCATACAGAATGACATTGCTGGAAATATTAGAAATATTAGAAGTAGATTTACTGTAACTATTTAAGCAGATTACTAGCTCACACCCTGACACACCCTTGTTTGGAATCACTCCCTTGAGTGGATCTCCTTAGATGAGATTTCTTTAGATGAGGTCTTGTTAATCTCCTCAAAAAACGGTCTTACCCTTCTTTGTTGATTTGTTGATGTTAAACCCACCTTTGTGCTACGCCCTATGTAATTTGCTATATAAACAGACTGTGGGACAAAGGGGGAGGGGCCTTACTCAGAAGAAGGAGAGAGAGAGAAGGAAATAAACTGATCGAGCAACCAGTTTGGCCTTCTTCCTTCCGTCGCCTTCCTTTGACCGACAGCACACACAGCGGTTCCAGAGCACGGACGTGGGTGGTGAGACAGAGCTACCCGGAGAGCCCGAGTACACGTGCCCATTGGCGTGCCTTAGTTTTTTACAGCAGTGTCACAGTCAGAGCACCCAAGACTAGCTCTTTTATCCAGAAGATGCACCCATGTGAAAAATGTGGCCCAGTCTTTGAAAGACATTTTCGACCTGGCTGAGCATCAGGAAACATATTCTATCTAGAAACAATGTATGTGTATCACATGTGGGAAACAAGTCTGGTTTAATACAAACCCTAAGAGCCAGAAACAACAGCGTGGAGAGAAATCCCTAGAGGAGATGAAGACAGGGTCTTGCGTGTGAGCAGTTTTTCTGTCCTATCATCTGAGATGCCCTTTATGACAGGAGAGAGCGGTATGGACATTCCAGCTACCTCAGGCATTTTCCAGCATTATGCCCCTCCTGGTAAATGAGAGCCACAGAGTAACACCAAGTATGTAGAAGCCTTTCACAGGGGACAGAGACATTATGAGTGCAATGAGTGTGTAAAAGCCTCAGCTGCAAAGACTCACTTGTTCAGCACTGGAGAGTTCACACTGGAGAAATGCCTTATCAGTGTGGCACATGTGGGAAAGTTTTTAACCATAGCTCTAAGCTTATTGTACACCAGACCTTACAGGCCTTACTGGAGCAAGACCTTACAAGGGCAGTGAGTGTGGGAAAGCTTACAGCCACAAGTCCACACTTGTTCAACATGAGAGTCTCCACACTGGAGAAAGGCCTGATGAGTGTAGTGAATGTGGGAAATACTTTGGACACAAATACAAACTTATTAAACACTGGAGTATTCACACTGGGGCAAGGCCTTATGAGTGCATTGCATGTGGGAAGTTCTTCAGCCAAAGCTCTTACCTTGTTGCACACCAGAGAGTGCACAATGATGAGAAGCCCCATGTATGTGATGAGTGTGGAAAAGCCTTCAGCCACAAACACGTACTTGTTCAGCACTACAGAATCCATACTAGAGAAAGGCCGTATAAGTGCAGTGAGTGTGGAAAGGCTTTCAGGCAAAGTGCTTCCCTCTTCTGACACTGGAAGGTTAACACTGGAGAAAGGCCTTAGGATAGCAAAGAATATACCATCTTCTTGTTCACCTTGATTCCTGACACCACAGAATCTCTGAAAATAGCTTCTGTGAATAGCCATCAGCTGAAATTGAACCTCCTGGAAATCCCTGCGTGCCATCAGTGAGGAAAGCTTCCTGGAGCTATGCTGTACCTGGTAATCTGCCCAGGATCCTTGCTGAAATGATGTCACTGTGATTATCTCTGTTAGAAGACATCACTTTACACAGTGGCCCATGTTACTCCATCATGTCTAAGGAGACATATCTCTGTTCCTCTTTCCTTACCTAGGGGACAAGCATTAGTAAGCTAAGGCCATTAAAGATCCTCACTCTGGGGCTGGAGCCATAGCACAGCGGGTAGGGCATTTGCCTTGCATGCGGCCAATCCGGGTTCAATTCCCAGCTTCCCATATGGTCCCCTTAGCACTGCCAGGAATAATTCCTGAGTGCATGAACCAGGAGTAACCCCTATGCACTGCCGGGTGTGACCCAAAAAGGCAAAAAGAAAAAAAGAAAAAGATCCTTACTTCTTTCTCCCACTATCCATTTAAAACATGAACATGACTCTGGCAGGAGGGTATAATCATTCTGCTGGTCACTTGTAGAGAAGGTTTCCAGTACGGACTTTTGGTAGATTTGCCCGGATTTCAAGTTTTCTAACTTAAGAATTGCCTGCCTCAGGACTGAACTTGGGGGTGCTGGAGCAAAAGCATTTGCCTTGCACATGGCCAACCCAGGTTCAAGCCCCAGAACCCCTAAGGTCCCTCAAGCACCACAGAAATGGGCCCTTCCCCCCAAAAAAAAGAGAAAAAGCCAAGGAAAAGCAGGGCTGAGCCAACAGCACAGTTGTAGAGTACTTGCCTTGCATGTAAGAAATCCTAGGTTTGCTCTCTGGCACAGCAAGAAAAAATACTGCTCCTTTTTCTCTCCTAACTGTTCACTTTGTGGGTTAGACTGAAAACAGAATTAGAATTTTTTTTTAAGAAAGAAGATTCAGCCTAATTCTATTACTGCTATGGCCTATTAGAAAAGAATTAATCCTTGTAGATCTATCCTTGTGAACTGTACGCCAAGGTCATGGAGACGTTTGATGTGATAGTCTCTCCCTTAGGAACAGTGTGCACTGGATCCCTCATTCCCAGGGAGTGTTTCATATTCCTTAGCTCCTTTGTTGGAAAACTTGATGCCCTGGAATCTTCATACATCCCTAAAATTACTACTTGGGATACAAATGTCACTGTCCCTGAAAAGGACTAGGTAAGGAGGCCGGAGAGATAGTACAGTGGGTAGGGCACTTGCCTTGCACATAGCTGACTCATGCTTGACCCTGGCACCTCAAGCCCCACCAGGAGTGATCCCTGAGTGCAAAGTCAGGAATAAGCCCTGCACACCACTGGGTGTGGCCCCACCACCAACAGGGTGCACAAAAATTGGAAAGGACTAGGTGGGAATATTTGATATATAAAAAATGATTAATAGGGGTTTGAGACTGCAGCAAACTATAGAGAATCAGACACTATCCATGAGTGTTTCTAGCACTGGGTCTGGTATGGAGTTAGGGAAATTCTCAGGACTCCCATAGTTATATCTCTTTTGTGGCTGTGTCACTGTGACAACAGTTAGTCTATTATCTACAGTAGACTGGACCTATTGTATGATGTTTAGTTTGATATGTTTCAATATATATTTATGCCCAGGAAGCTTTATCGCTCCCTTTAAAATCTTCTCCACCCCCCCAATAGCCTGATTACTATATTATTTTATATCACTATAGATATTTTCTACTTCCTAGGACTTTGAGAATAATTTAATATGTATTGCTAATTATTTTGTGACTCGCCAATGTCTACGCATAAGTGCCTTATTTTCATTTATGCTTTTGCTGAAAGTAGTTCACTTTGGAGAAATAATTCCAAAGCAAATGATATAGGAGGGATGAACCTGGGTTGGTTGCATGCAAGACAAATGCCCCTCCTGCTATACTATCTCTTTGACCCAATTTAATATTTTTGTGTTTCATCTTTTTTCCATCTTGACTTGCCACTGCCTTTTTCTTTAATTAGATTTTATTTCTCCTCTTTCGCTCTTGTTAACATGAAAGCTGCCGAGATTCTTCATATGCAACTTTTCAGTTTTTTCCTAATATTGGTGTGCTAGGTGTTCTGTAAGAATTGCTCTGGTTCTCTCCTACAAAACAAAATATGGTGGGCCTCTGAGATAGTTTAAAGAGCAGGAGTATGTGCTTTGCACACAGTCCCCATGTTTGATCCCTGGTACCAAATGGTCCCCTGAGCATCACAGAGTGTTGCCCTGATGGCCCAATGGCACTTAACACTGAATGTTCAGACCTGCACAGCTGGGCTAAGTTTCATGAAAGTAGCCCCCAGACCTTGGGGCACTGCTTGGGAGGACCATGGGAAATGCTGTATTTTCATTTTACCGTCGTGGGCCATAGAGATAGTAAGAGGGTTAAGATGCCTTGAATGCAGTCAAATCCAGCTCTGTCTTCTGCATAGCACATGGTTCTCTTGAGCACCATCAGAAGTGACCCCTAAGCACAGTCCCAGGAACAGCTGATGAGCACCACTAGGTGGGACCCAGATCCCCAAACCACAATTAAAGTCTTTTCTAATGTCAGTCTTTTATATGACACATGATCATATTGGAGGTGGAAAAACTACAAAAGTTAAAAATGAACCCTGACAGCTTCTACATTAATGACTAGCAAAAGGGGATATGCAATTTAATGAGATGTTACTTAATTTTTTGGTAATTAATTTCTGATTCCATTACAAGAAGTACAGTATGATAAATTGTTTGCTTTGGGGCCATACCTGGCAGTGCTCAAGGCTCACTCCTGGCTTTGTGATCAGGGGTCACACCTGGAGGTGCTCCGGGGGACCATGTGGGATGCAGGGACTGAACCTGGGTCAGTGCCCTACAAGTAAGCGCCCTGCCCACTGTACTATTGCTCTAGCCCCTATGATACATTTTTTTTTTTTGCTTTTTTTTTTTTTTGGGTCACACCTGGCGATGCACAGGGGTTACTCCTGGCTCTGCACTCAGGAATTACCCCTGGCAATGCTCAGGGAACCATATGGGATGCTGGGATTTGAACCCGGGTCGGCCGCGTGCAAGGCAAACGCCCTACCCGCTGTGCTATCTCTCCAGCCCCTATGATACATTATTTTTATTTATTGATATTTGCTTTGTGGTCTATAATATACTATACTTTTGTTTGGCAAAGAGTTCTACATATGTCAGCAAGGTTAACATTGTTGATAATGTTTTAAATTTTCTGCATCTTTACCATTTTGAAAAGATTTTTTTATCTGCCATTAGAAGAGAATTGTTGACATTTCTGAATGTAAAAATGAATTTACCTATTTTCTGTGTGACTATTGTTTTTTGCTTTGTGTATATGTTTGTTTGTGTCTTTTTGGGGGGGAGATCACATCTGGCGTTACACAGGGGCTACTCCTGGCTCATCCACTCAGGAATTAATCCTGGTGGTATTTGGGGGACCATATGGGATGCTGGGAATCGAACCCGGGTCAGTCGCATGCAAGGCAAATGCCCTACCCGCTGTGCTATCGTTCCAGCCCCTGTGTATATGCTTATACATATTTTTTGGGGGGACGTTAGGGGCTGAGGGCCACACCTAGCAGTGCTCAGACCTTACTCCTGGCTCTGAGCTTAGGGATCACTCCCTATTGATGACCAGGTGACCATATGAAGTGCCAGAGATCAAACCCAGGTCAACTGCATGCAAGGCAAGTAAATGCCCTACCCAGTGTACTCTGGCTTTGTGTATGTAGTTTATTATTTATAAATATTTATATTTTAATATATAATATTTGTATGGCTGGAGCAATAGCACAGTGGATACGGCGTTTGCCTGCACGCAGCCAATCCGAGTTCGATTCCTTTGCCCCTCTCGGAGAGCCTGGCAAGCTACCGAGAGTATCTCGCCCGCACGGCAGAGCCTGGCAAGCTACCTGTGGTGTATTCGGTATGCCAAAAACAGTAACACTGAGTCTCACAACGGCGACGTTACTGGTGCCCGCTCGAGCCAATAGATGAGCAACTGGATGATAGTGATACAGTGACAGTGATTACTTGTATATACTTTTCAATTTTTTGTTTTTTCTGGCCAGACTAGTGGTACTCAGGGCTTACTCCTTGGTCTGCACTCAGGGATCCTTCTTGCTGGATTCAGAGTATCATATAGGGTGCCAGTGATCCAACCTGGGTTGACTACATGCAAGGTGAATGCCCAATCTGCTGTACTATTGCTCCAGCCCCTGGCTGTCTATATTTAAGTCTTTTTATTTAGGTGACTGCTCTAAAATTTTACCTTGTTTGAGTCTGTTAAATGGTATTATAGTTTGTTGATGTACAACATCTCACAATCTCAGGCCTAACTATGCTTGGAGGAAAAATTGTTTTTCTTTTACTGTTACTTTAATTGACTATGCTTCTGGTTATGTAACTGACTTTGATACTGTTTCCGTTGATTAAGTGAATGTGCATATTCTGCCTATGTGGCTGAATATCATTGGTTAGAACATTAAGCTAGTTAATAAAAGGGGCTGAACAGGCTGCTCTGGGTACAACACAATACCAGAGACAGTTTGTGATCCTCCATAAAGTATTTCTTTCACGTGCATATCTCAATGCCTCAGACTGTCTAACCAAACCTTACTGCAACATTAGTTATATTGTTCAGGTGTCATTTGTGGCACCTCTTTGGCCATTAGGGCTACACCTGGTGGTGCTGGGGGTGTGCAGTGTAGTTCAGAGATTCAGCAAGAGCCTCATTAATGCAAGATGTAACTCAGCTCTACTCTTAAAATGGCACTTTTATTTTGCCTATTTTTAGGCACTGAGATTGATACATATTTTTGCTACGTGGTTGAATGAATTCCTTAGATATATTGTAATAGTTTGGGATCTTGATTCTAAACATATTTTATTTTTTAGTTTTTGGGCCACA
Source organism: Sorex araneus (assembly GCF_027595985.1). NCBI lineage: Eukaryota > Metazoa > Chordata > Mammalia > Eulipotyphla > Soricidae > Sorex > Sorex araneus. The sequence continues at coordinate 56,662,974 of NC_073309.1, read as the reverse complement.
CTCAGAAATCTAAGCATTTTTACGATATAAATGCAGTATTCATTTAAAAACTAATTTCAGGGCTTGAGAGATAGTACAGCAGGTAGGGCACTTGCCTCGCAAGCAGCCAACCTACACTTCACCCCCAGCACCCAATATGGCACACTGAGTACTGTCAAGAATAATTCCTGAGCAGAACCAGAAGTAACCCCTGAGCATTGCTGGATATGACCCCAAAACCAAAAACAAAAAACTAATTTCAGGGTCAGAGTCATAGTACAAAGGGTTGGTTGCTTGCTTTGCACATGGCCAACCTGGCTTTGAAACCCTGCACCCCATATGGGTCCACCAGAGGTGATTCCGAGTGCAGAGCCTGGAGTAAGCCTTGAATACAGACTGGTGGCAGCTCCCCACAAAAATTCACTTTCAGGGGTTGGAGCGATAGCACAGCGGGTAGGGCGTTTGCCTTGCATGCAGCTGACCCGGGTTCGATCCCCAGCATCCCATATGGTCCCCTGAGCACCGCCAGGAGTAATTCCTGAGTGCAGAGCCAGGAGTAACCCCTGTGCATCGTCAGGTGTGACCCAAAAAGCAAAAAAAAAAAAAAATTCACTTTCAGTGTTGAAACATAATTGTTATATATTCCTACCTGAGGTTTCCTCATGAGGTTTCTCATTTATACTGGCTAGGACAGCACTTTATACTGTGTTACCCTTGAAATTGTCCTTTTGAGTATTTGATCATCAAGCCTCTGGTAGTTCCCTACATACAAAATAGTACAACTGGATGATTCTGTCTCTGTTTCTCTCTGTTCTCTATGAACTCTGGCACCTTCACAGGCCTAGACTTCACACCCCATTACTCACACTTACGGTTGCCTTTTGGTACCATGTGAGTGGCATTGAGGATATATCAACATGTATATCAACCACCATTTCTGGGACTTCTGTAGTTTAAAAAAACACTTTCTTTTTCCTTTTTGGATCATACCTGGCGATGCACAGGGGTTACTCCTGGCTCTGCACTCAGAAATTATTCCTGGCGGTGCTCCAGCTCCCCCCCCAAAAAAAAACCCTTTATTTTTTGTCATCTAATTTCCCCAATGCCTTACATCTAAATGTTCATCTTTCCACTTTTACTAAAGATACTAAGGTCAAGGAGAAATGAGACTTCTATTTAAAGCATAAGTAATAGCTCTGTCAGGCTACTGCCCTTCAAAAGAAATGTGATGCCAGATATGTCAGCAAAGAGTAAACATTACTAATTAACATTTAATAAATGATTATTAATATTTTAATAATGTAGGAGCACTGCTATTTATTCAGCCATTGATTAAACTGATTGAATTGGTCATGAACTCCACATTACTTTTTTTAAAAATTCTATTCTGAATGCTAACTTTATTATTTTACTATTATTTTTTGCCCTTTTATTTTGATTCACCGTGAAATACAGCTACAAAGCTTTCATATTTGAGCTTCGATCATATAGTCATCAAACACCCATTCCTTCACAAGTGTACACTTTCCACCACCAAAATCCCCAGTATTTGCCCCCCTCCCCCCTTTCCAACCCTTCCCCTGCTTGTGTGGCAGACAGTTTCTCCCATACTGTCTCTCTAGTTTGGTTACATTTGAAATTTTGACCCCAATCTCACCACTACTCAAACCTGCCAAAAAGGCAATGCTAGACAATTTGTTTTGCATTGTTTGTTATGGATAGAATATAATGTTCAGGAAATTCCGTGTCATTCTCTTCCAGGAGCTTTAGTTTATATCTATAGTCTCTGGGTCTTGGCCATTGATGAGATTACATGGTGCCAGGGGAAGTTTGTGGGTTTGACTGCCAAGATTCTGGAAAACTGGGGACCTGGGGGGAGGAGGCCCAGTCCCGATCCAAGCCAAGCCAGCTTGGAGATCTCAGTCATGGGTTCCCGAATATCTGGGTTTTCCTGCCAGTCCGCTCTCTGATGAGGTTCATCCCGTTTTGGGTGAGGCTCGTGCCCTCTTGGGTGAGGATCGTTCGAGCATTTGGAGAATGGCCTTGGGCATGGCAGTGATTGGGTTCTGGAGGTTTTTGGTTGCCGGGGTTCTGTTTGGGGCAGGGAGGGAAACTCAACCCGAGTAACCCCCTCCTACCTCCGAGGTGCCCCGCCTCAGTGAAGACAGCCTGGCAAGGGGTCAGGGCATTCTGCAGCACTCTACTGGCTCTCACAACAATCATCTCAGGGTGCACACCAAAACCCTGGCATCCAGCACACAGGCTTAGTCCCAGGGAGCATTGTGGTCTATCCCTGAAAGCTTTGAACAATGCTTGACACATCCATGAAATCTTACCACTTTATGCTGGGTCTAATTCTGTTTTCAGTGCTACTTTCCCACTGAGCTGAAACCCAGGATGAAATGAAACCCAGTAAACAATAAAGTTTTGCTATGAACACACCAAAACAAACTGAGGCAGACAGCTCCCAAACAGGGTGGCTTGAAGGATAACAACCATAAGAATATGAATAAAGTCGTACAAGGGTTTTTGTTTGTTTGTTTTTTATATATGTATCTATATTTTTTTTAATTTTTTTTATTGAATCACCATGTGGAAAGTTACAAAGTTCTCAGGCTTATGTCTCAGTTATACAATATTCAAACACCCATCCCTTCACCAGTGCCCATATTCCACCACCAAAAACCCCAGTATACCTCCCGCCCCCGCCCCCCAACTGCATAACTGATGAATTTCACTTCATTTTCTCTTTACCTTGATTACATTCCATATTTCAACACAAAACTCACTATTGTTGTTGGAGTTTCCCCCCAAGAAAGACAGCCCTACTACCAAGGAAGCATTTGATAATTAGTTTTCCATTGCTTAGAATGAAGAGATATGTAGCCCCACTGCTCCAAGTACATAACTCTTTTTTCTTTTCTTTTTCCTTTTCCTTTTTTTTTCCTCATCCCCCATCCCGCGCCTCATAGTATGGTGGACGCCACGCCACGTTTCTCCCCGAAAATGGGAAACAACCTGGAAAGAGGGATATTTCATCTTCTCGGCCTGCGTGGGGCTATTGCTTAGTTCACAGTCTAGAGAAATGGCTGCTACTTTGATTACCTTCAATATTTCAATAAAAAACTCACTGTTATTGTTTGGAGTTTCCCCCCAAAGTCAGACCTGCAAAAAAGGAACCATTTCACATTGCTGACAATTAAGAGATGTTAAGTCGCGCGGCCGCTGCGCGTTTTGGATTTCTGTATAAAGTCCAGGGAAAATTCTGCCAGAAATTGCATAAAACTCTAGAATCAAAATGTTTAGGAGCAGAGGGTCCATTTAGCTCTCAGCAGCTCCGGATTTATCTGGGCCGAGGGCGTGCCGGTAACACCCACTTCCCATGATTACCTAGGAGCCCCAAAGTGTAAAAATCATATACCTCTGGGTTAGGAGTCTTAGAAGGTGGCTCTCGCCACATGGATATTGCTGCTGCCGCTATTTTCCATGCAGAAAAACAGGGTGGAGAGGAAAGATCCATCCCCAGGCAGCTCGGAGTTGTAGCCCAGCTCACAGTCCCAGTGCACTGCTGTAAGAAGCTGTTCTGGATGCCAAAATGGGTTAGAAGGCCTCTGGAATCAAAGTCATTAGGAGCAGAGGGTCCAGTACAAGGGTTTTGTAAGCCACAGGCAGGCCCGAAACAGGGTCTTCTGGGTCAAAGCTTATCAGGCCCATGTCCTAGCCAGATAAGAACAAAACATCCAGGAGCTTGAGATAGCATACCAGGGAGCTGAGGTACATGCCTTGCCCATAGCCAACTCTCATTCTATCCCTGGCACAAATAGTCTCCCAAACATTGTACAGTGCAGCTCTGGAGGCCCCTGAGCACCAACTGGTATGGCCTGTGTTAAAACCAGAGCACTTCAATAGTGGCCCCGTTAACTCCTGATGCTGCAGGGCTCCTACATACCCCTCGCAACACCTGGTGTTCTGAATACCACTCAGGGGAGCCTCCCCAAAGAATGACAACATCTAAGGGTTCATGTTACTCATGCTTCCTTCCAGGTGATGGGAGAGCAGAGACTGACCTACCTTCATCTCATTGAGGTGACTGATGCAAAATGTGGGAATTGACTATTTGACAGAAAGAAGATGGTTTTTCCCTTTTTGAGCAACTTGCAGGACATAACTATATTAAAGGCTATGGGCTAGTTGGCAAGTAAAGCATGGTTCCCTAAAAGCTGCTTATGAAGCTGGTCCACACAGGCAGTCTCTCTGAATTTTACCAGGTATGGGGCTCAGGGAGTCCCCACACCCTCACAGAGGCTCTCTAGCATGTGTCCTATCAAATAGGGAGAATCTGTTCCCTGCTGTCTTGTTCTAAAGCTTTTCTCTAATGTGTACTTAGGGTGTCTAGTGAAAGTAGACCTGCAGATGAAGGATTTTCCTCACTTGCTGCATTCATAAGACCTATCTGGGCCGTGAAATTTCTGGACTTCAATGGGAGAAGACCTCTGATCAAGACTTGCCCACATCTGCTACATTCATGGTAGATATCCTTCTGAGGTGTGAACTTGGGGTGCCAAATAAGTTGGATGCTTTGAGCCAAGAATCACCACATTCACTGCACTCATAATCTTTTCCCAGTATGAACATTCTGGTATTGAATGAGGCCAAAGCTTTGGCTAAAACGTCTACCACTTTCACTACATTTATAAGGCCATACTCCAGTGTGAATCCTCAGATGTTTAATGAGGCTGAGGCTTCATTAAACAAATAATTATTAAATTAAATAATTTCCCACATCCACTGCATTCTTTCTGTGTGAACTCTCTGGTGTTTAATTAAATTGGAGTTGGAAATGAATAATTTTCTACATTCATGACAATTATAAGGCTGAGACCCAGTGTGAATTCTCTGATGTTCACCAAATCTAGAACTTTGGCTAAAAAATTTCCCACATTCACAACACTCATAAGGTGTCTCTCCTGTGTGAATTTGCTGGTGTCAAACAGCTGGTTTGTTACTGAAGGCTTTACCACGTTCATTACACTCATATGGCCTTTTTTCCTGTGTGAACTCTGGTGTTGAACAAGTCTGTGTTTGAAGCTGAAGGTTCCCACATTCACTACACTCATAAGGTCTTTCTCCAGTGTGGACTCTGGTGTGCAGCAAGCCTGTACTTCTGGCAAAAACTTTTCCCACATTCACCATACTTATAGAGTATTTGTCCACTTAGAAATTCCTCTTCACACTTGGCATTTTTCTGAGGCAAACCATGACTGAGAGAGAGCTGATGAGGGAGAAGACTGGAGCTATTAGGGAAGTCCTCTCTACCCTCTTGGCACATGAAGGTCTTGACATGTGAACTCTGCAACTGTCCTCAGAGGGCTCCTGGGCCTTCTTCATGTTTCTTCTGAAAAGTTTCTCTCCATTGTGCTTCTGCTGCTAGTGGCATTTCCCACACTCCCACATAGTTTTCCTATGGTGTTTATTCTGAGGGTATCATTTAGATAAAAACCCCTGGGTTGAGGTCACACATCTCCCAGACATAGGCCTGTGTGGACACATCTGCCTGTGATACTTCTGCAGAAATTCTCTTCTGAAACTGCCTTCTCATCTTTCACACCCTGAAGACAACCTAAAAGCTGAGAAATTCTGGTGAATTTTATGTACACTTTGGGAGGAGGAAGCATCATTATAAATGTAGATCTGACATACACATTTTAGGAGAGTGCTATGAGCATTTTGAGGAAAGGGTCACTTTGCAGAATGACAAGGCCTCTATCACATAAGAGGAAGACACTCTAGATAAGAGACACAGGGACTAGCACAGTGCAGAGCAGAGCTGGGGGTCTACAACTCACTCTCCACAGAGTTCCTACTAGTGCCTTGGCTGCTGTGTGAAGGTTTGTGTCCAAGCCTAAGGAAACCCAACTGTCACGAAGTACAAAAACCATTTTAAAGATATATGCAGACCTCATAACAATATTGAACATTGCAGAGGGAATAGGGGATGGAGAAATGAGTGGTGAAAGAGGTAAGGGATAATCCTAGGGCTTTTCCAAAAGTAGAAATGACTGGCAGGCAAAGAAATGAAATACATAGCCACTGGCCTCAGCAAAAAAAAAAAATGTTGGGCACAAAACAAATCCTGACATAATTTAAACCCAGTCGTACTGTCACCCTTCCCCTTTATGTGAACCTCTATGGCAGGCCACTCATTGTGCCTATTTCTTTATGTGCAGTCATGGTCTATGAAGATTACCCAGAGTTCGATGCCCAGCTCCTGTGGGGCAATACATCTTCCTAGAAGATGGCAGTCCCAAAGGACAGCCAAGACAGGTGAGTGGTCAACACTGGCCAAGTAACTAGTCACAAAACCTTCTTCAGAAAGTGTAGAAGCAAGTAACCAAGAAGCCCTCACAAAGTGATCTTGATGGGTCCTTGTAATTCCTGGTAAAGTCAGGTCCTAGAAATGACTGCTTAAAGGGGCAGAACCAGAAGCACAGTTGTGGCATTGTTGAGAGGGTCAGATTAGCAGGAAATCACATCATCAAATCAGACAGAGTTATTGGACTGAGTCCTATCTTTTGCCCAAAAAAACCTCACTGCAAAAGTTTCAGACAGTTGATGTTTTGTGTTGGGGCTCCTGAGAGGTGAGGGTTTATATAGGTAACTTGGGCCCTTGAGGAAAAAAGAAAGAGACCACTGAGGACACCAGGGCAACTGAGCAGGTCTGACCCAATAATGCAACAAGTGCAAAGACACTGCAGTAAAGAAATCTGTGTGTCATCAAGAAGGCATCACTCCTCCTGAGAAAAATACACAGCGACATCCTCAAAGGAGCCCTGGATGATGGGGAATGTGTACATAAGCAGCCTTCCCAGAACCCCATAGCTATTCCCAACCCCTGACGCACTACCTGTGTATTATTTCCCCAGCTCTCTAACTTCGCGGGCAAACAGATGCTCACTCTGCTCTGGTCTGGGAAGCAGGGCTTATCATTCACCTGGACGAAAGCATGAGTCCCAGGATCATGCCTCCCAGACACTGTAACTTAAGTTCATGCAGCTCTCTTCAAACTCCAACTACCAGGACCTTGGCTCCTGGATCCATTAATTCTCACTCCCACATCACTTATAGGACCAGACCTCCATCATACATATCCTCCTCACCACTACCATTGGTGTTTCTCTGCTCTCTTCACAAACCCTCTGCACACAGCATTCATGGCAAATGCAATACAATAAATTAAACTCTAAACTTCCAAGCTTCACCTACAACTACCCCAAAATACCTTCAGATCTAAATACCTCTCGTTATCTTCTGCTTCTATAACACAAATTGTCTTTTAATCAGTTAGAATCTCTTGTCTAACTAAAACAGATCAAAACTCCACCCACTTACATACCTTAGGCAGCTCATTTGAAATTCTATCAGAAACTCCCCAAGTTCCATAGATAGCCATAAAACAACCCAAACCAGATGCCCAGTACTTCTCCAGTTTCCACAGTTCATTCTAATCCAGTCCCTGTCTGCATTGTAGCACTGTCATCCCATTGTTCATCGATTTGCTCAGGCAGGCACCAGTAATGTCTCCATTGTGAGACTTGTTACTGGTTTTGGCACATCGAATATGCCACGGGTTAGCTTGCTGGGCTCTCCAAGACGGAAGGAGGAATCAAACCCGGGTTGGCCATGTGCAAGGCAAATGCCCTACCTGCCATGCTATCGCTCCAGTCCATGTTTTAAATACTTCTAATTTTTCTCTTTAGTTTTTTCTGCCACACTCAGCTTTTTCAGGGCTTAGTACAGGCTCTGCTCAAGGATCATTCCTTGCACGTCTTAAAGGGCCATATGTATCAATGGGTCATATCCAGGTAAGCACCTTACCTGCTGTGCTATTTCTTCAGCCCCACTAATTTTCTTACTAATCTAAAATATAGAATACATTACTTATTCTGAGAATTTCACATCTCTTAAATCCAATAATAAATGTCTTGCAACTTAAAGTTTGAATATCTTATTAAAGTATTACTTCTGACATTAATAATTCTCATCTTACATTTTATCATAAAATTTGCCAACCACAACAAATTCTAAATCCTACTATACAGGTCACAAGGTTTCTCTAAAGGATAAAAAAAAAAGTTAAAAATTGTTTTAAAGCCTATTCTTACTACACTTCCTACTCTAAATGGGGGGAGAAATCTATTCAGGAATGAAGTCAAATGCAGATCTTAATTGAAGATAATAAAGATGAATAATTCTGAGATTAATAATTTATTTACTGTCTGCACATGAGAATACAAATAATACATTTGCTTATGAACAAACTCAAGAGTATAAAACTTAAAGCCAGTGTTACTGTATAGACTTATCTCAAATATGTAAGAGGATAATACCACTAGGAGTACCTACAGAATCTATCAACAATCACAACTAATGAAAAACCAAAAGCTAAACAAACTAATACACTAGTGTGTTGGTGTTTCTTTTAAGTTTAATAGATTGATGGTATAGTTTTAAAAAAAAGGTATCCTTTTAAATTTTGGGGAGCAGCATTTTTTTGTGTCATCATAAATGTAATTGTTAACAATGCAAAAAAAATACATTGTTTGTCCTCAACCTTTTAAAATTATAAATGAAAGAATGTACAATTTATGCTACATGTAATTAGGAAAAACGTGTAAAAATTCAACAATATAAAACACTGACTATTCAAAACAATTATTTTCTTTTTTTTTTCAACTAAAAATTAAATCTTTTATTTGTTGGATTTTAACTTCTATTTTTTTTTTAATTTTTATTAGTGAATCACCGTGGGGGTACAGTTACAGATTTATACATTTTTGTGCTCATGTTTCCCCCATACAAAGTTCGAGAACCCATCCGTTTACCAGTGCCCATTCTCCACCACCAGTAAACCCAGCATCCCTCCCACCCTCCCCAGTCCCATCTCCCCCCACCCCACATTGCCACTATGGCAGGGTATTCCCTTTTGTTCTCTCTCTGATTAGGTGTTGTAGTTTGCAATAAAGGTGTTGAGTGGCCATTGTGTTCAGTCTCTAATCTACATTCAGCACGCGTCACCCTTCCCTCGCATGACCTCCGACCACATTTTACTTGGTGTTCTCTTCTCTAAGTTACCCAGAATGAGAGACCAGCGTCCAAACCGTGGAGACAGCCTCCTGGTACTTATTTCTACTATTCTTGGGTGTTAGTCTCCTAGTCTATTATTCTATATTCCACAGATGAGCGAAATCTTTCTATGTCTGTCTCTCTCTTTCTGACTCATTTCACTTAGCATGATACTTTCCATGCTGATCCACTTATATGCAAACTTCATGACCTCATTTTTCCTAACAGCTGCATAGTATTCCATTGTATAGATGTACGAAAGTTTCTTCAACCAGTCATCTGTTCTAGGGCACTCAGGTTTTTTCCAGATTCTGGCTATTGTAAACAGTGTTGCGATGAACATATAAGTGCAGATGTCATTTCGACTATACTTTTTTGCTTCTCTGGGATATATTCCCAGCAGTGGTATTGCTGGATCAAATGGAAGCTCAACCTCTAGTTTTTTGAGAATCGTCCATATTGTTTTCCAAAAGGGCTGAACTAGTCGGCATTCCCACCAGCAGTGTAGAAGGGTCCCTTTCTCCCCACATCCTCTCCAACAGTGGTTGCTTTTGTTCTTTTGGATGTGTGCCAGTCTCTGTGGTGTGAGGTGGTATCTCATGGTTGTTTTGATCTGGATCTCTCTGATGATTAGTGATGTAGAGCACTTTTTCATGTGCCTTCAAAACAATTATTTTCAAGAACAAAATCATTTGCTGGTGTAGAAAATTACTGCTTTGGGGCTGGAGCGATAGCACAGTGGGTAGGGCATTTGCCTTGCACGCGGCCGACCTGGGTTCGATCCCCAGCATCCCATATGGTCCCCTGAGCACCACCAGGAGTAATTCCTGAATGCAGAGCCAGGAGTAACCCCTGTGCATCGCCAGGTGTGACCCAAAAAGAAAAAAAAATACTGCTTAAAGGTAAAGGTTTTAGGCCCAAAGAATAGCTCAGTGACTAGAAAACGTATCTTGTAAGTGTACAGTCCCTTATACCTCTTCATGCTCTAAGCACTGCGATTTGAGCCTGGTAGCCCTACAGCTTCAATTTTGGGGCCACAGAGCAGTCAAATATATATATATATATATATATATATATATATATATATATATAGGCAGCAAAGATGATCCTTGCTAAGCACAAGGTGCAAGTATAGCAACTAGGAGTGCAAACTTCAAGTTTGCACCGCAACTGAGTGTGAACACCGCAACCTGATGTGTCCCCACACCCCCAGCATAGGAGCAAAATATATAACTCCTGGTGTGTGCCCCGCAGGGAGCATCAGAGTGAAATATACAACTATTGCAGCAGATGTCGTGATTCCCATCATTGCAGTCACATCAAGAACAGTGAAGGGAAGGGGAGGAGGAAGTGAAAAATGTAAATAACACTTCTCGCTTATTAAAAAATGGAAAGCACTGGTGTTAGAGTCCAGAAGAACTGAAGATTAAGGCCACTCTGGTTGCCCACATAACTGAGGCAAGGAAGAAAATTAAGTTTTTAAACCTTAGAACTCTCATCAGTAAAACTTTTGAACAGTGCCACAACAAGTACGAATGGATCAAAACCATTATCATTACCACTATAATGATGAATAGCCCCTTCAATATGTTAGACATCGATCTGCAATCTTAAAGAAATAGGACATTTTTTATTCTTCCAGAATAGTCCCCATTCTAATCATATGACTTCCTGTATACAGCTTTAAAAACAAGCCAAACTATTCATGCAAATTTGTTTTCTTTCCAACTCTAATCTTGAATTGTACAATATTCAACAAACTGCGTTTGCTCTTCTTTTGATTATCTTATACTTATCTTACACTTCACCAAGTGCAAAGTATGGAGATGAGATTCCATGCGTAATCTATTGTGAAAGGTGTTTTAATCAATAATAATCGGACGACCGCAGCGGTCCACTTTAGAGTCTGTCTCCCTCCCTCCAATTCAGTTTTGTGCTCTGCAGTCGGGGCAGCCTGTTAAGACTCAAGATCACTTTTCCCCTCTGCTACTGAAGTTCCGTAGCTGACTTAACTTTCAGAACAGAAACCGCTACGTGTCACACTGCCACTACGTGCCTGACCAAGGACTCCTCATTCTGTTCTCATCAGATACCACAAAAACTTACCAATCACGCACGCGGCGGCGGCTGGGGACCACGGCGACTACCTACCTACCAGCCACGCAGAGCTGCGTGGAGACTCCGAGCCCCTAATGTTCCGGAACGGACGGGGCCGGAAGACCCGCCTCTAGGGCGGAAGTGCTTCTGCCCTGGGCCTGTCGCGGTGCCGCCTGGGTAACGCGAGCCTCGGCGCCCACGGCATTCTGGGAAGGACGCGGCCTCTGTCTTCGCTGGGGCACCTACGCTCTTAGCTGGGACCTGGGAACAATGGCGGCGAGGGCGGAGGAGACGCACTCCCTGCGAGAGGGGTGTGGGTGCGGGCTGGCGGCGGCGCCGGGTCCTCCGTGTTCGAAAAACTCCCGAGCACCCTCCTCCCGCCCGTTCTTACACGCAGACCCGGGAGGACCCCAACCGAGTAAGCGACCCTTGACCTCCTTTGCGTGTTGCGTACAGGACTGCGCCCATGGGCACCGGTGCACAGCGCCGCCGGGCGGAGTGAGGTGGGCGACAGAGGGCGTTTCCTGCATTTCTGTGGTTGAGACTTCGTGTCACCCTTTTCAGGTTCCTCGATCGCTCCGTCTTCTCTTCATTTATGCACCGGGGAACATGCTCAGGTCTGGCCGCAGTATAAAAGCCATTCCCGGTTTCCTAGCAGGTTCTCTTAGCTATAGAAAACATTATTTTGAAAAAAAATTACATATTACATAAAATCATGTTACAAAATAGTCAAAGGTCGAGAAGAGTCACACACACTCCCTCCTCTTCTCCCCCCCCCCCCATTTCAGTGGCTCCTCACATCAATCACTCACGACTTTCTGTGGATTTTCAGAGATACAAACTTTTGGTGAAAGGCTTTGCTCTTTCATCATTGATCTTTTTGCTGGGGCAGAGCCCATGACAAGCTCCTGTCTCCCTGCTGTGGTTTGTAGCGAGGAGGAAAACAGATCCTCGTGCATATTCCAAATAGTCAGGCTAACACCAGCGTGCAAAAGCTGCCAAGGAAGATTTACAAATCATATATTTGCAGTAACTATCCAGACACATTGTCGACCCTCTTGAGAGGGTGGGGTGCGATGGCGCTGAAGAAGTGAGCAGGAGACCAAGGAGAGCTGCACGTTCATTCTGGTTTCTCTCCTCTTCCACCCTGCAGCCCTGTGTCTGATTTTTTAATACCCTTTCATGTTCCTGCGTTCCAATCAGCGCAGCTGCCGTCTGGCGCCACCGTGTGTTTGCACAGTGTAGGCTGGTTCAAGGCTGGCAGTCTGTCTCTAGTGAAGTGGTATTCTGAAAACACTCAACCTTATCCTCCAAGGATACGTTTGTCAGAGGACCGGTGGGGTTTTCTTATAGCTGTAGGCAGTGCTGCATCCTGTCTTTATGGAGTCCCACACATAATTTTGTGTATCTTCTGTAGGAAAGATGGGTAAGGAAATTGAAATGTAGTTTGCATTTTTCATGTTTTTAAGATTGTCAGGGGTGGTGATATAAGTGCATCGATTAGCAAATACTATACATAAATTAGCATTTCAATAGGAATAAAGTGTGGACACAGTACTTCATTTCTAATGGCCCAATTACGTGTACATATATTTTTTTCTCTTTGGGACACACCCAGCGATGCACAGGGGATACTCCTGGCTCTATACTCAGGAATTACCCCTAGTGTTGCTCAGGGAACCATATGGGAGGCTGGGAATTGAACCCGGGTCAGCCGCGTGCAAGGCAAACACCCTACCTGCTATGCTATTGCTCCAGCCCCTACATGTACATATTTTAATAAATATCTCCCATGTTCTAAATAAATATCCCCCTGAAAGCCTGAACTTTCCAAGTTGAGGGGCACCCTGCTCCTGTGATTCTCTGAATTCAGGGCTCATATTGGAAGTGTTGATGACAGCCCCTTTCCTTACACTTGCCCTAAAGGATGGAGGAGTCCTTTCCTTGTCCCACAGGAACTGTCCCTAGTATCACCTGATGTACAGGGTTGTGTCCAGACCACCTGACACCTGTGCCTCCAGCCAAGCCTGCACTGTACCCCATGCAGGCCAACACAACACGTGGTCAGAGATGCTCCTTACTGAAAGGAGAGTTTAGATGGATCCGTTCATCAAAGCCAGGACTCCGACCATGAGATAGGTTCTCATTAAGAATTTGAAACCTTGATAATAGGTTCTTCTGTCTCCGGTGAAGTGGTATTCTGAAAAAACAGCCTTGTTTGTCAGAGGACCGGTGGAGTTTTCTTATAGCTGTAGGCCATGCTGCATCCTGTCTTTATGGAATCCCACACATAATGAGTGGGGATACACATGTCCCCCTCAAAAGGGCAATGTGTCCTTTAAACAATTTAGGGGCTGAAGAGAGGACAGGACTTAAGGCACTTGCCTTGCATGATGCAGCCAACCAGGGTTCCATCCTGAGTCACATAGGGTTCCTGGAGTCAGGAGTAATACCTTAGTAGTGTCAGGAGTAAGTCCTGAGCACTACCACTGGGACTCCCAAAACACTAGACGATTTAAGCACAGTGTTTAAAGTGGTCTTTTTTGGGGGGATGGTCACAGAGATTGAATCCGGGTTGTCCATGTCCACTGCAAGCTCTTCCTGCTAAAACAGCCCTTACCCGCTGAAAGCCTAAGTATCAATCTCTGGCAGTTCCCACCTTGCTGCCCAGTGGCTGGACATCTCCCCCTGCAACTTGCAATGTCTCTGCAAGGGGAGTCGAGATGTTGGCTGGAAAGAAAAAAGAAGAAAATCACTGTGGAATGGACATGAAGTAAATATTAACAGTAATGATTTCTTGGTTTTCCAAGAAAAGTGACAGAAAGGATTCTTGGAGGGAAAAAAAAAGCCTGACAGTCTGCCACATACTTTAACTTGGCAAGAGTTAGTCTCTGCTGATCACCATCATCCATTCCAGAAAAGATGAATGTTTTGAGTGTTCCTTTCCAAGTGACACCTGACAGCTGCAGTGGCCACTTCCTTAAGCTGAAGGCACTTCCTGTGTCCCACAGACTACCAATTTCAAGCTCTTAATTGTGACTTTTGCACTCTTGACTGAAAAGCCCTAGAAATTTAATAGGGAGGAGTGTATTAAACTGCACATGGCCAAAGAGCCTAAAGTTAAAAGGGAAAATTTCAAACTAATTTGAGCTAGGCGGAAATTAAAATACTATCTGTAAAAATCCATGTGACACAGCTAAACTATTAGACGGAAATGTACAGCTTTTTTTTTTCTTTTTGGGTCACACCTGGTGATGCACAGGGGTTACTCCTGGCTCATGCACTCAGGAATCACTCCTGGAGGTGCTCAGGGGACCATATGGGATGCTGGGAATCGAACCTGGGTCGGCAGCGTGCAAGGCAAACACCCTACCCGCTGTGCTATCGCTCCAGCCCCAAGAAATGTACAGCTTTAAACAGTTTACCACAAAAGAATGCCAAGAAACCAGTGAAGGGGCCAGGATGTCTCAGTGGTAGGATCCTTGCATATTGTGAAGCATGAATGGGCAAAACCCTACCATGATGTGCCCTAACAGTGCAGGAATAGTCAAAATACAAATGGAAGTGGGCTGGGGAGATAGGGCAAAGGACTGGAGTGCATGTTTACAGGCAGGACCCTGGGTTTCACCTCCAGTCTGCCTGTCACCCACATACCAGTGGCTAACAGTGGACCAAGCACTGCCAGGTGTGGGCTACCTTCCCCAAACACAAATAAACTGTTAGCAACTTTGCTTCCAAGAGTTATGGTTAGGGGACTGGCAAGATAGCACAGCAGGTAGGGCACTTGCCTTGCACTTTGCAGACCTGGGTTCAATCCCTGGGCACAGCCAGGTGTGATCCCTAAGCAGATAGCCAAAAGTAAGGCCTGAGCACCACCAGGTGTGTGCTCCCAACCCTGAAAAATCTTCTGGCTAGTGAAAAAGTTGAGTCCCCATCCCCAGCAAGATTCCACTTCCATGAACGCCTAAAAAAATGGTGCTGCTCGAGAACAGTGGGGAGTGGAAAGGCGGATAGGACACGAGGAGCCTCCTGGCCACGTGGGAGACATTGGTGGCCTTGACTATGTTGACAGTTAACTATACATACAATATATATACATGCTGGAAAAAAAAAGTTTTATACTTTACATATATGCAATTTATTTCAGGATAGGCATATATATCAGAATTGTTAAGATTAAATATTCACCTTAAAAATTAATAATTATCATCCTCTTAGAAAGTAACATCTTCCAACTATTTTGGCCCTACTCTGTTCTTCCCATAATTTAGGAGGGTGAACTTTGCCTATGTCAGCAAAAGCAGGACAGTGATTAATTTTCATCACTAAAAACACTGGCTCATCAGAGGTCCTATCCTTGATGTTTGGGGGTTCTTGCCAGAGAGTGAAAAGGTGAGCAACTCAGAGAGGTATAGGAGCCAAAAAATTTTTGGAATATTTATGGAGAGCGGCTCCAGCCACAGTACTTGGGGTATCTGAGGAGCCTAACGGTCTCTGTACACTCTCAACCATATCCAAACCCAAAGGACATAAACGCCTCTTTTTTTTTTCCTTTTTGGGTCACACCTGGCGATGCACAGGGGTCACTCCTGGCTCTGCACTCAGGAATTACCCCTGGTGGTGCTCAGGGGACCATATGGGATGCTGCAAATTGAACCTGGGTCGGCCGCGTGCAAGGCAAACACCCTACCTGCTGTGCTATCTCTCCAGCCCCCTTTTATTTTTTTATGCTGGGGACTGAACCCAGGTCTCACCTGTAAGGCTCTATTACTGAAGAATAACCTCAACTAGAAAAGCTTCTTTAGAATAG
Source organism: Sorex araneus (assembly GCF_027595985.1). Classification (NCBI taxonomy): domain Eukaryota; kingdom Metazoa; phylum Chordata; class Mammalia; order Eulipotyphla; family Soricidae; genus Sorex; species Sorex araneus. The sequence goes on along the minus strand of NC_073309.1, from coordinate 56,646,965 downwards.
AATGTGGCCTCATTCACCAGTCATCCCACCTATTATCCCAGCATTTCTGTACCAACTGTAACACACACTTTGCCCTCTAGCCTCCCAGTCAGTGAGTCTGGCCTTCAGGGTTCTGAACACAGAAACTGGCCATGTCCACGTCCAAAAGACAAAATCTCTCCAAAGTGCTGAGTTATACAGGATAGTCCTTAGAACAAAGTACCCTCATCATGTTGCTTCCAGAAGCACTGGAGAGCTTCGGCAGACCCAGCACTCCCATGAGATCCTGGCTGCCAGACCACAGATTAGGCACAAAGCCCAGGGGTTTTCTAGCCTGGAAACAATGCAAATGAGGACAAGCGAAACAAGGGCTGTTCCATGCCCTGGAAGCAGAGCAATTTGGTGCCCATGAGAACTGCCTATACTTTCATAAGGAGAAAACACAATTCTTCTAACGTGGAGAGTGAGAACAACTGCACAGCCTTTATCACCCTTGGACCAGAGCAGCCCAGGGTGGGCAGTCCCAAAGTCATGTGACTTGGAAGCAGGATTATCACTTTTATTGTCCACTTGTCCACAAAGAAAGGAAATCATGCCTGGTAACCTCCAGTGGCATCCAGCTCAGACAGCTTTAGCCAGAGCCAGATCATGTCCATGAGAACCCAGTCACGGGGGAGAAATAAGCCCGACACACTTACTGGCCCACCAGGCCAGAGGTGAGGCGCAGACGATAACCTTCCCTGAGCACACTGGAATGACTTGTACGCAAATGCTGACAGCCGGGAATAATGGGCTGGCTCCACTGTAGGCACTGGCGGTGACACAGCCCTGCATGAAGCTTTGGGAACCTACCGTGGGCAGATACATGAATGGATAAGGCATTTCTGCTGGTGTGGCTCCCTCAAAAGCCACTCACACACACTGATCCAGCAGGCTGAACAAGAAATCAGCACATTTCCTGCCTTCTTCTGACATTTCTTGAGGGGAAGTGACAGTTAAATTGCCACCAAAATGGCTTTCAGAGACTGTTCCCCCCATGAACTTTCTGGTGTCGAACAAGATGGGAACTTCTGCCATAGGCTTTCCCACAATCACTGCACACATAAGATTTTTCTCCAGTGTGAACCCTCTGGTGTAATATGAGGCTCGAATTGCGGCTAAAAAACTTGCCACATTCAGTGCATTCATAAGGTCTTGCTCCTGTGTGAACTTTCTTGTGCTGAATGAGGTGGGAGCTGCTGATGTAGGCCTTTCCACATTCACTGCACACATATGGTCTCGCTCCCGTGTGGACTCGCTGGTGTAGAATGAGGCTGGAGTTGTGGCTAAAGCACTTTCCACACTCACTACATTTATAAGGTTTTGCTCCTGTGTGAATTCTCTGGTGTACAATAAGGTTGGAGCTGTGGCTAAAGAATTTCCCACACTCACCACACTCATAAGGCCGTTCTCCAGTGTGGATTTTCTGGTGCTGCAGTAGTGTGTCTTTCCGGCTGAAGGCCTTCCCACACTCAGTGCACTCATAAGGTCTTGCTCCAGTGTGAATTATCTGGTGCTGAACAAGGGTGTCTTTGCAGCTGAAAGCCTTCCTACATTTGCTGCATACATACATCCTGGCTCCTGAATGGGCTCTCTTATGTTTACTGAGGCTGGAGTTATGACTAAAGAACTTGCCACACTCACTGCATTCATAAGGTCTTGCCCCAGTGTGAATTCTCCAGTGTTCAATAAGGTGGGAACTTTGACTAAAGAACTTCCCACACTCACTGCACCCGTATGGCCGTTCTCCAGTGTGGAATCTCTGGTGCTGGATCAGAGTGTCTTTGCGGCTGAAGGCCTTCCCACATTCACCACATTTATAAGGCCTTTCTCCCGTGTGAATTCTTTGGTGCTGAACCAGGTGGGAGCTGCGGCTGTAGGCCTTCCCACATTCACTGCAATCAAAAGACCGTTCTCCGGTGTGGATTTTCTGGTGCTGAACAAGTGTGTCTTTGCGACTAAAGACCTTTCCACATTCACTGCAGGTGTAATGTTGCTTTGCAGTGTGCTGTTTCTGGTGCTCTTTCAGGTGGGATGGGTGAGTGAAGGCCTTTCCACACTCCTTACACATGGGAGATGCTTCTCTGTGCATTCTGCAGTGAGTTGGAGCTGATTTCTCCTTGGACGTATTTCCCCGGGGCAAACCCTCAGAGGGTCCCCTTTTAGAACGAATTCTCTGGCTATCAAGGTTAGGAAAGGGGTTCAGAGACAATTTGTCTTTACCACTGTCTCTCTGCCCGAAACGAGGGTTATGTGGGGAGGTGACTGTGATCCCAGTCCCCTGGTCCATCTCTGTCCCACTGTGAGGGGAGAAGCCAGGACAGCCTGGCCAGGCCACTCCATCTTCCATGCCAGCACAGTCCTTCCCTGACACATGGGTGGCAAAGCTCTTCACAGGGAAAGCCCCAGTGCTATGCCCCCTGAAGGGATTTTCCCCAGGGCACGGCTCTTGATGCTGCTGGTGGTCACTGTCTGTGCTGACCAGGAGCCTGTCCCTACTTGGAGCCACACAGAGTGAATCCCGGGGTGCAGTTCTGGGCACAGTGTCCCTCCAGAGCAGATCACACCTCTCATATGGGTGAGTTCTCTGAGCACAAGGACTTGTCTTCAGGGACCAGGCCGGCGATTCTCCTTTTGTGGACAGCTCCGAAGGGGCCGCCTCACGGGCTGCATCACGCCAGCATCCTAAAGGCAAAGCAATCTGGTAAAAGACACAAGGCTGTGGGGAGTAGGAATCTGTTATGATATGGGTGGAGACATACCATGAGCATTCACTAGAGAGCAAGGAAGCCAGGGTCAGGGATGGGAGCCTCGGTGTCAATGCTGAGCAATAAAACAATGTGTAACTAGCCAACCTGAACCCACCTGGGAAAGTTCCTAGCTCGGCAAGTGGGCTTAATTAATCAATTCCCACAATGCCCCAGAAGTTGCTTTTTGTTAACCCTAAAAGAATGGGAAGTTTATATAATCATAAAATTGGTATTGATAGTGGAAATTATCGTTTAATTGTTGCCTAACTACTGTTACCCTAGACACTTGCCAAAACACCTTTGTTTGGTAACTAAGTAAGATTCTTTTTGAAACAATAAGGCATGTACTGCTAATGTAATCAAACCCTATATAAACTGCTTGCTGCCTGAAGTCGGGGTTGCTATCAAGAGACCACTCTGTGGGTGAGATAGTTGACCCCAGTATACCGGAATAAAACTCCTACTACTTTTGCATTACCGTGTTTGTGTCTGTCCGTCTTGCCACTTGGGAACCCAGAATCCTGGGCTTAACAAGGGTACCTTATAGTGTACCAGGGGTTGAACCTGGGTTAGCCAAATGCAATTGCTCCAAGACCTACAATGACTTTAAAAAATTACTTTAAGCCACTACATTTTGTGTTGACTTGCCAAGTACCAATAAAAGATTATAATGGGGACTTACCCAGTGAGGCCACAAGTGCAAAATTTTCCAGCATCACATCTCGGTACAGGAGTCTCTGAGCCTCTTTAAGGAGCTCCCATTCCTCGAGGGAGAAGTACACAAAGACATCCTCAAAGGTCACATGAGCCTGTCATGATGGGTCAGTTAAGTCCACAGGCTGCAGGATCCCCCAGTCTATCCACTCATGCCCATCTCCAGTCCCTTTTGTTTTGGGGTTACAACCAGCGGTGCTCAGGGCTCACTGCTACCTTTGCACTCAGGAGTCACTCCTGGTGTGACTTAAGGGACCATATATGTTGCCAAGGATCAAACCCAGGTTGGTTTCATGCAAGTTAAGCATACTGGACATTTTACTACCTCTCCAGTCCCACCACTGGTTCCTTTTTGTCCCACTTTTTATCTCAGAGTAGATCCCACTAGTGCTACTTTCTGTTTCTTGTGTCCAGCTCAGAGCAGAAAAAGGCATGTGAGAGGCATTTTCTAAGCGGATGCTACCGGCAATTTGCCTCCCAGACTCAACTTCATAACCGCCAGCTGGAGAGCTGGAGCACCTCCATGTAGACCACTCTCTGAATTCCTCATTCTCTTACTTGGCTTCCCCACTACCTCTGATAACTTTCTGATCTACTCTGTAACCTTGTACAGACATGTTAGTGCTTGTATGTTTCCGTCCAAGGCACCATGCTACCCAGAAGCCTGGTAAGAAGCCCACTTTTTAGGCCATCCACCTCTCAGGTTTTTTTTTTGGGGGGGGGGGTTTTGCTTTGGAATCACACGGGAGGCGGGGTAAGCTTAGGGGTTATTCCTGGAAAGGCTCAGGGAACTGTATGTGGTGCCAGAGATGAACCCAGGTCAGCTGCATGCAAGGCTAGTGCCAGCCATCCTGTTATCCAGGTCTCTCCTCTTTTATCTTAAATTACCTGGCAGAGATTCTGAAATTAACCTGTATCTCCACCCCACTGCTCATACAGGCATCCCTTGTTAAATATCAGCACCTCCTCCCGAGAACTAAAGTCCTGTGTCCAGCCTGATGTATGAGCAGAGGGCTCTTCAGCTGAACCTCAGGACAGCCCTACAACTCGGGAATGATCACTTTATCCTGTGGTGGCTTGACTCACAGGGACCAGCTGAGGGCTACTGGGGCATTCTACGTGGGCCCCCACCACGAAGCATGTGCAAGTAAGAACCTCAGTGCGTCTGGGTTCAACCTTATCCTTCTTCTGCAAGTCTGCCATGGCAACATAATTAGCGCCATCACACACACAACAGCACCATTACACATATACATCATCCCATGCCAGCGCTATCACAAACACATGCACCACCACACATACAGCATCGCATCACACACACACACACACACACACACACACACACACACACACACACACACACACACACCCAAACACACGCGGATTCCCGCACCTGCGCGGGCCAAGGCGTGCGGGCTCCGCCACTCACCGGCGCTAGAACCCAGCGCTCCAGAGCGGACATAGGCTCGTGGGGGGCAGCAGTAGGTTTGGGGAGGCGGGTGGATAGCGCTGGCCCGCCTCGGGAAGAATGACCTCGGGCTGATCAAGACACTCGCGCCGCAGGGGCCCCCTCATAGAAGACAAGCTAGAATAGGTGGTGCCGACGCCAAGGCCTCGGGCCACCCCCACTTAAGCTCGCACCTCCCGCGCAGCGCTGCGGCGCGGGGCACAACCTTTAAGTTCCCGTCCTGCCCGAGGAACGGACCCAGCAACAGTCTCAGCAGCTAAGTCCGGCGCGGCAGACTCAAGCGAGAGACGTCACCATAGCTACGCCGAAAGTTCCGCCTCCACCGCAGCAGCAGGAACCTTTTCCGGTCTTTCTGCTAAATGCACGTGCGCCGGGCACAGACTTCTGGGTAAAGTAGTTCAAGTCAACCGAGCCGTGCCCGGTAGGAGGGAGAAGTTCCCGTAAAGGCGACAGAGCCGCTTCCCGCGATCATGAGTCCTAGATAGTGCTTGCCCTCCGGGCTTCCTTCTTTCATTCCCTGCTTATTTGGTCTCGGAGACCCGACTGGCTTTTCAGAGACTGAGATTTATCTTAATTTGGGGGACAGCCCATGCCGGGGTCCCCGCGTGCACAGCGCAGGCTCCATCCTTGGGCGCCACCTCCTGGGGAGTAGCTGCGCCACACCTAGCTAGCACACCCCCTGGGGAGTAGCTAGCTGTGCCACACCTAGTTAGCACACCTCACACCCCCAGTCCCCTCACACCTTAGGCGCTTTCAAAAGGCGAAACCGCAAACCCACCCAGCAAAAAAGGTCCCAGGAGGGTCGGTTGCTAATGACAGACAAGCTGGTCTTACTGTGGGGTGGGGTGGTCTGCCTGGGCAGGGGTGCAGGGCACTTCACACAGGTGAGGGCTGGCTTTGATCCCAACACTGTTAATAGGGGTAAATTCCACGTATTTTAAAACATAAAATGTAATCATTCTGAATCTCAGGAAGCATCATGAATAATGACGTTTTTCCAAAAGTTTCACATGATGCTCACCTTAAACTTTAGGCTCAGCTGCCTTCATCAAGGCACCTTCTCTCACCCAGATGTACAGCAAACAAGGGGACAATAATTCTGGGAAAATGTGGAACGAAGTCCAGCAAGGAACACAAATCAGAGACGATCAAATTAAATATTTTCAGTTACGCCTGCTTATACGGCACAGGCTGGAATCCAGCTGCACGTTTCTAAGTAAGGCAAGGGGCCATGCCTGGAAGAGACTGGCGAGCATCTGGGCAGTTTCTTTTTTCGGTTGTGTTTTTTTGGCGGTGCTCAGGGCCACATGGAGTGCCAGAAATACAACCCAGGCCGACTGCGTGCGAGGCAAGCCCCCTACCCACTGTAGTATTGTTCCCGCCTACGTACCTGTGCAGTTTCTAGCACAGACCATCAGTTTGCTCATAGGGTGACCCTCTCACATTTCATGAATAGTCCTCACCTGTGTGACCAATGACATCCTTTACATGCATTGGCTATTGCAAACTCAGATGCAAATACTATTTCTACTTCTCAGGGCCCTGGAAGACAACTTACAGTCAACATAAAATTGTTTCAGGGGCAAGACAGTACAGCAGGCAGGACACTTGCTTTGCATGCAGTCAATCTGGGTTTTATCCCTAGCACCCCTTTTGTCTCCCTGACCCCATCAGGAATGATCCCTGAGTTAGCCGTGAAAACTGCCGATGTGGCCCCCAAACCAACATGAATAAAATTGTCTTAGTGACACAGTGGAAGGGCATATTAAAGCTGAAGAAATAATCATCAACAGGGGCCGGAGCGATAGCACAGCGGGTAGGGCGTTTGCTTTGCATGCGGCTGACCTGGGTTCAATCCCCGGCATCCCATATGGTCCCCCAAGCACCGCCAGGAGTAATTCCTGAGTGCAAAGCCAGGAGTAACCCCTGAGCATCGCTGGGTGTGACCCAAAAAGCAAAAAATAAAATAAAATAAAATAAAATAAAAAGGTGTATTAGGGGGTATAGGGTTTAAAAAAAAAGAAATAATCATCAACAAATCAATACACATAATAAAGCATCTCAGAAAGAAGTTAGTATTTGTGAGGTAAATTAGAGATTTCGTAGAAAAAATAACCACTTCAAATAACACTGTAGAGATAATAAATAAAAGTGAAGATATCATTACTTGGCCCAATTTTTTAATTAAAAGTTTTTTTTCTTCTTTTTGGGTCACGCCCAGCGATGCTCAGGGGTTACTCCTGGCTCTGGACTCAGGAACTATTCCTGGCGGTGCTTGGGGGACAATATAGGATGCCAGGGATTGAACCAGGGTCAGCCACGTGCAAGGCAAACGCCCTACTTTCTATCGCTATTCTATTCTTCTATTCTTCTTCTATTGTACTATCGCTCCAGCCTCCTAAAATTTTTTTACCATTATTTTTTTTGAGCTTTATTTTTGGGCCCCACCCAGCGATGCTCAAGGCTTACTCCGACTCTGCACTCAGAGTTGGCTATATTCAAGGCAAGTGTCTTCCCCACTGTACTATCGCTCCAGCACTGGTCCAAATTTTTAATCTTTACTTTTGTAATGCATGATTTAGGATTTTGAATTAGATTTAATGATTCAGAATTTCAATCACGTTTTGTTATTTCCATGTATCTGTTGGTTGGCATCTTGATGATATTCTATTTTAAACAAACAAGTCACTTTTAAGGTCACTTATAGACGGTTCTCAATTCAATGTGTACACGAACAAAAACAACCCTGACTTTCTCTTTGGGGGAGTTTGGGGGTAGTGCACATGACAATGCTTGGCCTACTGTGAGCTCAGTACTTGGGTGACCATGAGGTACTTGGAATAAACCTGGGGCTTTAGACATTCCCACCTCCCACTGTCTCCCAACAGCCACAGATGGCTTTCACCTCGTTCCTGCAGCAGACTGAATCCTGCCAGTCACCAATGCTGGAGCTGCTCTTCTCCAGCAGAAATGACCATGAGCCCCGCCGGGGCCGGTGCTCCGCTCTGGCCGGCCGGGTTTTCGGCCCGGGTGCCCATGCCTCTGCAGAGCCGGTGGATGTGGAACGAGCGGGAACCAGAGACAGCTTTAGGAATTGGGGTTCCAGCAAGTGCTTGCACCCGTGTATGGAGACTGTGAACTAAGCTTTTGCCCCACACCGGCTAATGGAGGAAATAACCTTCCTTCTTGGTCTCTCTCCCCTCCGGGAGAAGGCGAGGTGTCCGACATTTTGTGGGTCCGTTGAGAAGGTATGAACTTTTGGCACGAGAAAAAAAAAAAATGTGTGCTTTGAACTTGAAACAGCCGCGGGATACAGGGCCAGCCCCCGCCGGGGCCGGTGCTCCGCTCCGGCTGGCCGGGTTTTCGACCCAGGTGCCCATGCCTCTGCAGAGCCGGTGGATGTGGAACAAGCGGGAACCAGAGACAGCTTTAGGAATTGGGGTTTCAGCATCTGGCAGAATTTTCCCTGGACTTTATACAGAAATCCAAAACCGTGCGGACGCGGTAGCGTCCGCGCGACTTAACATTTATAATTGTCAGCAATGTGAAACGGTTCCTTTTGAATAGGTCTGACTTGGGGGGGAAACTCCAAATAATAACAGTAAGTTTTTGTTGAAATATTGAAGGTTTTTAATGTAGCAGCCACCTCTCTGGACTGTGAACTAAGCAAAAGCCCCATGCCGGCCGACGCAGCATGGCGTACACCATACTATGAGGCGCTGGAAGGAGGATGAGGGGGAAAAAGGAAAAAAAAAAAAGGGAAAAGGAAAAAGGGAAAAAAAAAGAGAGAGAGAGAGAGAGAGAGTTATGTACTTGTAGCAGTGGGGCTACATATCTCTTCATTTCCAGCAATGAAAAACTAATTATCAAATGTAGTAGGTCTGTCTCTCTTGGTTGGAAACTCTAACAACTATAGTGAGTTTTGTGTTGAATTATGGAATGTAATCAAGGTAAAGAAAAAATGAAGTGAAATTCATTAGTTATACAGTAGGGGGTAGGGGGTGGGGGCGGGGGGTATACTGGGGTTTCTGGTGGTGGAATATGGGCACTGGTGAAGGGATGGGTGTTTGAATATTGTATAACTGACATATAAACCTGAGAACTTTGTAACTTTCCACATGGTGATTTAATAAAAAGTTAAAAAAAAAAAAAAAGAAATGACCATGAAAAGGGAAAGTAGGGACCTGTACATGAATGAACAGAAACACTACTATGTCACTTCAATTACAAAAGTAAAGAATGTGAGGGGCTAGAGAGATAGTACAGAGGGGAGGGTGATTGCTTTGCTCAAAGACAACCCGAGCTCTATCCCTGTCATCCCATATGGTCCCCCTGGCCTGTGATTCTTGAGTGCAGTCAGGAGAAACCTGAGTATCACCAGGTGTGGTCCCCCACAAAAAAATCACAAACAATTAAAAATTAGCTGGGAAATTAAATGACTCTTCCCAAGGAAGACAAATGCCCAACAGGTCCATGAAAAAGTATCCCTAAATCATTAAGAACATCAAAGCCAAACCAGGTTCTACCTCAGCTGTAAAGGCAGAGTAAACATGCTGGGAGTGAGGAAATGGCCCAATACAGCAGCCAGAAAAAGGCATGCGTTGAACCACTTTGGCAAACAGTACGAGGCATCTAGAGACTGAAGAGCATGGTTACCAGATGACCCTGCATGTCCTTCTAGGTGGACCTCCGAGAGAAATGGAAACAGGCTATCAAAGGCATACATACATCTATGTTTATATAGCACTGTTCATGAGTGCCAACATCAAGAAATTCAGTACTCTTTCACCATAAGGAAAAAAGGAAATCCCGCCATTTTTTCCAACGTGGATGACTTCAAGGACATCAGGATGTGAGTTATGCAAGATGAACACAAATGCTGCATATCCCTGACATGTGTGATCTAAAACGAAAACACAGGAGTGGAGGTAGTACAATCCAAAATTGCTGCCATGCCCCTGGCCTAACTCCACCGTCTCAGGACAGACCTCACCAAGATATAATCTGCTGAAAATTCAGGTGTGTTTTATGACTGAAATCTCCAGGCTTTCTTGGGGTTGAGATGGGCTACTCTTCCCCACCTCCCTGTACTTCCAGAAGCCTTGGCAGTCACATCCACACCCCAAAGCAGACACCCAATTAAAAAGTTACTCCAGCCTTACTGTCCCCATAAAAATACTGAATGCCCTGAACAAAAACCATGACCTCTTAGTACTTGTATTGCAAACCATACTGCACAAAAGGAAAAGGAGAGAGAGAGCAAGAAGGAAAGTGCCTCCCATAGAGGGAGGCTGGGGGTGAAGGAGAGTGTTGGAGGATTGTGGGAGGGAAATGGGACATTGGTGGTGGGAAATGTACACTGGTAAAGGGATGGGTGCTGGATCACTGTGTGACTGAAACCCAATTATCAACAGCTTTGTAATTCAATTAAAAATTTTAAGAAAAAGTAATGTGGAGTTCATGCTCAATTCAATCAGCTTAATCAATGGCTGAATAAATAGCAGTACTCCTACACTTAAAAAAAATAAGAAAGAGTGGAGGTAGTTCCCAAACCTAGGAGATGAAAGACTGGGAAAGACGGTGCTGGGCTGGATATGCTTGCAACCAGAAGAACCAGAACACAGGACAGTACTCACAGGACCCCTGCACCAGGCGCCTCTCCCAGAAGAGCCAGCACACAGGACAGGGCTTATTACAGTGCCCACAGACCCTTTCTGTGTGACACCTCTCCCTGCTCCTGCCACTAGAAAATCCATGACGGAAAAAGCCTGTGCTAACAGCATAGCAATAATGTGCTAACATGAATGCACAAAATCATTAAATCATACATTTGAGATCTGTACATCACAGGCCAACTCTAACTCAAACAGAACAGAGAAATAAAGTAAAATTGAAACCATAATCCATCTTAAATGGCATAAGTAAAATGTACCTACTTGTGTCCATATCTTCTTACATATAAGTTTAAGAAAGAATATTTTAATAATTCTACTTTTAAGATATTTTTTGCCTTTTGGGGGGCTAGAGGGGGGGCACTCAGGAATTATTTCTAGCAGGGCTCAGGGGACTATATGAAATGCCCAGGATTGAAACAAGGTTGGTCACATGTAAGGTAAGCAACCTACCTATTGTACTATCCATCCAACTATAAGTTTTAAGTGACTCGGATATATGCTCCACACAGTTGAGCTGTCTTGCAACTTGTCTTGCAATGAATATTTCAGTATTTTCAGAGCTGCTCTAAAGTGTGCTGCTGACACAGAATGAAAGACAAAATGACAAAATGAATTATAGAGTCAAGTCAGTAATTGAGGCCTTTTTACTTCTCACATACGGAACAGTCCCAGACAACAATGACAAATGAGGCACAGGTTTGTCAGAAAACCTGAAAGAGGGGCTTGGAGCAATAGTACAGCGGGTAGGGTGTTTGCTTTGAAGCCATAAATGCATTTGTTTTGTCATTTCAACTTTTCTCCCACTCCTTTCAAGGCCTGTTTTCCTTTTGTTATATTCCTATGACAGCTTTTCAAGGTATGCTCAGGGCAGCGTCGCAGGCGTCTGTAATGCACAAAGCTACAGCTTCTCTCCCTCACCAACTCTCAGATCAAGAGTAATGGTCTAGGCTGGGTCAGTGGCTGGTCTTTACATGATATCAAATGATTTATCTCAGATTTTCTCATTGTGATGACACAGCCTTTCTCTTTGGTAATATTCCTCAGATGCCGAGTTTTCTCTGGTTGAGAAATTCTCTTCAGCAATTCATGAAAAAAGCTCTCCCCGCCCATCCCTTTGAGTTCTTGAAAGTTGACTGAGGGGGGTCCACTCAGAAATGGCTTCTCCTCAGTAAACACTCAAAGCTGCTGAGGGATGAAGGCTTGGGGTGAGGTCATTCTGCACAAGACTCACAGGACTTCAAGACAGCTCCTCGTACTGTAGCACAGAAGAGCTGTCACAGAAGGCTCTCTGACATTCTTGACTCTCACAGCATTTGTCTCCAGTGAGCATGCTCTCATGCCAAAAATTAATGAAGTCTTAAAAAGTGTCTCCACCGAACTCAGGCCTTTCTCCCAAGACGCCTCATGAGGTACAAGTAAAAAGCAGTGCACCCAGGCTCACCCACTCACTCTACATTAATGAGGCTTCTCCAGAGGGAATAGGTTCTTTCCCACACCAGAAGCCCTGAGGGGGCGTCACTGCAGTGTGAATCCTTGTTTGTGTAGGGAGGGTTCACTGGGCTCCCAAGGTTTCAGTAACTCAGCAGACATCATGCTCCAACCAGCAATTGCTCCACCTTTTTCCCCATCTTTAATGTTCCAGGCAGATCCCTCCCTGCACATAACACAGAAGCTGTGCTGGTCCACATGATCACTTCATGACCAGTACCCTGTGACTGGCTCCCAGGACTGTGCAGAAGGTTCTTCCTCCTTACCCAGCAGAGAGCTCCACGTCCTGGGGGGATTCTCCACATCCTGCATTTGTGATGCCAGCACTGTACCTGGGCTCACTTTACCCGGGTCAAGGGTTAAGGCAGCTTAGTGGAAGGGCTTCACATCTCACCTGTCAAGAATGTGACACACCAAAGGGAGGTGGTGACACAGAAAAACCTGCACCCTTGGTGCACTGTCCTTTGTGGCTTCTCCCAAGAGGGCTGTAGCATGGGCAAGCTCACAGCTTACCGTCTCTGCAGTCCAGCGTTTCTCTCACAGGAGCCACGTCTCCTCCCGAACAGAACGCAGCACTATTCCGTTTGGAAGACTTTCTCTGCACTCGTCTGCTCAAGGTTCACAAAGAACCAGAGCATCTCAGACTCAGTCACATGGTCCTGCCTAGATGGTGTAAAAATGTCCTTCAAAACTAGACGACAGATGTCATGGTAGTGAGTCTTGGAGTTGAAGAATAAGCCTTGAGGGTTCACATCTGTAAGGCTTGTACAGAACATCCCTGCAAAGGAGATTCTTTCCTCATCCTACAGTAACCTGGGAGGAAAATAAATGCCAGTGAAAGATGTTTGATTCATGACAACAGGTTCATAGTTTTCTCAAGTGGTGCTCAAGGGGGACCAGTGACTCCCAGCAATTCTAGGGCAACAGGTTCACTGAAGCCCTGAGAACAGTGCTATGGACACCAGGGCATGCCCCACCCTAACTCCCATACCATCTCCCAGTCCCGAAGCAGAACCTATGGACCTGCCAGCAGACACAGAATGGGAAGGAGGATGAGGAAGGTCCTGCAGACCTCCAAGGCTTCAGACTGGAGAAGAGGACACAGGACACTGCCAGAGAGAAGAGGGGGGAAGTTTCACATCACCCTCTACCCGGGATTGCCAGCAACATTCCAGCTCCTTTGCCAAAGAACACTGCAGGACCAGAAGCATCAGATGGAAGTGAGTGCGAGGGGTGCTGGGAAGAGTTTAGTGCCCCAGAGCTGGGTCTGGAGTTCCACCAGGCTGACTCACAGATAGATACAGTGATGCAGAGGGTTGGGGGACTAGCAGGCCCCTGTGAGCACTGCGTCAAATGGGGAAGGAAAACAGGCTGAGCCGAGAGGCTGGTGTTGGACGCAAACCCAGAAGCCCCAGAGTCTGCTGGCTGGAAGCTGCCCAGACATGACACTCCCACTGTGCAGCTCAGAAGAGCTAGGCTCTCCCAGGAAATCTGTCACTGTGGCTGCAGCTATTTCTACCTTCTCAGGCACCCTGGACTCCCGTGTGCTCCATTTGGGAGACCCTATGGGATCAGATGCAGGTGAGGGTTGAGCAGAGATCAGGCGACACAGAGGAAGGACTTCAAACAGAACCAGACCCTGGGAGACGATGGCATGGCAGTAACATAACAGCTCCACTTTCTACAGGCAGTGACGGCTCAGAGCCTGGATTCCCAGCAACAGTCAAGTGCCTCAGGAAGTGCCACTCAGAGGAAGCAGGAGCAAAGCCAGTGGTACTACTTATTACATCTCTGCGGTGGAGACCAGGCCTCTCTGCAGTGAGGCTAAAGGGAAGAGTGCTCATGCCTCAGGCCTGCACCCTCTCTGGTCCCAAGACCTGTGACTTGGATAGTCACCAGCCAAGGAGCATCTGGGCCACCTAGGATCTGCTGATTGAAAAACTCCTGACCCCTAAACCCCTCACACCAGACTCCTGAGTCCTGACCCCCTGACTGCAGACTCCTGAGTCCTAAAATCCCTCAGGGCAGAGATTCCTGTATCTTAAAGCCCTCACTAAAGACTCCTCACCCCTAAACCCCTCATGGCAGAGATCCTGATCCCTAAACCCAACTGCAGACTCTTGAGTCCTAAACCTCTCACTGTGGACTCTGAGTTCTAAACCCTTCACTGCAGAGACTTCTGACTCCTAAACTCCTCACTGCAGACACCTGACTCCTAAACTCCTTGCTGCAGGGGTACAGCAAAAGTCAGCCAGGGGACAAGACACCACAGCACCCCTGGTACCTGTGCCCTGGCTGACTTTGAGCATATACTAGATCAAAGAACTCATTCTCATGAAGAGTCCAGCTACAGGATAGGGTATTACTTCCACACAACCAGTTTTATCCTGGACATTGTCTCTCACCAACGCTAAGTGAGGTCAGGTGGTGATGGTCATGCCCCATTTATGGAGAAGACATTGTGTATGTGTGCAATGGGGGGAAGCCAGCAGCAAGCCAGGATGTGATTAGATGGGGAGTCTCCTGAATAGTCATGACCTTGAACTTGAATAGCCATCACTTAAGACTGCAGTCCTAGATGGTGTGGCACAGTCTGACAGGACACCCTGAGCTGGGGGTACCTAAGCAGGGCATGGCTTCTCCCTGATCCACAGAAATGATGACATGGTTAATGTGCATTTTTGGCAACAGAGTTATGGGGTAACTGGCCACCAGCAGCAGGCTGCTGGAACAGGGATTCACCCGGTGAGGAGACAAGGGCAAAGTTCTCTAGCATCACATCTGGGTACAGGAGCCTCTGGGCCTCCTCCAGGAGCTCCCAATCCTCTCGGGAGAAGCACACAAAGACATCTTCAAAATTAACACCAGCCTGCACGTAATTGTGCACAGGCTGCTGAGCCCACAGGCAGGTTACAGTGTTCACACACACCGATCCTTTTCCCCAGCTCAGGGTAGGTGCCAGACTTGGCCCGCCAGTGTCTACTTCACCCTCAGGCCTCTGGATCACTGTCCAGGAAAGGAGCTGGTGTGTGTCTGGTACCAGCTCTCTCAGCCCTTGTTCAGCTATCCTGCCCCTGGCATGAACTGAGCCCTGCTGTGATTCCTGCAGCCAAAGGGAACTTTCTAGGTCTCGCCATCCTCTTCCCAACTCTCAGAAGTCCTGGCATAGTGCCGACCCTGGGACAATACTATTTAAACGGGGCACAAATGAGCCCCGAGTCCCCAGGCCCGCCTGGTGTCTGCACTCCTGTTTGTTCCCCTCCTCCCAAGGCACTACCTGGGACGCCTCCAGCCACCTGCTCTGGTCTCGAAGAAACTCAGGGACTCTGGGAAGGAGGGACAGGTGCAGTCTCAGGGAAGTGGTGAGGCCCAGTGGACCACACTCACGGGTGCCATATTCATCACTGCGGCTCACCTTGGGGCCGTACCCCCAGACAAGGAACCCATGCAGTGCCCGCAGGGGCGTGGCTCCAGTTAGGCCACATCACAGCCTTGGTTCCACGAGTCGGGAGTGTGGGCTTATGGAGTGGGGTACCCCTAACATCACTCCTTTCTGCACACCACCAAAGCCACCTGCGGTGTTGCAGTGCACGTGGCTCTTGCTCAATCAACAAGCACTACTGGGGTTCTCCCGCAGCAGTCCCGTCCAGTAGATGCCAGGAAGTGCTTCCCTCAGGGCTGCCAGTGGCTCTGCGGAGCAGGCACTTCTGGGTAGAGTATCTTGCACTCCTCCCGCACTTCCCCAGCCCGCCTACTACTCGCACAGCAGTAGCTCCCACACAGTCCCTGGGATTAAAGGAAAGGTGGAGAGCCTGCAGTTCGCAGAGTACCCGAGTATCCGGAGTCCACCCTCGGCCCACCCTGACCCAGCAAACTAGAGCAGGTCACAAGGAGTCCTTCCAGCACTCGCTCTGGAACTATACAGGTTTCATTCCCAAGAGAGCCATGATGAAACACCGCCCTAGGAAGAGGTTAAATAAGCACCAGGTTCAATTCCGTACCTGTCCCTGCACACAGGCAGGAGTGCTCGCCGATTAGCTCCCTGCCACGAACCCCCCTGCCCCCCCAAATTATAAACAAGCAAAGCACTGCACTGTAGCACTGTCGTCCCATTGTTCATCAATTTGTTCCAGCGGGCACCAGTAATGTCTCCATTGTGAGACTTGTTACTGTTTTTGGCATATTGAAGCAAGCAAATGTAATTAGAAAATAGGTAGATGCATTTAAATCCAAATAGACGGCTTGCACCCACATGTATATAGTGTCCGTAAATACTTAAGTTTATTTGTAAGCAAAATGAATCACAGCAGCAATGGCAAATCTAAAGGATGAATTAGGACCATTTTATAATAGGGAGGGACACTACCTGTAAAACTGTGTTATTAGGGAGCCAGAGAGATAGTACACAAGTAGGGTGTTTGCTTTGCACATGGCCAAGAGGGTTTGATCCCCAAGATGGTTCCCAGCGCCCGCCCGGCCAGGAGTGGTCCAGGAGTGGTCCAGGAGTAAGTCCTGAGCACTGCTCAGTGTGACAAAAACAACAACAAAAAACAAAACTGTGATTAGCGTGGACTTACATCTCTTATAAACATCTATCAAACTCCAGGGTGAACACTAAAAATATTTTTAGAAGTATAACTCAAATAACTAAGAAAATGAAATTATGGGAAAGACTCCCCTGAAACCACAAAAGAATAAGGAGCAGAAGACAAAAACAGTAACAGAGGATAAGTACAACAAACCAACAACAACAAAGGAAGGGGTGGAAGGCTCAGGAGGTAGTGCAGGGCTCAGCATGCAGTCCTGGAGGACCACTAGGTGTGGCCACAGAACAAAACAACAATAAACCATGGTAGACACTAACCCAACCAATCTCTAATCATTGGAACATTAGTGACCAAAATGCTCCAATTATAGGACAGAGACTAAGAATAGACCAAAAAAGACTTACAGATTATTAAGTGCAGGATGCCTTGAGGGAATATTAACTCATTAGAACACATGAGAAAAGCAGTGGCCGGTGATGAGATCTGGGAAGCACAGATGGAGGAGAGAAGCCTGCTGAAGGATAGTAACTCAGAGAAACCAGAAGATGACTTTCAAGTTAGAGAGGTGGGAAGCAGTAAGACGCTCCAAAAGCAGGGTCTGGAGAGAGAGTACTGTGGGTAGGGCGCTTGCCCTGTGTGTGGCCAAACCTGGGTTCAACCCTCATAGCCCTGTGATCCTTCAAAACTTTACCAAGAATGACCCTGGAGACTAGAGCCAGAAGTCCTGAGCACCACTGGGTGTAAAACACACATACACACACACACACACACACACACCCAGACACACACTCCAAAAACAAACAGGAAAAGGAAGTGGACAAACAGAAACATCATTTATGCTATTCACAGAAACTTAGAACAAATGTACTGAAAAGATTTAAGGCTGAAAACAAACTTATGGTAAAATATCAAACCATGGAAACCTAAGAATCCGATAATGGCAATAATATAAAGATGTTGGGGCCAGAGAGGTAGAACAGGGGAAGAAGCCTGCCTTATACATGGTTAACCTAGATTCAGTCCCTGGCACCACATATGAGGTCCAGCACCTCCAGGAGTAGGATTAAGACTTGAGCACCACTGGGTATGGCCCAAAAAAACAGAAAAAAAAAAAAAAAAAGCTATGCTTCAAAGAAAAGAAAATTTGTAGAAGCAATAGACATGATAAAATAATGTAATGATCAATATGCCAACAAGAAAAAGCAGTATTAAATGTATACATATCAAATATCAGAGCTTTAAAATATATGGAAACAAAACTGACAGAAGTTATCAAGATATTCCAAAGTTATATGACAGCCATAGGTAGAAACTATTGGCAGAAAATCAACAATGTCCTAGAATCTTGTTCTACTATCAAGAAATAGAATCATATAGACACTTAATGCAAGTCCACTAAGGACATCAGAACATACCGTAGTCAAGAAAATCTAAAGTACTGGTTCTTTAAAATTGGTATTATCGGGGCTGGACGATAGCACAGCGGGTAGGGCGTTTGCCTTGCATGCGGCCGACCTGGGTTCTAATCCCAGCATCCCGTATGGTCCCCTGAGCACCGCCAGGGGTAATTCCTGAGTGAAGAGCCAGGAGTAACCCCTGTGCATCGCCGGGTGTGACCCGAAAACAAAACAAAACAAAACAAAAATTGGTATTATCTAAGAAAATTCAGATTAAAAATAGTGTTGACACATTTGTAATAAAACAGTGAAAGCACTCACAGATTCTACTGTCAATAAGGGGATAATAAATAACTAAAATAAGAAAACAGGTGAAATGGAAGAACTAGAAAATGACAAATTAAGAAATATACTTATTATATTTATGAAATATACTGATTTCTACACATATTAAATAAAATAAATACATAATTAAAAAGCAATTAAAATTTCAATACCTAAATATTTCACTAAAGCAACTGATCAATGTGGCTGGAGAGATAGTACAGCGGGTTAGGCATTTGCCTTGCATGTGGCTAACCTGGGTTTGAGCTCCATATCCCATAGCACTGCCAGGAGTAATTTCTGAGTGCAAAGCCAGGAGTAACTCAGCACTGCCAGGTATAGCCCCAGAACAAAACATCTAGGGCTGGAGCGACAGTACAGCAGGTAGGGCAACTGACTTGCACATAGCTGATCTAGGTTCAATACCTAGCATCCCAGATGGTCCCCAGAGTCCCACCAGGAGTTGTTCCTGAGTACAGAGCCAGGAGTAACCTCTAAGCATTGATGAGTGTGAGCCCCACCTACCCCCAAAAAGGTCACCGAAAGTCAGGTTCCTAAATAGTTCACTAAAGCAACTGACCAATGAGGTTGGAGAGATGATATAGTGGGTAGGCCTTGCCTTACAATCAGCAGATCTGGATTTGATCTTCGACATCTCATATGGTCCCCCAAGTCTACTACAACTTATTCCTGAGTCCACAGCCAGGAGTAACCTCAAAAATTAAAAAAAAAAAAAAAAAAGAAGTCCACCAAACATTAAAAAAACATCCTATTTTACACTCTTCTGAATAATAGACGAACACCTTACAGTACATGCTGGATGGGTGGCCAATATCATCTAGAATACCAGACAATGACAGTAAGGAGAAACAAATGAACAAAGGAAAGAAAACTACATATCATTAGCAACATAGAATTAGAGAAAAATCACCTTAACAAAGGCCAGCATGTTCAGCACAATAATAATTACATTCCCTGGCCAAGTGGGGCCTATTCCAAGGCTACAAAACTGGTTCAGCGTTCAAAATCTAAATCAATGCAAATGCATCAAGTCAACAGGCTATAAAAGATGAAATACACGATCATTTTCAATCTACAGGGGGGTTAATTTGACAAAATACCCATACATTTAACAAAATACCCATTCCAATACCAAAAAGAAACCAGCAAATCTGGAGAATGGATACATTTTCTAAACGTGGTTAAGATACTTCTGTGAAAAACATCTTTTAGCTAACATTCTATTTAAGTATGAAAATCATGTTTATCCCTAATATTGGGACCATGCAAGAAAATGCTTTCTCACTATTTAGTGTTCAACATCATTATAGAAATTGTAGCTATTACAGTAGAACAAGAAAAGGAAATAATAGATATACTGATAGGAAGAAAACAAAACTGTCTCTGTAAATTTTTCTCTGTAGAAAATATCAAGCATTCCATCAATATAAAGGACTACAGTTAAGGTTTCAGGACATAAAAATAACAAAGTTTTAGCTCCATATATTACAAATATTGAATGAAGGAAACTTGGAATTAAAAAATTACCGGCCAGGGATGCGATGTGGTCACAGAATGCAAGTCTCAGGTGTGAGTTAAATGCCCACGCACACACGTACACCCACCTACCCGCCGCCCCCCCTCCCACGCACAATCACAGTCTCTCCCTCTCCCCTTCCATTTATAATCAATAAAACAAAACCACCTAGATATAAATCTGTTTGTGGCTGCTCCCAACATATGTTCATACTGTTCATATGCCTGACAGTACTCAAGGATCACTCCAAGTGTGCTAGGGGTGCTGAACCCAAGTCAATATGCAAGGCAAGCACCTTACCCACTGTACTATTGCTCAGGCCCCATTTGGATCTACATCTTTCACTCTCTATCTCTCCTATTTTACTCTCATTTATAATCAACAAAAACAAAACCACTTGGGTGTAAATTTAAATATAAAAAGGACTGAGAAATCTGGAGCCGAAGTGATAATACAGCAGGAGGTAGGGTGCTTGCTTTTGCATGGAGCCAGTCGAGGTTTGATTCTTGGGCATCCCATGTGTCCCCCTAAGCACTGCTAGGACTAATTCTTGAGCACAGAGACAGAAGTAACCCCTGAGCATCACTAGGTGTGGCCCAAAACTTATTATTAAAAAATAAGATTGATCACTTATTACTAAATTTTAGAACAGTAATAAACTAAATCAAGCTATATGAAAGTAGGGATATAATGCATTTATAAAATGAAGACAGTATGGATACCAATTCTCAACAAATTGCCAATTTAATTCAGTTTCTACCAAAACTCCTTACCTTTTTTGGGTGAAAATCAAGGTTTCTCTAAACCATCATCAACATAACTAGGAGGGATAAATCAAATTTATAAAGTTAATAAAATTACCACAAAGCTATAGCAATAAAACAAACCAAACTCCAGGAATAACAGTTTTCTTTTCTAAAAGCCAAAACTTCAACCTGTCTTAAATAACACAAAATGTACCCACCTTTCAAATATGTATTTGATGATTTACGTTTTAGTATCTCCTCACAAAAATTAAGCTCCTTAAGAGTTAACACAGGGGGCTGGAGCAATAGCACAACGGGTAGGGCATTTGCCTTGCATGCGACCAACCCAGGTTCGATTCCTAGCATCCCATATGGACCGCCAGCATCACCAGGATTCTTAGGTGCAGAGCAAGGAGTAACCCCTGTACATCACCAGGTGTGACCCAAAAAGAAAAAAAAAAGTTAACACAGTATTTTCGAAGACATTCAATGAAAAATTTCCAGATTTGTTTTTCACTGTCTTACCGAACTACAATGAATGTGTGGAAAAGACATACAGTCAAGGCCTTTTGCTCTGAAAGAAACTCTCTCAGAGGGTAAAGTAAGAATCCATGCAAATGTCAGTTTGGCAAGGCTGTCCAAAAGAAACAATCTGTAGATAATTTTATGTTCTGAGTCTCTTCCTTCCTGTAAAAAGAATTCCTGAGATAATGCTGGAGTGTAAACTAAAGGGAAAAAAAAGAGAAAAAGAAAACCATATTTAAAGATATTCCTGGGTTCAAAATAATCACAGGGTCATTTTCCTGGATGATGCTCAGATATAGAATAAGGCTCTAGGCTGTGTCAATTTCCATCATTACATTTTGGATGACAAAGCATATCTGCAAAATATTTTCCTCACAGGGAAGAAATCTGAGAGGTCTTTCTTTGGCATGAATGATCAGATTCTGTGGAAGATGTGTTCTCTGGCAAAAGATTTTCCTCAGTGGTTATATCCAAAAGGTTTTTCCTAGGCAGGAGTTGCTGAAGGTCATCTGAGATCGTGTCAGGCTTTCCCACACCGGCCACACCAATGGGGTTTCTCCCAGTGTGAATCCTCTGATGCTGTGTGAGGGAAGAGCTCCGGCTGAAGGCCTTTCCACACTCGCTACACTCATAGGGCTTCTCTCCCGTGTGGATGACTGAGTGGCGGATCAGGTTCGTGCTCCAGCAGAAGGATTTCCCACACTCCCCACACTCATAGGGCTTCTCTCCACTGTGGACGCGCTGGTGCCTCGTGAGGCCTGACCTGCGGTTGAAGGCTTTCCCACACTCCAGGCACTCGAAAGGCTTCTCCCCTGTGTGGATGCTGAAGTGCCGGATCAGGTCTGCTCGATTACTAAAGGCTTTCCTGCATTCTTTGCACTCAAATGGCTTTTCCCCTGTGTGTGCCCTCTTATGCAAGATGAAAGTGGAGCAGTGGGTGAAGGCCCTTCCACAGTCGGTGCACACATAGGGCTTCTCCCCGGTGTGTATGCGCTGGTGTCTCCTGAGGTATGACCTGTGGTTGAAGGCTTTCCCACACTCGAGACATTCAAAGGGCTTCTCCCCGGTATGGATGACATAGTGGTGAATGAGGGCTGCGCTCTCACAGAAGGCTTTCCCACATTCACTGCACTCGTAGGGCTTCTCCCCAGTGTGACTCTGCTGATGCCACATGAGGTATGACCTGTGCTTGAAGACCTTGCCACACTCAAAGCATTCGTAGGGATTCTCACCACTATGGATGATGTAGTGGCGAATAAAACCTGGCCTATCTCGAAAGGCTTTTCCACACTCTTTGCACACAAAGGGTTTTTCTCCAGTGTGGCTCCTGTTATGCAAGACAAACGTGGAGCGGTGAGTGAAGGCCTTCCCACACTCTGTGCACTTATAAGGCTTCTCTCCACTGTGGATGCGCTGGTGCTGTGTAAGGTGTGACTTGCGATTGAAGGCTTTTCCACACTCCATGCACTTATAGGGCTTTTCACCAGTGTGGACCATGTGGTGCTGAAGGAGGTAAGTGCTCTTGCTAAAGGTTTTCCCACACTCTGTGCACTCATAGGGCTTCACCCCAGAATGGATCCTCTTATGTCGAGCAAGGAGACATTTTTTGTTAAAAACCTTCCCGCATTCATTACAGTTGAAGACATTTTCCTCTTCCTGGACCACAGGATCTTTCCCTGACTCCCAGGAGTTCCGGTTAAGGACAGCACCTCCAGCAGGGAATGGCTCCTGTGAGATTCCTGCACACATGCCTTCAGCTGACTTGAAGCCGCCCCACTCAGGGCTCGAGTTCTCCCGGAGCATCTCTGAGGGAGGGTCTTGCTCTGTCCTAACATGTCCTCCCAGCACCTCTGATGCTCCATTCTGATCCCTAGTCTGACACTCCTGGGAGTCCCCAGGGCCTCCTCGGGTCAGCTCCGCCTGGAGTAAGGTTTCCTCAGATAGGGCTGGCTCATAAAAGGTAAGTTCTGTGATCGTCAGATTTCCTTTGTTACCTGAGAAAGGTACAATAGGCAGAAAAAGATTATCAGTTATATCATCAGAAGAAACAAAATCAGCTTTGTAGAAAAAAAGCTTTAAAAACAAGAGTGCTTCTGTGTCTTCTATGTTTTGCTAGCTCTATATCCTGGAATTATTCACATCTCAAATACAGTAAAAGATATATACATATCTCTTGGAGAGTCTGGCAAGCTACTAAGAGTATCCTGCCCGCACGGCAGAGCCTGGCAAGCTACCTTTTGATATGCCAAAAACAGTAACGATAGGTCTTATTCCCCTGACCCTGAAAGAGCCTCCAATAGTTAGGAGAGATGAGTAAGAAGAGGCTGAGTAAGAAGAGGCTGCTAAAATCTCAGGGCTGAGTGTAATAGAGAAATTACCGATGCCCTCGTGAGTCAATCAACACACAACAGTGATATCCTGGAAAGCAATTTCTTTCTTTCCTGGTCCTTGGAACTATTGATGACATGAATGAGTGACCCCACAGGGAACAACTTGGTAAGAGATCAGAGTGCTGGAAAGGAGATAGTCAACTGCAATGACATATCTATGCAAACAGGAAAAACTTGGATCCCCTACACAGAGATATGAAGATGATTCAGTATAGAGCACACTGGAAAGAATAATCCCAGGATTTGGATTTAGAGTTCAAAGGCTTAAGGTCATAACTGAGCCTGCAGAAAGAGACCGAGAACTGTGACCAGAGAGTGAGATAGTACAGTGGGCAGGTTGCTTGCCTTGCACGAGGCTGACCTGGGTTTGATCACCAGTATCCCATATGGTCCCCGGAGCAGTGCCAGGAGTAATTCCCAAGGGCAAAGCCAGGACTAACCTCTGAGTACCACCAGGTGTGCCCCTACCTCCAAAGGGGAAAAAAAAAAAAAAGAAAAAATAATTAGAAGAGTAAGAAAACTGCTATCAGCAAAACAGAAATACTACAAAGTGCTTCTAGCTTCTGGCATAAAAAAAGTATTTCAAAATTCTGGGGCAAAAAAGTATAAAAATTGAAATAAAAATTATACCAGGATTGGTGCTGGAGCTATAGTACAGTTAGGCAGGGTGCTTTCATTGCACTCGGCCAACCTGGCTTTGATTCCAGCACCCAGTATGGTCCCCGAGCCCCACTAGCAGTGATTCCTGAGCCCAAAGCTAGGAGTCAGCACTGATCACCGCCGCCAGGTATGGCCCAACCTACACCCCAAAAAATGTTATTAGAACTCAAATATTTAAATATGCAGATGATAGAATCAGAGAATGTCTTGTAGGCACTGAATTCCTAAGTTTGAAAAAAAATAAAAAAAGACCCAAGAAACCTGAAGGAAAGAAATCAGGGGGGAAGGCAGAGGGGGCTAGGCAATAGTACAGGGGGTAGGGCATTTGCCTTGCACGCAGCCGACCTGGTTTTTTTTTGTATTTTATTGTTTTTGGGTCACACCTGGTGATGCACAGGGGTCACTCATACACTCAGGAATTACAACTTTGGTTGGCTGCATACAAGGCAAGTACTCTACCACTGTACCTATCATTCTCGCCCCATAAATTTATTTTAAAACAAAAAATTGGGGCTGGAGCAATAGCACAGCAGGTAGGGCATTTGCCTTGCACACAGCTGACCTGGGTTCGATTCCCAGCATCCCATATGGTCCCCTGAGCACCGCCAGGGGTGATTCCTGAGTGCAGAGCCAGGAGTGACCCCTGTGCATCGCTGGGTGTGACCCAAAAAGCAAAAAAAAAAAAAAAAAAAAAGAAAACTGGGATAGCAAGTCTTCCATGCAGTGCTCAGAAACCTAGGGATCACTTGTGGTGATTATCATTCAGAAGAAGACACTGGTGGTGGGACTGGTGGTGGGATACAGTAAGTCTAAAACCCGACTATGAATAAATTTGTAAATCATCGTGATATAATAAAATTTTTAAAAACTATATGCCAATTCTATCTTTTAAAAATTACTACATGGGCCCAAACAGTATAATATATAGGGAACTTGCCAGGCATGCAGCCAACCTGAGTTGCATCCCCAGCACTCCATATGGGCCCCTGAACTGTGCCAGGCAGGTGTGGCCCAAAAACCAAACAAATAAAAATAAAAAGAAAAACATTTTTTTTTTGTTTTTTGGGTCACACCTAGCGAAGCTCAGGGGTCACTCCTGGCTCTGCACTCAGGAATTACCCCTGGCCATGCTCATGGGACCATATGGGATGCTGGGAATCGAACCCAGGTCAGCCGCGTGCAAGGCAAATGCCCTACCTGCTGTGCTATCACTCCAGCCCCAAGAAAAACATTTTTAAATAAAAATTTACTATATGATAAACAATTTCACTGCTGGCTATATATCCCAACAGAGTAAAAACAAGATCCCGATGAGATATTTGTACATTCTTGTTCACAGCAGGGAAACCCATGATTCCAGAGAGAGAATGAATGAGGAACCCCAGTTTCTAAGGCTGTGCACTGTGACTCCAGATAGAGTGGAGTAAGGCTAAAAGCCTGCACTATGGGTTCATAGAGATAGCATAAGGATTAGGATATTTCGTTGCATATATCCAACCCCAGTCGAGTCCCTGACACAACGTGGCACTTCCAGAAAAGTCTCTAGAGTTCCTGAGGAGCACTGGGGCGGTCCTGGTCCCAGACTCATAGTGTTTGGCTGTATCACATCCTTGGGCCAACCACTGAACCATCCAGCCTGAATGATAATCACCACAAGTGATCCCTAGGTCTCTGAGCACTGCATGGAAGACTTGCTATCCCAGTTTTTTTTTTTTTTTTTGCTTTTTGGGTCACACCCAGCGATGCACAGGGGTCACTCCTGGCTCTGCACTCAGGAATCACCCCTGGCGGTGCTCAGGGGACCATATGGGATGCTGGGAATCGAACCCAGGTCAGCTGCGTGCAAGGCAAATGCCCTACCTGCTGTGCTATTGCTCCAGCCCCAAATTTTTGTTTTAAAATAAATTTATGGGGCGAGAATGATAGGTACAGTGGTAGAGTACTTGCCTTGTATGCAGCCAACCAAAGTTCAATCCCCAGCACCCATACAGTCTCCTGAGCTCACCAGGAATGATCACTGAGCACAGATACAAAAGTAAGCCCTGAGTATCTCTGGGTGTTGGAAGAGGAAAGGGGAGGAGAAGGGAGGCAGACTCTTGACACATGGTCTAGTATGAACAAATGTTGGTGATATTATGCAAGTGAAATAGGCTAGTTATAAAACCCCTTCCAGCCCCACTGAGCCGTTATTAAAGCAGTATGCTTAAGGGGCAGCCCTGCCATGGCAGCTCTCCCTCAGCCCTGGTGAACAAGGACATGGCTAAGTCTTGACCCGAGCCACTACATTGCAAGCCCAGCTCTAAGCCTAAGCAGCTGGGACCTCAAGAAAGATACATCTCTGTTCTCTAAAGATATGGTATGAGGGATCTCAGGGCCTCATGAGTCCCAGACACCTGGGAGCCACAAGCAGCAGTTCCCAGAGCCCCATTTAGTGCTCCCAGTCTCCCCACCTGCCCACTCCTGGCTTCTACCTGGATAGAAATTCTGGGAGGGGTCTCTCTTCACTTTCTGTATTTCTTGCCAGTGTTCCAGATGGTAGATCAGTTCGGGGTTGGGCACAGGACACCCTGTTGAGAAAAAGAGGAAACAATCATCTTTGTAGAAAGGGAGAAAACCTCTCAGCAAGAATACAGATCACAGTAGAACTCGTGCCATGTGTGTGGGAACCACTGGATTGGATTTCCAGCAGAGACACACACACACACACACACACACACACACACACACACACACACACACACACAGAGTGGGAGGTCAGCTGAAGGCAGGGGAGAACGAAAAACCTCTACTGTAGTTTGAGACTTCAAGATGTGGAGCAAACCTCAAATAAACCTATTTCTGCTCACACAGAATACTGCCCTATGACCTAGTGCTAGAAGGCATGTCAAACCGGAGTTTTTATTGCAAATACTCAGTCCAAAACTAATATAAAGGGCCGGAGCAACAGTACAGCAGGTAATGTGTTTGCCTTGCACACACATGACCAGGGTTTGATCCCCAGCACCCCATACAGACCCCAAGTACTGGCAGGAGTGATCCCTGTGTGGAGAGCCAGGCGTAAAGCTCTGCACTCTAGTTCATTGCCAGGTATGGCCCAAAAACAAAACAAAAAACGAAAATGGTGTGATTTATTTAAAAAAAAAAAAAAAGATCTGGGGCCGGAGCGATAGCACAGTGGGTAGGGCGTTTGCCTTGCACGCGGCCGACACGGGTTCGATCCCCGGCATCCCATATGGTCCCCCAAGCACTGCCAGCCAGGAGCAATTCCTGAGTGCAAAGCCAGGAGTAACCCCTGAGCATTGCTGGGTGTGACCCAAAAAGCAAAAAAAAAAAAAAAAAAAAAAGATCTGGCATGAACTAGAGGCTTCCCTGAAAGGACTGACCTCCCCAGTGTGCCTCTATAAGGATGGCAAGAGTGTTCATGTACTAATTTCTTTCATTTGCTTCTGTTTGGAGTTACAGCTGGCAGTTCTTGGGCACGGCTCTTGGTGGCTCTGGAGATCTGGAGACCACTCAGTGCCACAGAGATGAAACGCCAGACATTTGAAATAGGGAGTCTAGCCCTCTGAACCACCTTTCCCCAAGCACCACCTATGCAAGGGTCCCCAATCTTGACAAGACGGACATGATGAGGGACTGGAGAGATAGCACAGCGGGTAGGGCGTTTGCCTTGCACGCGGCCGACCCGGGTTCAAATCCCAGCATCCCATATGGTCCCCTGAGCACGGCCAGGGGTAATTCCTGAGTGCAAAGCCAGGAGTAACCCCTGTGCATCGCCAGGTGTGACCCAAAAAGCAAAAAAAAAAAAAAAAAAAAAAAAGACGGACATGATGACCCAAAAAATTAGTTACTGGAGAGAGGGGAAGGGAAGGGTACTTGCATGCTGTGCATGGAAACCTTTAGAAACATTCTTTTTTTTTGGGGGGCTGGAGTGATAGCACAGCGGGTAGGGCGTTTGCCTTGCACGCGGCCGACCCGGGTTCAAATCCCAGCATCCCATATGGTCCCCTGAGCACCGACAGGGGTGATTCCTGAGTGCATGAGCCAGGAGTAACCCCTGTGCATTGCTGGGTGTGACCCAAAAAGCAAAAAATAAATAAAAATAAAAATAAAAGAGCATAGTATCTTTATCACCTCTTTAAAAAAAAAAAAAAAAAAAAAAATTCTTTTTTTTTTTTTTTTTTTTTGCTTTTTGGGTCACACCCAGAAGTGCACAGGGGTTACTCCTGGCTCTGCACTCAGGAATCACTCCTGGCAGTGCTGGGGGACCATATGGGATGCTGGGAATTGAACCTGGGTTGGCCGAATGCAAGGCAAATGCCCTACCCACTGTGCTATCGCTCCAGCCCCATTTAGAAACATTCTAGATGCCCATATAATCTCTATCCTTGTGGTAACACACGAATTTCCAGATATGCCAAGTGTCTACTGGGACACAGCAGAGCCACTGCTAAGGATTTAACTGGAGTGATAGGAGAAAACAAGTGTGACAGACAATCTGTGTGAAGAGATTAAATACCTGAGAATACCCATAGGGAGAAAACAGAGATCAGAGTCAAAATATGAGCAAAAAGCCCAGCAGGACTAGAGCTGACCTCAGAAAGGTAGGTGAACCGAGGGATGACATGCGGGACCAGGAAGTGACATTTTGTCCAGTTACTTGATTTACTTAGCTTACTTTGGATTTGGGGGCACAAAAGATAGGGTTTGGTGGCTACTGCTAGCCTGGTGCTTGGAGTTAGTTCCTAACAGTGCTCGGGAGGCCATATGGTATAGAAGATTAAGCACAGAAACCTACATGCAAAGCATATGCTCTAGCCTTTAAACCAATCCCTGTGCCAGTGGAGGTTTCCACTCCCCACCGCCCAAAAAAAATGTTTACTGTCGGGCCCAGAGAGACAAGACAGAGGTTAAAGGATTTGTCATGCATTCTACCAACCTGACTCAAATCCCCAGCATCACATATGATCTACTGAGGACTGTGCCAGGGAAAGCCCGAGCACTCTGTGAGTGCTGGTGTGACCCCCAAACCAACATTATGTTTCTTGCAAAATATCCAAATAGAAGGCAGGGATATGATATTACACCAAGGGCCACATATTGTATACTCTACCACTGAGTAAAATTCGTGGACTGACAAAGGCCATAATAAAGACAGAATTAGGACAAGAGATCCACAGGAGCATAGTTGGTGTGGGCCCAGCCCACTTATCAGCCCACACAGGAGTCTACAGGGATTCCATCTCCAGTTCTGCAGAACACCCCCATTTCCTCCCACCACTGAGAGCCAGAGGTTTGTTTGTTGCCCAAAGACACCAGGAGGCAAGAGAGGTGAAGCTGGGGGAGGAGGAAGGCTCCTGAAGACATCTCGACCTGCCAACAAAGAAGCAGAGCTATTAATGAAGGATGTGTCGGGGCTGCTGGGGGCAGTGATAGAGGGGTCCATTACCCAGGGACACCAGGAGCCGACAGTTCTCCAGCATCACCTCCTGGTACAGAGTCCTCTGGGCTGGGCCCAGCTGCTCCCACTCCTCCTGGGTAAAAGTCACAGCCACATCACTGAAGGTCACAGTCACCTGAGAAGGGAAACAGAGGTGCACGAGTTTGCCTTGGGACTGCAAGATGGAACCAAGCTTCTGTCTGCATTACTGCAGATGTGTCCCTCTATGAACATAAATCAACAGTGTACAGAACAGAAGACATTCAAAACTACAATGGGGAAAGGACAAAATGACTTGCTATAGAGTAAGGGTCCTGAGACGTCAGAGGAAAGAGAAAATTATGATATATTAATTATCAGTAATGGTAATAACAACAGTACTGGGGTCGAGGTACTGTCCCCAACATTTTTCACATTTTCTGCTGGCTGGGGAGGGGGAATGTGACAGAACTACACATGTAAAATACATGCTCTACCACTTGAGCAACAAACCCACCCCTGGAAGTCCCCTGCATTTGGGTTTGTTATTTTGGGGCCACACCCAGTGGAAGTACTCAGGGATCACTCTGGGGCGCACAGGGAACCATGCATGATGCTGGGGTAATTCTGAAAGAAAACACTTCATAGGATGTTTGTCTTGTTGATACTACCCCTATTACCACATTCTACACATTGTCTGCTATAGACCTGCCCAACAAATGGCATATGCAAAGAGCACACATTACTGCAGAGCTATCATTTCAACACGTTATGGCATTTGCTCCAAGGGTTTTGTGGGCTGTCGGTGCTCTGAGCTCAGTGTTTCTGGCTTTGCTCTGCACCACACCTGATTGCCGAAGTATTTCGGTAAACGATGCATTTGGCCAGGGTCTGAGCGTCACAAGTTCAGTAAGGAAGGCACTTGCCAGGTATGAGTCAACCTGGATTCCATCCCCTGCACCATACAGCGTTCCCGGACAGGGACAGGAATGACCCCTGAGCATAGAGCTAAGCTTACGCCCGCGGTGTGACCCCTGAACACGGTGCCAGAAGAGGTCGCTGGGCACAGTCAGGAGTGACCCCCGAGTACAGAGCCAGGACTGATACCTGAGCACCGGCGGGCTTCGTCCCCAAAACCAAAACAAGCCTACAGCAACGAACAAATCCAAGCTGAGCACAAGTTGCGTTTAAACGTGGAGTCCGACGGGGTCACAGAGAAGCTTCAGGGTCAGCTGGGTGCGGGGCCAGCAGCCCTCGGGTGTTCGGTCAATTATGGACCGAATCGCGGTCACCGGATTCCGCAGCCTGTTCCCTGGATCTGTCACCGTAGGCGACGAGGGGCCTCTCTCAAGTGACTCGGCACGGGCTGGCCAAAAAGGGTCGATCCCAACCGCCGCGGTGCAGGAGCTGCTGCGCGCTGGGGTCCTCTTTCCGCACCGGGTCTGTCCCTTGTCCGTCTGCCTGGAGTTGCCGTGGTACCAGGGATGAGGTTATGGGGACGGTGATCACCGTCGGCCGTCAACGATGCGGCCGGAACCACCCGCGCGCGGACAGACACTCGGCGCCCCCAGCCGAGAAACGGCGGAGACTCACCTGCGCGGGGCCCACCCAGGCTGCCGCCATCGTGGGGCCCGTGAAGGGCACCCGGCGGCGGGAGATGGCGACAGATGCTGTGTGCGGGGGTGGGGGGTGACAGGCCTTCGCACGGATCTACGCAGGCACGTCCTGCGGAAGACAAGAGGTGCGAAGCAGGCGTTCTTGCCTTCCCCGCGCTCCTCACAGCCGCCGCCGCCGCCGCCCTCCACTGGCGCGGACAGAGCCGTCGCGCCCCGATGACGAGGCCTCCAGGCGCCGGAAGTCCCGCCCCCGCCCGATGTTCCTCGGCCGGGGTCGGCAGGGAATAGCGCAGAGCCTAGCGGGTGATGTATTCCCCCACGGCCACGGCCGGCGTCCCTTCCAGAGTGGTTTCTATGGTGTGGAGCCCGCAATCTGCGTCAGAGCACGCGGCTGTGGCCAGCGACATGCGGGGAGAGGCCCGCGTGCGACGCATGAGAGGCAAAGGCACACACAGGTTCTGGGACCCAGGGGGACCGCCCAGCTCGCTGGAGCCCCGCTTGGGATTCTCTCCTCGTGGAGGACGCCCCAGCCTACAGTCGAGTCCCGTTGTGTTCTGGGGCATCTAGGGGTAGGCCATCACCTCCCCTTGGTGCCCGGTACCCTGAGAAGGCTCATCCCCTAGGGAGGCGCGGAGGCCAGTGCGGAGTCTGCAATGTTCAGCGGGATGCACTTACTAAGTCCCTGATAGCACAGAAACCGAGGATCCCAGAGGATCCCACTGGCGAGGCCTGGGCACTCAGAGGCCTCGTGAGTGCACGTGGGATCACAGGCCTGATGCTGGGGAGCCAGCAGGCACAGAACTGAGGAAGAACCGACGGGCTCCCTGCGGTTGCTGCCTGAAGTGAAGCCCTCAGTAGGGCAGTGGCAGTGCGACTGCCACTAGAAACTGGCACGTCTCTCAGCCCTGCCTTTCCATGGTACCAGGGCCAAGGGGAAACAAGGTTTCAAGCGAAGGGGCATCCTCAGGACTGCACTCAAGTTTCTAGGGAAAGAAAGCTTCTGCCCCATCACACCAACCCACTCACTAAACATGGTGAAAAACTAGTCAGCCTTTATTAAACATATCTTGAAAACGAACACACAGAGCACAGTGCTCCAGTACTCCTCTGCTGCTGGCACTCAGGACACAGGCTGTGAGGATGGAGGCAGCACCCTCAGAGAGTTTGCCTTGACCCAGGGGTGCTCCAGGATGCCAGACAGGGGCAGGCGCTCTGAGGGCTGGAGTCTGAGCAGTCTGGATATCAGGTCTCTGGCACCAGCAGGGATGGACTGGGGGAACCGAATATCCACCTGATAATGCGAGAAAGGAGAGGAGGCTGGTTCATTCCATTGTCCAAGTTATCTTCATTCCCTGAGTCAGCTTATCTTTTTCTTATTCATTGGTTTGGGGGCCACACTCTGTAGAGTTCAGGGATCACTCCCTACAGGTGAGTGACCATATGCAGCATACTGGGATTCAACTAGGCTCAACCACGCACAAGGCAAGTATCTCCCAAAATCCCTTAATGTGCTCTTCTGGATTCTGGAACTAGCCTTGGGGGGGGGTGGGGGGGCTGAGAAGCCACTGACCCAGCAACCACTTGGCTCCAGGAGCACCCACGTGTGAACCCACCTTAAGGATGCGTCTGTATGTCTCATTGTAGGAAGCACTTTCAAAGGGCGGACTTCCCACCAGCAGCTCATAGCACAGCACACCCATACACCACAGATCGACTTTCTCATCGTATGTCCTCCCCTCGATCATTTCTGGAGGCAAATAATCCAGGGTCCCACACATTGTGTTTCTCCTAGAGTAAAACTGGGATGGGAGCAGTGCACAGAGGCCTACATTAAGGAAACTCTTGCCCAATTTCCACTGACATGGGATCCCCTAGAAAATCCTCAGCAATGTCCTAGACAGGAGTTTGGAGATGGTGTGTTCTACCAATGGATCAACATTCAGAGAAAGCAAGGACTGGAAACCACAAATTCTTCTTAGAATTACTCATAAAATTATTTAGCTTACATATTGTGGAATGTTTGGAAATGAATATCCTCAGTGGGTGGGGATGTAGTGCTTGCCCTTCCTGTGTGAAGCCTGGGTTAAATCACTGGTGCCCCCCACCCCCGCCAGCAAAAAAAAAAAAAAGGACAGTGCATAATGGGGCAGGAAAGACAGCCCATAGGAATCCTGGGTCCCAGCCCTGGGACTGGATGCTCCTCTCTAGTCTGCTTTGTATATCCTGGTGGTTCAGTTCCACTGTGGGGATCCCATGCACTCAGGAAACAAACAATTTTCTGGGCATGGAACAAGATTTGAAACATCCTGAGGATTCCTCAATATGGGAAAAGTTTTCAATTAGCAATAATTGCGCCTTGGATAAACCTCATTGACTATGATACTGCCACTGTGCAAAACTAGGATGCCTCACTATGAACCAAGTAAATGAGTGATATTTTTCGGATTACTGACAAGTAAAATATATTCCTGGAATTACTAAGCAAAAATTTTTGTTGTTTGCTTTAATTTTCATATTTATTTTTGGGCCACACCTGGCAATGCTCAGGAATTACTACTGGCAGTGCTTGGGGTACCATATGGGATGCCAGGGATCGAACCCAGGTCGGCGGCATGCAAGGCAAATGCCCTACCCACTATACTATTGCCCAGCCCCTCTTAATTTATTTTCATGGAAGTTTATTGATAAAATTGTGTTTAGATGTTGTTTAAAAAAATTATAACAACCAATTTTTTGTTTTTCCTACTTTGGATGGTGCTTGGTGTCATACTTGAAAGGTGTGTGGTTTTCGTTTTTTGCTTTTGGGCCACACTCAGAGCTTACTGAGTCCTCAGGGCTTACTCCTCAGGGCTTGCTCTGTGTTCAGCAATCACTCCTGGCTGTATACTTGGGGGACCATATAAAATGCCCAGGATCAAACCCGGTCAGACACATGTAAGGCAATCACCCTACCCAATGTATTATCACTTCGACCCCCAAAGGGTGTGCTTTACAGGAAGCTGCATCCGTGGCCTGTGGACCATATTCTTTTTTTTTTTTCTTTTTGGGTCACACCCGGTGATGCAGAGGGTTACTCCTGGCTCATGCACTCAGGAATTACTTCTGTCAGTGCTCAGGGGACCATATGGATGCTGGGAATCAAACCTGGGTCAGCCGTGTCCAAGGCAAACGCCCTACCTGCTGTGCTACCGCTACAGCCCCAGGACCATATTCTTTAAATCTACAAACATATGCAGATGCTTTGGGGAAAGGCAGTATTCAAACACACACCAGAGTTGGTGTCTGAATAGTAGATGTGAAATAAAACAGCTGAATCATCCAACCAACACCCAAGCCCTGTGACCCACCAACCTACCTCAAAGAAGGAGTGTGCACAGACCAGCCAAAGTCTGCGATCTTCACCTCTCCCATGAGACCCAGAAGCAGGTTCTCTGGCTTGATATCCCTATGAATGACCTTATTCTCATGGCAGTATGTCAGGGCATCTGCCAACTCCTCCATGATCTGGTGAACAAGGAAAACACAGTTGAAAGAAAGCCTGTCACAATTACCCTATGAGGCTGAATGTAAATAATGAATTTTACTTGATTTTGTTTGTTTTGGTATTGGGGGTCACTCCTGGCTGTGTTCATGGCTTACTCCTGTTGATGCTTGAGGAACCCTATGAGGACCTGGGACTCAAACTGGGGTCTGCAGAAGCAAGGCAACTGACTTAACCTCTGTGTTTACTTTCTCCAGCCCTCAACAGCATGAATTCTATATTGTAGTAGAATCTTTTCCAGTTACCGACTCTTATTTTTTTGGTTTTAAGGTTAGGGCTTACTTCTGGTTTTGCACTCAGGGATCACTCCTAGTGGGCTAGGGGGCCATATGAGGTGCCAGGGATTAAACCCAGGTCAGGTGCATGCAAGACAAATGCCCTACCTGCTGTACTATCACCCCAGTGCCTTACCAACAGAATTTGTAGTTGGAGATTTCCCCTCCATTGTATGTGGTATTGAAGGGTACAGGCTATCAGGACCTACAAAGCCAGATGATCTTCCAAGGGGACTGGAAGACATGATATAAATAGGAGTAAGGGGGTATGGTGCCGCCCAGCAGGTCAACCTGTACCTTCAGGTGAGTGCATCAGCAGCCTGATGGTGCCTTCAGGCTTCCTGATGCCCCAAAATTGCCACTGTGCCTCTGGCTGGACCCCAACAACTTGGGACCAAGTTTCCCAAGAAATTAAACAGCAAAAGTTAAGTATGTGGGAGTCACGCCCACATACCACCTCCAGCTCAGCTACACAAGCTCATTTATCGGCCTTGCTTTAGAGACCCATAAATAAATCTTGAAAGAGATCAAAATCAGGCCATTTAAGCATATAAATAGACATGATTCAGAGACTCACAGATTAATCTTGGAAGAGAGCAGCAGGCCACAGAGATGTTTCCTCACCCTGTTGGAGGGTGGCAGGTGTGTCTGTCTGTCCCACATGGGCCCTGGCAGCCACAAACCTCCAGAACCCAGTTGCCACCATGCTCATGGCCGATCTTCACAGGCTTGTCCCGAACTCCCCATGAATGAGAACAAATCTCTGAAAAACTCCAGGCTTCATGGAGTTGGGGATGGGTGGCCTCCTCCTACCTCCCTGCCCTTCTGGTTCCCTGGAAGTTATCCCAAGAACTGCCTCTGGGCACCATTTAAGCGCATTAATGGCCATAATTCAGAGACTCACAAATGAATCTTGGAAAAGAAAAGCATGCAGAGGAGATGCCTCTCAACCCAGTATTTAAAAAAATTAGTAATTCCAGGAACACACGGCCACTTTTGCAACAGCATAACATCTCATACTATTCATAACAAGCAATAAAAAATGAATTATTTAGCATCTGCCTATGGGGCAGGCTTGGGTGGTGATGGGAAATTTTGAAATAATGGTGGTGGGAAGGTGTAATGGTGGTAGGATTAATGTTGAATGTAAACAATTATTGTGAACAATTTCATGAAAATAAAAATTAAAAATTTGTTTAAAAGACTAATGTAGAACACCCTAAAGGAGATAGAGAGTGAAAAGGGACTCCGCCTGATACGGGGGTGGGGGGTGGGGATTGTGAGGGGATGTGGGAGGGATACTGGGAACATTGGTGGTGGAGAACAGGCAGTGGTGGAGGGATGGGTACTTGGTCCATTGTATAACTGAAACGTAAGCACGGAAGTTTGTAAGTCTGTAACTGTATGCCATAATGGTTCATTAAAAAATTAAAAAAATTAAAAAATAAATAAAGTGGCTGGAGCAATAGCACAGTGGGTAGGGCTTTTGCCTTGTACGCCGCCAAGCCGGGTTTGATTGCCAGCATCCCATATAGTCCACTGAGCATGCCAGGAGTAAATCCTGAGTGCAGAGTCAGGAGTAACCTCTGTGCATCGCCAGGTGTGACCCAAAAAGCAAAAAAATTAAAATAATAAATAAATAAATAATGTGGAGTTTATGCCTGTTTCAGTCAGCTAAGTCAGTGGCTAAATAGCAGTACTCCTACATTTAAAAAAAAAGAGGGGGAGAAAATTTGGAAGATCTTTCTAACAGATTCAGTTGATATGACCATTGCACCAGAACAATTTGGGAAACAATCTAGTTTCCCAAACGGAGCCGGCCACAAATCTCTTGCTTCCTGTTTCTAAACTGTCCCACTCATTTTTCCAGACACTCCTTCAGAAATTGTCAATGTTTCTTTGCAAAAGACATGAAGATACAGTCTATGACTTAGAACTGAAGAACCCAAACTTCTATCCTTCCTCGTGGAGTGTAGGGCGGGTGCCTAGGACACAAGTCAGTGGCTTAAGTATATGCCTGACAAGTTCGATGCAGCAAGTTTGATTCCTGCTGCTGCCCCATGCACTGAGAACCTCTAAGAGGATGCTCTAGTGCAGCGGCCAAAAGCGCTACACCACAAAGCAGCCAGAATATGCTTGACAGCACTGCTGTGCTGGGCAGGTGTGTGTGAGAGTTGGTCACACAGCATCCACCGAAAAAAGGAGAACTAAATCCAGCAAATTTTAGGCAAAGGTATTGAAAGATGAAATTGGGAGGATTTGCAGGTCAATACAAAATATACAGAACTCAGAAAAAACTCAAAAGTACCCTGGAATGTTGGACATGCACAAAGTTAAGGAAATAAACTTAACTGAAAAGATTAGTTAGGTGGTGTAGGGACCTTTATCTCCCATAGCTTACCACAGGGGAAAGCTCCTTTGGTGGGGGTCCTGTAATTTCTGTTATCTCTGCCACCTCTCCCTGTGGATTCCTTTAGATAAATTCACTTTAGAGACTTCTGCACCAGCAGCCACTAGTTCCCTTTGTTATGTCAAGTTTGCCCTGGTTAGATCAGCACATACAGGCAAATGTCTAAAAAATTTTTCCTTTGCTATTCCTATGATTTTTGGTCTAAGAATATATATGGAATGTGATGTTCCTTTAAAAAAATGGGGTGGACAAAAGGAGAGAGAACAAAAGGGAATGCCCTGCCACAGAGGCAGGGTGGGGTGGTGGGGGATGGGGTGGGGGTGGTGAGAGGGATACTGGGATCATTGGTGGAGATGAATGGGCACTGGTGAAGGGATGGATAAAGTATCACTGTATGAGTGAAATGCAAACACAAAAGTTTATAAGTTTGTAACTGTACATCACAGTGATTCTCTAATAAAAGTTAAAAAAAAGGGGTGTGTGGAGTGATAGTACAGCAAGTAGGGTGTTTGCCTTGCACACGGCCGACCCGGGTTCAATCCCCAGCATCCCATTTGGTCCCCCAAGCATCGCCAGGAGTAATCCCTAGGTGCAGAGCAGGAGTAACCCCTGAAGATCAATAGTTGTGACCCAAAAAGCAAAAAGAAAAAAAAGGAGGGGAAGAAGAAATGGGTCCCCATCCTTGCACTACTGAGTGGGCTTTGCCCTGGGTTCCCACCTCACAGCAGCAGCAACTGAATACTCTGCAAGCCTTAAAGAGTAACCCCTCATTGGCCTCATATAAACTTGGCATCCCAGGACCTGCAATTCCTCTTTACCATAGCTGTGTGCTGCTCATCAAACCTCTTGGTCTTCTGCAGCTCCTTGTAGAGCTCACCCCTAGGCGCATACTCAAGAATGAGGTAGATGCGGCGTCTGTCGTGGAAGTAATTGTACAGGCGGAGGATATTCGGATGTCTGGCAAAAGGATGAAGAAGGTCAAGAATCCGCCCTAAGTGACAGAACAATGGGGATGGCACATCTCGCACAGACCCAAGATAAGCCCCAAGTGCCGCCAAGGATGGCTCCATCCTCCCCCTCCCCCCCCCCCCCCCGCCAAATTCTCCAAGAATTAAGTCCTGAGAGGCCTGTACCAGAGGAGCCAAAATCTCCTCTAGGAGGGTGAGAGTAGGGACAGGCACAGTTCAACTCTCACACATGGGTGAACTTCCCCAGGTGCAGAGAAAACTCAAGGTGGAAGAGGGCCAGACCTGAGAGAAAGCATTTATTGGGGTGAAGGTGCTTGCCTTGCACAGAGCCAACCCAGGTTCAATCCGGCACCGCAAAAAGTCCCTCAGATCCCATCCAAAGTGAGCCCTGAGCACTGATGGGTGTGCCCCTTCCCCCAAGAAAAGATGGGAGTCTATTGGGCAGTGCTGGGGATAGGCTGGGTCGCACGTGAGAGACAGGAGGAAAGAAGAGAAGCATCGAGAGAGGCCAGAAGCTGAACTCACTGCAGGTGTGCCTGGATCTCAACCTCCCGGCGCAGCTGGTGCTCCAGCCCCTCCTTCTCAAGCTGGGACTTAAAAAGCACTTTGAGGGCCACAATGAAGTGGTTCTCCTTAAGCCGAGCCAGGTACACACTTCCAAATTTCCCCTTGCCCAAAGGACGCCCAATTTCGAAGTCATTGATGGTGAAGGTTTTCCTGACAGGAAAGGAGAATCTCAGTCAGGTCTGGGGAAAGTTCTTGACTCACCTGACCCTCCCTGCACCTGTGCCCCTCAAGGCGCATGCTCAGTGGCCCTTCCAGGAGCCTAACTAGCCCCCAGTTCGGCTTCCTCCCAGGCCCCCTTCCCTGCCTCTTCAGGTACAAAGCCAGAGACACTCACTTGCACCTCTTGCTCTGCCCGCGTGGCAGTGTAGGGCCTGAAATGGCTTCTGTGAGGGGCAAACAAGGAGAGTAATGTTAGGGGTGGGCGCTTAGAGCACCTGTCCGGAATATCAAGGTCAAGAGTTTGACCAGCATATAAGCTAAGGGTGAGTTGCACGGCAATAGCTTCCGGGATCCCCTGAGAGCTCCTTACTAAGTGCAGGAACCCTTTAGTGCTCCCCATACCAGGCCAGGAACGTACTCAGCGTTTCCATCAAGCCCTGGAATCCTTTAGGGCTCCCTACCAAACCCGGAACACCCTCTTAGGGCTCTCCACCAAGCCTGGGACCCCCTTAGCACTCCCCATCAAGCATGCACCAAGTCCAAACCCCATCAGGAGCTGCAGTGATAGCAAAGCAGGCAGGGCGTTTGCCTGGCACACAAACCACCCAGGTTTGATCCCCAGAACCCCCTATGGACCCCCAAACACTGCCAGGAGTTAATTCCTGAGTGTAGAGTCAGGAATGATCCCTGAGTATCGCCGGGTGTGGCCCTCAAACCAAAACCAACCAAACAAAAATCCAAAATCCCACACAGGGCAACAAAAGAGGCAAGAAAAAGATGAGAAATAAAAAATGTAGGGTTTTGTTTTCCCACTTTTTGAGTCACACCTGGCGATGCCCAGGGGTCACTCCCGGCTCTGCACTCAGGAATTACTCCGGTGCTTGGGGAACCATATGGGATGCCAGGGATCAAACCCAGGTCAGTCGTGTGCAAGGCAAATACCCTACCTGCTGTACTATCTCTCCGGCAAAACAAAAACATTGAGAGTGATGGCAGCATCTTTCGAGTACCTCCCACCACCCCAACAATGGACACAGATGCCTCTCAACCCACTTTCCCCAAGCTCTCTCACCTTCACTGGGCACACAGTTAGACATGTCCACTTTGGGGTGGCACAGGGCGAGAAAGAGTGGGGCGAAGTCACCTTCCAGGTCCTCAGGATCTGCAGTAACTGGTGATCCTCAAGAGGATTTGGGGGGCTGGGGGTGGGGAGTCGGTTAGGCCAATCTTCCTTACCCTACGGTGCCCTACCCTACACCCTTGGGTACCCAGAGGCCAAGCTTGGTGCTCTGTAATCCAGATTGGTTTCAAGTGGGATAACCCCAGGAACTAGTGACAAGGCCTTTTATAGGGCTTGCCCTGGTCCCACTGGCTAATAGGACTAGTTCCTATTGGTTAGGGATTGTATCAGGCACCAATAAAGGAGCAGGAGTGGTGGGATCAATGAGATGGCAGGGGACAGGGATAGCAATTAGGATCAGGAAGGGCTGTGAGCAAGTGGGGCCACTCTGCATCATCTATATCTTTATCCGCTTCAGTTAAGCAGAACCTACCCAATTTACATGTAAACAAAACGAACAAGCCCTCAAGAGGAAGCTGGTCTCGGTCAGTCCAAGAGTTACTTCAAAAAGCTGGAGTTCAGGCTTTGAAGCAGGAAGTTTAGAATTGATCCCTGGCACAGCATGATCCTACAAGAACTGTGTCAGGTATAACCAGGCGTGGCCACAAAAATTAAAAAAGAAAAATTGTTTTTGTTTTGGGGACACCTGCAATGCCCAGGGTCCTAGCTGTGTGCTTCTGGCAAGTTTGGAGGACATAAGTGCTTTCTCAAATCAAACTCCCATCAGCAACACGCAAGGCAAGCACTCTACCTGCTGTACTATTTGCTCCAGCCCCTTCATTTCCTTACGTTTTAGGAGGGAGAATTAATCCTTTTATTTAAAATTTAATTTGCACTTAGACGATTCAGTTGCGAAGCACATATATTACACACACACGCCAAGGTTTTTAAGTATGTATTTAAAATATACAATTTTAAAAAATATACATACATTCAGAAAATTCAGTTGCAAAGCATATATACACACACACATATACACCAAGTGTTTTTTTTTTAAAAAAACAACTTAATTATTAAAAGGAATTCTACTTTATGTTGAAGTAACCTACAAAAAACAAAAACAAACAAGAAAAAGTCCCAAAATGACAAAAATTAAGCAGTAAACAATAGAACATGAAAAGAAAACAAATCATTAAATAGCACACTTAAATGAAGTGGTCTAGTGAACTCCCCCAGTTGGGGGCCAGAGCGATGGTACCATTAGGTTGACCCAGAGATGGACACTTAGAAATCTGCATACACAGCTCCATAAAAGCACCACCCCAGGGCCCTGCAAGAATCCCTGGGACCCACAATGAAAGACAGGAGTATACAGGACTTTTGCCCCAACCAACCAACCTCCATCAGGCGAATACAGGACCTGGTTCTGAGTTAGCCTTGCACCCCTTGAAGCCCCAGGCCTCCTTAATTTCCTTGTTAACGCACCTAAAACACACGTGCCTGAGATCTTCATTAGCCTCTCTGGAGGCTTGTGAGATCCACCCCAGAGCGCTGTCTTTCTCAATAAACCCCATTTCAGCCTAATTCTCCTTTTGGACTGTTTCTTCCTTTCCTCGACCCATTTCAGACCTTTCAGGTACAACGGGTAGGGAGCCCACCTTTTACACAGCCAACCCCAGGTTCAATCTCTGCGCCTGGCTTAGAATATTTGATATACTTTCTCCCCAAAGATGTGTACATGTCTCCCTCCCAGGGCTAATTATAGAGCGCAGAAGTTTCTTGCCTCCCACAGCCCAGATCAAAAGCATTCCCTAAGAACGTGAGATGGGTCTCTCTCTGGAGATGTCAGCTGTGTCATCAGACCAGTGGACTTTCTTTCAATAAACTGACTTTTCTGCCTAGTAAAATTGGTAAAATTTTTTACTGCTCTATGACTTGGACCCCAAATTATTTTAAATTCAATAATCTAGACCTAATTGAAGGTGGTAGAATGAATTAATAAACTATGTAAAATTATTTTAAATAACCTAGATTTAAATCTGGTAAAACAGATTTGGGAAAAAAACCTACATGGTGTTTTTGGAAGAGCAACGGGGGAGATGTCAGCAGACAGAATGCCCTGGCAGTGTCCACACCAGAACCCCTTCAGAGCCAGTGGCCCAGCTCTACAGATCAGAAGTCAGCACACTGCAGCGCCCTCCTAGCCCCGCAGGAGCACAGCAAACCTGACAGTAAAGACAGGTAGAAGCCCACCAAGGTCAGTGAGTGAAAAGAAGATCACAGAAGGTTCAACTAGCACCAATAAGCAGTCGATTCTCACATAAATACTTCAGTCACACCATCATGAGCATGTATACGCAGCCCAAAGAAGCAATGGCACAGGGAAAGCCAGCCAGGCACAAGCATGTATGAGTGCTAAATGAGAAAACTACAAGTGGAAATGAAGATGAGAGATAAAGAACGCAACAGAAGCTGTCAACAGCAGAGCAAGAGCAGAGGAAAAGATTAAGAGCTCCAAGAGGAGGAGGAAACTCTTCACAACAGGTGTGAACTAGTTTGAAAAGAAATGAACAGCATACCAGAGAACTACAGGATGATCTGAGGAGAAATGATATAAAAATCATTAGAGTCCCTAAAGACAGGAAGGCAGAGTCAATGAAGAAATAAATTATCAATAAAATTTTTGATAATTTATCAAAGTTGAGGAATACGGGACTGGAGCGATAGCACAGCGGGTAGGGCCTTTGCCTTGCACGTGGCCGACCGGGGTTCAATTCCTCCATCCCTCTTGGAGAGCCCGGCAAGCTACCAAGAGTATCCCACCCACACAGGTAGCCTGGCAAACTACCCGTGGCGCATTCGATATCCCAAAAACAGTAACCATAAGTCTCACAATGGAGACGTTACTGGTCTCACTTGAGCAAATTGATGAACAATGAGACGACAGTGCTATGACAGTGCTACAGTGCTACACGAGGAATATAGGCACCAAGATCTAAGAGGCCTGCAGGTCCCAGCGAAAATACTCAACTAGGAAGAAAATACTCAACTAGGAAAATTCTAAGACACTCCTCAAAATGACAAATTCCGAAGATCAAAACAGGAATTTATGGTGGCTGGAGTGATAGTCCAGAGGGTAAGGTGCTTGTCTTACTTGTGGCCAACCAGGGTTCAACTCCTGGCATCTCATATGGTCTCTGGGTACTGCCAGGAGTTATTCCTGAGTGCAGAGCCAGGAGGCCAGGAGTCAGTGCAGAGCAGCTCCAGTTATGATTTCGCTCCCCCCCCAAAAAAAAAAAAAACTTACAAAGGAAAGTCCAGAAGATTCACAGATCTACCAAATGTGACTCAGCCATTGAAGAAGGGGTAAGTACAAAAACTCCAAGAAATGAACACCTCACCAAGACTACTCCAATCAGCTGGATTTGAAGGAAATGTCCAGAGCTTCATGAACAGGCAACAGTTTAGGGAATTCATGGCTATGAAACAGTTTTACCATAGAATCTAAGGACCTTCTTTAAAGGACAGGACCAATTTCCAGCAAGTGGAATTGAGTAAGGCACCTCGCTTGCTAAGGAATCTTGTGCTTTCTGGTAATGAATTAACATCTCATTTATATTCTTTTTTTTTTTTTTTTGCTTTTTGGGTCACACCCAGCAATGCTCAGGGGTTACTCCTGGCTTTGCACTCAGGAATTACTCCTGGCGGTGCTTGGGGGACCATATGGGATGCCGGGGATTGAACCCGGGTCAGCCGCATGCAAGGCAAATGCCCTACCCGCTGTGCTATCTCTCCGGCCCCTCATTTATATTCTATATCCTATGTCTTGTGAGATTTTTACAATCCAGAAATGTTTATTCCAATCTTTTGTTAATGCAGACACTGAGCAATATATATAATTTACTATTTTCTAATATGAAACCAATATTCCCTTAGGATAAAACTGTACTTTTATAGGCTATTCAGATTTCCCCCTTTAAACTTTTTTTTTTTTAAATAGTAAAAATTTTATTTCAGACTAAGAAAGAAAGAAAAAGCAAGCTGGTTCTCAGAAGTCTAAAATGAAGGCTTTCACTTCAACTCTGGTACTGCTTTTGATGCATGTGTAGAGCCTCCTGCTGTTCACTCTGAAGTGTGGGCCCATCACTGGTGGACTGTGTCGTAGCAGCACCCCGAAAACTTCTAGAGACACCTGAATGTCACTGAAGGTGCTCAGGTCACAAGAAAGAAGAGGCCTCGCCCTTCTCCGCACTTACAGCTGGAAATATCCCTTCAAGTCAGTAAACAGCTCAGATAACCCAGCATCCTACCATAAGAATGTTTAGATCTTACACTACACTTTAGTCTAAATCAGTCAGGTTAGGGCTGGAGCGATAGAGCGATCAGTGGGGAGGGCACCTGTCTTACATGCGGCTGGTTCCAGTTACATCCTGGGTATCTCATATGGTTTCCCGAGCCCGCTAGCGGTGGTCCCTGAGCACAGAGCCAGAAGGAGGCCCAGAGCACCCCCTGGGTGTGGCC
Source organism: Sorex araneus (assembly GCF_027595985.1). Classification (NCBI taxonomy): domain Eukaryota; kingdom Metazoa; phylum Chordata; class Mammalia; order Eulipotyphla; family Soricidae; genus Sorex; species Sorex araneus. Next base: position 56,602,190 of record NC_073309.1, on the reverse strand, counting down.
CAAAACCAAACAAACAAAAAAATTAATCAGGTGAGGATTTTTGTAAACTCCTAGAAAATAGATAACACTAGCATGTCTTTCAGGTATCCCTGTGCGTGGTCAATAGTGTGTATTTGTGCCATGGTACCACTTCACAAGACCAGCCACTTACTTGGCCAGTGTTCCTGACTCAGAGTAATTGTTTTCTCATATCTGAAGAGCAGTGGATACTGGTGAAGGGATTGGTGTTGGATCAATAGGCACTTGAAACTCAATCATAAATATATTTGTAACTTGTTAATTTTAAAGTGATTCAAGTTGGTTTTTTCTTTTTGGATCACACCCAGCAATGCACAGGGGTTACTCCTGGCTCATGCACTCAGGAATTACTCCTGGCTGTGTCAAAGGACGATATTCCCCCTTTAAACTTTTTTTCTCCAAAATTTTATCATAGCTCATGAACTAGTTATTAATAGTTGGGTTTTTGAGATCCTCTTTAAATTTTCTTCCCACTTAACTAAATTTTACATTTGCAGGCTTTGCCTATCCCATGCAAACTCCAAAATATATCAGCTGAGAATTTTTTTTTCAAGTTTTATACAACGGTCAGATGAAAGGACCAAAAAAATTTTGAATGCAAATACATTTTTGATACCAGTTGAAAACTTAATAAGCATCATGTTGTATTATGAATCATATTATATTATTGTATCTGAATTTACATAGGTTAAAATTGTAGGGCAGCCAATCATCATGAATTGACTTTTAACTGATTTTCTGATAATTTCATCTGCCATTCTTTGGGTTTTCTTGAAGCAAGCAATATGAAATAAATTTGTTGTGTTTGCGAAGGGGCAGGTCAGCAGATGGCAGAGAAATCAGTAACATTGGTGGAGGGAAGGTCTTACTAATGTTGGGACTGATGTTGGAACACTGGAATATTTGTTGAAAATACTCCAGACACTAAAAAATTAAACAGTAAGCTTCTAACAATTAATGGATTTTAAAGTAATAAAAAAAAGTTTCAAATCATTGCAAAACCCACTTCAAATAAAAAAAGCAAAATATTAAAGCAAAGTAGATTCAGGGCTGTAGAGAGTATACAGTGCTTGTCTTGCCTGCAGGTGACTCAGGTTTGCTCCCTGGCAACCCATTTGGTTCCCTGAGCCCTGCAGGAATGATCCCTGAGCAAGAGCCAGGAGTAAACCCTGAGCACTGCCAGGTGTGTTCCACCAAAAACAAACAAAAGCAAAGTAGGGTGCAATGAAAACAAAGAGCAGGGGCTGAAGCGATAGCACAGCGGGTAGGGCATTTGCCTTGCACTCGGCTGACCTGGGTTCAATGGTCCCCCGAGCACCGCCAGGAGTGATTCCTGAGTGCTTAGGAGGAAACCCTGAGCATCACCGGGTGTGACCCAAAAAGCAAAAAAAAAAAAAAAAAAAGTTGAAAACAAGAGCAATGAAGGAAGCTGTGGCAAGATCCCTGGTGCTGCAGGGTTCCACAAGCACCAAGTCAAGGGCAGTTTCTGAGTCCCACCAGGTGTGGTCCAGAAACAAAGAGAACAACTTTCAGTGAAATTAATAAAAACTAATAGAGAAAAACTAAAGTGTCGCATCTTCAAAATAAATTAGTAAAATTGCCAAACTTTGGACGCGATAGCACAGCAGGGAAGGCATTTGTTTTGCACACAGCTGACCCAGATACAATCCTCAGCATCCCATGCGTTTCCTGAGCACCACTAGGGGTATATTCCTGAGTGTAGAGCCAGAAGTAACCCCTGAACACCGCCAGGTGTGGTTCCCCAACCCAAATAAAAGGTTATACTTATTTGAGCAGAGCCATAATACAACTGGTAGGGTACATGCCTTGCATATAGCAGACCTGGGGTTTGATCCCTCAAACCACTTTGGTCCCTCGAGTCCCATGAGGAGTAAACCCTGAGCATGCTGGGTATGGCCCAGAAACAACAAAAAGTTATGCTTAACCAAGCAGGTTTATTCCAATAATGAAGGGCTGATTTGTTCAAATTAAAATCATGTGATCGGGGCTGGAGGGATAGCACAGCGGGTAGGGCGTTTGCCTTGCACGCGGCTGACCCAGGTTCGAATCCCAGCATCCCATATGGTCCCCTGAGCACCGCCAGGGGTAATTCCTGAGTGCATGAGCCAGGAATGACCCCTGTGCATTGCCGGGTGTGACCCCCCCCAAAAAAAAGCAAAATCATATGATCATATCAAATGACAATAGATAAAATGATCATATTAAATTATAAAGAACTTTAACAAAACTCATTTTGGTAGCAAAATCAAATCTCAACAAATTTAGAGAGAAACTTTCTTTTTTATTATTTCAATGAATCATCGTGAGATACATTTACACTCTTACAGACTTTCATGATTGTGTTTCAAACAATGTTCAATACTCATCCCCCCACCAGTGCCCATTCTCCATCCCCAATGTTTCCAGTATCCCTCCTTCTACCCTCACTCCTTCCCTTCTCCTGCCTCTCTGGCAGGCATAATCCTACAGGAAAACTTTCTAAGGTAAGAAAACTGGTGACAAACAACAACAACAGCAAAACCCTTCAAACCTACAACTAGGAAAGGGAGATAGTTCAAAGGGCTGGTCGGAATGCATGCTTTGTATACAAAGGTTCAATGCCCAGGACAGCTTGGCCCGAATACCATCCATACACACAGCTGAGAGCAGTTCCTAAGCACTGCTGGATATGGCCCAATCAGAACAAAAGAAAAAACCCACGCCATTTAGAATCCCTCAAAAAATAACTCACAAATCTGGATATAATTCTAGCAAAAATGTAGAGCCTGTACTCTGAAAATCATACAGACGTATTGAAGTGTGTACTTAAGTACATGAAGTGGCATACTATGTGTTATGTCCCTGATGCCACTCATCAAAAGACTGACCTGGTGCAAGGCTTGGCCTTGATTTTCTTCACCTGACACATACCAAAGAGAGAAAAAGGAGTCAGGGATGTGGTTTACAAGTGCAAATCCCTGGGTTCAATCCCTGGCACCCTACAGGTCTACCAGCACTACTGTGACTATCCAGTACTGAGCCACGAATAGCATCCCCTTCCCGAGCACCAATCAGTGTGGCCCTCAAAAAAACAAACAACAAAAGTCTCACAACTGAAGGTTTACATGAAACATTTAAGGAAATACAAAATTTACATCAATTTAAACAGGAAAAGAAAGATTATTATCCAGTTTCAGGTGTGGAATAGAAATACATAAATTAAATAACAGACTGGGATTGAGAGTTTTGAGTGTCAAATCTTTAAAACCACATGAAATTTTCTTTTAAGCCTTAAGCACTTGTTTTTCTCAGGGGCTACTCCCTGCTAGCATGGGGATCACTCCTGGTAGTACTGGGGAACCTCATGGTCCCAAAGATCAAACCCAGGCCTCCTGCATAGTCTCAGTCACTGAGTTCTCTCTCTGGTCTTAAAACCTTGAGAATTCTTAATCGGTAAGTAATGCCCATTCACAAGTATCCTTATCACCTCAAAATACCTGCCCCTGACACCAACACTCACCAGCAATGCAAGACACGCAGCAACGCAAGGGACACGACCCTTGCCTCTGAAACATCCCCCTACACAAGTAAACAAAGAAATTCATGATGAAGTGCAGAGCTTCAAAGCAAAATCTCAAACAAATTTTTCACTTTTAATTTCTCGAAGTCCCCACTTTTTTAAAAATAAAAATTCCTGAGACCACTTTTTACTACTCTGTAGTGTAAACAAAAGAGAGAAGTGGAGTGAAGATTTTCTTTTGGGCACATCAACACGGGTCTCACCCTCCTGAAGGAATTCTCAGCTGTAGAGTAAGGCTTCTAGGGCAAGTCTGTCTTTAAAATGCATCTCCATCACTACTGATGTGTGCTGGAATCTCTCAGCAAAGACCTTTGTGGAGTTTCTCTCTGGTATATATGTATGGGTGTTATAATAGATGTGTTCCCTGGCAAAAGATTTTCCTCAGTAGTTATATTCAAAAGGTTTTTCCTGGGCAGGAGTTCCTGAAAGTCATCTGAGATCGTGTCAGGCCCTCCCACACCTGCCACACCAGTGGGGTTTCTCCCAGTGTGAATCCTCTGATGCTGTGTGAGGGAAGAGCTCCGGCTGAAGGCCTTTCCACACTCGCTACACTCATAGGGCTTCTCTCCCGTGTGGATGACCGAGTGGCGGATCAGGTTCGTGCTCCAGCAGAAGGATTTCCCACACTCCCCACACTCATAGGGCTTCTCTCCACTGTGGACGCGCTGGTGCCTCGTGAGGCCTGACCTGCGGTTGAAGGCTTTCCCACACTCCAGGCACTCAAAAGGCTTCTCCCCTGTGTGGATGCTGAAGTGCCGGATCAGGTCTGCTCGATTACTAAAGGCTTTCCTGCATTCTTTGCACTCAAATGGCTTTTCCCCTGTGTGTGCCCTCTTATGCAAGATGAAAGTGGAGGGGCTGGAGCGATAGCACAGCGGGTAGGGCGTTTGCCTTGCACGCAGCCGACCCGGGTTCAAATCCCAGCATCCCATATGGTCCCCTGAGCACAGCCAGGGGTGGTTCCTGAGTGCAGAGCCAGGAGTAACCCCTGTGCATTGCCAGGTGTGACCCAAAAAGCAAAAAAAAAAAAAAAAAAAGATGAAAGTGGAGCAGTGGGTGAAGGCCCTTCCACAGTCGGTGCACACATAGGGCTTCTCCCCGGTGTGTATGCGCTGGTGTCTCCTGAGGTACGACCTGTGGTTGAAGGCTTTCCCACACTCGAGACAAAGGGCTTCTCCCCGGTGTGGATGACATAGTGGTGAATGAGGACTGCGCTCTCACTGAAGGCTTTCCCACTTCCACTGCACTCATAAGGCTTCTCCACAGTGTGACTGGATGCCACACAAGTATGGCCTGTGCTGAAAGAGTATGACCTTGCCACACTCAAAGCATTCATAGGGATCCTCACCACTGTGGATGATATAGTAGTGAATAAAACCTAGCCTATCTCGAAAGGCTTTTCCACACTCTTCGCAAAGGGTTTTTCTCCAGTTTGTTTTTTGTTATGTCAGACGTAATTAGAGCGATAGGTGAAGGCCTTTCCACAATCGATGCACTTGTAAGGCTCTCTCCACTGTGGATGCGCTGGTGCTGTGCAGGTAGACCTGCGGTTGAATGCTTTCCCACACTCCATGCTCTCATAGGGCCTCTCCCCTGTGTGGACCATGTGTACTCAAAGGAGGTGTGTGCTCTTAATAAACGTTTTCCCACACACTGTGCACTCATAGGGTTTCACTCTGATGTTGGTGGGCCCCATGGGTGACTTATGTGGAGTGGGGAGGAGAAAGACAGTCACTTTGTCCCTATCCGCCTCTGTCACCAGGGACCCAGTGTTATTGGTTTCTTGTCTTGCCTCAGAGAAAGGAACTTCAGGAGTAGACGAGCAGTGAAATTATACAGTTTTTATTTGGAGGTTTTGAAGGGAAGGAGGAAGAAAAAGTGGGAGAGAGTGGAGAATAACCTGCTCAAGAGAGAGAGACAGCCTGGGATTCTTCCAACGGCGGAAAGAGCCCCTACACAGATCCCAGCATTAGATATGAAAATATGAAAGTAGACATCTCAAGAGGGGAGATCCGGGTGACACGTGCTCAGGCACCACATGTGCTCGGCCACATGGGCGCAGGCAGCACATGGACTCAGGTAACATATGTGCGCACTTCCTTTGTTCAAGGTGGCCTTCATATGGCTTCTCCAACCTGCTCTCATGTGAGGCTTCTACCTAGGTAAACGTCCATTGCTAGGGTGGTTACGGGGGGTGGGGTGGGGTGGGAGTGGTGATGGTCTTTGAAATTTCTTTCCTTTTGTTTCTGTAGGAGCTTCTGTTGGAGGGGGTTGGTTTAGCCTCCTCAGGATCTGTTACAAACAGGCACCAGTTCTCCATGAGGTCAGGGCTACTACTTCCCAGGAGATTTACTGCTCGTGCCTTGGGAAGGGGCCTTCCCTATCTGCCTGCCTACATCAACTCCAAACTGGATCCTCTGGTGTCCATCGAGAAGGTGTTTTTGTTAAAAACCTTCCCGCATTCATTACATTTGAAAACATTTTTCTCTTCCTGAACCACAGGATCTTTCCCTGACTCCCAGGAGTTCCAGTTAAGGACAGCACCTCCAGCAGCTCCTGTGAGATTCCTGCACACATGCCTTCAGCTGACCCGAAGCCGCCCCATTCAGGGCTCGAGTTCTTCAGGAGCATCACTGAGGGAGGGTCTTGCTCTGTCCCAGCACCTCTGATGGTCCATGGAAATCCCCAGCGCCTCCTTGGATCAACTCCTGAAGCGAGGCTCCCACAGACAGGACTGGCTCACAGACAGCAGGGCCTATGGTGCCATGTTTTCCTCTTGAACCTAAAATAAATTCAATATACCAAAAGCCCTATTAGTAATGCCAAAACAAAAGGAAAAAAAAAAAACCTCAATTAGAAAGTCAGTGAAGACACAGGATGAAAACAGTGCCCCATGTCTGAGCTGTTTTGTTTTCTTTCAAACCAAGGCTTGCCATTCTTTTATTCTTTTTCCCTTTTTGGGTCACACCCAGCGATGCACAGGGGATAATCCTGGCTCATGCACTCAGGAATTACTCCTGGAGGTGCTCAGGGGACCATATGGGATGCTGGGAATCGAACCCAGTTGGCCTTGTGAGGCAAAATGCCCTACCCGCTGTGCTATCGCTCCAGCCCCAAGGCTTGCCATTCTTGTCCTCCCACCCCTCAAACACGTGATTCTCTGTAATGGAGTCAGGAGAGTGTGGTAGAGGGGCACAAAGGACTTCACTGGAGACACTCATACCATTCAAAACAGGCACTGGTAGGCCCAGGGAGCTGGCTCTAGGGGCTAGAAAATATGGCCCAATACTCAGCACCACATGGTCCCATAAGCACTACTGTCAAAGCCCTCCTGAAGGCTAGAGTACTGAAGAGACCAGCCTACAAGGCCTGGCCTAGTATTGAATGGAGTGACCCTCCAGGGCATGGACAGCACAAAACAAAAGAAACTTGCATACTGAACAGAGTTAGTGTTCTGAGCTCCCTTCCCTTAAGCATATCCCACTTTAAGAACTGTAGCACTGTAGTCCAGTCCCGTTGTTCTTGTTCATCGATTTGCTCGAACGGGCACTAGTAACGTCTCCATTGTGAGACTTGTTGTTATTGTTTTTGGCATATCGAATACACCAGGAGTAGCTTGCCAGCCTCTGCCATGTGGGCGGGATACTCTCGGTAGCTTGCCAGGCTTTCCAAGAGGGATGGAGGAATCGAACCCGGTTTGGCCGCGTGCAAGGCAAACGCCCAACCCGCTGTGCTGTTTTAAGATATTAAGCCTCAATGCAGGCCCTCATACACACAAAGCATGTAATGAATTACTGATTTCACCTTCCTGGTTCCAAAGGGACAGTAATGCAGTCCCAAAGGAAGACAGGAAGTGTATAATGCAAAATAATTTTTTCCTAAGAAGTGTGGCTTTTGCTCCAGCTCCATGTAAGTGAGCACTTTCAGAGTGATGGGGCTGTTTCTGTTATGAAGGGGAGGTACTTAGAATATGCCAGATACTTTATAACAACACGTAACTCATTAGAGAGAAGCTCAATTCCGACATGGACGATTGCTACCCACAGATGCTGAGCAAAGTTCTGGTGGCTCTGTGGTCTGGAAACCTAAGGCCACAACAAAGTATGTGGTCTTCTGTCCCCTGGAGTCAGGTGTGTGAGAGCACCACAGCTGAAGTGTGCTATCTCCAGCAACATCCGTGGCCAAGTGTAGGAGCTCCACAACTGTGTGCGACTGCAGATCATTGCAACCACAATGAGGAAGGAAAAGCAAAGAAAGATGACTATAACAGAACAAGCAACACACCCGAAGACACTGGGGCCTGCAGCAGCCCAGATGTGGACAGAAGAGGCCCATGACAGCATTCTGAATTTTCAACACAGCAGATGGGGGATGAAGGTGAGAGGAGGTCACTGGGAGAGTAAGAAAGGCCTTCAGAATTCAGAGGGAAATGTTTATTTATTGTGACCAGTATGTTAAGGATCAACACCAACAATTCACTTTCATTGAGCCACTTCCTAGAACTCAGATTGTGCTAGGCAGGTAGGTATACATGCATGGGTGTGTCATATGGCTATATTCCCAACAACCCAAAGGCATATACACCATCCCTACATTCAGAATGGGATTGGTGAGCAGACAACCAGCACAAAACCGTTAACTCATATGATAAAGAACTCAGATTCCCAAGACCTAATGCGATCAGACGGCAAGTTCTGAGTGGGGGAATAAAGGGACATGGCATTTGTGAAGTTAGGTGTCACACGTCTCCTCTGCAACTATAAGTGAGGACAACTTGACAGCCACATCTTTGACATCTTTGACAGAATGGATTTGGAGTCCTGAATGACTCATGACTGAGGCAGAGTTCCTCGCTGATCCACATGGACTCAGGCATGAGAGAGAACAGCCAAGAACAGTTTTTTGATCTGACAGCAGCAAGCTTTAACTTAGAACACTGTGTAAACAAAATGACTGTGGAATTCCAATCGGTGACAAGGCTGGTGACTGGCTAGTGCCAAGCAAAACGTAAATAAACGAAGCCTTAAGAAAGCTCTCAGCACACATACCTCCGTGAACCCCAGAGCCACTTCTCAACAGAATACCAGTAGGTGCTCACTCAAGCCTTGAGAATCTCCCACTTGCCCATATTTGGTGCCTGCCCAGACTGGTATTCTGGGGGTCTTTCTTCACTGTCTGGAGCACCACTGTTCCAAATAGTAGATCAGCTCGGGTCCTGGCACAGAACACCCTGTTCACAGAGAAGACAGACAATTTCTGTGAAAAGAAAGCATACCTGTGTCTTATTTGAGATCTCAGATGTAGACAATAACTTGGACTGGAGCTGCTCCAAAGAAATATTAACCAGTGACTGCAGAACCAAAGGTACAGGTATCTAGAAAACCCAGGTGCGCGGGACTTTGTGATTTTGCGGCTGAGAACTCTGGGTTCAACAGGACTGGGAATGGACATACTCTGCCCATATCCGCCTATTTCCAGCAACTCAGTAGTCATGACCATAAGCCACCCCTGGCTAGTGCCAGATAATGTCTCCATCAGCCACCATCCAGATTGCACGTCCTTCTTTCCCAGAAGGGAGCATAACATGACACTCACCATAACCATGCCACTGGACCGCGCCAGGCTGTTTCATTGGGGCGCCCCTGAGGAAGGCAGTTGAGACTCCCTCCCCACCCCACGGGACCCAGCCCTGGCAGCCAAAAACCTCCAGAACTCAATCTGCCATGCTCACAGCTGCTCTCCACATGCTCGAGCTGTGCCTCACCTACGAGTGAACCTTTTCCTGAACCATGTGGCCACATTCGCGGCTGCGCCACACTCCATATGATACATCCTACCCATACTCCAAGAGTACCCCACCACATTTAAAAAAAAAAAGGCACAGGTATCACCACTGGGACGCAAAGGCTGTGGGTGGCAATGCTGACTACAGCAGCAGCACTACATGGCATAGAATCCCAAGACCTTTGAGTTGCAGCCCTGAGAGCCAATGAGTCTGAACCCCTCCTTCCTGAAGTCATTTTCTAAATTCTCCAAGTATGTGTATCTCAACCGCAGTGCACCAGCACTTCTTAGATGTCTCATCCTCACCCAATATCACAGAGACCCTGTAGGCAAGGCCTGGAGAGAAGCAGGTTCAAAAAGCTCCCCAGATGGCTCTGGACCCAAGGGAGGTTTGACTCAATGGTGGTCACTCTCCACCGACCTGCACTGGCAACAACCAGGAGGCATTTCCCAGTGACCTGCAGGTGGAGAGAGCTAATGGCTGACCAGCCTCATCCTGGGGCAGGGGGCGGGTTCTCATCACACTACTGGGACAGAACCTCCTGAGGACCCAGATTGCACTGGGAAAGCACCTGTTCCCAAGCTTCCTAGGGGAGCCCCCACCTCTATACCACACTTCCCAGGGGACACCCCCAGCCCTACCTGAGCGTCTTAGGAGACACCCACACCCGAGCTTCCGAGGGAACACTCCACGCCCCCGTCTGAGATTCCTAGGTGAGATCACTCATCTCTGTTAAGGTGAAGATGGAGAGGAGTAGACACGACTGACTGCAGGAACCTGAGCAAATGCTGCCTCCTGTCTGCCACACAGGGGTCAATGATGGACTGAACAAAGGATGATGAGACCCCTTTAGCCAGCAGAGGTCGTCACTCTACCAGCAACCACAGCTCGCCTCATCCTTCTGCCTTGAATGTGCTGGCCTGGACTTTGCTCGTCTAGTCTTCTTGTTGTTGTTTTTGGGTCACACCCGGTGATGTTCAGGGGTTACTCCTGACTCTGCACTCAGGGATTACTCTTGAGAGTGTGCTGGGAACCACATGGGATGCCAGGTTTGAACTCAGGGTGCCTACGTGCAAAGCAAGTGCCCTACCTGCTGTCCTATCGCTCCAGTCCCTTCTAACTTCTTGGTTCACAAAACTGAGACTCCAGATTTAGGAAAGCAATCTATTCTGCTGCTCTAGAGTTTTAATCCCAGGAGTAATTAAAAAATGCTTAAAGGTTATAATCGGGGCAGGCAAAGCAGCTCAGCAGTAGAACAGTTCCCTGCCATGTATGAGGTTACTGGTTTGATCCCTGGCACTGCCAGAAATTTTTGGAAACATATTACTTACCAGCCGTCATCATACTATAGGGACTGTGCCAAGCAAATTTAATGCTTTTTCTGGTGTCACAGAGCTGCCAAAAGGGCTAATGGTGCAGGCTTTGCATGCAGGAACCCTGGGTTTGCTCCTCGGCACCACATGATCCCCCAACATCACTGGGCCTAAACATGGTAGGAGTATCCCTGAGCACTGCTACATAAAAAGTAGTGTCCTCTGCTGTGAATGGTGGTGCTCTTGCATACTGGTGGTTGTGAGCAGAGCTGAAATGAGCTTGAGCCTGAACTACAGAGGATACAGTCTTATGAATCCAGAAGTTGTAGGGGGATTCAAATCAAATCACCCAAAAAGCACTGCCTTTTCTTTTTCTTTTTTTGGTTTCTGGACCACAGTCATGAATGATTTACTCCTGGTTCCATGGACCATACAGGGTGCTAGGGATTGAGCCAAGGTCAACTGTGTGCAAGGTGTACCTTACCAGTTGTACGCTCGCTCCAGCTCCTTTATCATGTCACTGAAAAGGAAATAAATGTGTAGATCAATGTGAAGAATTGATCTTTTTTAAAGAAACTGACATTATTTAAATTATCATGACAATTAAAAAGCAAGCATGTTTTTATTGACCCAATAATTGGAGACCAGGGTTCACTGTAAGAGTAAAACAGAAATGAAAGGAAACAGCAGAGTTTCCTGCTCCTGCTCCCCTCAGACACCTACAGCCTCTGGATCTGTCATACTGTGTGTCCCTCTGCAGGCAGGCTCAAACACATTTCAACTCTCCTTACAATCAAGTTCACATACCAGGATGTAAGAACACCACCATTCACAGCAGAGGACACTACTACCAGGAGATTCTCAGAAAAACCCAAGCAGCGGACAGAGGGAGGAGTAAACAAAATTTATTTGGAAGAAAATAAGAAAGGAACCAACAGTACTGTGAAGAGACCATTCTAGGCAGATGCCACTGACTGAGGACTGGGTCCCTTCCCCTCGCCCTTTCATCAGCAGGTGGCAAAAAGCCCAAGGAAGGATACGGGTGGGTATGAGAGGATAGAGACGCTTAAAACAATTACCAAGCCCACAGACACAGAGCAAGAAAACAAAAGATGACAAAATATACAGTATAAACTAAGTTAAGGCTCTGTTGGTTGGGTAGGGGGTGTGGCTTGTTGGTGCCTGGGTTTGATCCTCAACAAATCCCATCGGATCAATCCCATTGGAAACTCAAATTTATATATCATAAGTAACTCACTTTAGCGCCAGAGAGATAGCTCAGAAGACTGGAGTGGATGCTCTGCAGGCAGGAGGTCCAAATTTAATCCCTGCACTGCCTGGTCCCCGCCCACCACCACCCAGGTGGGACTCTCAAACCCAATTATGATACATAAGTAGGCACCAGTATAAGCTTTATATAATCAAAATATTCATGCTTCACACTCAAATCTCAAAAAGGAAATTTTATGGGACAGAAAAAAAAATAGTACAGCAAGCAGGGCATTTGTCTTACATGCAGCCACCCCAGGTTCAAGCCCTGGCACCACAAATGGTCCCCCGAGTACTTCCAGGTGTGATCCCTGAGAAAAGCCAGGAGCAAATCTTGAACAATAGGTGTGCACTCCCACACCCCAAAGTAACTTAGAGAGGGACAGGAATGATAGCAGAGGTTAAAGCACATGCACACTTTGCATGCAGCAACCCCCAACTCGATCCCTGCACATCATGGTACCCTGAGCATCACTTAGAATAATCCTGCTAGTCCCCAAGCAGTACCAGAGTGGCCCAGGGAACTCACAGCACCCCTTAAGGCCCTTATACTGAACCAGCCTGGCTGGTTGTGATTCATGCCTCCTCCTGAGTAATTCTTCACCCGCCCCCACTCCCCATTAATTTTTTGGTTTTGGGTCATACTGGTAGTGTTTAGCTGTAGAGATAGTACAATGGACTTGTCTGGACTTGGGTTCTAACCTCAGCACCACATATGGTTCTGTAAGAACCGCCAGGTGTGGCTTCTGACCTTTTATTTTCCATCTGCACAGAAGAGGAGGACCAGTTTCACCTCAACTTAGTTCCTTGCCAGATTTCATGTGCTAGAGGCACATGCCCCATGGCTCCTGAGATGAACAAGAGAATGGCAATGGAAAGAGACAGACCACAGACACTGCCCACCATAACAATGGGTCTGAGTGCCCGAGGCAAGGGCCAAATGTCAGGGCCCATTCTGCTACTGGATACTGATCAAAAAATGACAAATGGTTCCACCTTCTCATTAATTATAAAGGTTCAGCCACTGTCAAAATTTTGTCTCCTGCCCTAAAACAGATGATTAGTTAAAGAAACTTGGGTACATCTACACAATGGAATACTATGCAGCTATTTGGAGAGATGAAGTCATGAGATTTGCTTATAAATGGATAAACATGGAGAGTATAATGCTAAGTGAAATGAGTCAGAAAGAGAGGGACAGACATAGAGGGACTGCACTCATTTGTGGAGTGTAGGATAGCATCACATGAGGCTGACACCCAAGGACAGTAGATACAAGGGCTAGGGGGATTGCCCCATAGCTGGAAGACTACTTCATGAGCTGAGGGGAGAAGGCAGATGGAATAAAGAAGGGATCACTAAGAAAATAATGGCTGGAGGAACCAGCTGGGATGGGAGATGCATGCTGAAAGTAGATGATGGACCAAGCATGATGACCTCTCAGAGTCTGTGTTGCAAGCTATAATGCCCAAAAGCAGAGAGTATGGGGAATATTGTCTGCCATAGAGGCAGGGAGAGGGTGGGAAAGGGGGGGTATACCTGGGATATTTGGTGGTGGGGGATGTGCAATGATGGAGGGATGGGTGTTTGATCATTGTGAGATTGTAATCCAAACATGAAAGCTTGTAACTATCTCATGGTGATTCAATAAAATTAAATAAATAAATAAATAAATAAAAATTTTGTCTCCCTCAAGACAAAAAGTCCAGCATCTTATGTGTGATACCTCTAACTAAAGTAAAACCCACATGGCTCCGCTCAGGAAAGCCTCCACAGAACGACTTGCTGGGCCCTCCAAGCATCTGGCTTATGTCCCCAGTCCCCATAAAAACCTAGAAGAGATAAAGGTGAAAGGAGAATTTTCTGTTCTTCCTACGGTGGCATTTGAGGACTGGGACTCAGTCTCCCAACCTCCTCACCCCTAAGGAGGGCAGTAGGGCTGGAGATTGAGCCCAGCACCCAGTGGCCTACAATTCTTGCCTGGACAATAAAACCTACATATATGTCTGAGATCCTGAGAGAGAAGGAAGAAAAAATAGCTTTCTGAAGACCCCAATAAAGTGGTGCAGTTTCCTGGAGCAGAGCAGAAATGTGCATTGCTTCCATTTGCCCATTCTCATTTATAATACACTAGTAATTTTGAGAAACTTTCCTGGATCCTATGAGCCGCTCTAAGCTTAAATTTACTTAACCGAGGGGCAAGGCCGTGCAGGTGGGAAATTTATAGGGCAGGGGAGGTGAAGGCCTGGGCTAAGGGCTGCCCTCACAGAGTGCTGGTGAGTGGGAAACAGACCTGTGCTATGGAATGGCCTCTTAACCTGGGGTGGGGGGAGGGAACAACAGAGGTGGGGGAGGTGTGTGTCTGCACAAACCGTGGCACTGTCAGATACTTGGTGTGGGGAAACACGTATCTGTGGTCAGAGGTACTGAGTAAAATAATGAATGAAGACAGTTTCCCTCCTTACACACAAACACTGCACACATACATTAATTGAAACTTACACTTTCTACGCATTTTACAGCCCTACTTGTCATCCCAGAGTTCTCAGATAGTGGATTCATAATACACCACACTATACAGAAGCTTAGTGGGGGACACCAAAGAAAAGAAGACCCCAGGAACAGAGAGATAGCTCCACAGGCTAAACACACGCACTGCAAGCAGGAGGTCCTGCAGCAGCACCTGGTCCCATGAGCAGAGCCAATAGGAACCCCTGAGCACCACCATATGTGACCCAAAACAAAAAATAAATAAGATACCCAAACCAAGATCATGCTGTTTCCAATAATTTGGGCTGGCTCTCATGGAAAGGGCTTCTGGGGGCTCTCTCCCTGGAGAACGTCCATCTGCACTGGCCATGCTGAGCTGTTGACCTTCAGCCAACTGAGTCCTCTTTGGAGTGGGAAATAAAAACCAGAGACACAGGCCAGTTTCTGCTGGACACTGGGAAGGAGTTCTGGAAATTAAGAGCCCTGCCAGAGCCAAGTAACACAGAAAAAAAACATGAAGAAAAGGAAAAGAAACAATGTGGAGGTCACAGGGAGCAGGGACTGGTGTGGCCATGACCATCACAAATGCATGAGGCAAAAGGCCTATTAAGGCCTTTTCCTATTAGGAGTGGAGGGGTAGCAGTGAACACACCCAGCAGTGCCCAGGAGACCATATATGATGCCAGAGAAAGAACCAGGTCAGCCATGCGCAAGGCAAAATGCCTTGTGCCCTATACTATCTCTCCGGTCCTGAAAAAGGCCTTTGTATGACAGAGGCATACGATTCAGAGAGAAGACAAGAGATCCATAGGAGCATAGTGGGCATGGGCCCAGCCCACACAGAAGTCTACTGGTGTTCTGCAGAACACCCCCATTTCCTCCCACCACTGAGAGCCAGAGGTTTTTCTGTTGCCCAAAGACACCAGGAGGCAAGGCAGAAAGGTGAGGCTGGGGGAGGAGGAAGGCTCCTGAGGATACCTCGACCTGCCAACAAAGAAGCAGAGCTATTAATGAAGGATGTGTCAGGGCTGCTGGGGGCAGTGATAGAGGAGTCCATTACCCAGGGGCACCAGGAGCCAACAGTTCTCCAGCATCACCTCCTGGGTAAAAGTCACAGCCACATCACTGAAGGTCACAGTCACGGGGAAGGGAAACAAAGGTGCGACCAACTGGCCTTGGAACTGCTGGATGGAACCAAGCTCCTGTCTGCATTGCTGGTGAAGGTGCAGGACCCGAAACACCAAGCTCCTCTGTGATTAGCTACACGCTGGGATCAAGGCAGGTGGATGTAGATACAGCAGAGAAACCTATGAGACAACCACTGGGCAGTCATACAAGATGATGGAACCCATGTGTGGACTGTGAGAGAGCAGACATGAGGTCTTGCAGATGGGAGAGAGATGAAAAAATGACGAAACCAACAGCAGTAACAAGGGCAGCGGTGGCGGAGCCCAAAGGATTCCCAGGAGGGGAAAGGGCTAAGGGAACCCAGCAGAAGCCCGGTTCAGGTGTGACCCTAGTGATACCTATCTCCCTGGACCTTGTTCTGGACCACGTGATGCACCCACTGCCTCCGCAGCTACACCCTGCAGAGACGGCCAGGCACCGGTGCTGGGGTCGGTTACCCCTTCTCCAGGCCGGGAACCCCGACACCGCAGTATCTGGAGCTCCGAGCACCAAGCCCAACTTGGGAGACCCCAAAGTGAACCGAAAGCCATGGATTTCCCAGCAAGCACAGGCGATGAAACTTCCGGAGCCCCAAAACACAACCAGAGTCTCGAGCCAACCAGGAGCAAAAAAACTCGTTTTGTTTCTGGGACACCCCCGAAGGTGCTCGGGGTCACTCCAAGCCAGCACCTTCTCCCCTTGGACTAAGGGCGCCGACTCGGGCAAGGGCCGGACGGGGACACTCCTTCACTCCCAAAAAAGGCCGCGATCCCCACGGGAAGCGGGACTATAGCAAAATCCATAGAGCTCGTCCCCAGGCCCGTCTCAGGGTCTCCCCCAAACAGCCACGGCCCTACCCCACTAAGCGTCGCCAGAGCGAGTGCGCCCCTTCCAAGCGTCTCTCAGGGACCCACCAACCCCACACTAGGTCACAGGCTCCAGCGCCGCACGCGGCCCACCCCCCAGTGTCTCCTCGCCTGGGTCTGTCGGCTCGCCGCCGCCATCGCGGAAGCCGGGTGTCCAGATCTTCGATGGCCGTCTGTCAGGGGGAGGCGCGGCTCGGGCTCCCTCCCGACCGTGAGAGGGCTGAGAGGCAGACAGGACCCTCCCCAGGCCACTGCCAATACGAACCGCCGGGAAAATTGTCGGCCGAAAAGGAAGTCCCGCCCACGAACGCGGGTCGCCGGAAATGCCCCTGACGCGCCGCCTCCGAGACGCGCCGACGCCGGCGACGCGCAGGCCCGCGACGGGCAGACCGGCTGGGTGAGGTGTTTCCTCTCCTCAGACGCAACGACCGGAGGCGCGATAATCCGGAAGTACATTTCCACGCGCCATGTCGCCGCAGTGTCGGCCCGGCCCCAGGGAAGCCACTCAGGGACATGGCCCACAGCTTCCGTCCGCTTCGCGCCCGGAAACACCGGGATTCGGGAAGCCGGGCTATCCATCCTAGGTTTGGGCAAGTGCTACTGCACGGAACGCGTTCCCCCCTCCCCCGGCCCTCTGCTGGGGCAGCGGAAGCAGGGGGAGCCCTTCCGGAGCGCCGGAAGGCCCGCCTCCCGTGCACGCGCTGGCCCCGCGACGGCGCAGGGGCTTCGCCTACTGCCGGGAGTGGGCAGGCCGCGAGGCAACGGGCTGCGTGAGCGGGCTGCGTGAGCCGTCTGCGACCCCAAGACTTAACACTGGGACTCAGTAGCTTCTTGCTGATCCCTTGTCGCTTGAGGTTGCCTGCTGAGAATGCAACACAATTCGCGTCAATCATACGGAAAACATCCTTAGGCTAGGAAGGAAGGAGATTTAATTATTTAACGTCAAGTAGACCGCAACTAAGCCATCCATCCGCAGTTACGGCCAAGAGCAGGAGTACGGAGTTTTTCTGGCACCCATTGCAATGGTGAAACAGAAAAAGTGTACAAGAATGGAATTTTTCGATTGGTTGCTTCACAATACACTGAGGTACATTGAGGCAGTAGGGTCACAACATGGGTTTAGAGGGGTCCCCTGTTGCTGGGAATCTTTGTGGTGGATATATTGTTTTATGTCCTGTATGGGCATTTGTTAATTTAATAATTGTTTCGGTTTCCCACTTCCCTTTCTGCCCATGTAACAGATGAGTTTGGGCTGTTCTGTTCTGAATCATAATTTATAATTTCTGACCTATTCATCTCTACCCAGGGCCCAAATGGGCCGCTCAGAGCTCCTGCCTCCTTGGTTACCTGTACTTAGTTACTTGCTTATGTTCCTAATTTTCCCATCACTATTACAATACATCAAGATAAGGCCTTTCTTAATTCCAAGAGTATAGGGAGGGCAAAGCAAAAACTGCATTTTAGCCCTTACATATTACAAGAACATCAAAAGAATTGACAGAATCAACGGAATGGACACAATGTGAGCCCCCACCCACCCCAGCATTCCGGATACCACTATGTGGTTGATGATTATATATGTGACTTATGCCTGCCAGATCCTAACTCTACAGAATGGAGGCAGTCAAGTAGGATGAAGCCAGTGTTGAAGCTGTGTTAATTCCTACCCCTCGCGTTTCTCTTCCACCAGTTGGGTAAGGCCCAAATACATGCTCAAAAGACAATCCTTCGGGCTGGAGCAATAGTACAGCTGGTAGGGCGATTGCCTTGCACACAGCCAACCCGGGCTCAATTCCCAGTATCCCATATGGTCCCCCGAGCACCGCCAGGAGTAATTCCTGAGTGCATGAGTCAGGAGTAACCCCTGTGCATCGCGGGGTGTGACCCAAATAAAGCAAAAAAAAAAAAAACCTCCTTCACTGACTGGTTGAAGATGTTAAACACATCAAAGACCTTCACTACAATACTTAGGTGAGGCCTCTCCTAGGACTGTTTTCTATTTCATCGATTTCAGAGAAAATTGGACTCAAAATTACTGGCTTGTCAGAAACTGTCAGATTTTTCTTTTTTTTTTTTAATTAGAACTTAAACCACTCTTCCAGACTAGGGAAAGCTAGTTAATTTCATTGAATATTATGCAAAATAGGCTGTTTTTCTGTGCCTCTAAACATGGGATTTCAGGAAGATGAAGACATTAAAAATTAGTACAGTGGGTAGGTATCTTTCCTAGCATGCAGCTGACATAGGGTCCCCTGAGCCCTACTAAGAATGGTCCCTGAGCATAGAGCCAGGAGTAAGCCCTAAGCACTGCCACGTGTGACTGAAAACTGATCACAACTAAGTAAGGGGTTGAAGAGAGAGCACGGTGGATAAGGAGCTTGCCTTGCACATGGATTACCCTGATTTGAGTTCCAGAACCAAATAAGGTCCCCTGAGCACTTCCAGGAGTGATCCCTGAGTGCAGAGCCATTAATAAACCTAAAACACCACTGTTAAGCCCTGAATACTACAACCAGGATGGCCCAAGCAAACCTAAATGAGAAATTCTTGTTTAAAAGGAACATGGAAGGAAGAAGCAGAAAGAAGAGGGAGATTAGTGCACCAAAAGAGAGAAACTATGGCAAACATAACTTTGGTAGAATTCAGAAGGAATTGTGTCAGACAAAAAAGAATCATATCAGACAATGTTCAATCTTAGAGGCAATATGACGGGAATGTTGTGGTCCAATGACTCAGTGCTGAGAAATAGCACTGCATTGTCATCCCGTTGTTCATCGATTTGCTTGAGTGGGCACTAGTTATGTCTCCATTGTGAGACTTGTGTTACTGTTTTTGGCATATTGGATACACCTTGGGTAGCTTTCCAGGCTCTGCCATGCAGGCAGGATACTCTCAGTAGCTTGCCAGGCTCTCGGAGAGGGAAGGAGAGCCCGGCAAGCTACCGAGAGTATACCATGTTTATTTTATTATTTGGTTCTTGGGCTGCATCAGGTGGTGCACAGGGACCAGATAGGGTGGCAGGAATGAGCCTGGACTCCTGTAAATAAAGCCTTCCCTCCAGCCCACTGAGTGAGTTCTCTGGTCTGAAGGTTGAAATTTTATTTTTTGTTTGAGTGTTTTTTGTTCTGTTTTTGGAACACACCCCAAAATGCTCAAGGATTACTCCTGGCCCTGTACTTAGGAACTACCAGGGCCTGGTAGTGCTAGGGGAACCATATATAGTGGTGGGATCAAACCCAGGTTGGTATGCAAGGCAAGTGCTCTGCTATCTCTCGGGCCCTGAGGGTTGGGATTTTGAACTTTGTCTTTAGACCAGGTATACTTTCCCAAGTCCTGTGGAATGTTGATGATTTTGGAATTATGCTTAAAATTTCCTTTCTCCCCTTTACCTTTTTTTTTTTAATGGGGTAGGGGAGGTAGGTATAGAGAGATATTATAAGGGTTCAGCTTGCATGCAGAGAACCTGGGTTCAATCCCCACCACCATACATGGTCCCCAGAGCCCTTCCAGGGGCGAGCCCAGTGCATAGAACTGCAGAAGGAAGAGTGAGCACAGCTGGGTGTGGAGCCTGGCGGTGCTCAGGCGTCACTCTTATCTCTGCACTCATTTTTAAAGCAATGAAAACCTCCTCTATGCTCCCCTGTAACCATCAGTTCTCCCCACTTCACCCCGAGATCTGGTGTCAGACTGGAGAGCTAAGCCCCACAAGGGAAAGAAGGAGGCTAGGAATCAAGATGATATGAGAGGAGGCAATTCCAGGTATGGGACTAAGCAGGGCGGCCCACAGGGAGCTTCTCTGGACAGGTGGCAGAGCCTACTCAGGACTTAGTGGGCACCTAGGGCCAGGGATTGGCCATAATCCTGGAAAAATTTCCCCAAATCTCTGCTCCCCCACAAAGAATTGCAGGGCCTGGAGCACCCAGACACTGGCCACAGGTGCACTTGCGTTCTTGGAATCTCCCAGTGCCAGAACATAGGAAAAGGAGCTTTGCTTGTGGGGAGCCCAGTCCACAGTGTGGAAGTGAGTCCAGAACCCAGACATGATATTCACATTTTTCAGGAGCCCAAATTTAATGAAAAGCACAGAGGGAAAAAACCCCTCAAAATAAATTTAAGTACAAAGGACACAGGGACCACTCTCAAGACCCATTCTCCCCCAACCACATATTTTTGCTTACTTTTTCCACTCTGGAGAAGCTCATATTCTCTCTTGAGTGCATATTTCCTTTTTCTCTCCCCTTGCAACTTGTTTTTGTTTGGGGGCCACATTCAGCATGCTCAGAACTTACTCCTGGCTCTGTACTCAGGGATCAGTCCTGGTGGTACCTGGGATCAGATCCAGGTCAGAGGGTGTGCCAGGCAAGCACCCTACCCCCTGTACTATCACCCTGGCCCTCTCACTGTATCTTTCTAATTTTCATTCCTTAAAAACTACCTTGCATCACTAAAATTGGAGTATCCCTTCTGTGGAACTGCTCACGAGAGTTAGTTCGCATCTCAGAACTGGGGCTGCTCAGGACATTTGACCCCAAATGCCTGGTGCTCCTCAAAATTTAGTCCCCATGCAAATTTGCAAAGCGCTAAGGCTCAGGCCAGATGAAGTCCTTGGCGATTATATTGAGACACCGGTGAGGTGACAGATCCACAGTGAAGGTGCAAGGCAGAGCATGCTTCTCTGTTTGCCCCTTCCCTACCGGCATCTTCCCTTCTCCTGGCACAGTGCTTGGGCAGTGCTTAGGGCAGATTAGATGAGCAGAGGTCTCTCAGCCTTGGCACTTGAGGCATTTGTAGCATACGTCAGTGGCAGTTTTGTTCATCATTTCAAATGAGGCAAGCAAAGAAGTCCTTTAACAGCCGAATGGCCAGCACACTGTTACTACCCTTGCTGAGATGATATGAGAGGAGGCAATTCCAGGTATGGGAATTAAATATTTTTGGGCCAGCGTTAGCACCACAATACAACGAACTTGCCTTGCAGTGGCCTACCCCAGTTCCATTCCTGGCACCCTGTGATGGTCCTCTGAGCCCTGCCAGAATGATTCCTGAGTTCCATGCCAGGAATAAGTGCGGAGTAGAGTCAGAAGTGAACCATGAGCACTGCCAGTTGTGGCCCAACCCTCCTCCCAATGTAAAGAGGTTTGTAACATAAGTCTATTATAAGAATAAAGTGGGAGAGTGGGAAAACTATAGTGGGACTAGCAGCTTCAGACCAGAGCTGGCTTTATGGGAGAAAAGGGAGAAAGTCTGAAACCCCCAAGATCTACCATGTGGCTCCCAGTGCTACCTAGTGACCACATATAGCCACGAACATGGACATGGGCAGCCTCATTTTTTGGGGAGTCACACCTGGCGATGCACAGGGATTACTCCCGGCTCATGCACTCAGGAATTACTCCTGGTGATGCTTGGGGGACCATATGGGATGCTGGGAATCGAACCTAGGTTGGCCGTATGCAAGGCAAATGCCCTACCCGCTGTGCTATTGCTCCAGCCCCAGGCAGCCTCATTCTTGAGGGGAGAATCAGAACCCACAAATGTTCAGGGTGCATGGGCAGGCTCTGAGTGGTTTTGCAACATGTAGACGCCTCATGGCTCCTTCCCCACACTCATACCGACGAATTTAATGCTTCCTGGCCACTGAAAGAAATGTTTTCTTAGAAAGGAAAAGAAAAGAGTCCTTGTAGCAGAGAAGGGGCACCTCTCATCTGCACCTATGGCTCTGCCTGACTCAGACACAGATGTGGGTGGGATCTGCTCTGTGTCTCTGCAGGGTCCTCGCTGGGACCATGCAGAATGGGACTCAGTGAGGTAAGGAGCAGGAGGTGACATAGCTGGTGTGGCTCCCAGTCCTGCTCACAGGGGCTGGTGTATTGTGTATCACAGGGTATGGTCTGATGTGTGTCACAGGGGCTGGTGTAAGCACATGTCACAGGAACACATGTGGAGAGCCCACAGGGGCTGGACTCAGTTCAGGCCTGGCCAAATCCGTGTCCCCAGAACGGGTCATCCTCTTCCTCCCACAGGGGCCTGATGGGGCGTGGGGGTGGGATTAGACCTCCAGGGCTGTGGTTGCCTGTGGGGATCCCAGGGGGACGCCTCTGACTGTGGGGTGGGGGGGGCTCTTGAGTAGCCCCTCAAAGTCCCTGGCTTCTCGTGGCCATATCTCCTGTGAAACCCATGTGGGGCTCAGGGCCACCAATGACTTCGTTCCCAACCTCAGCACCGCAGGGTCCCCCAAACTGACAGCTCTCTGGGAAGGGGCTTGGCCTGCCCTTTCCTGGTGGAGGTGGAAGGCCTCACTTCACAGTTGGGACTGGGGCACAGTCCTCATCCTAGGGGCGCTGAACAACTATTTCAACCTCAGACAGGCCAGCTGTAGGCACAGGTGGCCTTGGGAGAAAGAGGGAGAGTAGAGGTTGAGGGTGACACACAGGGGCAGCTCCTGGTTGGCTCTGGGGTTGCTCCTGGTGGGGCGGGAGTGGGTTGACTACAAGCCCCCTACCCAACCCCTGCTCGGGACAAACTTGTGGCTGTTGGTTCATTAGTGAGGGGGGGCGGCGGGTGGACTCCTGTTCAGTCTCTGTACTGACTCCAATGGAGTCCAGAAGCTCATCAGAGAGCATTTGTGAGTCCCACGTGGTGTCCCCCTGGCACCTGCTCACTTTCCCACGAGCCTGTTGCTGCTTCATGGTCACACTCTAGTGGAGGCAACGCCCCGCCCCCGCCTCCTCCAGAATCCCCCAAGCATCGCCTCCTGAGGGCTGCATGAAGCGGTGTGAACAGAAGCTGGGGAGCCGCTCCCCAGGGCTGCTGTGGGGAGATCGTGGAGCCCTGTCTTCAGTACCCCCAACAACCTCTTCTCCCTTCCTCCTCTCAGCGCCCCACAGCCCCCTCATTCCCACCCTCAGCGCCCCCACACGCCCTCCCCTCAGTTCCCCTGCATCCCGCCCCTCCTCCCCTAGCCTGCGTACCGCTGAGCAATCGGCCGCGTGGAGCGTCAGAACACGTCCACATTTGGCCACAAAGACACGTGCCGGCGCGGCCGTGACAGCATTCTGGCTGCAGCTGTCCCCGTCGACGTTCCGCTTGCAGCCAGGCTCCAGGGCTGAGCTAGGGGGGCTGTCGCTCCGGGTGGCTCCTGGTTGTGGTCTGTTTTCCCCGCTCTAGGCTAGGCGGCCGAATTGCATCGCCCGGAACACCCCCGCACTTGAGGACTCGCCAGGGCTCCCCGGTCCTTTCAGACCCTTGAATGGGGCACTTGCCTCTATCGCAGGTGCTGGGGACAGACCCCACCCGCACCCCTGGGGCTAGTTCCTTCCACACACCTCTTGAGTTCAGCCCGGCCCCATCTGGGGGCGGCGGCGCGAGCAGCTTCCCCGTGACCCTTTTCCTGAGCACCCCTGAAGCGGGGGCAGGGCAGAGGAGGGGCCCAAGACTGGACCTGGGGACAGTGCCGGCTGAGCTGAGCTACCGCGGAGACGCGAGGGGAGGGTGGGGCGAGTCCCGACGCCGCGCGACAGTCGCGGGCTGGCAAGCAGAGGCTGCCGCGCGTCTCCCCGAGGCTGACGGGGCAGCAGCACCGCTCTGAGCCGGGCGCTGTAGACGTCTGGCAACGCAGAGTCCCCAGCCGGGGGCCCCCTCCGCGCCACCTCCGCATCTCCGCGCCCCCGCGGCACAATCCGCCAGCAGAGGGCGCCCCGCGGCCCTTCGGGTCCACGTCCTACCCCGCACCTCCCCGCACTTCCCCCGTGGAGTGCGCTGGCGGCAGGGTTGCCCGCCAAAGTGTACCACACTTTGGGCCTGTGTCCCTCCTCTGAAGCCAAGTGCCTGGGTCCGGGGGACAGCACAGGGAAGGCGCAAGTGGCGTTCGCTCCCCAGCACCACGCCCGGAGCACCCCGGGATTGGCGCAAACACCAAATGAGAGAAGTAGAGGCTCCAGCAGCGCCTCCAGGCCCCTGCAAGGCAGCACCTGACTGGCCTGGCGGGGCCGGTGACTCAGAAGCTGGGGACGCCCTCCCTCCCCCCCAATTCCTGTGTTAACCTGAGACTTGCCTGTAGGTGAAGCCTCCCTCCCGCCCCGACAGAGAGAAGAATCAGCTAAGTGGAGTGAGGTGGAAAGGCTCTGACAATGACGGAAAGTGCTATTTGGTGTGGGGTGTGGGGTGGCCTCCCCCATGGGGTGAAGGAAGGAGGCTCTAGGGAGGCTTTTTCTGTCTCTTACACCAGGTGAGTTTGGGGCCATGCCTGGCTGTTTTCAAGGACCACTCCTGGCTCTGTGCTTAGGACTTAACTCCTGGCTCTATACTCAGGTCTGACTCCTGGATCTGTGCTCAAAGCTCAAATATCCTCTGGGATTACTCCTAGGTCTGTGCTTGGGGATCACTCCTGGCTCTGTGCTCTGGGATCACACCTGACTGTTCAAGGATCACATCTTACTCTATGATCAAGGCTCACTCCTGACTCTGCTCTGTGCTGGGCAGTACCAGGGGTGGGACCCAGGGCCAGCGCCTTCCCCCTTTCCTCTCTCTGGCCCCGAGATTGCTTAAACCTGTGGGGCCTCTCCTTGCAGCGTTGGGGGCATGCAGGGCCTGTGTGCTAGGTATGGGCTTGTGTGAGCCCCAACTGGGTCCGCACTCCTGTGGGTGTCTTGACCTTCCACCCTTCCTGCTCACCCAGCCAAAACAGCTTTTCTATCTTCTCGTGGCTCTTCCAATCCCGCTATAGCTCCGCTTCCTCCTGCCCACTCAATAGTGAGAGATGGGGGCCTTGGGACCTGCCTTCATTGGCTACTCAAGCCCCTCACTGGAACAGGAAGCCTCAGCACAGCCCCAGAGGCCCTGCACGGAAATTCCTTCCCTGGTGCCTGCTGCATGTCCTGGTCGGCTCAAAGCTGTCTGCTCCCTTCCTTCAAGACCTCATAAGACAAAGGTGCCTCCGTTTTGGAAGTTGGACGCTATAATGCACCTCCCGGTGCTGTGTCTCAGGGCAAATCCCCAAGTCATTTGTCATTGTATTTCCTGCAGCTGCTTCAGTGCCCTCCCCCCTACCCCCGCCCAAAAGGCAGAGCCCAGTGTGAGGCCCAAACATGGAGAGCTCCAGCAAGGGCATCCATCCAGCGGACACCCCATCTCTTCACTCTGAAATGTGCCCAGGCAAGGCTGGAGCATGCCTGGGGTGGTGCCCACTAATGGTTCCAGCTTGTTCCACACCCACACCAGGGTTCCAGAAGCCAGTGGTACTGCCACTGATACAAAGCCCCAGGTCTCCAGATACACCTTCAGACACCAGAGGGACACAGTTGCTGAGACCCAGAGTGCGTCTGAACAGAACACAAGAGCACCAAACCCAAAGTCCATCGGGACTCATGATGCTGAGGCTTTTCCAACAAATTTTTAGGGCTAGAGAGGCAGGACAGCAGCGAAGTCTTTTGCCTTACACAGGGCTGACCCACATTCCATCCCCAGTACCACACAGGGTCTCCCCGGCCCCGCTAGGAGTAAGCTCTGAGCAGGCTAGCTGTGGCCCCAAAACAAAAAAAATCTGGGACCCAGGGATGACTCAGTGGCAAAGCAAGGTCAATAGCTGGATACCTGAGTTGTGAGGCCCAAGGCTGACCCACAGTGCCAGCAGGAGGAGAGAAGAGAAGGGGTCCCAGCCTGTCTCACACCAACAATCAATCAAGGGCCAAAACGCAAAGGGTGCTGGCTGCTGCCTAATGTCCCCCCGGCCCCAGCCCACATCTCCAAGGAAAGCGTGGACAAGCTCGTCTCTGTCCTTTGGCAGGGGGCACTGAACTGTTGCCCCCCAAAATGGATTCTCTGGGCATCTGGTGTAACTGAGCCCCCAGCTCAGGACTTTTCTCACTCCCACATGCCCCCAGCCTGGCCCTGCAGATGCTGGACACATTTTTCCAGCGAGAAGCAGCCACTAGAGCTTTCCTATGCGGCTCAGTGCCGAGCAGAACTGGAGTGCTCCAGAATCCCACGGAATTTCCATCAGGTTCAGGGAGGGTCCGGCCAGCTTCCAAACACAATGGCCCCCACCCTCCCTGCTCTTGGGGGACCAGCGCCTTCCAGAGCAGCCGGGATGCAGGCAGCGAGCTAAGGCTGACATCTGCCTGGCAGAACGCGATAGCTGCAGCCGCAGACCTGCATCTCCTCTGGACAGAGTCTGGTGTTTCCAAACCTCTCCTGGTGAGGGGCTTCATTGCATCCTGCAGTGTGTCCTGGGGGCTAGCCTCACTCCCCTCACCCCACTAATGTCCTTGCTGAAGGCACAGAAAGTGGGACCTGACATGGCCATCCATGGCTGAACCCTGGCACTTGTCATAGTTTCTGTTTTTGTTCTGTTTGAGTTTTGGGGCGACACCTGAATTTGGTCTTGGGTGGGAGGTGGTGACTTCTGGGACAGTGGTGCTTTGCAGTGTTGGGGATGGAGCCAGGTCCCATGTGTCAGTCCAGCTCACTCACTACACTCTAAGGTCACCAGGCTCCATGTTTCCTTGCAGAGGCAGTGCCCACTGTGAAGAAAGGGCACTCTGCGCGCTCCACACCAGCTTCACAGACTCCCACTTTGTCCCACAGCAACTGCTGTCATCATGCAGAGACTTTTGCCACACTTTCTGGGGCAGGGGGATGCGGGTGCTGGGATTTCACAACCCCCCTGCTCCCATGAGCTTGTCTGGCGCCTCTGAGCAGGAAGTCTGCAGAGCTCACTGGGGCCCAGATGTGGCTTCACTTCTGGATGAACTCTGAGGCTGTCCTTGCGGATTTAAGTTGCTGTGTTTGCAATCTAGGTCCAACAAGTATTGATCAATGGCCTCTGGGCCAGAGGGACCAGCACAGTAAATCTCGGACACGTCTGCAGATTCCTTCTCCCGGGTGTTGTCCTGGTGAGAACATCAGCACTCCTCCTCTGGCTGCGCTGAGGCCCCCCGAGAGGGGGTGGGAGGGAGCAGCAGCTCTGATCCATGACTTTAAATCCTGCTGACTCCAGGGTTCTGGAATGCTGGGGGCTGTGGTGGAAGTGGAGGCCCACAGAGGGGGCCGGGTTGTCCTGGGGGGAGCAGTGCCTGGGGCTCCATCCTTCTCAATCTCTGATTGTGCTGGCTGTGGTGTGACTCAGGAAAGGGGATTAAGATGAGCTTTGTGTGGGTTTGCATTAGTCAGAGCTCACCTGCTGTCCATAATCCACATCCATGCTCTGAAAACCTCTCCCCTCCCCTCCCCTCCCCTCCCCTCTCCTCCCCTCCCCTCCCCTCCCCTCCCCTCCCCTCCCCTCTCCTCTCCTCTCCTCCCCTCCCCTCTCCTCTCCTCTCCTCTCCTCTCCTCCCCTCCCCTCCCCTCCCCTCCTCTCCTCTGTCCTCTGCTCTCCTCTCCTCCTCACCCTCCCCTCCTCTTTTTCTCTCTTCTCTTTTCCTCTACTTTCTTCTTTTCTTTTCTGTTTTTAGTTTCTGGAGTTGAAGAGATGGCTCATGGTCAGGGTGCTTACATATGGTGCTTACGTTACACCTTGCATGTAGCCGACCTGGGTTCAATGCCTGGAGTTGAATCACCCTCTCACCACCACCACCCCCAACCCACCAGGAGTGAACCCTGAGCACAGAGCCAAGAGTCAACCCTGAGAACAACTAGGTGTGGCCCAAAAGCAAACAAAAAGAATTACAGATATGTTACTGTATCACTGTCATCCTGTTGCTCATCATATGTTACACATGTTTTTTTTCTGATGAACACAAGCACATGTTTCTGGAATGTTTCTTGATTTTTAAACACAATCTTTAAATTAAGGGGGATGTTCTGCTAGGGTTCTTAGGTTGTCATAGCCAATTCCACAATTGGGGAGCCTCAAACGACAGACATGGATCTCCTTCCAGTCTTCTTTCCCCACAAAATCAAGAGTTGGTACAGTGCGACCGCCAGAGCTTGGCATTTTCATCTCCTGAGGTACCAGGTTGATGTTCTGGTGAGAGGGCCACATGGGTGGGTGGACAGATGGTTGGATGGGTAGATGAATGAATGATGGATGAATGGGTGGTGGATGGTAAATGCATGGGTGAATGGATGGATGATGGATGGATGGGTAGATGGATAGATGGATGGTGGATGGACAGGTGGATGGATGGATAGGTGAATGGATGGATGGATGAATGGATGGATGTGTTAATGATGACTGGGTGGTGGATGAATGAGTAGGTGGATAAGTGGTTGATGGGGAGATAGTGAATGGATGGATGGATGAAGGATGGTGGGCAGTGGATGGTGGGCAGATGGGTGGATGATGGGTGATAGGATGGATGAATGGGTAGGTAATAAATATGTAATTGCAAAATTCTGGTAACTTTGTACCTCTTCTCTTTTCTCTCCACATGCCACCCCCCCCTGCCAAATTAGGATTCTCTTAGGCTTATGAGAGCAAACACAGAAGAGCCTTAGGCTGCAGTAAGGAAGAAGTCCTGCCCTGGGAGAAGCCACCTCATCAGCACCCATGATTGACAGGCTCTGTCAAGGATCAAAGGATTTGACTCAGATTGATCTGTGACAGAGCCTGTCAATCAGGGGTGCTGATGGGACCCATGGAACCCCTGCTGGCTGGGCCTGAACAGCAGCCTCTGCTCAGACTCTGTGCTCTCTCTCAGCCCTGACTCTCATGCTTCTTGGACAGACAGGTGTAGCGGGATCTGCAGCCAGAGCTTGCTGCACTCCCACAGATATGCGTCCTGTGAGAAGCCCCTGGAGTGCTCCTGGGGCTGACACCTTGCGCCTCTGCAGGCCCTGCCACTCTGAGGAGGGCTGGAGGGGACAGCTGGAGGCTGCTGTGTGCCGAGAGGAGTTGAGAGCTGTCTGGACTCTGTCTGGGGAGCTGTGAGTGCCTGTGAGGATCCCCGTGGGGAGAGCCAGCTCAAATGATGGACTTCAGGGTGATGGGGCATGAAGGTGGAGTAGTAGAGGTTCCTGAAGCATAGACTCTCCTGGCTTAGATGCTCACCGAGGACAGGGTGGGTGGCCCAGGAATGGCATGAATGCCTGTCACAAAGGCACAAAGCAAAGGCTGGTGTCCTCCATTGAGCTGGCTCAATAATCGTTTCCATGGCTACTGCATCAGCCAATGCTCAAGCACTGGGGGCTATTCAGAGGCTGAGAAGCTGCCACTATTGTTGGTTTTTTCCCTTCATTTTCTCACATAGTGGCTGGGGAATCTCAGATGCAGGTGACTAAGCCCAGCACATAATTAGGGAGCCAGGAATGCTCTTCACTCTAAATTCCTGACAATGACCCCTAACAGAAGAAAACGAGGTGGAGGGTATATGCCTGTGTGTGCACCTGTGTGCATAGGTAAATGTGTGTGTTTCTGTGTGTGCGTGCACATGTGCTCATGTACCTCATTTCCCATGCTCTGTAACTCTATGCACAAATACACATATTTTCTAAGAACAGTACCTTTGTTCTCTTGGTATGCAGTCACACCACACCAGAGTTAAAAATTAAGGAAAAGCTTGGGGAGACATTCTGAACACCATCTTTTTCAAAGTGTTGCCTTCCCCAGCACACACCCCCTCATGCTGAGTGAGCCCTCAGCTCCACCAGGGTCTTTGGAAGCTGGATGTGGAGGCAAAAACTCACCACCCTCTTCCACTGCTAGCACCTGCCACGCCCCAGACTCTGAGTGCTGACTCTGATCTCAGGCAACACTGGGCCTCGCATTTCCTACATGGAGAGATGACACAGTGCCTGCAAGCGCCTGGTCTCAAGTTCGAATCCTTGTGATCACAGTTATTATTGTGATCCTCATTGATATGATGATTTCCGGCTGCTGTGCAGCTAGATTTGGGGGACCACCTACAAACAGGCATGGTCCTAGAAATCTCTGCAACAGCAGGCATGTGTTTGACACAGCCAGGAGTTGTGACATCTGTGGGAGCCTCAGGGAGCACCAGTGGGGCTGAGCTCCTTGGGCCAAGACATGAGTCCCAGCACACACTCGTTCCAGCACCTTATCCCTCCGCGCCCCCAAAAGGAGGCTGACCCTCAGCTAGTTACCTACACCCACCATGAGAGGCTGGGGATGAGGGAGGAAATTTAAACATGAGGGAAATGGAAAGGTCTGGTGGTCTGTTCCTTACGGATGCCTCCCTGTGTGACTTGCAGCTGCTGCCAGGCCACAAGAGCTGTGATGTCCTGTGATGTGACACTGGATGCACTCACAGCTGCCAGGGTGGGAGAAGGAACTTGGTCCGCCGGGGGTACAGCTGCAGACCATAAGCCTCAGCGTTGAAGGCATTGCCCTGCATGTTTCTGTAGCACCTGGGATTGAACCTGCAGCCCCACATGGTCCCTAAACACCTTCTTGGGTCACTCCTAATCACTCGGTGTGATCCCCCCATAACATGGCATTGGCTCACGGCCCCCCAGAAATGGGCTAAATGGGAGCAGAGCAATGACTACAAAGTTCATCCCCCCAGTTTAAATCCTATTTTGCATGTCTGTGCTGTGTGAGTCTCCATGAGAACCTCAAGGGTACCCACAAACCAATTCAGAGGCAAGAACTGGGAGGACCAAGGGGCCTCATCAGGGTTGTGGTTGTGTTTGCAAAGCTGAAGATGGCATCAGTGGACACAACTGATCATATGGGTCCCGTACCAGGGATGGAGGGAAGGCCCTCGACAGCTCCCATGGGTGCAGAGGCGGTGGCAGCAAACCCCATGGCACCTACCGTATCTTTAGCTGCTCAGGTCTTGGTGGGAGGAGGCATTGTGGCTTCTACACAGTCCTATTCACAGCAGCGCCCACCAGCTCCAGGGTACCCCCATGTCTGTGGCCATTTGCTGGCCACATAGCCACATGCTGCTCTGCTTACAACACAGGGCTTGCAGGGGAGAGGCAGACACATCATGACACACCACTCAGGGACTCTGCAGAGACACAAGGATAGATGTTGTGTGTGTACATGTGTGGGCGTGTAGCAGGAATGGTATGTATGTGTAGCAGAATGGGGTGGAGATATAGCAGGTATGGTGTGTGTGTGTGTAGCTGGAATAGGATGTGCATGTGTATAGCAGGAACGAGGTATGTGGGGGCTGGAGCAATAGTACAGTGGGTAGGGCTTTTGCCTTACATGCGGCCCACCCGGGTTTGATTCCCAGCAGCCCATATGGTTCTCTGAGCACCGCTAGGGGTGATTCCTGAGTGCAGAGCCAGGAGTAACCCTTGTGCATTGCCAGGTGTGACCCAAAAAGCAAAAAAAAAAAAAAAAAAAAAAGGAAGGAGGTCTGTGTGGTAGGAATGGGGGAGTGCTTGTGTGTGTAGTAGGAACAGGGTGTACATGTGTGTAGCAGGAATGGAGGTGTGTCTGTGTGTAGTGGGAACGGGGTGTATGTGTAGCAGGAACAAAATGTGTGTGCGTTTGTGTAGCAGGAACGGGGTGTGCGTGTGCTGCACTGTGAACCTGAACCCTGAGTCCTGTGCAGCTTCGCGGGGAGAACACGGGTTCACTCCTTCACTCTGACACAGTCTGCACAGGAAGAGCCCAGGGCAGTTACAGGAGTGAATTCTCACCGGCAGAGCCAGGAGACATCTCTGCTCCGCACCTTCCCTGGCGCCCCTCAGTTTCCATAACAACTGCCTGACTTGCTCCGCATTCTTCAGAAGGTGGGCCAGGGGCGAGGGGAGCCGAGAGCAAAGGGAGAGCCTGTGCCTACGTCTTCGGCTTCGAGTGCGTAACAGCGCCTGCGTGCGCCACAGCCTGTGCGTGCGTCACAAGCAAAAGTAAAAGATTGTAGTAAAAAGATAATAAACTGGAGTCTGAGGCATAGTACAGCGGATAGGGCGCTTGTCTTGCACACAGCTGACTGGGGTTTCATCTCAGGCACACCAGGTAGTCCCCAGAGCCGCTAGGAATGGCCGCTGAGTGCAGAGCCAGGAGCAGTTCCTCAGCAATGCTGGATGTGACCACCCCCACGCCAAATGAGCAAGTAATATAATAAGTAAAAGATTGTAATAAAAATTCTACATATTTTTGTTACCCCAAAGTACAATCTATTTTATTATGTCTATTCAGGTGAAAGGTCACCTGAATAGTCAGAACATTCATTATAAATGAAACAATTCATTATTGAAAAAGTATGAAATCTCAGGGCCAGAGCGATAGTACAGCGGGTAGGGCGTTTGCCTTGCACGCGGCCGACCCGGGTTCGATCCCCGGCATCCCATATGGTCACCCACGCACTGCCAGGAGTAATTCCTGAGTGCAAAGCCAGGAGTAACCCCTGAGCATCACTGGGTGTGACCCAAAAAGCAAAAAAAAAAAAAAAAGAAAAAGTATGAAATCTCAAGAAATTCCGTTTTCTCTGTGTATCTCCAGCTGTGACTACCAGCATTTATGATTTTATTTGCAGCTATACTGTGACAACTGACAAACTTTAATCTTTTTTTTTTTTAAAAAAATCTATACCCTGTATAGATTTCATCTTACCCTGTAGAGGCCCCAGATATGTCCAGAAACTCCCTGGTGTCTGGGGTGTAAAACTCAGTCTCACTAAGCCCCCTTAGGGGCCAGATCAGCTGTGAGTGTGGGGAGAAACATCCCCCTGAGCTCTGGCTGCCGCAGTGGGTGCGTGTAGAGCAGGAACAAAGTGTGTGTGTGCTTGTGGTAATGCTGAAGACTGTATTTTTTTGTTGTTGTTTGTTTTGCTTTTGGGGTCACACCCAATGATGCTTAGGAGATACTCCTGGCTCTGCACTCAGGAATTACTCCTGGTGGTGCTCAGGTAACCATATAGGATGCTGGGGAATTGAACTCAGGGCAAACACCCTACCTGCTGTACTATTGCTCCAGCCCCAAGACTGGGCATGTTTATGTTGGAATTTAAGGAGAGAGAGAGGAGGAAGGGAGAGGGGAGAAAGGGGAGGAGGGGGGAGAGAGAAAGGAAGAGAGAGAACGTCAAGGATTTACAAAAACAGCAAGACTGCAGAGCCAGCTCATCTTTCACTGTGGAAGGCTGAGGGCTCTGAAATTGCTAGCAAAAGTATGTCTTTTGCTTCTTGGATTTCCTGTTTGGACATGTACCATTTGTATTTTGCACTTGTCCACATGTAATGCTTGTTTTTTGTAGGAAGGTAAAGCTAAGTGTGAACCTACAATCAAAAAAGGAAATTAAAAACAAACAAACTTTATATTTGGGGGCTGGAGTGATAGCACAGCGGGGAGGCCATTTGCCTTGCACATGGCCGAGGAGGGTTCAATTCCCGGCATCCCATATGGTCCCCCAAGCACCGCCAGGGGTAATTCCTGAGTGCATGAGCCAGGAGTGACCCCTGAGCATCGCCGGGTGTGACCCAAAAAAGCAAATACATAAATAAATAAAAATTGGGCGCTGGAGTGATAGCACAGCGGGTAGAGCGTTTGCTTTGCACGAGGCCGACCCGGGTTCGATTCCCAGCATCCCATATGGTCTGCTGAGCACGGCCAGGGGTAATTCCTGAGTGCAGAGCCAGGAGTGACCCCTGAGCATCGCTGGGTGTGACCCAAAAAGAAAAAAAATAAGTAAAAATTAAAAAAAATCTTTATACTTAACAGTTACTGGAATTTTGTTAAGATACTCTATTTTCAGAAAATGTTTTATACAATTTAATTTATTATGGAATGGTCTTTTGTCATAGTCATTTAGGTCAATCTTTCTATAAAACCTGCTCCTATAGGGTGCTGGAGCGATAGCACAGCGGGTAGGGCGTTTGCCTTGCACACGGCCGACCTGGATTCGATTCCCAGCATCCCATATGGTTCTCTGAGCACCGCCAGGGGTGATTCCTGAGTGCAGAGCCAGGAGTAACCCCTGTGCATTGCCAGGTGTGACCCAAATAGCAAAATTTCAGAGCCCTCCGCCTTCCACAGTGAAAGATGAGCTGGCTCTGCTCCTATATTTTTTCAAAGCGGTTTTCTCTCTGTGAAGTAAAATGCCCTGTGTCTGCCTATGTTCCCCCTCATTCTGCTTACCCAGGTTCCCAGCCTCTGAAGATATTTGAAACAAATCTGCTAATTACATTTGAGTTTTGTTTAATTTTGTTCTCTTTTGTCTAGGCCAGGCATTCTTTTCAAAGAGGCAAATGAAGCCACTATCCTGCAACATTAGGAGTGGTAGAGAGAGAACCTGGGAACACTGATGGAGGGAAACTGACACTGGTGGTGGAGCTGTATGTCAGAAGCCCAACTATGAATAACTTTGTTATTCACTGTGCTTTAATAAAATAAAACTTGGGGGGAAAATCTGCAACAGCAAAATTCAATATTTATGAAGTGTAGAGTGAGCACCAGGTCAGCTGAAGACTGGGCATGTTTATGTTAAGGAGAGAGAGAGAGAGAGAGAGAGAGAGAGAGAGAGAGAGAGAGAGAGAGAGAGAGAGAGAGAGAGAGAGAGAGAGAGAGAGAGAGAGAGAGAGAGGAGGGAAGGAGAGGCAGAGAGAGGGGAGAAGAGGCAGAGAGAGAGGAGGAGAGGCAGAGAGGGAGGAGAGGGAGAGAGAGAGGGGGAAGAGGAGAGAGAAAGGAGGGGGTGGTGAGAGGGGGGAAGAGGGGGGGAGGAGAGGGAGAGAGAGAAAACCAAGGATTTATAAAAACAACAAGACTGCAGAGTCACAGTCATCCCTGTTCAGCTCAACAGTTTTTGCCCGTCTGACACACTCCATCCATCTGGCCCAACCCTGTAAGATCAAAACGCCGGACCATAAAGCAAGCAGCACAGCAAGAGCTCTAAGGAGTGTCTGAGGGTGTTTCTCCCGAGCCCCACCCTGCTCTGTCCTCCTCCCCCATTTGAACTTTTGTTGCCATCATTTAGTAGGCAGCATTTTCCTTGCTAAGCACATCTGAAACTAAAGAGGAAGCTTCAGTTTACCTTTGCCAGCTACTGTGAGCAGTCCTACTTTTGGTTGGTTTACATTTTTCACTCCCTGCAAATTCCTGGGCTTTTTTTCTGATAAGCAGGGAGTTGAGAATTGTTCACCATAAAATTCTGCTGCAGAGCTTAGACTCACAGAAAGATTAAGATAAGGCACAATACCTGAGGTAGGTGACCAGAAAGACACCAGCCAGCCCACCCTGTGGATTTTCCACATTGTCTGTGATAATTGTTAATTGATGCAAAGGGCTTTACACAAAGTCCTTACTTTTAACTTAGTCCTATACTAAGTTCCTTCTCACTTGGGGAATAGCTTTTCTTCTCTCTTCTATTTTCCAGTAAACTTCTATTTTCCAACTCTGAGTCTGAGCATCTTTATTACTCAGTATTTTCATTCTTAGAAATATAGAAGTATCTGGAAATCGCAAATGAACAGATACCTGGCACAGCCACTTCTGCCTCACCTGCATCAAAACAGTTGGTGCCTTGAGGTAGGGCTTTGCCTTGCATTCAGGTGACCCAGGTTTGATTCCGGGCATCCCATATGGTCCACCTGAGCACTGCCAGGAGTAACTGTAATTCCTGAGTGCAGAGCCAGGAGTAACTTCTGAGCATCACTGGGTGTGACTCAAAAAGGCCAAAAAAGAACCCCAAAACAAAAACAAAACAAAACCATTTGTGCATTTGTGTCATAATGAAACACAAGTTACATTTAATAGAAACATGTGATGAAGCCAAACCCCACCTCCAGTATTTAGACTGGGGTGAAAGGCTGGAGGTCCAGGAAGGGGTGTGGAGGAGAGATGCAAAAGCACAGGATTTGGAAGAGGGCGATCACCAGGCCAGCATGTGACCTCATATGACATAGACAGAGACAAGTAAAGTGAAGGAAGTGGGAGAAGTTTTTTTTTTTTGGGGGGGGGGTGCTCCAGGGTGGACTCTAGAACCTCTCAGGTGAGGCTGGGATAAAGCCATGCCCTGGGAGAGACTAAGGGGGCTTTTAAGTTGTCTTGGGCTGGAAAAGGGAACTGAGACTAGTGGAACCGGTGCAGTGTGCTTGGTCTGACTCCCAGTATCTATAGGGGGTAGATGGTGAGGAAGCATGGAATGCAGCCTCTGGCCTGCTGGTGCCAGTGGGCCATAAGTCTTCCGTACTGGGGGCATGGTGATCTCTAGGAATGTTGCTGTCTCATTAGCAGTCATCATTTTGTCTAGGTCGCCATTTGGTTCAAGCAAACCTAAGTGCCCCTAAGAGCTAAAGGTGAGAAATGCAACCCCAGGAAATGATTTGCAAAACAGAGCAGTGAGTAGAGGGTTTGCAAGTGAGGGGGACTCCAGGCCCCCACTAGCAGAGTCCGACCCTCCAGCTTCCTGGGTCCAGCTGAGCACTGCGGGGTGGGGAGCAGTCCCATGCTGCACTCTGGGCAGAGAGAGTAAACTTGACTCTCCACCTGGGTCAGCATAAGCTGCACCACCGGCCCCCATGTGCGTCCTTGTTTTGACAGGCTGACTGTCTCCTGGGAGGCTGCAGCAAGCAACCCTGGGGCAAGGGCAAGAACCAAGGCAGCAGTTTCCATCAGAGCAGAGGCTGGGGACAGAAAGAAGAAATGAATGAAGGCTCTGGGAAGTAAGGAAACTTGCCCAGAGATCCAAGCCAGAAGCCTTGAAGAGACAATGATGGGTGTACTCCTGGTCCCCTTTCCCAAAGCCTACTTCCAGAAGCCAGGACAGTGGTTAAAGGCTCTTGCCCTGGTTTGATCTGCTGTACCCTATAGGATTCCCCAAATTCCTCCAGGAGTCAGTACAGAGCACAGAACTAAGAATCAGTCAGCTATGAGCACTGAACCAGGAGTCAACCCTGAGCACAGATGATTGTGTCCCCAAATCCAAAAATAAATAAATAAATAAAACCCCAGGTTTAAAGATAAGGCCTCAGCTTACCCTTCTGCCCAAAGTCTGACTGGACTTGGCCAAAGTTTGCAGAGAAGGGGCCTGTGCCTGCAGGGAGCCACCCAGGAGGAACTGTCTGTCCCCTTCCTTCTGCTGCCACCCACCTTTTTCCAAAGCCTGTTTTCTCCCATAAACCCTTCCTATGGCTGTGCAGGGCAGATAAACGCTTTGGGGAACAGGAGCCTCCCACCTTCCAGTCTGCCTGTAAGGCTGTTTCTCCACTGGCAATGGGAAGATATCTCAGCTATATCCTCAGGAAATGGCAAAACATCAGCAGGAATCTTCAGGGGGAGGGAGTGGGCCTGGGGATCTCCCCCGGCAGAGAGGCTTGAGGGCAGAGGCCACAGCAGAGGTGCAGAGGCAGCAGCCAAGGTCCCTGCTGGAGTAGCCCGAGCCCCAGACGCAGAGCAGGATGCAGGGAGCCCGAGCAGCACAAGGGCAGCCCCCCCTGCAAGGGTCCGCAGCTTCCTCTAAAGGCCCCACAGCTTCCTCCAGACCCCACAGCTACTTCCATAGACCAAATGCCTTCCTCCACAGACCACACAGCTTCCTCTACAGACCCCACAGCTTCCTTCACGGACCCCACAGTTTCCTGTACAGACCCCCACCGAGTCCTCCACAGGCCCCAAAGCTACTTCCACAGAACCTACAGCTTCCTCCACAGGCGCAGCACAGAAGCTGCTGAGACTAAGCTCCTGCAAACAAGGAGCCACCACTCTCTGGACACTGCCTCACGGGCTCAGGGATTCAGAGAAACTGTCTTTGTCACCTGACTGTGATACTTGGTCATTGCTGTGAGTATTTCTGTGAAATCATATCATAAGTATTAAATCATGTCATATCACCACCAGAATATAGAGCATGTATGCATGCATGCACATATGCATGCTGCACTCACATGCATAAACACACATACCACCCCCTCCCCCTACCCCAGGACAGGCAGGCAAGGAAGACTGAGGTGGACAAGGTCATGCCCCATCCTACTTCCAAAGGGAGTAAAGGACAAAGACTCCTCAGAGGAAGAGAGGAGGAGGGCTGGGGCCGGGAGGGCAGGAAGGTCACAAGCTGTTTGCAATCAGCTAAGGCGAGGGCAGCCTCACATCACAGGAGGTGTCAGCCCCTTCCCTGACACTCTGCAGACAGCCAGCAGGAGGAGGTCGGAGGTAGGGGGGTGAGGAAGGGGGTATAACTGCCAGGGGCTTCCTGGGGTGGGGGAGATAAAGAGCTGCCCCCACAAAGGGCGATTCAGCCGGGAGATACCTAAATCCAGCCCAGGGGAAGGTGCTAGCTTTGCATGTGGCCAGCTGGGTTCCATCCCGACCATGGACCTTCCTTCTGTGACTTGAACCTTCCCTTTTGTGACCAGCACCATGCTCGTGGTGAGCTATAGCCCACCCCCCACCCTGGGGGCACCATGTCATGCTCCCACAGACTGGCCCAACATTCCCCAACAGTTACTACTGCTCCTGCTGAGGGGGTCTGTGTGAGCGTGTGGGTGCATATATGTGTCAGTGTGCCTGAGTGTGCACAAGTGTATACGTGTGTCAGTGTGCCTAGTGTATATGTGGGCATGAATGAATGTGTGTATGGGCGTATGTTTGCAAGTGTTACATGCATGTGTGAGCCTGGGTGTGTATATCCACAAGTATATGTGTGTGAGTGTGTGTTAGCATGCACATGTACAATATATGTGTGCATGCATGTGTGTGTGCATGAAACTATACTTTGCCATCTGTTGTGAGGAGACTCAGGCCTTGCTCAAATGTTGGGTGAGTTGGGGTGTGTTGGGGTGTGTTCAGTGAAGGGACAGGGCAGCCTTGTGCGTCTCTGTGTCTTGGGCTCTCCCGGGGGCATCTCAGTGCTGTGGGACTGAACCTTGGCTCCTGTGGGAGCCCATCCCCTCAGGGTGTCACAGGAGAAATCCCACTGCCCACAGCCTCCCGGTGGAGGCGCTTGCTGCTGGCCTGGGGCTTCGCTCTGTGTAATAGATGCGTCCACAGTCTGCAAGCGCTGGCTCTCCTAGAAGCGGTGAGCAGTGGCTGTATTCCGAAGCCAATCCCTGTGGTCATGTGTATGACAGATGCTGGAGTGGCTTGCTGAGCCTCTCTCTCTCTCTCTCTCTCTCTCTCTCTCTCTCTCTCTCTCACACACACACACACACACACACACACACACACACATGCACACAGTCACGCACACACACAGAGTCCCAGGGCTCAGTCCTGACTCTCCTATTCTGAATCCCTTTATTTTTTATTTATTTGTGGGCTTAGTCCCTTCTTAGTCCCTTTATTTTTACTTATTTGTTTATTTATTGCCACATCTGGCAGTGCTCAGCACTTATTCCTGGCTCTGTGCTCAGGGATCACTCCTGGTAGACTCAGGGGACCACACGTGGTGCTGGGGATTGACCCCTGGTCAGCCACAAGGGAGGCGAGCACCCTCTCTGCTCTACTATTGCTCAGACCCGAGGGTTTAATTCCTTTAAATGTGACTTTTCTTGGACTCTTACAGACATTTGTAGATCGTTGCCAGAATTCTGAGTGGTTTGTGATGGCTTGCGAGGGCCACACATGCCAATACTTGGGAGGTTACACCTGCCTTGGTGCTTGGGGGACTCCGTGGGGTCAGGGATCAAACCCAGAACTCCCACAGGTTACACCTGTGAACTCTCTTCACCCCCTCTTCCAAAATTCTGATTAATGTTGAATTAAAGTAAAAATCAATGAGAAATTGTAAGAGTGTTTGTAAACAGATATGGGTGCTGTGAATGTGATACTTGTAAAAACTCTCAATGACTCTGCAAACTTCCTTCCTGGTGTTTGTGAATTCGGCCCAGAGAAGACTGAAGTGTTGGTGGCCCCCAGCACGCCCCTTTGCCTCCCCTGCAGCTGGCGGCAATATCTCACAAGCAGCTCAGCTAAGTGCGAGAGTAGAAAGGTATGTGGGAATCCGTGAAATTTCCAGAGCCACTATGCAGAAATTCTACCACTTCAGCACCTGAACAGGATGGGAAGGAGGCTAGTCCCTCCAGAAAACACAAAGAAAATTTCTTGGGGTGCTTTAGGCAAAAGGGGGGCCATGATTCAGGTTTTACCAGCTGAATTCCAGGCCAGTGTGAGCCCTGCTGGTGCAGGAGAGAGAAGTTGAGGTTGGAGGGGAGTGGGAGCGAAGCCCTGAGCCAGACCAGAGCCGTGTGGGTGCATGTGTGCGTGCACGTGTGTGTGTGCGTGTGTGTGCGTGTGTGTGTGTGTATGTGTGTAGAGGTGGGGCAGGGGGTTGTGCTTCCCAGGGCTGCTTTTTCCGAGAAACAGAGAAACTCTGTTCATATCAGGTGCTGACTATCTGAGACCAGCTCCCCAGAAACCTTAAAGAGCAAAACAGCACAATGCAAAGCAAAGTGAAGCAAAACAAAGCAGCAGCTGCTGTCTGAGGAGGGGAACAAGGTTTCCAGGGGGCCATGTTTGTGTGGAAACAAAACACAACCAAGTCTGGTGGCAGGATAGAGCCCAAGTGTGGCCCCCTGCTGGCCCCTGGGCCCACCTTCTTTTAAGTGTGAATTCTACACTCTTGTTTCATTTCAGATTAACAGGACAGTGCCACAAGCTTTCTATAGGGCTCAGCAGCCCTGTGCCACTGGACCTGCCCCCTAACAGGTCTGCCTGTCCTTACTCAGATCCAGGACCCCTGTCACCCACCAACAGTGGCATCTGGATGGCAAGAGGATCCTTGGCTTTGTCTAACACCCCCTGCCCCGCACCACGAATCTCCCGTGGGGTTGTAAGTGCCACCCAGTGCTCCACCTGCAGACTGCATGTGAGTTGCAGGACCTTCGAACGGGGCACGGGGCCTTCTGTCCATGATGCAGGTGGGTGACGCATCTCTCCATATACATCTCCGTACCCCACGTGTGCCCAGCACACCCCCTCCCCCACTCGGCAGCTCATCCTGCCAGTGAGTCTGGCAGCACCTTGGCAAGAGTCGTGAGAGCCTCCAAAAGGGGTGCAACCCCCCTACTGAGTAGTAGCACCCCCAACAGTCTCAGTGAAGGGAGGGGAGGGGGGCTAAAAGAAGAAAGAAAAAGATTTCCTTCAAAATACAGGAAGAAGGGCTGGGGTGGTAGGAGAGTAGGAGAGTAGGATGGGCATTTCTTCTGAACGCGGCCAGATGTGGCCAGTCTAGGTTTGCTCCAGTTCTTCCAAGCTCATCAGGAGTGC
Organism: Sorex araneus; assembly: GCF_027595985.1. Taxonomy (NCBI): domain Eukaryota; kingdom Metazoa; phylum Chordata; class Mammalia; order Eulipotyphla; family Soricidae; genus Sorex; species Sorex araneus. Next base: position 56,560,645 of record NC_073309.1, on the reverse strand, counting down.
TCCCTGAGCACCAAGGTGTGGCACCAAATTTTCTTTTTCTTTTTATTGGGCTTCACCTGGTGGTACTCAGGGGCTGTTCTCAGAGAGCTGCTGGGGCTAACTGGTGGTGTTGGGGACCCAGGCGGCTGTGGGGATCCACCCAGGCCTCCCCACTGCAGTCTGTGCCCAGCCCTTGAGCTGTATTTAGTTCATAAGTTAGTTCTTTTAGTCACGGAACTTTCTCAGCTGTGAACTGCTCTGTGCCTACCTCTGCTGGCGCTCTGGGCTGGGCCCACTCACCTTCTCTCCACTCATAGGCGGCGATGACCCGGGCATCTGCTCCTGCTGTTTTCTGGCTTCAATGTGTTCGTGTGGGAGGCGGCTTTGGGCTGCCGGGGTGGGGTGTCCTGGAGGCATGTGAGAAGCAGGGTCTCGCCAGTCTTCCTTTTCAGGGGTGTTAGTGCCCACCATTGTGGTGGCTTGCTTCCACAGTGTGGACATGGGGCATGTTTGTTGGTGGTGCTCCTGCTTTGGGGGGGGGGGGTTCACTAATCCTGCCCAGGTTCAGAGAGCTGAGCAGCCAGAATGGGCTCGGGTGCCACAGAACAGGTGCGGGAACACGGGTGCAAAGGGAGCCCCTCGTCCATGGCCCAACCACTGCAGTCTGAAGCTGCAGCAGTGGCGGGCGGGACTTCAGCCCCACAAACTTTGCCAGGGGAGGCTGAAAGCTGAGCTCAGCTGCTGTGGATATGGCCCCCTTTTGATCTCCCCCTCAACACACAGGCTTCCTCTCAGAGAGTCTGCTGAGAGGTCTGGGCAGTATAATTACTAATTGACAAGGAGGGGTGCTGGGTTGAGCTGGAAGCCTGGGCTTTCTGGCAGCTCTTGAGGGCGGGGTGGGGTGGGGACTCACACAGAGGCTCCTGGGGTGTCTGGTCACAAAGATGGCTCCCCCTCCTTCCCTCCCTCCTGAAGCTATAACGTTTGACACAGTCTGTCATGGTGGATTATTGCTCTAAAAGTGGTGGGTACAGGGTGACCAATCAGCAAAGGTTCTCAGTAGACATTTCTGCAAAGAGGCTCTGCAGATGGCCAGAGAGCCCATGAGACGCTGTTTCAGACACAAGCCTCCAAAAGGAATGAAGAGCAAGGTCAAGGCGAGATAGCACTTTCCCAATACTGGTGGGATGAGGCCAAAAAGACTTTAACAAGACCAGGAGAGAAATTGCAACACTCAGGGAATTTGGTGGGGAGAGAAAGTGTTGCAAGGAGGCTAGCCTGGCAGTGCCTCAGGCAGGGAAGCACAGTGTGGGTCAGCAGTTCCACCCAGCCATGTGCTCAAGAGAAGCAAAAGCATGAATCCGTAGGGAAAGCACCTCAGGGCCTTATAAATAACAACTCCCAAAGTGGAACACCCCCTCGCCCCCCTAATGCCCTCAGTTTATGAACAGACAGAAATAACACACTGAAGCCACACAGTGGAATGTTACTGAGCCACAGGTTTGAGATTTGGGTTCGAGAAATTACTGAATGTGGGCTGGCCAGAGGAGCAGGTGAGGGCCTGGACAGAGGTGGGAGGGAAGGGGAGGAGAGTGCTGCTGCTGTGGGAGGGGGTTCTCTAGGAGTGCATGGTGACGGCTGCTCCTTAGACCATGTGGCTGAGACTGCGGACCCAGAGGAGGTAGGGGAGTGGCCCCCAGAACTGCCTGTGGAACAGGGAGACGTGACTCTTCATGGCCCGCTGGCTTCACACATCGAAGAAGCAGCCGAATGTGTCACCCTTTGAAGCAGCCATATACCAGCAGCCCCCTGGGCTCCGGTGGTGGAGTTGGTGGGAGAACGAAAGGCAGATATTCACTCTAGAGGCGGGCCAGGGGGGCAGGGGCAGGAAATGGATGAATGATGGGCTCAGTCTGTGAGACATATGGTGAGGGCTGCATACTCGGAGGGTTTGGAATCAGGGCTTTGGAACACTGGCGGGGAGTGCTTTTTCTCAGAATTCTGGGACTGTCTATATGGTTTGGATTCCAGTCCCGACTGAGCTCATTAATCAAGGGAAAATTCCAGGCCCAGTGGTTGAAGTGAGGTTTTATCTGGCAGTCAGACCAGATGTTGACACGAACAACTGCTCCTCGAGGCTGAGCATCTCCTGTCAGCAAGGCTTTTGCCATGGCCATCTCTCCTCCATTTATTTAGCTTGGGCCCAAAATCCTTCCTGTGGGAAACAGGCGGTTGTGCAGGACCCAGCGCGAAGCTGTAGGAGGGGAAACTTGAGCCACGCAGTCGACTTTTCAGTTTCCACAGACCATTCTGTGCTTGACTGATGCCCACATATCAAAAGTGGGATTGTTCTAGCCTGCCGTCAGTATGGAACATGCTAAGGACTATTTTGAATCCCTTTCTCATGCTGAGTTTTGGAACCCATTGCATGTGAGTGTGTGTGTGTGTGTTTTTGTGTGTATATGTATATGTGGGTGCTGCTCACACACACCCTCCATCCTGAAAGTATCTGTGTTATGTGCTTCTTAACCCAGGCCACCCAGCAGAACAGCAGGGTGCTGGAGTCTGTCAGAGAGACAGGACAGGGTGTGTGTGTATATGTGTGTGTGTGTGGGGGGGGCAATAGGGCAATTCCCAGTCGTGAGCATTTCTGAAGCTACTTTGGGAGGAGTAAGGGGGCTCTGAAGCTGTGCAGGAACGGATGCTTAAAGATGGGGTCACCCTCTGGGTCTAGTACAGGCACAGATGGGATGGCCAAGGGCATGATGGTGCAGGGCAGTTAAATGATGTGTGAAGAGGGCCAGAGAGGTGATGCAGCTGGAGGTGGCTTTTCTTGCCACCCACCCTGCTTTGATCCCTGGTACTACCTAGCCCCCAGCACCTGGACACAGAGCCCCAAGTGAGCCCCAAGCCCCCCACCAGGTATAGCCCCAAAACCAAACCAAATCAAACTGGAGATGGTGGTTTGGCTAAATCCATGCACACATGGAGGGACACCGCTGTACTCTCTCTGACCTGATGATTTGGATTTGTCTGTCCAACGTGCAGGGACACATGTGAGAGCATTCACAGAGAAGAGGTGAGGTGCTCCTGGGTCACCAGCGGGATTTGAGTGCTTTGTGCCATTTTGTCCAAGCATGTGCATGCAGGGGGAGAGGCTGCTGTGTGAACTCTGCTGGCAAGCCAGGAGACCAGAACCAGGATAGATACTGGGGGTGTTGGGGTGGGGGGCAGTCAGTGGTGAGGCTGGGCCCCACTGCACCGAGTGGGACAGAGCATGAGGGTAACACATAGTGTGTGGAAACCAATGGCTTGGCTCCCGTATGGGACACTGGGGCTGAATCGTTTGGTTTCCAACCAAGCACTGGGCCAACAGACCCTGATGAGCTTTGAACTGAAATATGAGATGATGACCGGGCCAGGAGGTGACATCCAAATGACTTTCCAGGACCACAAGTTTTCAACTAGACATGTGTCACTCAGGTAGATTCAGATCTGGCCCAAATGCCTCTTGGGGCACTGAGACCTGTGCGCAGCTGGGTGTTTCTTGGTATGGGGAGGGTCTGGCCTCTGCAGCCAGGATAGGACAGGTCTCTTCTCAGCCTGATGCTGTATGATATGGGGACATTCTCTGAAATTGTGGGGGACAAGGTGTGCTTGGTTCAACCCCATCCAAACACCAGCACACACAGAAGACACAAACCATCAACACCTAGAAGGAGGTGAAAACCCACCACAAACACCACGAAACTCTCGGCTCTTCGCCAGCATGCCCAGCAGTGCTGACCGCAGCATGATGCATGGAGCTGGAGGGCAATGAGCAGGGGAAGGAGTCCTGCAGGTGTCTGGTAGAACTGACTCCCACTTCAATGCAGCCATCTGCATGGTAGCCTGAGTCAGGCCATGCTGGGACACAAGGCACCACAGGGGCAACACTGGAGAATGTCAGTCTGAGCGGAAAACTTGTGTGATCAGACAGTGGTCAGGATGGGGGCAGCAGGGCCAGGGGAAAGACAGGGTCTTCTCTAGTACAGAGTCTCTGTGTGCCCAACAAGAGGTCTGCAGGGCTGGATGCTTACCTCACACATGGCTCATGGTTCAATCCCAGCATGCCATTCCCCTAAGCCAGTCAGAAGTGATCTCTGGTGTGGCTCGAAAATAAACAAAGGTTTTGAAGCATGCTTGATGTTTGAAGTCACTTGCATTTACCTTTGGAGCCCAGAAAAATCCAGCCCTGAAATCTTTTCTCCAATCCTGGAGGGCCCTGCCTGGGACTGGTTTCCATGTCCCAGGACTCCTCAGCACCGCTTTGTGTTGGGACAGTGGTTCCTTGCAAGAGGGGGCTTTGCAGAAGAAAAGCCACTGGCTTCTGAGGCCCCGACACCATCTGGGGCAGAAGTGGGGATGCCTCAAGTCTACTGAGCTCAGTGTTGCCAGCTGGACCCCCAGATAGAGGCTGTGCCTACCAGTGTGAGAAGTGATTGCCTCCAAACATTCCCTTTCAGAGCTGGGTGCAATCACACCCGGGCTCTGGGGGCAGTGAGAACAGAGGCTGCACCCTAAACCTTCAGTAGAAAACAAACAAGGGCTTTGGGGTGCTGGAGGAGAAAGGAGGGACTGGCAGGGCGGGTGTTTCCTGGGGGTGCAGGACAGAGACCCACAGGAGAAGCCCTGGAAGGATGTTCAGAGCCATTGTGGGGTCCTACACACATCACCCTGAGATATGCAGTGTAGCAACACATGATGACCTCCCTCTGTGCCCCCATGCTGCCTCCCGCTCATGGGGGGCCCCCTCTGGGATGAAGGTCTCCCTTCTCAGAGTACAGGCCAGAGTCAGCCCTGCTTAGTGCATCCCTCAGCCCAACCACACTCCGGCAGGCCGTCTTGGTGCTGTTGGCAGCCATGCAGATTTATGGTCTCTTTGTCTCCAGCTGCCGACATAGGTCTGTGGGGCCTCCCTGCCTTCCACAGCTCAGACCGCGCGGCTCCAGTCTCATGTCTGTTCAGCCTGGGCCAGGGCAGCTGGGGGAGGGGAGTGGGAGTGGCCCCCAACTCCCTCCACAGATTCTTCAAAGGGGAACCAAGGGGAGAGTGCTCTGGGCAGGGCCTGCACCAGTCTTGCACCTCACCATAGATGCTTCAGTGTCTCGGGGTTTGGGGGAGCAGAGACCACAAGAGCTGGCTCTGGGCCAGGAATGCGAGCCTCTCCCTCCTAGGGCTTGATCTTTTGTTTTTTTGCACCACACCCAGCACTGCTCAGGGCTGACTCCTGGCTCTGTGCTCAGGTGTCATTCCTGGTGTTTCCTAGGGGACTATGTGTGGTGCCAGGATCAAAGCTGGGTTGGCCATGTGCGGGGCAGTTGCCTCCCCGCTGTACTTTCCCCAGCCCTGACATTCTCCCATGAAGCCCCAGCCTGATCTCTCTCCACCAGCAAGGGGGCCCTGGCCAAGTCGAGGTATCTCTGGACAGCGACACAGCCAAAGACATGTAGGGAAAATGCCAGGGACACACCCTGCAGGGAAGTGCTGCCTCACCCCAAACACTGGGGCCCATGGATGTCACTGGGTCCTTGGGAGCTGGACCCCATGGGCAGAGCAGCACGGGAACAAAGGTGTCTTCTGATGGGATCCCCGTATCAATCTTGGCTACAGCTGCACTCCTGTGGCAAACGCACTCCTGCCAGAAGTTCCAAGGGGTCCCACAGGGAGGGGAGGTGGTAGGAAAGGCAGGAGCTTGGCTGCACTGGGATCCTGAGTTTGGAGAGCGGCGGGTTGTAACAGAGGCCACATTGAGTGTTCCTGAGAAAACCCAGCACTGCCTGCCTTTCAGGGAGATGTACGACCCAGCGAGAATCCAGGGAACATTCCAGGGCGGGTGTTTGACTTGGCCTCTGGGCCCAGACCTGACATTCCACCACTGCTTCCCAGAACTGGGGGGACTTCCTGGCCCCTCTCAACTCTGTTTTATTCACATCTCCCTCCCTCCAGACCCCCATAGTCTGGCAGCTAGCTAGAACAGAGGGGAGGGTAGCGGAGAGCACGAGCTCCTTTCTGCTTGGCACAAGCAGATCTGAGACAAAGTGCTCTGAGAATAAGGGAGGGAAGGTCTGCCCAGAGGAGCAAACCTCGGGTGCTTTCATTCTATCTGACAAGTGGAAAGCCTTGCTGTGGGGACCATGTCCCACCCCCCCCAACCCATAGCTCCCCTTAACTGTTGAGGTCCCTGCACCCTGAATGGGGTTGAATGTGGAGACAGAGTCACAGGGCCCCGCGGGGATCCGACGGTACTGATCTGGCTGGTGGAGGTGGAGGGGGTTGCTTCTTTCAGTCATGCAGGCCCAGAGGATGGAAGCATGAAGAAACACAAGGAGAAGAGGGCTGTTCGCGAAGCAAGGGGGAAGTTCTGGAACAGATTCTGTCCTCACAGCCCAGCCCCAAGAGCTATATATTCACCAAAAGAAACACTCAATGATGAACCAAGTGAAACTTTTCCCAGGACCCATGATGGACTGTAGAGACAGGACAGCAGAGAAGCGCTTGCCTGGCCTGCAGCTGACCTAGATTCCAACTGCGGCACCCAGGAGTGTGCTGAGTGTGACCAACCTCCCAGGCCTCCCGTGAGGGTGTTCACGAAGCGGCTGCATGCTGGGGCTTCTTGCTTCCTCTCTCCCTCCCTCCTTCCCTTCTTTCCTTTATTTCTCTTTTTCTCTTTCTTTCTCTATTTCTTTGTCTTCCCTCCTTCCTTTCATTCCATTCTTCCTTCCTTCCTTCTTCTCTTTCTCTCTTTCTTTCTCACACCTATTTACCTCAAGCCTGGAAAATTCCCCTCTCAGAAGCTCCCCATCAGTTCTGCCATCCCCACCCCAGCCAGCCTGCAGTTTCCAGAGCAACAGGAAACTGGGGGCAGCCACAGGGTGTATGACACAGCCCAGCTGCCCAGGCCAATATGACAGCTGGGGGGTGCTAAGAAACCCACCAGCCTCTCATGGGGCCCCTGAGACTACATCCTGCTCTGAGAGTCTGAATTCAGAGTAGCTTCCTGGACAGACTGGAGATACATGAAGGGGGGAGTGGGCATGGCCCAAAGCCAGGGCCTGAGGTCAGCAGCGGCAGGCCCCAGGGGCTAGTTATACATTGCCCCACCAGGAAAGTCCTGAGCTCAGAAGGATGCTGGACGCAGTCACTGACAACTGTCCCACTTACTATTTCTCATCAGAGCCAGAGCTTAATGAGAACCCCAGGTGCTGGGCACAGCCTCTGCATCACCTTCTGGAATATTCTCTCGCTGCACCCTGACTCTCCACACTCACCACTGCCTCCCATTGCCTCCATCTCCTCCCCTGACCACCCTGTTCATCTCTCCCTGAGTTCCTGAGTTCCCGCAGGACCAGCTTCAAGTGTTCATTCCTCCTTCTCAAAGGAAAATGTGGGCCAGTGGAGGGTGCCTGCTCTTCTCTACAGCCATGAGTCAAGGTGACTCCATACTTCCTCCTTAGAGATGGTCAGGGGTGCTAGTTGTGAGGGTGGGGGGAGCTGTGGAATGTCCCTCAGGACTGGAGTTCTGCAGAGTTCTTGAACCCCTTGAATCTTTGCATCGGGGTGCTGAGCCCTGAGGGGGCATTAGCGGCTCTGTTGTTGCGCCTGCTCTCCTCACTCCTGGCCTTGTCTTCCCAGCAGGGCTTATGAGGCACAGTGTAAGGCCAGGCCCAGTAACAGGCAGAGCAAACAGCTCTTTGCTCTTTGTCAAGGGTTGCAGGACAGGATGCCTGACACCCCGGAGACTGAGGGATGGAGGACCTGCTTGTCCCCCCAAGTGTCTTGCTTCCAGCTGGGGTTTCTGCGGACTGTAGGAAGGACGTGGAGGGCATCTCGAGGGTGTCCCGTGCATGAAGGTGTGCGACCCTTCAGGCTGTCAGTGTTGAGTCCAGAGCTGAGGTCATGTCAGGAACAAGCTCCACTGTGGCCTACAAGGAGCCTCCCCAGGGCCCTGTCCCCACTCAGGGGGGTCTTGAAGTTCTGTGGGCCACATGGAAGGAACCAGCAGGGCCATGTCCCTCCCTGGTGTTCTGGGGCTCCTTGCCCTTTCCCAAGCTGCAGCCAGGTTGGCTTCATCCTCTTTTTTGACTCCTCCCATACCTCCAAGATTCTTGCTGAGAGGCTGGTTTGATCGTCCAGAGACTCCAGCTGGCCCCAGCTCTTAGCACCCTGCACAGTGCTTCATTCCCAAAGGGACTGATGTGGGAGGGATAGCAGAGGCTGAGGGATCCCCCGGGTACTGGGCAGCTGCTCCTCTAAAGGGCAGCACTTGGGGGCTGGGCGTGGGGGTTGGAGTTAGTGTGTGAGAGAGGGATGAGGCTCCTGGCTGACGATGCTTCTGGTGCTAATACCATTTGTCACACAAACCATCTGGGGTGCTTGGCTCATCTCGGGGACCCAGAAAACCTTGCAGGAAGTAGTGGCCACCATGTCCATGTGGAGAAAGGATGTGCTGCATCTTGAACAAGGACACAAGATTGCTCCCCTGCCCCCAAGCCAAGAAACCCCAACAATGAGCCTCTTCAGCCACCTGTGCACAAGAGCAGCAGGTCTTATACGCTTCCGTCTTGTGTTTGTTTCTGGGTGGGGATGGGGGATGTGAGAGGTGGGCCACAGTTGGCCATGTTCAGTCACTCTTGTTCTGAGTTTAGGGGTCACTCTTGGCTCAAGGATCACTCCTGGTGGGGCTCGGGGGCAGTATGGGGTGCTGGGGTCAATCTGGGTCTGCACTGTGCATGGTAAGTACCCTACTTACTGTCCTATGTCTACGACCGCTGATGTCCCAATGCTTCCTGGTGGGGACAGGGCATCTCCAGCTTCCCACAGTGCCCTTCTGGGAGATCTGTCTCCCACAGGCCCACCATGAAGAGGGCTGGGTCTGGTCAGCTTTTGCAGGCAACAAGTCAGTACAAATCAGGGTAGAGGTGGTTCTGATGGGGGCGAGAGGGAGCAGGGGGCACCTGGCCCGCCAGCAGTGAGCTTCACTCATTTGCTGCTGTGTTTGGATATAGGTGTCTCAGTAGTTCCTGCCCCAGTGCTCAGGTAGAGCCTAACCTGGTGAGCAGAGGCCCCTTAGCTAGGGCTTGGCGGAGCACGGAGAACTTGCAGGGAGCAGGCAGGAGCAACTTGATGGCTTGGTTAGACATGGGGTGGAAGATGTCCCTGAGAGCTTTGCAGAGGACAAAATATTAAATCTGTTTCCACTAACACAGAAAACAGTGGAATGGGAAAGCCCCAGTGGAATAAAAAGTCCACAGACAGCTATAAGAAGACCAGAGCCCTGCATAGCCTGAATATTTAGGCACAAAACCCAAAAAGTTCCATGAAGAGGGAAAAAAGGAACTTTAAAATATAAAAGCAGAGTCAGAGAGATGGGAGAGTGGGTAGATTGCTTGCCTTGCATGTAGCCAACCTGGGTTCGATCCCCGGCATCCTATGTGGTTCCCCGAGTACTGCCAGGAGTAAGCCCTGAGCACTGCTAGCTGTGACCCCACAACAAAAAACAAAAACAAATCAGTAGAGCATTAAAGGTCAGAAACACACTGGGAGGTGGCATTAAACCAAACAGAAGTGGAAACAGGTAGAAGCAAGCAACCAGACGCTTTATTTTCTGGGCATTTTATGTCTTTCTGTGGAGCTGCATCTGGAGGCAGTTAAATTCCTCTCGAGGTTTTTCCAGAATGGAGGGAGGGAGAAAAGGATGCTTGGGTGGCTGGGCAGTTCCTGATCACCCAGTAGCCAACATCTTTGCCTTTGTGTCCTAACTTAGGGACCAGTTAGGACCCAGAAAAACCTGAAAAAAAAAACCTGGAAACTAGGCTGACAGCCACCACCCCAGTCTGTTTCTGCAGACACAGAACTAGACATAAGCGATGAAATCGCTGAGACGAAGGGGACAGAGGACAGCCTGGTGTAGGTGAGCAGGAGAGGAGACAGACCCCAGACATGTGACACACTCTGCCATGGGGACAAGTGTGATGTAGACATGTGGTGTTTCATCTGGTGTTGCAGAGACAGGGCAGGGCTAAGGTGATTGCTGGCCTGAGGTCAGCTCTGGTCAGATTCCTGGCACTACATATGGTCACATCCCCACCCACAGCACCAACAGACATGGCTCCCAAACCAAAACTACATCTTCATCTCGGTTATACTGTTCCAGCAAACATTTATTTACTCTGAGTTTTAAAACTATAAAAAACTAAAAAATACATGTGTTTCTATAGCACTGATTAGCTTTGACTGCTGGAGGATGGGGCTCTCAGAGAGAAGGCAGGGGTAAGGAGCTCGTCTTGCACACAGCAGATCTGGGTTCAACCCCTGGCTCCAAAGGGTCCCTGAACCAACCAGGAGCAATCCCTGAGTGCAGAGGCAGGAGTAAGCCCTGACACCACAACAGGGTATGACACCCCCATCCCCTCCTGCTGCAAAAATAACAACAACAACAAAAACCAATGAAAACAAAACCCAAAAGCACACAAGATTGGTTTTTTTCTCTTTTGTGGGGGTGAGGGGTATTCCCTGTGTGCCCAGGCCTGACATGATCTGTTCAGAGTTCACTCCCTGGTGGGTTGGACCCTTGGGGGACCATATGTGGTGCAGGGTTGTCCTTAAGCAAGGCAAAGGCCCTACCCTACCCTCTGTACTATTTCTCTGGTCCCTCCCATGGGCCTTAAAGCAGCAAAACCTCCACAAACCGCCTACCAGCAGCTTTTCTCCATGTGCTCGGGACAAGGAGAGAGGCTGGCCTATTCCTGCTGAGAGCTCTGAGCTGCAGGGCTTAAGGACCACCCAGGAGACCCCGGGGAAACATGGATGCGGCTTCTGTGGTTGCCTTGTCAAGGAGGGTGAAGGTGCTCAGACTTGAGAATTGGCCAGAACACGAGGGAAAAGGCTCCAAGGACAGCAATCCGGCCCCTCCCCTGCTCCCTGTGGGGTGCGGGCTGAGGGAGGGGTTTTGCTTTCAGCCATGGTGTGAGGGGGATGGAGGGGGTGGTGGTGGTCAAATTACTTGGCCCAGCGCCACGGGACAGAAACGCGCGGATGCTAGCCAAGGCCCCTCCCCCACAGCCCCTCCCCTAAACTCTTGGCTTCAATGCCCACTGCCTTCTTCACCCAATCTGGATACCATTCCTCACAGATACTGCTACTTCTCACAGCGAAATCCGTCCCGTGGAGCGGAGTGTCTCAGAAGTAGAAGCTGAGAAAAATTGCAAAAGCCCCCAGGCAGAGGACCAGCTGGGAAGACATCCGGGTACACGCCTGGGAATGGGCGTCAGCCCCACTGCCAGCGTCGGAGCTGGCTAGACTCTGCCCCCCCCACCCCCCCCCACCCCCCCCCCCGTGGGCAGCCGCCCCTTGCAGTGCTGAGCTCGGCCCCCACGGCCCCCACGTGGGCCTGGAGATTTTGGTTTTGTTTTCTGTGTTTTGGTTTGGGTCAGGCCTGGGCCCTCAGTCTCGGCAGCAACCTATAGAGCTCTGGGGCAGTGACCCAGGTTTGATTCCCAGCATCCCATATGGTCCCCTGAGCATGGCCAGGGGTAATTTCTGAGTGCAGAGCCAGGAGTGACCCTGAGCATCGCTGGGTGTGACCCAAAAAACAAACAAAAAAAGAGGGCATTTAATTTTTAATTTTTTAATTCTTATATTTTTTAATGATCACTGTGGCTCTCAGTTACAAAGTTGTTCATGATTCAGTCATACAGTGTTCAAACACCCATTCCTTTACCAGCTTAAAGAGGGGATTTCTGGGTGTGCCTCTCCCCACCACGCCCCTGTCCCTAGAGCACCCCAGGTCTGTCCTCAGAGAAGACAGGATGGTTTCCAGTGACCCAGAGTCCCAGAACCCAGAGGCGTGACAGGGCAGAACAGAGCTGTGGGCCCTCCTCTGGTGTGACCGTGTGACAGAACTGGTCTGTGGGTGGGCCGGGTAGAGGTGACCACTGAAAGTAGTGAGAGGGAAGCTCCACAGGGAGCCCAGGAAAAGGCGCAGGGAAGGAAGGGAGCGCATGCATGGGCCACATCCACGCTTCCCTGTGGGGCCGGGGAGGCTCTTGCCTCGCATGCAATGACCTGGACTCAGGTCCCAGCACCCTGAGCCCTGAGAACCACTGGGCGTGACCCCAAAGTCAAAGTGAGTAGAGAATAAAATCAGAGCTGAGAAAAGAGATCAGGGGTGCCTCTCACAGACTTGGGGGTCTCTCCCCTACTCCACACTCCTCTGGTCCCTGGGCATGGGGTCACCTGTGGGAGCCCCACCCTAAACTGGACCTCTGCACTAGGCCCTGGATCCTCCCCTCTGCCCACCCAGAGCTGCCCCCGGTCCTCTCATCACCTCTCCAAAAGCCTGTATTTACCTTCTCTTACACTTTCCTCTCTCTCTGTTGGTCCAGGGACCACACATGGAGGTGCTCAGGGCTCACTCCTGGCTCTGTGCTCGGGGCTCACTCTCCTGGTTTTGTGCTCAGGGCTCACCCCCAGTGGAACTCAGAGACAGTTTCTGCTGGAAAGTTCAGGGACATGCAGAGCCTCGGGAGGAGGGAGGTGCCTTCCACCGGGCACACCGCAGGTGGCTCAGGGAACTCTGGTCTCCAAAACTTCGAGAAATAGTTTCCTGTTGTTGAAGCCAGCAAGTATGTGGCAATGCAGGCCATACCCCAGCCTTACCTCCCCACCCCTCAGTCCTCCTCACCCCCAACCCCACCCAATCCAGGCCAGCAAACCTCTGTGGGAAATTACTTCTCTTCTTCTTCTCTCATTGGGAACATCCCCGGGTCTCCTAAAGTGAACCCCGACTCTGGGGTGGCTTGGCTGCCCCCAGCCATGTTGTACTAATGATAAGTAAAGTCTAGTTCCAATCACCTGTTCCCACAAAAATGCACAAATATAGCCGTGGGAGTAAGAAATCATCAAAACCTATTTATGACGGTGGAGAGGTAGGCAGACTTTCAAGAACATTGAAAGTCACACGGAACTCCAAACTAGTGAGAAATGGCTTTGGAGAGGTCTGGCAGGGATGGTAGAAAGCTGTCATTTTCTGGATCCCTCAGAGAGCTCTGTGGCATGGGGCAGAGGGGTGGGGTGGGGGAAAGCCTCACCCCAGACTTCAACAATGCAATGGGGAAGCATCCTGGAACCCCACCAGGCTTAGTGAGTGAGGAAAGCAGCTCTGGAGATCTGGCCAGTGCTAAGCAGCTCCATTACTGCTCAGACATGGGCTTCAGAGGTGATAGGAAGAGGAAGTCAGTGGCCTGAAAGAAACACTGGTACAAGAAAACACGAGTCAGAAATGAGAAAATAACATTCAGAAGGAAGAGCACTGAAGAGTTCTGTGGGTGAAATAAACATCTCTGTGGGACGCTTGGGCAGCAGCTGAGGATAGGATCAGCAAGTGCCAACAGAAAAGGGAAAAAGCCTCAAAGTCAATGACCTGTCAGTGAGAGGACTATGGGGTGTTCAAGAAAACAACAACGTAAGAATCATGGGGGTCGTAAGGAGGTGTGGCAATGGGGACAACAGATACAGAAGCGAATTACCCAAATGCTCCTGTCTCCCAACTGGCAATGTCATGACCCTGTCCCAAACCCCCAAGCTGCAGATGTGTCCTACTCACTGAAACATCTGGAGGCCACGTGGAACTCTGCCCACCCCAGAACTGCAGGGGTGGTGAGGGAAGGCTCTGCGCAGCATTAGATGAGGGCGCAGGGGGTCCTGGATGAGACAAACTCTTGGGAAAAGAAGGCCAGGCCCCCGCTGGACTGTCTTCTTCTAAGTGAGTGAGAGGTTACCCGGCTGGTGGAACCCTCTAGGGCTTCTGGGCAAGCCTGGGAATAAAGCCCAGACTCACAGAGCTGCCAGGGTCCAGGGTGCTCCCCCAGCCCCACAGCCCATTGCCCACAGTTCCTGTGACCCCATGTGCCATGTCACATGTCCATCCCTCAAAGCTTCCTCCTGGTTCTGCTCCCAGGGGTCACTCCTGGCAGGACTTGGGGGACCCTATGTGATGTTGAGGATGGAACCTAGTGCATGCAAAGCCAGCACCCCCTCCTTATATTATCTCTCAAAAACACATTGTTATTATGTTAATTATGCTCTTTCTTGCCTGTCTGCCCATGCTCTTATACCTCATGCTTCTATGGAGACCTATAGGCAGTGAGTTGCATATCGGCTAAACAGATCCTGTACTTATTTCAGCCTTTCCTTCCAGCTGCCACCACTTGGCCAGAAACTCTCAGGACAAGGACCTGCTCTAGCTGCATGCAACTTCCTTCACCCACACCCCATACCCAGTCTTGGCATCAATGGGGTAATAAGTGCCCAAGCATGTCTGTGAAACATGCAGAATTTATTCCAATACATGGGATACCTCATATTGCTATTTCAACGGAATACCCCAGGATAAAAACGCTGAGATTGCATGCTCTGGGCTTGCAGTGACTTTGGAGAATTTACTTTAAGCAGACAAATACTGGGTTAGAGGTAAGGGAATGGGGAGGGTCTTCCTTCCTTCCTTCCTTCCTTCCTTCCTTCCTTCCTTCCTTCCTTCCTTCCTTCCTTCCTTCCTTCCTTCCTTCCTTCCTTCCTTCCTTCCTTCCTTCCTTCCTTCCTTCCTTCCTTCCTTCCTTCCTCCCTCCCTCCCTCCCTCCCTCCTTCCTTTCTCCTTCCCTCTTTCTTCTCCCTTCCTTTCTCCCTCCTTCCCTCTCTTCCCCCTTCCCTCTCTTCCTCCTGATCTTTCCTTTCCTTCTTACCACACTGTTGCTGTTCCTGGGTGGCAGTCACTAGCCCGCCCATAGTGACCTGGGAGTCCCCTGGTGCATTCAGAGCCAACCACTGTCCCTCTGGCCGGCATATGACAATAGACAAAAAAAGGAATAGGGGCCACAGGCTGGTTGGTAATCAGTGGCAGTTTATTCAAGTCTCACAGTATTAGTTATAGAGAAATCATAGGGCTGGGGGTGGCAATTACACATAGGTGTTGTTAAACATCATCATAAACAATAAACAGATATAAAATCCTTCCTTTGGGGAAGTTCTAGAGGATTAACTCAAGAACAAAATCTCATTTGGGGGTTCAGCACTCTAGATTACTAGGAAATCTGCCCAAGAATGGAATTCCCTTTAAGGGTATATTGCTTTCTCCTTTCCTTAGCCAGTATTTGTTTAAACAGTCATTTTAAATTTTCATCTTAATAGTATTTCTAGTCATTTTGTATGGACACAATAAGAGATATATTAAGCTTAAAGGCTGGATCTTCCTGGGAAAATATCACTATATATCCCAGATTACAGTACTCAGGCCAGGTTAGTCTTTCCTAACACCAGAAGAGTCGTTATTCAGTTACTTCTTTTTGGGTCATGACAGAGTTTGTTCCATGACTATGCTCTTAACTTATTATACTTTTTATGGCACTTAGCCTTTCTCCTTTCTATGCAAGGGTAGCTTATGACTTGTCCTGGGTCCATCCAAGTCCCTCGCTAGGACCCCCTTTTTTTCCCTAATTTTTTGAATTTTATTGAATCACCGTGAGATAGTTACAAGCTTTCATGTTTGAGTTACAATCTTACAATGATCAAATACCCATCCCTCCACCAGTACACATTCCCCACCACCAATATCCTGGGTATACCCCCCCTTCCCACCGTCCCTCTGCCTCTATGGCAGACAATACTCCCCATACTCTCTTGCTACTTTTGGGCATTATGGCTTGCAACACAGACACTGAGAGGTCATCATGTTTGGTCCATTATCTACTTTCGGCATGCATCTCCCATCCCAACTGGTTCCTCCAGCCATCATTTTCTTAGTGAAATCTTCTCTATTCCATCTGCCTTCTCCCCTCTGCTCATGAAGCAGGCTTCCAGCTATGGGGCAATCCCCCTGGCCCTTGTATCTACTGTCCTTGGGTGTCAGCCTCATGTGATGTTATTTTATACTCCACAAATGAGTGCAGCAGTCTTTCTATGTCTGTCCTTCTCTTTCTGACTCATTTCACTTAGCATGTCTATCCATTCATAAGCAAAATTCATGACTTCATCTCTCCTAACAGCTGCATAGAATTCCATTGTATAGATGTACCAAACTTTCTTTAACCAGTCATCTGTTTTAAGGCACTTGGGTTGTTTCCATATTTTGGCTATTGTGAACAGTGCTGCAATGAATATATAGGTATAGATGTCATTTCTGCTATGCTTTTTTACATCCTCGGGATATATTCCAAGAAGTGGTATTGCGGAGGATCCCCTTTTTGGGGTTTAGGAACTAAGGGCAACTGAGGCTTAAGCCAAGTAAATATGACAGATGCCCAGGAATAAATATTATTCAGGGTCAGTTAACTCCCATGTTACAAAAGCATAGTATTAACTGTCTTTTGTGTCTATACATTGCTCTAGACTATGCAAAGGACATAAAGGAAAGAGAAAAACAGTATTTCACTTATATATACTAAATCCAGGAAGAAGAGCACAAAGGAGAGGTTAAAGATAAACACAGAGGATAAGAGTGCATGATGGCATTGGGTGTGCCCCAGAGCATTGTGATGGGTATAACTCAACAAGCCCAAGTTAGGTCAATAAGCTTAATTCTCTCCCCTAAGCTCCCTGAGGGGAGTGGAGGGAAGGGACAAACAAATGTTATTTCTTAAAATGTTTAGAACACCACACTCAGAGGTGCTCAGGGCTTAGTCCTAACTGCACTCAAGGATCACTCTTGGTGGGCTTGGGGGTCCATATGTGGTGCTGGGAATAGGTCCCAGGCTGGCTGCATGCAAGAAAAACACCTTACTCTCTGTGATTGCTCTGGTCCCTGGTTTCTTTCGGGGTGTGTTAAAGGATGAATCTGGGTTGGGGCACTAAGAGGCCAAAACAGATGTCAGGTGCCACATATGTGTGGGTTAAGCAGTCAGAAGGAGCTTCAGTGACAGGTCTGGGCACCAGGGCACAGCAACCTGACAGCAGTGAGAGGTGCAGTGGGCTTAGCTTGGAGCTATATCAGAGAGGCTCTGGGGGGGTGATATGAACACCCATAGCAGGACCCTGGAAGTTACAGAAGCTGAACCAGTGGTATAGGATACAGAGCTGGCCCAGGCCCCAGTGGGGGAAGTTCAAGGGAAATGAGTTTTCTTGAGACATGGCACCTAATTTTGTTACCCCCTTTCCAGCTTTCTAGCTGCTTGTTTGTGAAGTTGGGATGTTCAATCTCTGAGCTGAGACCCTGTGCCACCCCTTTCTTAGTGAAGCCAAATAGTCTTATTTAAAGACATTTACTTAGAGAAACATGAGAGGAGAGAAAGAGAGAGAGACATGTTAAAAGAGAAAGGGCAGAGTGATAGTCAGTGGGGAGGGCATTTGTATTGCATGTGATCGACCTGGGTTCAATCCCCTGCATCCCATAAGGTCCCTTGAGCATTACCATGAGTAATTCCTGAGTTCAGAGCCAGGATTAACCCCTGAGTGTTGCTGAGTGTGACCAAAAAAGGAGAGAGAGAGAGAGAGAGAGAGAGAGAGAGAGAGAGAGAGAGAGAGAGAGAGAGAGAGAAGGGGGAGAGAGAGAGAAGGAGAGAGAAAGAGAGAGGGAGAAAGAGAGGGAGGGAGAGAGAAAAGAAAGGGAGAGAGAAGGAGAGAAAAAGAGAGAGGGAGAGAGATGGGGAGGGAGAGAGAGAAGAGGGAAAGAGAGAAGGAGAGAGAAAGAGAGAGGGAGAGAGAAAGAGGAGGGAGAGAGAAGAGGGAGAGAGAAGGAGAGAGAAGGAGAGGGAGAGAGAGGGAGAGAGAAAGAGGGAGGGAGAGAGAAGGAGATAAAGAGAGGGAGAGAGAGGGAGAGAAGGGGAGAGAGAAAGAGAGGGAGGGAGAGAAGGAGAGAGAGGGAGAGAGAAAGAGGGAGGGAGAGAGAGAAAAGAGGGAGAGAGAGGAGAGAGAAAGAGAGAGGGAGAGAGAAAGAGAGGGAGGGAGAGAAAAGAGGGAGAAAGAGGAGAGAGAAAGAGAGGGAGAGAAAGCGAGGGAGGGAGAGAGAAAAGAGGGAGAGAGAAGGAGAGAAAAAGAGAGGGAGAGAGAAAGCGAGGGAGGGAGAGAGAAAAGAGGGAGAGAGAAGGAGAGAAAGAGAGAGAGGGAGAGAGAGGGAGAGAGAGGGAGAGAGGAAGAGAGAAAAAGAGAGAGGGAGAGAGAGGGAGAGAGAAAGAGAGGGAGGGAGAGAAAGAAAAGAGGGAGAGAGAAGGAGAGAAAAAGAAAGGGAGAGAGGGAGAGAAAAAGGGAGAGAGAGAAAAGAGGGAGAGAGAGAAGGGGAGAGAAAGAGAGAGGGAGAGAGAGATTGAGAGAGAGAGAAGAGAGGGAGAGAGAGAGAGAAGGAGAGAACACATGAGCTTCTTTTCCAGAGCAAGAAGCCCAGAGTCCACATCCTGCGGAGAGGGAGGCCAGTCTTAGGGTGGGAAGTGAGGTTCTCAGCCCCCTTTAATCTTCCAAACAAGAAGATTTAGGGCTAGAGAGACAATGTAGAGCAAGATACTTGCCTTGCATTCATCTGATTTGGGTTTACCTGACACCACATATGGTACCCCTGAGGCCTGCCAGGATTCCTGAGCACTGCCAGATGTGGCCTCTAAAAAAAAAAAAAAAGCCCAACAAAACCCAGAAACTTTTATAAGGTACTTAAAGAGAAAGTTTGTAAAAGTTGTCTCCCCCCACCCTTTTTCTCAAAAAATCCAGTTTTGCAAAGCTCTCTAAATGGCATCCTAAGACTGGGCCACCACCATTTGCCTTCCCTAAAGATTTGTTTATACACAACCCTCCATAAAGTCCGCAGTCCAAGGTAAAGCCTTTGAAGGCCCTCCCTGTGTTCTGACCCCAAATGTCCCAGGGTGGAGACAAAACTCACACTCAGACAGATAGCAAAGGGGTCTAGAGAGTGCTGAAAGGTGTTTCCGAAGGAGAAAATCAGGGCCTACAGCAGAAAAACCTGTGTGAGCACCATGCTTGGCTCATTATTTTCCTGTGTTTCTCCGAGTAACAATAATAATGCAGTGAATCATCATAATACTTTCACTGGCAAAAGAAGGAATCAAAACTATTCTAAGCTGTTAACAAGACAGAAAAACGGGAAATTTTCCTTCTCTTTTACTTTTATGGCACACATGGAGATATAAACACAAGCTTAGTATCTATCAGCCCATGGAGCATGGAAAAAAAATCAAAGCTGATGCTGGTTTATGTAATTTATACACACACACACACACACACACACACACACACACACACACACACACACACACAGTGTCAGAGAAAACAAGATTGTCAGAGAGGGAGAAACTGAGTAAAAACAGGTCCAGGAGAGTCACTGGAAACAGATGGTGCATTTCAGTCTGTTGGTCATCAGGAAGCGGATGTCTCCCAGGTACTGAGCATGTGGCCTTTTGGCTCCAACACCACCTGGGCCTCATTACTGGGAGGCAACAGAGACGGTATATTTCCTGGAATCAAACCTGACTTAGCCTGAAGAAAAAATCCCAGGGGATGCAAAGAGCTGGGTTGGCCTCTAGAAAGCAGGTCACAAGGAAGCCAAATGACTCTGGCTTGCTTTGTCCCCATACTTCCCTCCTCCCAACCTGAGTACAAATCCATGTTTCCTCTGGCAGGGGCGGGGGGGCCCATGCTGGGGGGTTCTCAGTGCTGTGAACTTGTCACTGAGACAAGGACATGTATGCGAAGGCCTTGAGTGCTCCTGGGGCCCCCCTTCCTGCTGCAGTACCACTGCTTGGGCCTCAGCAAATGGGGGCCAACTCCCAGCAGAGGGTTGCCCAGATCACCCTACTGGACCAGGCACTGTGCTGGATCTCGGGTTACCTTGCATGGATCTGGGCATGGGCTTGGTCCTCTGAGAGTGGATTTAATAGGCAGGATGGATGACACAGTGCATCAGCCATGAAATTGTGAACACCACCAGTCACAGGAGAGAGGGGTAAACTATCTCCAGTGGTCATCCTTGGCCTGAGAAAGAGATTAGGGTCAGACTCATCATTTTTCGCTCAGCACTTCCAGATCTGCTCATACACTGCAAGCATGTGTGTGCATGTTAGAATATGGTGTGTGTGTGTATGTGTGTGTGTGTGTTGTATGTGTTCATGAAAGTGTGGTGTGTGTGTGTGAGAGAGTATGGTATGTATGAATGTGTGGTGTGTGTGTGCATGCCAGTGTGTTATGTGCATATGAATGTGGTATGAGCGTGTTGTGTGTGTGTTTGGTATGTAATGTGTGTGCATGAGTATGGTGTGTGTGTGACTGGTGTGAGTATGGTGTATGTAAATGTGTGGTTTGAGTGTGTGCATGTCAAACTGTGGTGTAAGTGTGTAAGAATGTGGTACGTGAGAGTGTGGTATGTGAGTCTGTGTGTGAGCATGGTGTGTGTGAATGTGTAAGAGTATGGTGTTTGTGAATGTGTGTGGTGTGTGATGTGTGGTTTGTGGTGTGCTGGTCAGACATGCACTGAGCTTGGGGACACCCCAAGAACTCTGCTGGAGGCTGCAGCCCCCCCCCACCTACTCTGCTGTGGGTAAGAGAGCACTGCATGGGAAATCAGAGCTCTTGAACAGTCTAGAAATAGAGAAATCCTGCCCGGATTCTCCTCCTAGGTCTCTCACTGCTCTCTTGTCCAGGCGATTCTTGGAGGATTCAAACTTGCTGGTCCGGGGAAACGATCCTTATCCTTTGGTAGGTGGGGAACAGCCTGTGCCCATTTTTATCTGCCCAGGAGACAGTGAGGCCCTGAACCAAGAAAGGCTGAGGGAGCGGCCCCTGGAAGACCCTTTCAAGGGGATTCACCTGCAGTTGTCAGGACCAAGTCTTTAGACTTTGCAAAACACGACCAGGGACTTCTGGAAGGGAGCAGAACTCCTGAGTTCCTGGATCCTTGGGGTTCCAGGTGGGGTGGTGGGCGTGGCAGAGGGTTGGAGGAAATGGGGCAGCCCCTGCACAGCTCTGTACCTGGAGGGGAAGGGTCACCTCGGGACTCAGGGTCCTGCAGAAGCCTGGGAGCTGATGGCCCCACGCCACTCCCAGTCTGGCGACTTTCAGTCCCCTGGCTGCTCGCTCTCTCCTGGGATGCGGCAGGAAGCCAGGCCAGACTGACTAACGCCAGGAGCCGGCTCCTAACTCCAGCTGCTCTCCTGGGTGGAGGTCTGAAGAGAGGGTGAGAGGGAGAGAGGGGGGGAGAGGCGCGGCTGGAGGCAGGCATGCCCCACCTACATTTCCACCCCTCCCCCACCATGCAGGGGCCTAGAAAATGGGTGTTCACATGCAAGGAGCTCCTTGCTGCTGCTCCTCACTCCCCTGCCGGTTAGCCCTCCCCCTCCCCCCACTCGGAGCACAGCATTGCCCTCAGCCCCGCCCCTCCGGGCCATCCTCACAGGGCCCTGTCCCCGCCTTGGCCCGCGCTGCAGGGCTCAGACAGGTGCGGGCCCTCCTCTAGCCTCAGCCTTGCTGCCAGGAGCCGGAGACCCTGCCCGCAGCCACAGACAAGCCGGCCAGACACCGAGATCAAGGCCTTTGCTCACCCCTCAAGCATCCTGGGGGTCAGCCTCCCTGGCACAGGGTCAGATTCCAGGGAAATGCGAGACTGACTGGGCACTGCTTGCTCTGCCTCTGCTGTTCACCCAGCCTGACTTTATTTATTTTTTAATTTTTATTTTTATAAAACTACTCACAATAATTTATTATATTCAATATTTCAACACCAATCCCACCACCACTATACTTTCCCACACACCAGTATTTCAAATTTTCCCAACTACCATGTTGGGCCTTAAAGAATTTATTTGGTATTGCTTGATATGAAGAATTTGCTAAAAATGATCAAAAAAGGTTTCCTTAGAAGAAAGTGTGTGAAGATTGCTGTATCTCACCCTGGATCCCTTGTATAAGAGATTACTAACATGTTGTTAGAGGTTGAGCCTTTGTGCTAATATTTTTTTAATTGAGATTGGTTGCCTTCTACTTTAAGCGCATTCAATTTGGGAGGAAGATAAAGGCTACCTAGAAAGGCCCCCCTATACCCCTGCCTTATAGCCTTCCCTTCTCTATTGGGAGATACATTTCAGGACAAGTGGGTGACCAGCAGCTCAGGGAGCTGGGAGGCTTCCAGTGTGGACCCTCATGTTGAGCCTGTGGGCTGGCTTTGAAGACAGCTGTGGGGGTGGGGATGGCCGTCAGGAAAAGTGTGCTTGCAGCACCCCAGCCTAATCTGCTGCAGCTGTTCTGGCTTTTGGGAAGATGCAAGTCGCCCAGGCTGGCCTGTGCCCCACATCCCTCCTGCCAATGAGCTGGCTTCAGCCTTCCCAGGCAGGCAGCAATCCCTGTACACCTCCTTGGAGATGACAGAAGGAATACCAAAGGGGAAAAGGCAAATCACCACTCAGCCAGCCACCACATGGCTTCTGGAAACATTCAAGAACATTTCACCCATTTTCATGTTGTTCATTGCAAATAGATTTATTAAAAAAAAAAAAAAACCCTGACATTGCCAGCATGCTGTTGGTGCTTCCACTCAAAAATTTCTGAGCAAGGGCCAATTATGTACCAAGTGCTCTTTTAGGGGCCAGGGAGCAGTGGAAAGTGAGACAGGCAGGATTCAGCGTCTTTGGGCTATGAGAAGCTCAAAGGGCTGGAGCACAAGCTTTGCATGCAGGACCCCCGAGTTGGATGCCCGCTGTCTTGTAAGGCCTGAGCATGCCTGGGTGTGCCCCAGCAAAATAGTAACAACTAAAAATAACTACCAACTCCCTGCCTTAATGGAGTTTACACTCTTTTCTTGGTTTTTGCTCATACCCAGCGATGTTCAGGGGTCACTCCTGACTCTGGACTAAGGAATTATTCCTGGTGGTGCTCAGGGGGCCATATGGAATGCTGAGAATTGACCTTGGGTCAGCTGTGTGTAAAGCAAACACCTTCCCTGCTGTACTATTGCTCCAGCCCCTACACTCTTTTTATTAACATCAACTCTCAGGATATCTTGCCTTTCTTTCATTAAATTTGGGGTGCCAGGGAGAGATCTCGGCCCCCACCCTTACAACAAGGCCTGCACTCTGCTGGTAAGCCACTCCCTGGCCCCATGTGAAATATTCTTTAGAGACAAGACTAGAGCTTTGGCTTAGATCATCACTGTATTGAGACGCCAAATGTATTCACCATTCAGGCTTCTGGTTCCAGTTTTTCTTCATAAACATGGAAGAACTGGGAAGGGATCCTTGAACACAAATTCTTTTATGCTTGGCTGCTTCCTGCATCCTGTGAAATACCCAGTAGGAGAATCATTTGATCAATAGGAACCACATGGTTGAAGATCCTTAATACAAGTTAAAAAATTATTTTGTGCTATTAGACAACTTAGGGAAAATTCTTCTGAAGAATGCTTTACCAAGCTTGCTCTGTGAGTATGCAGACAGCATCCCACTCTCCCTTCCCTCCAGCCTGGGGGTGGCTGCATGGCAAGCACCTGCACTGCAGGTGTGCAGATGAGTCTGATCCCTGCCCGGCAGGCACCAAGTAGAACCCCCGCCATCCCCCAGGTTCTGTTGTTTGGAAACTCTGGGACCACAACCCAGTGTTTAATGTCCCAGTAAGCATGAACACAGCTGGTGGCTCTTGGACATTGCAACAACAACAACAGGAAGGGGAATAGAACTTTTCTTTCTTTGTGGCAGGATCTGCACACCAGGACATTTACCTTCAACAGAGTTGAGTACAGAGCTCGTGTACCGTGTGCCTGGCCTTCAGCTGCACGTGGCTGTAAACACATCTTAGAGTAAAACACCTCTAAATGTGGACCTCCTCCTGGCCCTGGAACCACTGTCCTGTGCTTGGTCTCTCTGAATTAGGCTCCTCTTGGAGGTCCCAGGAAAAAGGGCTGTAGGTCTGTGTCTTTCTGAGCTCATGCGTGCAGGGTTCATCTGTCTATGGCCTTGCCAATAGGTCTCTGTCCTTTCTGGCTTGCTCAGATCTGCAGGCCAGTTGTCCTCCTGGACACAGTGGCCTTGGGCAGGTGGGTTAGGGCAGGAGAAACCACAGGGGAGAGACTGACACCAGCGCAGGGCAGAGATGGGTGGTGGCAAAGTCCAAGGCCAAGATCCTCACTAAAAATTTGATGCAAGGCTAATGTTTGCAGCTGGAACTCCAGGTCAGCATCTGGCTACAGGCTCCTGCCTTGGGAGAGAGCACAGGAGGAGGCAGGTGATGTGCCCCCCTTGGCTGTGGCTGGGCCACCTCCTTTGTGGGGACTGTCTTTCCAGTTGGATGGGGTGGTTGAGCCCAGATACCTGCCCGTGGCTTCAGTTACTGCCTCCCTGTGTCCAGAGCCCTGGGTGCAGCTTTCTCCAATGATTTCTTTGAGCAATCACAAAGTATGAGTGGCACTAAAGCCACCTTTAACCAGAGAGCAGTGCCAAGTTTTCTTTTTCTTTTTCTTCCACACCTACTGGTGCCCAGGGTTTGTTCCTGACTCTGCACTCAGGGATCACTCCTGGTGGGCTAAGGGGACCATATGGGGTGCCAGGAATTGAACCCAGGTTGGTCATGTGCAGGACAAGTGTCCTACCCACTGTACTATGTCTTGGGTCCTGCTTTTTTCATTTTGGTTTTTGAGCCACACCCAGCGGTGCTCAGGGATCATTCCTGGTAGGAATCAAGGAACCTAATGTAGTATTAGGGCCTAAACCTGGGTTCCCACATTATAAGCATGCATGTGCTTATCCTGCACGCACACACACAGGGCTTATATAAATACACACAAATACACAGACATACATACACAGACACATAGCATACACAGACATGTAGTATAGATAGCCAAATACAGAGACACACGTATACAGATGACATGCATACACAGAATATACGCAGACACAAATATAGATATATAGATACACAGGCACACAGACACATATAAAACATACAAATACACACAGCACACAAATACATACATATAAACACAATGTCTCATTGGAAAGCTAAGTGAATATTGATGAAAACTGTGTCAGGAGAAGTGAATAAAGACAAGATGCAAATGTAACCCCCAGGAGCATTCACACCCTACTGGATCCCTCTGTAATGGAGTTTCCAAACAGAACTTGGGAGATTTCACTTCATGCAGCCTTGGAGAGGAGTTGGGGATTAATGTACAGAATCTTTGGGCCAGATTTTCCTTTGAGGAAGATGGTGGAGAAGGGTGCAGAGGGGGTGAAAATGTAAAGACAGGCCATGATGTTGCTCCAGAGTAAGGGAATGGCGGCCTTTGCTGCCCTGGAAACAGAGAGGTCAGCTCAGAACAAGGAGCTATTTCAGGCAACAGATTTGGCTGGGCTGGGGGCTGATGGGCACTGCCAGGTGTCACAGAAGACACCAGAGGACCCTGAGAAAACGCCAGCTAAGTGGGAGTGGATGGCGCATCTTCTGTAGGACGCAGGTCAAGTTCAGCATGTATTTCTGGGCAGAGGCAGTAGGAGAGGAAAGATGCTGATCCCTCAAGACTGTGTAGCTCATGTTCTGGGGAGAACAGAACTCTACACTGTATCAAAGCACCGGTTTTCTTTCCATGTTATCTTCATCTACCTATACTCTGAAGTGGTCAACAAATCAATCCATGATCTTCCAGTCCTACCCCCCAAAATTCTTTTTCACTTTGCAAATCACTAGCAAAACTAATATTGAGGACTTTGTGCCTAGTCCATTATATAATTGACATAGCATCAGAAGAGACAGTGTGTGACTGTGTGTGTGTGAGGTGGGGGTGAGGTGGGGGGTGGGGGGATGGCAGAGTGATACTCTGAATTTTCCCATTTCAACCTTATAGGAAGACAAGATGGTCATTGGCCAGATCCACTTCAGGCCAGTTCAGTTCTCCCAACAAAGAGAATGTTATTACTACTAGTCTTTGGGGAAAAGTCCAGAGAGGTCTCTGAAAGGCCCAAAGTGTAGCTTGTCTGTGAATCAATGTTGGCATGTTGGCACAACAATGGATTAGAAGACCTATTTAGCCTGGGTCAGATACTAACCAATCCTCTATAGAAAAGAGGACTTCCATGACAAGAAACAGTAGAAAGGAGATTTGGGCAGGAAGATACAGCCTGCAATATGGTTATACTAACAAATAGTGATGACACCAAATTTACCTCTAGCATTTTAATTACTTAGGCCAGAGGTTTACAAACCTCGACCATTTTGGATTTTTTTGGTTAGTTTGTTTATTTTTGGAACACACCTGGCAGTGCTCAGAACTTACTACTGGCTCCGAATTTAGGAATTATTCCTGGTGGGGTTCAGAGAACTATATGGGGTGCCAGAGTTGGAAGCCGGTCAGCTGCATGCAAAGCAAGTGCCCCACCTTCTGTATTATCGCTATGCCCCATCCTACTATCTACCTTTTCAGGAAAAATATTACTCAGCCCCCCCTGAAAATCTACCTTCTTTGGGTACATAGAAAGCCCCCCACACCCACTCCACAATGATGTAGGCCAATCAGTAAATTTTCTCTTTCCTGTAAGTCAATTTTTTTTTCTTCGAATTTTGGGTCACACCTGGCAATGCACAGGGATTACTCCTGGTTTTGCACTCAGGAATTACTCTTGGCGGTGCTCAGGGGACCAAAAGGGAACCTGGGATTCGAACCCGGGTCAGCCGCATGCAAGGCAAACGCCCTACCCTCTGTGTTATCGCTTCAGCCCCCTGTAAGTCAATTTAAACAGAGTATCCAGCTTGTTGTAGTGAAAACAGCATTCATTTGCACACTTTCCCTCTTCCCACCTGAAGGTGAGATCCACAAGGAGGAGGATTTCCCTTTCATTGCTATAATAACTTTGCTGGCACCACAGGAGCTACTGAGCAAGTAGTTTTCATGAAACAGTGTTTTGTTTTGCTCTGAACTCACCTCTGTGACCTTCACCCAGATTCTTGTATACATCTCTGGCTGGATCCTCGGAATATACTGACAGATGAGTGAATAAATAAATCTCTTCTGCAGGAATCTAAGGAAAGGAGGGTAGAGGCTATTTGGACAACATTCTTAGACTCAATGCAGGCCACTAACCCCTCCAATCACCCTGGGCTGAGAGGCAGTGAATAAGTTGTAAGGAACAAGATGTCAATAGCCCTGACGCCTGCAGCAGCCTTCGGGAGATTCTTATCAGCAGAGACCCTCCAAGGTCACAAACAAAGGTCTTGCCTAACCAGCGAGGGCAGGCAGACAGCCTTGGGGGATCCAGGTTGTCTCCCATCCCCCACCGGGCTAGCAGATGTCAATAGGTCTGGCTCCATCCTTTGCAGCAGGTTCAGCCCATCACCATGGAAACTGCAGCTGGAGTGCATAAGGGGAGAGGGGCTGAAGATTAGGCTGAGACTGGAATTTTCCAGTTTCTGAGCAGGAATCAGAATGCCAGACCCACACACAATCAATTCTCAACAAATATTGGGAGGTTGGAGAGGGAGGGCCGGTGACTGAATGAAAATGTGGGGAACCAACCCTCACCGCACCTAGGAATTTCTTTTCTCATTTGCAAAACAAGAATTATCCCAAGGCACAGAAGGCCTCTGTAAGGTCACATAAATAAAACCCTGGGGGTATTTATAAATTCCGTATAACAATCTTTTTTTTTTCTTATTTCTGAGCCACACCTGGGCTAGGTGCTTGGAGTCGCTCATATAGCAGCTGAGACCACAACTTGCCCCTGCACTCTCTGCCCCTCCAGCTGTGTAAGAGGGGCTGAAACCCTCTTCCTGTCCCCCATCTCAGGGTGCCAGTTCCAACACAGCAAATTCGGTGTTCCCAAGTGGGGCACCCTGCAGCACTGAGAAATGTGCAATTAACAGGCGTTGGTTAGGCCTGGCAACCGGACTCACCCACAGCTGTCAGTGGGGGCAAGTGAAAAATTGCTATTACCAGTGAAATCTAGCCTAGGGTTCCCCCCAACAATGGCTCCCGACATCGCCCTTGCCTAAACACTTGGGGTCATTGTCTCGCCTGCCTGCACACGTGCCCTGCAAGGCCATCTTGCAGCAGATCTAACCGGAGCGGCTGTCCTGCAGGGCTGTCTCCCTCCCGCGCTGCCGGGTTCCGGTTCCGGTACCAGCCGGGAGCCCTGTGGGTGGTGCTGTCCGCTAACCGCCTGTTTCCCAGATGCCCATGTGTGGGCCGTGCGCGGGCAACTACGCCTCAGGACAGTCCTCGTGTGTGCACTCGGGGGACCCCACCCTGGGCACCGGATGGGGCTCTTGAGGGGGCGCGACAGGCCAATCCGGCGCGAAGGCGAACGCTGGCGGCTCCCGAGCACAGGTGGGCCTCGTGTGGGCTGCGCACCTGGCGAGCCCCCAGCTGCGGCCTTTCCCGTGACCCAGCTCCTGACGTCTGGAACGTGGTGTCGGTCCGGCCTTTCTGAAAGGGTTGTTGGGGGTTGGGGTGCCCCTGCCTCAGCACTGTCTATACACGCGGCTGCCGGGACCAGGCCAGAGTCCAGCGCGGAGCCTTGGTGTGGGGTGCAGGGCGAGTGCCACTGCTCTTCCCTTGCTTCCCAGGAGTTGGGAGGAATGTTATACCTCATCATCTCGCGCAGCGATGATTCAGGTAGTTTATTTGGGTTTTCTCAGAAAACTGCGTTTCTCTGGGGTTTGCAGATTGAAGCCCAGGGATAGAGCACATGCCCAGGTTTTGATCCTGGTGTTGCATGTGAGAGGCCCTCCCCACCAACACACACACACACACATGCACTCACAGTGACACACAGCCCACTTATGTGCACACTTACATATGCACAATGATGCACACACTCATAATCACTTCACACTCACCCCTGTTTGATTCGGTTACAGTTACAAGGCTCGGAAATATGTGTAGGGTCTTCCAGCAGAAAGGAAGCTTAGCTCCTTGGCATCTGTGGGCTTCACTGCACCAGGTCCCTGTGGCACCCACACCCTGGGTAATGGTAGTTTGCCACCTTTCCTGGTTGTCAAGACCATGAAACAGATTTTTGCTGTTGTTGGTAGCTCTTGGGGCTTATTCCTGGCTCTGCTCAGAGGTCACTCGTGGGGGGGCCCTGGGGTAGTATGCTCTGCCAGGGATCACACCTGGATCAGCCATGTGCCTGCTGTACTGTCTCTCTGACCCAAGAACAAGTTTTTGCTAGGAAATTGGTCGTGGCCTCCCAGTCAGCTGTTGTGATTTTCATTAGAGTTCTTTCCAATCAAAACAGCTCAGGGATTGTAAATTTCTATGAACTGCTCAATGAAAAGGAACTAGGAAGGCCTCCATTGTTTTCTAGGCCTTGGAACATATCATGGAACAGAAATGATTTGTTCCTTGAAAGTTGAAGGGAAGTTCCCTACTCCCATCCTCGTCGCTTTATTTGTTTTTATTTTTGTAGAGTTTATGACCATAATTTAATTTTCATTTTTTTTTCTTTTTGGGTCACACCCAGCGATGCTCAGGGATTACTCCTGGCTTTGCACTCAGGAATTACTCCTGGCGGTGCTTGGGGGACCATATGGGATGCCAGGGATCGAACCTGGGTCGGCCGCATGCAAGGCAAACGCCCTACCCGCTGTGCTATCGCTCCAGCCCCTTTGTTTTAATTTTCTTAATTTTTTTTTATTTTATAAGGTAGTTCACAATATTTGATTACATTTAATATTCAAACACCAATCCCACCACCATTACACCTTCCCACCACCATATTTGGGATGTTTCCATCCCAAACCCCAATCCCTGTCCCAAAGCAGAACCGAAATAATATATTTTGTATTGTTTGTTATGAAAAACCACTGAAAATGCTACAAAAAAGTATCCATAGAGGAAAGAGTGTAAAGATTGTTCTATTTTGGCAGGGGCCATTAAAACCTTCTATAAGATATCACTAACATGTTGTTAAAGGTTGAGCCTTCTGAACTTATATATATATATCTGTAAATATATATATGTGTATATATATATATATCTGTCATCCCGTTACTCATCGATTTGCTCAAGTGGGCACCAGTAACGTCTCCATTGTGAGACTTGTTGTTACTATTTTTGGTATATTGAATACTCCATGGGGAGCTTGCCAAGCTCTGCTGTGAGGGCAGGATACTCTCGGTAGCTTCCTGGGCTCTCTGAGAGGGACAGAGGAATCGAACCCAGGTTGGCTATGTTTAAGGCAAACACCCTACCCACTGTGCTATCACTCCATCCCTCTATGATTGGTGGCCTACTGTTTGAATCCCATCAAATGTGGTGCAGCACTCTTGGAGTATGGGTAGAGTGTGTCTTATGATGTGTCCAGGAATAGGTTCATTCGTGCATGAGGTTCGGCCCAAGCATGTGGGGAGTGGCCTTGAGCATGGCGGCAGTTGGGTTCTGGAGGTTTTCAGCTACTGGGGCTGGCAGAGAGGGCTCTCACCGCCCCCCTCTGGGGCGCCCCAAGTGAAACAGCTGGCACCAGTGGCACAGCTATGGTGAGTGTCATGTTATGCTCCCTTCTGGGAGAGAAGGACATTCCTCGTCACTTTAAAGCCATGCTTTTTCCTTCCTTTTGGGGGGACACCTTTATCTCCTCCATTTTACTAAGAGCTTTGAATTTCGTGTTAAAGAAAAGTGACCACATACTTTTTCTGTGTCCAAGTTACCCACGGTTGGGAGAAAACTAACAGCCATGGACACTGTTAGGATGGGTGTGTCTGTGTCTGATACAGTTTTTTTTTTTTTATGGACACTGAAATAATTCTAGTATGTCAATATAGAGTGTTTGGGGACTAGAGAGATAGCAGAGTGGGTAGGCCTTGTATGTGGCTAATCCAGGTTTGTTTCCTGGTACTGCAAATAGTCCCCTGAGCACTACCAGATGTGGCCCCAAAACAAAATGAACAAAAATAGTCTCTTTTTTTTTTTTTGGCCATTTAACTGTCTTTTTTTTTTTCTTTTTGGGTCACACCCGGTGATGCTCAGGGAATACTCCTGGCTCATGCACTCAGGAATTACTCCTGCCCATGCTCGGGGGACTATATGGGATGTTGGCTGTGTGCAAGACTAATGCCTACCCGCTGTACTATTGCTCCAGGCCCAATTTAACTGTCTTAATTGAATAATTTGTATGTAAATTGTACAAAAAGAGTAAGTTGGATATTACTGTGGTTTATTGATCTCTGCCATAAAACTTCATAACGTATCATAATGTAGGTGATCTGGAGTCAGAAAGGTCTGGTTCAGATTTATATTGGATGTTTGGGCACATTACCTTACACTGAACTTCATGCTGTTATCTTGCAAAAAGACATTGTACTAACATACCCCCTCCTCGATTGGTTGGGTCGGGTTGAGATATTCATGAGGATGCTCTTAGACTGTGTCGGGAGTCTAGTGAATTACTTATTACCTATCTCTCAGACTTCTTGTTTTTTGAGTCACACCTGCCGGTGCTCAGAAACTATTCTGGCTTGGTGCTCGGGGGTTGTTCTTGCAGTGCTGGGGTTACAGCCCAAGCCTCCCCCATAGCTGCACTCCAGTCCAGGGGTGTTATCTCACTGGTCCATCACATTCTTCAGATTGAGTAAGTGCTAGAAGGTAGAATTAGATGAGCTGAGTTGAAGTCTCTGTCACTTCTATGTAGTGTGTGTGTAGGGGCTGTTCACCCAACCCTTCTATGCCTCCCTTTCTTGTCCCTAAATCAGGACCCTATGATAGTAACCAGAGCTTGGGATGGTTAAGTAACACTCTCTAAAAGGCTTCAGGAAGTTACTTGCACATAATAATTTTCATGTCTGCTTTTTATTTCACACTAGGATATATTTGGCATTGAAACCTCTGCTGTGAAAAGTGGAAATTTCAATTTTAGTTATTTTTTAAAATTTATTTTAGTTTTTTTAAAGGAAGTATTACACTTATAGAGAACAGAAATTATCTTTTTTAAAAAATTTATTTATTTTTAATTAGTGACTCACCATGAGGGTACAGTTACAGATTTATACATTTTTGTGCTCATGTTTCCCCCATACAAAGTTTGAGAACCCATCCCTTCACCAGTGCCCATTCTCCACCACCGGTACACCCAACATCCCTCCTACCCTCCCCAATCCCATCTCCCCCCGACCCCACCGTGCCACTGTGGCAGGGCATTTCCTTTTGTTCTCTCTCTCTCATGAGGTGTTGTGGTTCGCAATAGAGGTGTTGAGTGGCCACTGTGTTCAGTCTCTAGTCCACATTCAGCCCGCATCACCCTTCCCCCGCATGGCCTCCGACCGCATTATACTTGGTGATCCCTTCTCTGAGTTGCCCTCTCCCCAGAATGTGAGGCCAGCTTCCAAGCCCTGGAGTCAACCTCCTGGTATTTAAGAAATTATCTGTTTTTGATGTGTGAAGAAATTTCCCTGTAAATTGCAAGGGCTTAGAGTTCTTTTTTGGGGAAAGTACTCCCTTGACATTTGCCCAGTTTCTATTATCTGTCTTTCTTTGAAGAATGATCCATTTTATGGTGCTTCCAAGCTTTAGTGCCCAGAAATTGTTGGAGAGCTTGGGCACAGGCAGATTTGGGTTTGATTCACCACTCTGCCACCTACTAGCACATAAGCTAGAGCAGATACTCACCTCTCAAGGCTGTCTGTCATTCCTGAATATAAGCAGTAATAGTGGCTACCTTCAGTATGTGTATATAACAATACATACAGAGTGTCTATTTCCAGAGCTTTCTCACTATAAAAGTTTAACAAACGATAGCTACTACTTTTATTATCCATGGGGAACCATTTTTACTAGGTTCTTAAATGGGCAGCCTTCTCTCTAGCTTTGAAATATTCAGTGCTATTGCAGTAATAATTTGTTTTTAGGAGTCTGCTCTTTTTAACCAGTCAGTTAGTTATCAGTTTTTTCCTAAGAGGGGGCAGGGTGGGAATTCTATTGTGTTTGCATAGGATTATGCTGGAAAGAAAGAACCACTAAACAGAAAGACCTGGGTTTAAATCCTGACTTTTCTTGACTTATTGGATTAAAGCTCTGATTGTAACTTTTGTCATATCTGAACAACAAAATAAATTTTTTAGTTCCAGTTTCATTAAAATGAATGGAATTAGGAGAATTCACCCAAATATGCTTTAAATCGCTCCAGTCCTTGACTGGAATGATAGCACAGCGGATAGGGTGTTTGCCTTGCACGGGGCCGACCCGGGTGTGATTTTTCCATCCCTCTCAGAGAGCCCAGACAGCTACGGAGAGTATCCCACCCTCGAGGCAGAGCCTTGCAAGCTCCCCGTGGCGTAGTCGATATGCCAAAAACAGAAACAACAAGTCTCACAATGGAGATGTTATTGGTTCCCGCTCGATTAACAACGGGATGACAGTGATACAATGCTTTAAATAATACCTTTATCCTGGTATAAAATGGATCATGCAGTTCACCAATTTAAAGTGTATAGTTAAGTGATATTTAATCTGTTCAGAGTTGTGAGTCATCACCAGTGTCTCTAGTGTTTTGAATGATCTTTCCATATTTATTCCATGTATGTATAGAAGCAGAGATCTATGACTCTTTCTCTTCAACAAATGAAGTTGATAACACCTGGGCTCTCACTTAATGCATCTTAGAGATCATTCCATAGGGTACTCCCCATTCTTTTTTATTCCTGTGGAATTTACTCTTATATGCATGTGCAATATTTCAATTAGTTCCCTCATTGTGGACATTTTTATCATTATTAAAGTTGTAAAATATCTGTTCTTTTTATTTTCGGGTTTTGGGCCATACCTCGTGGTGTTCAGGAGTTGCTTCTCATGGTGCTTGAGGGACCATGGCGTGTTGGGCACCAAACCTTCAAGTCATCTTCCTGGCCAGCTGTTTCCCTGTTTTATGATTCATGCCTTACTCTGATCTCAGTTACTGTGTATTCCCCATTCTCTATAGGTTTATCTTGTCATAGGTGGACTTTTGGCAAAATCAATCAGATAAGAATGGATTTTCTCTCTTAGCCTGCTTGGCATTGTTGAAGCCAGATCACCTCTCCATATCCTAGTCATGCAGTGACATGTGAGTATGTGCAAAAATCATGTTGCTTGTAAGGAGGCCTGGGTGGGATATTGTGGTGGCACTGAGGATGGAATATGTAGCAAGCTAAATATTATGCTGTTTGGAGGGGAGGGTCTCCAACCCTCCGATGACCTGTGATGCCCTTCTCTGATTTCTCTTACTGTCCTATCTTTTTTGATGCTGTTCACACTCGGAGATGCTCAGGGGTTACTCCTGGCTCAGTGTTCAGGGGACCGTATGGGATGCTGGGGATTGAATCCGAGTTGGCTGAGTACATGGCAAATGCCCTTCCTGCTGTACTTTATCTCTAGACTGTAGCCTGTGTCAAATGCCAGTCTATGTCTAACTCTATTATGCTCTTTATGATTCTCTGCCTCCTAAATTTTGCATACACTGTTACTAGGCATGGAATAGCCTTTCACATGACCTGGTGCAGCTTAGATTCTCATTGCAATGCTTATACATAGTGTATCTTCAGAACACTTACTGCTTGTCACTCCATGCTATTTGTGTAGTTGTAGTTGACTTATTCATGGCTAAAAGCCCCAGGAAGTAGAAGCTCACCTCCCTCATTTATCATTTTGTCTATACTGTGTGGGTGTAATTGACACCCAATAGCTCTTTATTGAGTGATTGAGTAAAAGAGTACATACCATTTTTCCTGATAACATTTTTCCAGTTCAGGATTAGAGATTTCTGGCTGATAAATAATTTGACAAGGTTTATGAATAACTATTATTTTCTAAATAAGTATTTTGATTAGTATGTGATAACTTATAAGTGTTTATGCTTGGGAAAAGTGCCTACCGCTCTTTGAGTTTCTAGCGTAGAGAAAACCAGAGTCCTGAGCCTTCCCACTGTCTTCTGGGTCTGATGTTTTCCTTCTGTCATCTGATTTGTGAGAGTTGTCCTTGACTGGCTTTAATCTATTTTTGCTTTTATAAAGCTAAAGGCAACTTGCTTGCTTTTGGCTGAGTGGGCTTTTTTTCTGTTTGTTTTTATTATTTTAATTTAAGAGCAGTTTTTTTTTTTGCTTTTTGGGTCACACCCAGCGATGCTCAGGGGTTACTCCTGGCTTTGCACTCAGGAATTGCTCCTGGCAGTGCTTGGGGGACCATATGGGATGCCGGGGATCGAACCCTGGTCGGCCGCGTGCAAGGCAAACGCCCTCATTTACTGTGCTATCGCTCCGGCCCCCTCAAGAGCAGTTTTTATGGAAATATTGGTTGTCTTTAACAGGAATGTTTGCTTTTAGGTAGTTCTGAAATTCCTATAGAGGGTTAAAATATCAAAGTAGGTTTAGCCTTCAGAACTATAGATTTGCACTACAGAGGAACTATATATAAATTGGTATACTACGTAGCACTGAATGTTTTCACTTAGCCCAATGTATTGAAGGACACTCTATTTAGAAGAGTTGAATGTGACAGTCGCTAACCTGACTCATCCTGCAGCACAGTGCCCTGTCAGCAAAGCCAACTTCTGCCGAGCCTCCCTAGAGCTCCCCTGGGAGTCTCCTCTCATGAGTAGGAGCTCTTCGTAGATTTGTGCAGAAGAGTGCTCCTGAGTTTATGCTTTTCCTTCACCCATATCTGTGACTCAACACTAGACATACTTGACTCATTTGCCCAAATAGAAACATTAGGGATCATTTCTGATTACTGTTTCTTTGTTCTACATACACATATTTATGAACAAGATTGATCTGTTTTGATTTCAAAGTACATCTTGTATTTTCCCCCTTTCTTGTCTAAGTTACTACTATCCTAACTCAGAATACTATCATCCTTTGCCTAGAACTTGTCTTCCTGCTTCCCTTTATCTTTCTCTTGTTCCCTACTTTTCATGAAGTAACATGAATCACCTTATAATGATTTGTTTGAATTCTTGTTTTAAGAGGAATTACTTAGAAAGCAACCTGGAAAAGAATATAAAAAATGCAAAAGAGAAGTTTAGATACATGGAGAACAGGTAAGGAAGAGCCTATATATTACAGCAGACTGAAAATAAGGGAAGAATTAGATTAGCAGAAAAACCAGATCAACCAAGACACCTGGACAAGGGTCCTCCAGAGTCGGAGGTTAGTGGGGACTGTGTTGATAGAAGTGTGTCTCTCTCAGGGACCTTTATTGGTTGTCCAGTCCCTATAGAATACCTCTTCTAAAAGCTATTAAAAACAGAATATTCAGGGATGTACAAACTAAGGTCTTCAGTATTTGCAGGGATGTAGGGATTGAGAGCAGGCCTTCTCATTAGCAGTGGGAATTGCCTGAAAAAAATGGGATGGTACCTTCAAAAAAAAAAAGGGTCACCGTAGAATTCTATATCTAGACAAAATACCATTTAGAACACCTTTTGAGGCCATTTTTAGAAGTATAATAGACTGATTCCTGGCAGGCTTGAGAAACCATATGGGATGCTGGGGATTGAACCCAGGTCAGTTATGTGCAAAGCAAATGTGCTACCTACTGTACTATCACTCTGACCCCTAGATAGACTATTCATCTTTTTAAAAAAATTTGGACTACACCTGGCAGTGTGGCTCACTCCTGACTTTATGCTCAGGGATTATTTCTGGTGGGGTTTGGGGGGCCATGTGGAGTACCGAGGATGGACATCATGCAAGTGGGTGCCCTACCCTCTCTACTATCTGTCTCTTCAGCTCCTAAGTAGACTGTTTCATACACTAACAAAAAGGCATTTTACTTATGGGTTCACTGCAGTGATCTCCTTAGGGACTAAATCAACCTTTGACACCCACAGACAGGTATAAGTCCCAAATCCCGATGGGCAGTTAGAACCAGGGTGGCACATTGTTGTCTCAACCCTGCCATTCCTGCTGATTGACGGTTTGAGATCACTGGTGTAAAGAGTACTGGGGTCACAGGCTTCTTGAGTTGAACTAGTGGGGCAAGTAAGAAGGCTAAATTCTAGGGGAATTCTTGGTTATTAGACTATCAGGCAGCAGCAGAATGGACAGACCTGGGATGTGTAGAGTCATCAGGAGATAAATTGGATCTTGATGGTAAGGAAAAGAGGAGTTGAGGACAATTGTAAGGTCTATGTCCACTGCAATAGGTTGTATCTATAGCAACAGGAGAAGGGAAGTTGTCATTTGTGTTAACTAGTTGTCTCATGAATATTCAGGTGGAGCAGTGCCCTGTCATGCTGGCAGATGTGTGGACCTGGGAAGTGTGTGGGGGGGCTGTGGTGGGCGCAGAGCTTGAGGGGCTTTCGAGGCAGCTCCTAAGAGCAGATGGTGAAGACAAGGCTGTAGTTCTGAACACTTAGATTGAATCACACAGACTGGACTTCTGAGTGTGAGTCAAAGTGTGGTAGTAACCTTTGCTCCAGTGAGGAGATCAGCAAGATGAAGGACGTGCTTCCTAGACACACATGGTGACTGCTGAGGTAGCCCAGCACTGCAAAGATTTGCCAAGGATGGATGCCCATGTGGCACTTTTGTAGTCTGGAGTGGCTGTTTTGGTAGGAGAGTGTGGAGGAAAGGGGTGGCAGTATCTGGTGGGAATGATTGGTGGAGAGTGGGGTGGGGTTGGGAAGCTCAGAAATATCTGCCTGCTTTCTGCCAACCTTCAAATGATGTTAGAACTCTCCAGATGGCTATTCCTTACCCTTTGAGAAACTATTGTTGCAGAAAAGAAGAAAAGAAATGGGGACATTAGTATGTAAAAATTCACCCCAATTCATTCCAGACATTAGGATTACTTGGGCACACCAAACAGATACCCCTTTGTACCCCTGGAGCCTCTACATTGCAAGCAACTCCTCAATAATGTGAATCAATGGGTCTGTTGCATTGCTGACCCCAGGGAGGACTGTGCTGACTTGGCTGCCACTAGTATTTTTAGAGAGACTGCTGGGGATTTTCTTTCAAAGATGCCTGAAGATTTGTGGACTTTAAAGTTCCCTCACCCAAGCTGCTTCCCCCCCCCCCTTTTTGGACCACACCCAAGGGTGCTCAGGTGTCACTACTGGCTCTGCACTCAGGAATTACTCTTGGTGGTACACAGGGGACCATATGGGGTGCCGGGGATTGAATCTGGATTGGCTGTGTGCAAGGCAAATGTCCTACCCACTGTACTATCATTCTGACCCCTCCTCATCCAAGCTTCTTAATGTAGTAAGCAACTCTAATTTATATTTAGACTAGTTAAAATTATAGAACTGAGTTTTATTTTTTACTGTTAAGTGACCTACTTTTTGTATTCATGTTATTAATTTTCTCTCTTTTGTTTTTGAGTCATACTTATAGGTACTTAGGGGCTACTTCTAGCTCTGTGGTTAGGGGTTGCTCCTTGCTATAGTCTGGGGACCATGCAGTGTTGGGGATCAATCCAATCTCATAGGCAAAGCCTGCGCCCAGCTCTTTGAGCTGTCTCTCTGGCCCTATTTCTAAAATTAAAACAGAGTCAGTGATAGTAAGTACAGCAGGCTGGGCGTTTGTCTTGCATTCAGCCAACCAAGATTTGAACTCTGGTGTTCTACATGATCCCCCACCCCATCCCAAGCCTGCTAGGATTGGGATTGTGCACTGAGCTAAGGAGTAAGCCCTGAGCAGGGCTTCCTTCTGCTGGGTGTGGCCCCCAAAGCAACCAACCAAACTGAAATTAAAGCCACATTCATTTGTAATTGCTGCAGAAAGTTGCACAGCATACAGTGTAAGTTTTGGTGGAGAACTTTTTCCAATAAAAATGATTCTCCATGAGTATCCTTTATACATATTCTTTTGTACCGTCTCTGCTTTCCTTTGCTTTAATTCCTTGAGGATGAACTAGTTGGATCAAAGGGTGCTTTATAATGATTTTTAAAAAAACTCACTGATTTTATGACTAAAAAAGAAATGCATATTTATTATAAGGGGATTCAAATGGCAAATTCTCTTCCATCCATCTGCTCCCCTCCTCTCACATTCCTTGAGCAAGTCCCAGAAGCGCAACGTGTTCGCCCTTCCCTGCCAACAAAGAACATTTACTTGTGCTTCCCTAATTCTATTGGCTTCAGTTCACAGTCGCCCCAGGGGCTCTACTGCCGCGGGTCCTGGGACTCAGGTTCCGCCGGTGTCAGAGTCTGGCGGTTCCTGGGTAGGGGGCCGTGCAGTGCCGTGATTGGGGCTGGTCCAGTTCTAGCCCGCTTTGTCCCATCCACCCGGCAGGCCCTGTGCCAGTCCATGGCACCTTGCCATGCATGTGCTTCCTTGCACACCTTTTCGTGCTTGGTTTACTAGCGGTGTTTGCCCGCTGTCGGTCCCAGTCGGCGTGGGGGGGGGGGGGTCCCGGGTCTCAGGCCTCATCCTCCCGCTTGACGATTGTGGTTCAGACACTGGAATAGATTTTCCTTTTCTTTCGGTGGTCTTGCATTTAGGAGATTGTGATGGGCCTTTTCTTTGGCTTACCCCACTTTCTTTGTTGGGGGGTTTTTCACCAATCCCCACCCCTTCTTCAGGCCCCTTGAGTCAGTTTGGTTGACGTCAGTCGCTAGATGGGCCGCCAAGCGGTTGCCCCGGCAACTGTCGCCTGATTGGCAGGGAAAGGGTGTGGCACGGCCGCTGCTGATTGGGCCCACTGGGCCCCGCCCCCTCCAAGCTGAGACTAAAGCGCGGGCCGCGGCCTGGGCAGACCTCGGGAGCCACCGGAGGACGAGGACCAGCCCGAGCGGGCGCGGGGACCATGGTCACTCTGGGCTAGGGCGCCACCACGGGCGCCTGGTCACCGTGTGGGCTGTGCCTAGAACACAGCGAGGTGAGGTGAGTTGAGTTGAGTGTTTTTGCGGTGTCGCGTCTGCACAGCCCGTCAAGGTACCGAGATTCGGTCATGGACCACAGACTGAACCTGCGCCCGCCTGTCGCAGGACCAGGATCTGGGGCCGCGCTCGCCGCGGTGATTCCATATTGATGGGCTGGCCAGAGTCTCCAGGTCCCTGTTGAGGCGGCAGCGAGCTAGGTCACACGCCATCTTGTCTGGGGAGGTGGGCATCAGGTATTGGAGGCCGTGGTGATCGGAGCAAGAGTCCGGTGGGTCTTGGGCTGCCAAGCATGACCCTCTCCCCTGCGGGTCCCGACTGGCACCTTTTGCAACCCTGCTTGCCAAGTCCGACTTGTGGGTGGGGCACTTTTGCCGCAGTGGTGGTGGGAGAAGCTCTGGCCTTGGGGACAGGATTTGGGGAGACCCCCCCCCATCTTGTTCTTGGTGGTTCCTAGCGTGGTACACAGGCACCGTCCTGATTGGTTGGCTGCAGTTGGGTGGGCGCAGGCCAAGCGCGGTGGGCGGAGCCGTCTGGACGGGGAGGGGCGGCGGCCGCGACCCTGGCCGTGACAGTGGCGCCCGCTAGTGGTGGCCGTGCGCCCGCATTGGCGTCCTCCTGCAGGCTGCCGCAGAGGGCAGGGCGCCGTATTGGGCAGCCCCCGCGCTGCCATGCTCGCGTAGTCTCTGTGGCCTGGGGTTCCTCACTGTGCCGCGGCACGTGAAGCGGGCCGTGGTTCCCCGCGGACTATAGAGGGACCTGTCCTTTGCGTGGGATGCCCGATTCCATGTCTCGGTTAGAGGCTGGGGAGGACGGACGCCCTGGGTTGGCGGCGGCTATGATTGAGGAGCGGGGGTTCTGGGACCCTACGCCGCGCTCTGGCAGGCACATGGGGGGGCTGCCCCGCCCACTTGGCTGCAGGCGGTGGGGGTCGGCCTGGTCTCGGCTTGGCGCTGTGGCCGCTCAGCCCAGTGCGCGGGCGCCATCTTGAATGATGGTAGCTGCCCGTGGGTTTGCCATTCCTCAGCCCTCCATGGCATCGTTGGCCGGCATGCGGTGGCATGTGCCAACTGTGTGACTGGGCTGGGGGACGGCCCCAGGTTTCGTGTCGTGCTGATGCGTTGCTACTGCTGACCGCTAGGTGGCAGCCGATGGCGTCTGCCAGCGCCATCTTTAGTGACGTGGGGGGCAGCGCGAGGGTGTGGGGGGGGTCGGCCCCGGGCTGCGCTCCTCCAGTGACTGCCCTGGAGGGACGTCTAGTTGGGGAGTCTCTGACAGGAGTCACTAAGGTGTCGCCCTGAAGGACCGACGGGGTGGCGCTGACCCCCTGCCCATTCCGGCTCTCGCCTTCGATGGCCTTGCTCGGTGCGTTGAGGCCCCGGGGCTGCACACAGCCTTGCTTTCTCAGAGGAGAATGCGGGGTTTGGGGTCTGGCATGCAGTTCTGGGTCTCCTCTCCAGTAGGGCTCGGAAACCGGGGATCTGAATCATGAGGAGGTAGGGCGTGGGGTCTAAGGAGAGAGGAAGGCCGGGCGCGTTGTGCTTGTGAAGAGAGTGGCTTGCTGAAGAAGGGCGCTCTCGAGTTGGTGGGGTTTGGGGGTCATGCATGGCTAGGGGCAGGGTTTGCTGTGCCCACTCCCCCAGGTTCAGAGCCTTTGATGCCTTGGTCTGCCATCCAGAGGATGGCAGAGTTCTTCACAGTTCCCCACTCCCTGCTCGACTCTGGTCCGGTCCTTTTGCACATCTAATTTTTCTTAAAAATAGGGAAAGCGGTCATTGGCTTCCTCCTTCGAGTTTCCTGTGGGCGACTGCTCTCAGCGCTTGCTCCGAGGCACAGCTGGACTTGAGATAGGAAGTGTTAGTCCTCTGGTGCTTATTGGTGACCCTAAGATACTAGTGAAGATTCTTGATCTACTTTTGACTACACTGGCCATCAGTTTCT
This sequence comes from Sorex araneus, assembly GCF_027595985.1. NCBI lineage: Eukaryota > Metazoa > Chordata > Mammalia > Eulipotyphla > Soricidae > Sorex > Sorex araneus. The sequence continues at coordinate 56,518,925 of NC_073309.1, read as the reverse complement.
GATTGAATTTCAGGTACTGCATCACAGGCAGCGGCTAAGTGAACTAATCTCTAAGGATACTTTCATCATTATTTCATGTAGGATGGTGGTAGATGTTGTTTATCAAAATGACATTAGGTTGATTTATAATAGATTGCCGTGAGCTCTGAGATTTTCTCTGAGCTTTTCTGTGAAATGATAAGGAATAAATACGTATGGTTGTGGTAAGAATTAGCAGATAATGAGAGTGTTGAGGATTGAATACAGCATGTACTTAATAGTACCTTCTTAGCCATTTTTTCCCCTCCACTTCTTTTTTCCTTTTGGGTCACAACTGGGGATACTCAGGGGTTACTCCTGGCTCTGCGCTCATCAGGAATTACTCCTGGCGGCGCTCGGGAGGGGGGGAGTCCAGGTCTGCGGTGTGCAAGGCAAATGCCCTACCCGCTGTGCTATCGCCCCTCCCCCTCCATTTTTTTTTTTTTTTTGCTTTTTGGGTCACACCTGGCGATGCACAGGGGTTACTCCTGGCTCTGCACTCAGGAATCACCCCTGGCCGTGCTCAGGGGACCATATGGGATGCTGGGATTCGAACCCGGGTCGGCCGCGTGCAAGGCAAACGCCCTACCCGCTGTGCTATCGCTCCAGCCCCCTCCCCCTCCATTTTTTAACCCTGACATGTGTCCTTTCTCTTTAGAGGCATGGTTAGTGCCATGTACCTGAGCAGTGGTGTTCTTGAATTGATTTCTTCATCCCAAATCTCATGTTTTTTTTTTTTTGTTTTTTTTTTTTTACGTTGCTTGTTAGAATGTTCCAAGATACCCAGAGATATACGCACCTATTGACCTACCTTTAGAGGGAAAAAGTTCTGGTCACCCCTAAGGGCTCATTGCCTACCGTGGGGAGCAGCATTGCCTCTGGGCTTCCATCCCAGCAAGAAAGCTAACTTTCTCCATTGGTTTCTCCTATTGCAGCTTTTGGGATATTTCAGTCAGACGAATACAGTTATTGCAAAATAAATTGAGTGTCTCCTGTTTTCTTTTTCATCCCCAGCTTTACTTTCTCAAGCTTCAACCCTTCTTGGAGAGAACTGGCAAGAGGAAAGAGGACTAAGGTGTAATCACTAAGTCCCAGCAGGGTCCAGGTGAGTGAAGAGTTTGTCAAGGAAGCACTTTTTCCATCATGCACCTTCTGACTGGCACACACTCCACTCTTGAGAACTCGTGGACTCTTCTGGTAGTTTGCCTTGGCCCCCTACCATACTTTTTGGTTTCCTGTTTTCCAAACTTGACTCTTCCTTCAGGTCTGCTCTTTCTCTCTTGAGTGATTAAGGAAGCGTAAGATATTCATCAATTTGGGCTGGAGCAATAGCACAGTGGGTAGGGCGTTTGCCTTGCATGCGGCCGACTCGGGTTCGAATCCCAGCATCCCATATGGTCCCCCGAGCACTGCCAGGAGTAATTCCTGAATGCATGAGCCAGGAATGACCCCTGATCATCGCCAGGTGTGACCCAAAAAGAAAAAAAAAGATATTCATCAATTCATCTATCAAATGTGATCTACTGGGTAATGGAAGTTATTGAAAACATAACTATGTGATTCCTGCCTTTGGAAGAGAAAGCTCACTGTGGACAGGGCACTGACTCTTGAAAGGTCAATCAGTGGATTGGCCCTGAAAGATGGAGAGTAGTCTTAGAGCACAGGGATGGAGGCTTTTTTGAGGGAGCCAGGTAGAGGAAGCAAAAGTTATGCCCAGAGCACAGGCACATTGAATGGAGCAAGGCTGAGGTGGGGCAGCATTGTGAAAGGCTTTGAAACTGTGGTAAGTATTTGGGCTTGATGTGAATCACAGTGGAAAGCTCTTGGGCTCTTTTAACCACAGGAGTAGCATGATGAGCACATTTATGTTTTAAAAACATCTGGTGTGGGTTTGAAAGGGGCAGGTAGAAACTGGGTTCAGGAAGACTAGCTTGGGATGTGGGTGAGATGATGGCTTGGATAAGCGAAGTAGATAGAAACTGAGAGTGCTGCTGAGGAAAGACTCAAGGGTTTGAACTCCCTGCTCATGCCCCGCTGTCGGACTTATACCAGCTCAGGGAGTCGTGTTACTGGAACATGAGCTAAGTTGCCAAAGGTCTGTTTATTATGTCAGAAATCTGATCTAGGGCAGGATGTCTGAATTTGAGTGACATAGTCCCTGACCTCAGTGTCACTGACAATTTCAGTTGAATGTGCTTACTAAGATAAGAAGCTGTGGTGCTGAGATATTGTTGCCCGGAAGAAGGCTGACACATGCTTCCAGGTGGGCCTCTGGGGACAGGTTTGTGTATCCTGGCCTCAGTGAGTGTGCCAAGCTTCTAGGGTCTGCGGAGACTCAGAACCCTTACTTCTTTAGTACTCATGCTTCGATTGCTCCATGTGTATTATTAGTGGCAGGGTCAGGAGACTGCCGTGAGCCATACCCACCTCAGATGAGCTCATGTTGAAAAGCAGTGACTGAAGTAGGACGTTCCCATTTGCACAGTGCTGGCTTGTTGCTTATGCGGGGAGATCCCAATGGCAGGGCCATGTATGACCAGCACATTCTCTCCCTGTAGGCTGACCTACATGGGAAAGGAAACCATAGTGAGAAGGTTGCCCGGTGAGTACACAGGGCCAGGAAAGGCCGTGGGGGAGCTGGCTGACCACTGGCTGGGAGAGTAGCAGGGTACCAACTACTTATAGTGGTGCCGTGCTGAGGTTTCTGGGGTCCAAGGTCCTAGGAGCTTTTCTTCATCCATGCTTTCCTCGGTAGCTTCTCAGATGAGTCCTCTCACTCCTGGAGGGGATTGCATCCAGCTTGTGGCCTGTTCTTTCATGCTTCCTTCCTTTAAAAACACATTTCACCTCCCAGTTACTGATTTTAAAATGAAGTCACAGGGCTGGAGCGAGAGTACTATGCTTTACACACATCTGACCTAGGTTTGATCTCTGGCACCCCATGTGGTTCCTCAAGCACTGCCAAGAGTGACCCCTGAGTGCAGAGCCAGGAGTAACCCATAACACCACCAGGTATGACCCCAAAACCAAAATAAATAAATTTAGAGAAGTCATACTGGCTTGGATCCTGCCAGTATCCTTGCATCCTTAAAGTAGATATATTTGTCTTGAATAATTTGGGGGCTGATTAAAAAAACCAAATTCTTAGATACTATTTCCTCTCTTTCTAAACTTTTTTGGGAAACCCCTTACTTACAACAGTAAGAAAATGTGGCTGCAGTGTGGTAAGTGCTGAGCTTGTGTGGTAGAGGTAAGCCCAGGGTGATGTGGAGATGACTGAAGTGAAGCTATCTGCAGACAGGGTGGAGGCTGTGGCTGGTGTGGTAGTGACAGTAGTCACTGCCCACTCACTCATATTGTCAGGTCAGGTCACTTTCTGCTGCCTGTCTACTGGTTTGTATTTGGCTGGAACAGGTAGCACACCTCAGCTGAGAGCAGTGGTTCCCAGATGGCCAAGGGCTTGCTGGATGCCTCTCTCCGGCAGATCTACAGGTCTCAGAATCTCACACTAGGAGGGCACCTTTCAGAGCTTCTGACACTCCAAAGGTGGAGAACCACTGCTCTGGAAGATGGGAGCTGCAAGCACACTTGCAGACTCGAGACTATGGGTGAATGGAGATGCAGACTGACGCACTGGGCACTGCACCTGAGCGGTGAGGCCAAGCGGGGCTGGGCCAGTGTCGTGCTCTGTGTGCATGCTGAAGTGGAGACTGCTGTCTGCAGAGAGAGGTAGTAGCATGGCACCCACTGGAAGAGAGAGAATAGCCTGCACCCTGTGCTGTCCTTGGCAAGTGGAGAGTAACTGCCTCGGTTCCAGCTCCTCTCCTGAGTTAGGTTGGATGAGCGAGGGGCTGAATCTTGGTACCCATGATGAGGGACCAAAGTAAGTAAATTCCCTCTGTCCTGCTGGGATATGGGGAGCCAGAGTCAAAGATGAAGATATGGAGAGTTTCACAGGCCCATTTGTTGAGTTCTCCCTGGCTTAGGTGAGCTCCCTCCCCACTCCTCCATGGAGACAAAGACCCCCACTGGGGGCAGGGCTGCCTCCTGATGTGGAAGGAGCAAGAACCCTTTGTTCTTATTATTTTCACAAAACAAAAATAAAATGTGAGAAAACACCCAAAGAGTGGTCTCTATGCAGCCACCTACACCCCACATGGGCAACCCTAACTGTCCATGATTTTGACAGTCCAGCTTATGCATGGAATTGCCTCTGCATTCATACTGCACACGGCACCTGTCGTGTTTGAGGTGAGCTGTGTAGGATACTCAGGAGCAGGCCTGGGGGCCTCATCTGTAAGCCTCTCTCCCGGGCCTGGGAAAGCTGCTTTGGCATGCCTTTTCTTTTCTCCCATTAGAGTGCTTCCTGGGGGCAGTAGCCTGCTCCCTACTTATCCCAATGCTTGGGCATTGGAATGTGCTTAGGCCCTTCCTTCAGTCCTTTGCCCATGACTTGACTCACATTGGGATCTTGGGGCTGCAAATGGAGAACAGGGTGGAGTTGGGAAGTGGCTGGTCACTTGACTGGGGGCATGGCTCCCTGGTGCCAGGTGTCCTGTGAGAGAGCTTTGGTCAGTCTGGTTGCTCTGGTGGTATCGTAGTTAGGTCACCGCAGTGTTCCATTTGCTGTGGGAATTCAAAGAATTCGATTTTATAAGTGGAATTGCTCAAGTTGGAGATAGACATGAGTTGCCAGAGGCGCTGGGGTGGGATGGGGGGTATTGTATGATTTGATACAATGACAGCTTGCAGTTATCATTTCCTTAAGTGTGTCTTGGGTCTGAGAACATTGAATTGATTCTCTGCCGTGTCATTTACAAAAGGCCAATTGAGGTTGTGGCCTGGGACTATGGGGTGGGGTATGTAAGGAAGGGCTAGGACAACCCCTCATTTTTCGTCTTTTGTTTTTGTTTTATTTGTTTTGTTTTGTTTTCTTTTTTGGTCACACCTGGCAGTGTTCAGGGATCACTCCAGGCGGTGCTGAGGTAACCATATGTGGTGCTGCAACTGAACCTGGATTGGCCATGTGCAAGGCCAGTGTCCACCCCACTGTGTTTGTTATTTTTTTTTGCTTTTGGGGCCATACCCAGTGATGCTCAGGGATTACTCCTGGCTCTGCACTCAGGAACTACTGGAAGTGCTGGGGAGACCATATGGGATGCCGGGGATCTAACCCAGGTCAGCCACGTGCAAGGCAAGCGCCCTACCCACTGTACTATCTCTCTGGCCCCTAGCACCCCACTGTGTTAGTACTCTGGGAGCAGCATGCTGCCAAGGCCTCTACTAGTGCTGTTGTTAGTTGGAGTCCGATTTCAGAAGTGAAATTGCTCAAGCAGGGTGGACAGTGGGATATGAGTCCTACAAAAGTTAAAATAAATTTAACTTTGAATTTATATTTTTGTTTAGGCAAAAATGCAGAAAAGTCTAGTTTAGGCTTCAAACTCTAAAATCCTTTTTGACCCTTATATTAAAATATTAACATTTTATGTCTGATTTGTTGGTGTTTTGGTATATGTATTTTAAAAATATTGATTCCAGTGGAATTGTTACAGATAATCTTTTAACCATTGTCAAGTTATTCACATTAATCACGAATTACGAATCACGAAATCTCGTTGATCGTCAAGTTGCTCGAGTGGTCTCAGTAACCTCTACATTCATCCTATCCCTGAGATCTTAGAAGTCTCTCTCTTCTCGGCCTTCCCAATGATTCTGCATTGGAAGCTCTTTCAGGGTCAGCGGAATGAGATTCAGCTGGTCACTAGCTTTGGCATATGAATACACCATGGGAAGCTTGCAGGCTGTCCCATGTGGGCAGGAAACTCTCAGTAGCTTGCTAGTTTCTCCCAGAGGGAAAAGTAGATTATAAGATATACACGGCTTTTTGGCCGTGTGCTTCTGGGAGCTTGCTTTTAAGTCTCTGGATGTTGGCCATTGATGGGATTACACACACCTGGGTTCCTCTCCTGGTACCTTCATGTGTCAGGCTTGTCCGAACATGTAGAGAGGGGCCTCGAGCATGGCTGTAGCTACGTTCTGGTGGTCTTGGGCTGCAGGAGCTCTGCTCGGGGCGGGGAGGGAAGCTGGAGCCCATCCCCTGGAGGGGCCCTGGGGAAGACAGCCAGGCTTGCGGGCAAGAAACTCCCGGCACCGCCGTCGCCGTGGGAGCCACCGCGTCCGCCATCTCCCAAGGGGCAGGCGCAGCCGGGCCGCGCCATGGACCCATTTACGGAGAAGCTGCTTGAATGAACCCGTGCCAGGTGAGAGAATCTTCAGAGGAAAATGGCCGAGAGGCCCACAGCCTCTCCAAGGGCCAGGACTCAAGCCAAGCGGGCCAGTGAGCCACTGTCAGATGCGAATAACCGGCAGCGCCTCCCCCTCCCCCAAGGCGAAGAGAAATCTTGTACAAAGCCCTCGCCCTCCAAAAAGCGCTGTTCTGATGACACGAAAGTTGAAGTGTCTAATCTGGAAAATGAACAGCCTGTGGGACTGGCTCCTGTGAGACCCTGTTTCCCGAACCCCGTGTCTCCTCAGACACAGCCCAGAGCCTCCGCTCCTGCCCAGGAGCCTGCCGCCCTCGCTAGGTCGCCCGTGGGTGGGTCACCAGGCCTGGGCTCCACACTGGAAGCACCCGCCGCCTCTTCAGTGAGGACCCGGATGCAGAAACTGGCTGAAAGGAGGCGCCACTGGGACGAGAGTGATGATGTGACAGTGTCCTCAGTGGATCCACCTGAGACCTGTGTCCTCTCGGTGCCAGCAGAGGCCAGGACTGCCTCCCCTCCTTGACCGCCCCCGTGGGGGGCACAGCTGCCCCCCTTGGCAGAAGGGGCCGTCTGGCCAACTTGCTGCTACTATTTGCTCCTGGGAAGATGACATCAGTTATTCATCTGCAAAACAAAACATTCACATTAATATTTTGTGGAATTTCATTAGATCACATGGTTGAATTGGGGGAAGGATTTGGAGCTTTACTACATCAGATCCATATACCACGCATGATATATGTCAGTCATGCTCTGATTTGTGACTTCTTTTGTAGAGATGCTATTTTTTAACAAGTCTTTTAATTTTCATAATGGAACCTGTCCATTTTTTAGCTATATTAAGGGAGTATGTTACAAGTGGTTCACTTGCTCATTTGTTTTAAGGTCTATTTCTACTGATATGAAACATTCAGATGGATAATTTCAGATAACTGAATGGTAATATCTTTGACCTCTTGTTTGGCTTGCTGGTTTTGTAACTCCACAATACAGGATAATGTTCACTAGAAGTAGTATTAAGATCTTCACTTTTGCTTTCATGAAAGTTTGGTTTGCACTTTGTTAATGCTCTACTTATCTAGAGTTTTTAATTATTATGGTTTTCTCCAGAAGGAATGTACAGGAGCTTGCCTTGAACTCACCATGCCTGGTTTGGTGCCTGGCACTGCATATGGTCCTGCAAACATTGCCAGATATGATGATTCCTGAACAAGGACCAGGAGTAAACCCTAAACAGTATTTACCTGCCCCAGCTCCCTGATTATTCTGCTTTTATAAAGAATACTTCTATTTCTCATCTTGAATTGTTTTTTCTGGGTCTAGGTATTGTTCTTTTCTTGAAAGTAATACATAAGGCTTTAGCCGCAGTGCTATCAGCATCCATAGCATGCCATTCAGAGGCTTCTGACCCCTCTTGCTCTTCTCTCAATTTATCAGCACATGTATTTATCTCTCCACCATATCTATAGGCCCTGCACATGTGGACTGTGTTCCTGTGGATCATGACTGCTTTTGCAGTTCCTGCGACTATCCTCACATACCCACACAGGTGATTACGTTGCCTCTGGAAGGGTGGGCCTGTGGTCTGTAAGGCCAGTGTATCCTTCTGAGTCTGGGTGTCAAAGGGTGGGCCCTGCCCTTCTCCACTCTTGTACCTCCCCTTCCTTCCCCTAAACAGAACCCTCAAAGACACAGCTATGCTGACTTTTTGGGCTCTGCTCTTGCTGGGCAGCCCCTCTTATGCACTCTGGGAATAGCTGGCGGTGCTCTCAGTGTCCCAATGGTTTCGTCCCTCAGAGCCAGACTGGGCACTTGCTTTCTTTGCTAGGAATGTTCTTCCTTGGCCAGACAGGGGAGGTGTTAGGGAGGGACTGGTGGAGCGGCCCAAGGTGTCTCAATGTCAGAGGTGTGTGTCAGTAGGTGTTAAAGCTTCAGTAAGGGCTGTGCAGGTGGAGCTGAAGCACCTGGGACTGAACTTGGGCCAGATCTTACTACCAAAGGCTTGTTTGAGACTCAGAGATTTAATTGTTCACTTACTGGTTTTATTTTCAAAACAGAACCAGTTTTTCTCTTCAACTGAAGACAGAAGTACAAAACTCAGTAAATTAACTCATAAAATCTTAGATTTCTCTCCCTTAATATCTACTTTTTGCAACAGTTGTGATTGAGCAATAATAAAGGACTCCAGACTGCAATTCTCTTCCCAGCTTATAAGGTGTCATTATAAGACTTTTGTGAATGCATACAAGAGCGTTCTATTTGTGTGTGTGCAAGCATATTGAAAAAGTGGTAGAAAAGTGGACCATGAGATTCACACTAGAATATTTTAGTTTCCAGTGCTTCTGTGGGTGTAAAGTCAGAACTATGTTGTCAACAATCCATTTCAGGCAGGTGTGTGTGTGTGTGTGTGTGTGTGTGTGTGTGATGTCAGTGTTGGGACCCGACTTGGTCAGGCACTAAGGGGCAGAGTGATGGAATGATCAATCTTAGCCCCTTCTCTAGAACTCACCTGTACTTGGAGGTCAGACAGATTAGCCCAGGCATTGAAGAATCGGCATAAGTGCATGGAATAAGGCAACACTGAAACCCACTTGAGGAAGTGGAATTAGCAGGAACTGAGATCCTGTGCTGCCTTCCATGAGGCTGAAAGGGCTATATGAGTGTGGGGCCTACTCACCCTCACTGGCACTGGGGTAGGTGTACATAATAGGGAGTATGAGTGAGCCACCTGGCACCTTGCCAAAGGTGGAGTGCCCTCTGCCTTGCATGTGCTCTGGGCTGTTTTAACAGTCCACCAAGGTAATAAGAGTTCAGAAAAATAGCAGCATTGTCCCCTGTGCCCTAGTAAACCCTCCCACCCTGCCCCGTCTAGTTTAGCTTAGGGATTATAGGTACTATTGATCCTGTGTGCAGAAATGGGACAGACTCCAGGACACCGAGTATGTGACCCAACATCACAACATTGTTATTAGCAGAGCGTAGCTAATCCTGCAGGACTTGGGGCTGTTTACAACAGCAATCTTCTGGGCATGGTTGGAGGGAGAGGGAGAGAGAGACAGAGAGAGAGAAAAAAAAGAGATTGGGAGGGTGTGGTGGGGAGAGAGTGTGCGTGTGGGCAGAGAGAGATTCTGTGGGGGAAATTGAATGTGAGAGAGATTGGGGTGGAGGGTGTGGGAGAGATTGGGTGTGAGAGGCGTGTGTAAGAGATTCTGTATGTGGGAGAGAGATTGTATGTGGGAGAGTGTATGTGTGTGTGTTTGCAGAGAGTTCATATGTGGGGGAGAGAGTGCATGTGTGGAGAGAGATTGAGGGAGATGTATGTGGGAGAGAGTGTGGGTATGGGATAGAGACTGTGGGTGTGGAAGAGGGTGTGGATGTATGTGGGATAGATTTTGTGGGGAGTGTGTATGTGTGGAAGTGTGTGGGAGATACCATACGAGAGAAAGTGCATGTGTGGGGGAGATCGTGTTTGAGAACATATGGGGGGAGAGAGATTGTGTTTGGGAGTGTGTGTATAGATTGTGTGGGAGAGAGTGTGTATATGCATGTGTGAGAGAGATTATGTGTGGGAGAGTGTGTATGTGTATGAGAAATTGTGTGGGTGTGAAAGATGGTATGTGTGAGAGATCTTGGAAGAGTAAATGTATATGTGTGGGGGGGAGAGTATGTATATGAGAGATTTTGTATGGGAGAGAATGTATATGCATGTGAGAGAGATTGTAGGGAAGACAGATTTGTGTATGGGGGAGCCTGAGATATTTTGTGTGTTGGAGAGTGTATATGCATCTATAAGAAAGATTGTGTGTGGCAGAGTGTGTATGTGTGTGTGGGAAAAAGATTGTGCGTGTGTTAATGTGTATGTGTGTGGGGGAGATGTTATGGGAGAGTGTCTATATGTGCATGAGAGATTTTTTTGTGGGAGAGTGCATGTGTGTGGGAGAGATTGTGTGTGTTTATACATGTGAGAGTGCATTTGTCTGGAAGAGAGTGTATATGTGTGTTTGGGAGACAGATTGTGTGCATGAGAGTGTGTATGTGTGTGGGAGTGTTGAGTGACTTTACACTCTCTTTCCTTTTGGCCTGTTCCCAGAGCATTGTTGGTGCTCCAGGTAGGTGCTCCAGTCCCACATTGCTGCCCAGTCTTAAACTTATGAGACATGCATATGTCTCCTTTCGATCGCCAGGTCCCTGGGGACTGATTCACAGGCTGCTGCATCTCTCTTGTTGACTCATGCCTGGTTCCTACAGTGAGCATTTTACTTAGAGAAAATGTTGCCTCCAAAGTTCTTATCCACCAACAAACCCAAGAAGTCATGGGTCCCAGATCTATATGAGCTAGACAGTGACTTGTCTAAGGAACCAGGTATCATCATAGGAGAAGGCACAACTGACTGTGAATTCTGTCATCAGAGGTTTGGGGATTTTCTCTATGTGGAATTTGCTGGGCCTTGAAAGACCCTGACCAAACTCCAAAACCTCTGCCTAGATTGGTTGCAGCCAGAAGCTTGCTCTGAGAAGACTGTTGAGCTCTTGGTCCTTGAGCAGTACCTGACCATCCTGTTGGAAAAGATCAAGCACTGGGTACAAGCAAAAAAGCCAGAGAGTTGTGAGAGGCTTGTTACTCTGCTGGAAAATTTCAAGATGCATGAACCCGAAGGTGAGCCTTCATGGATTCTCCTGGAGCTGGCATGGTGCTGGCCTGGCCCTTTACCCACAGGATGCCAGTTGCTCCTGCTACCCTTGTTCCCTCACCAAACATGGTATTTCCAAATCTCTCCTGGGTTATAGAACTGCTGCTTTAGATTTTTATTTTTTTGCTTTTTGGGTCACACCCAGCGATGCACAGGGGTTACTTCTGACTTATGCACTCAGGAATTACCCCTGGCGGTCCTTGGGGGATGCTGGGAATTGAACCTGGGTCAGCCACGTGCAAGGCAAATGCCCTACCCGCTGTGCTATTGCTCCAGCCCCTAGAACTGCTGCTTTAGGATCCAGTACCTTAGGGTGTGTGAAGGAAAGGCAGTCTGTGTGAGGTGGGTTCCCTGGGGAACTGGGGTACCTTGTGCCCCAAACCTAGTCTCCTACTATGAATAAAGCACGAGCATGTTGTGGCCCAGAAAGTCAGACACTGCACTGATTGGAGGTGAGTGGGAGGGTTGGGCGCACGAAGATCCACTCAGCTCACTTCAACCCCGCCCTGGAGTTGGGGAGGAGGAATGTCAAGAGAATGAAGGCACGATAATGAAGTCTTAAGTTCCATGTCTGTGTCATCTCAGATGACAGCAGCAGCGATGTCCCTGGTGAAGACAGTATGAATCGGAGGGTTCCAGAGTCCCTGCCACCACGCTCCATGTACTCTCTCTGCAGTGAGTAACCCCTGGGGTCTGCCGTCCAAGGAACATGGGCTTCCAGAATCAGCTGGCACTGGGCATGCAAACTCTAGCTGTGGCTCTGGGAGCAGGGAGGGAGAATTAACTAACTGCAGCGACAGAGTGCACTGTTCTACAGAGTCCCTGAAACAAATCAGGAAAGGGCAAACCGCATCACCCTTTTGCCTCCAAAGAGGTTGGATTTGGGGAGGGTGGTATAGCTTTTACTTCCATATGATGGGTTGTGGTGACCTGTCTGTTCGGGCTTTGCAGATAAGTTGGCTGAATGTGGGCATCAGTATGTGGGGCCTGGGAAATCAGGAGAAGCACCTATAGGGAGACCCAGCTTTATAGTCAAGAGGGGCTTGTTTTGTGCCCTCCCTCGGGGTGCTCTAGAAACAGGATTCTGGGGATCAAGTTGTAGGGGGAGTTATATGGTCCCAGGGAATCAAACACCTGATTTTGTGCCTCCACCTTTGTGCAGGGTAAAAGGATGAGTTGCTCTTAGGAGAGGGGCTTCTGTGAAGGGTATCAGTGTGCAAGCTTGCTCTGACTTCTGAAGTGTCTCGATTTTTCAGGTGACCGGTATCGAAACCGAAGCCGGGATCGGGACTGGGACCAAGAATGGGACCGAAACCAGGACTGGAATCGGGAGTGGGAGTGGGAGCAGGACCGAAGGGGCAGAAGCAGAAACCTGGAGCCTCGAGACCACTGGCACCACCCCAGGCTCCCCCGAGGCAGTAAGTCCACTGCTCCCCTTCCCTGCTTCCTGCCACTAGGCCAGCCCTGACCTTGTGATTCATGGCTCCTAACTCCTTCCCCAGGACTTCCTCAGCAGGACCTTCCCCTCCCTATGGAGAGAGCACTGCCACACAGGGAACTGGTGGAGGACAAGGACGAGGTGACACCTCAGGTACGCTCCGCCTTCACTCTGCCTGGGAAGGCCTCTTTCATTTCATAGCAGAGGTGCCTTAGTTTCTCCACTTCATCCACACCCATGGCCTGGGGCCTGTCTGCTGCCCATTTGTGTCCATCCATGTAGTGGAACCCCAAGACCTGGAATGGTATGCCTCGCCCCCAGCCGGCAGGAGTAAAACAGTCCTCTGTTGTGTGAAAGCTGACATGAGCTTGGTTGGGGTGAAGCCAGCCCAGCTGTCTGCTCACTGTGTGACTTCAGACCATTTCCTTAACGAAGCTGAGCTTCGGCTTCCTCATCTCTAAAATGGGGGAACTGCCGTGGGGAGTGACATAGAATAGGAAGCAGGTATCCTTCCAGTGGCTGCACAGGGAACACCCCACAAATGATCACTGTTAGGAGGCAGTAGCACTGGCGGAAATGATTAGGAATGAAGGATGTAGGGTTTGAACTGATCCTGAGGACAGGGTGGAGGCCCACGTGTAAGCTTGCATCTCCCAAGAATTTAGGCCTTGCCGGGTCAGTCTGGGGACATGGGGACCTAGACAGTTCACATCCTGGCTCAGGGAAACTTTCAGTTTTTCAACAGAGAAGGGCATTTGGCATTGGCACAAGTACTCTTCACATAAGTATCACTTATAATTGTAATTATTCACACTACTTTCAAGGAAAAAAATCAAAGGTGTTATGAAATTCTCCCAGAGCTGTTGATACTCTCAGCACTATCTCAGAGGCACCTTCGACATCTGAGAGATGGGAGGAAGATGTGGCGTGGCACTCGGTGGTGAGGGACCCCTGGCCTCTCCACAGTCTAGACAGAGGCCCTGGGCAGAACCATAACATTGCCCAGATTGTCAAGAGGTTTGTAACAGGCCAGAAATATGGTCCTGCTGTTGGTGTTCTGTCAGCTGAGCAGAGCTCAGGCCTGTCCCCAGTGCTCCTAGATAGGAATAAAGGTGATTCCCGAGGTGGGGCAGGGAGTGGGGAGGAGTGTAGTGGTGGTGAAATGAGGTTTGAATTCTACCTTGAAAACCATTGCTTGTTCTCTGTCCCAGAGGCAATCAAGAACCCTGAGTAAGCAGAAGTGTGTGGATCTTATTGAAAGCGGAGCTTCTGCCAGTCATACTGAAAAGGGTTCAGGCTAGAGAAGGAAGGAGGGTCAGGAGTGTCCAGTATCCTGCCCAAATGTGGGGAATGTCATTGTCTCAGGGAATCTCCATAAGTTCATGGCACACTTTTTATTATTATTAAGATATCTTGAGGAAACCAAACTGACCAAAATTTTAGAAATAGAGATAAAAATATTAAGTTTGTAGAAGCTTTCAAAACTTGAATTTAAAAATATGAAGTTCTTCAATATGTATTTACTCACTCCCTCACAGTGGGCAGTGTTGGTGATGATTTTCAAATATAGGCCTATTAGTCAGGGATGCAATTTCCCTGCTCTGTGGGGAAATGAGAAGTGCCAGCTTCTTGTTTTGGGGGGTATTAGACAACTTTCTGTCTAATGTGGTGAAGGTTCTAGGCATGAATCTGTGGAGTTCAGAGGCTGGAAGGAATACAAGCATCCTCAGCTTGGTTAAGCACTAGCAGGAAACAGGAAATGCATAAGGGGTTCCACAGAAGAGAAAATTCTCCTAGTCTTTTGGTGGGACATGAGAGCATACTACTTACTACTAACAGCAGAATGGAAGGGCAAGGCTGCAGGGGATTGAAGATCAGACCCAGGACCTCATCCCTACAAGACACGTACCCTGAGCCTCATTACAGTGTAGTGAACTTTGGCTTGGGGGAAATCTATTTGCATAGTATTGCTGGACTTTAATCAGCATCACTTTTCTTTCTCTAGAACATCGTAATTAAGCATTGAATGCACACTTATTTTCCAGAGATGAGGCAGATGGAGATAAAGGTTGAAAAGTACCTCTTCCCTTTGGCAAGGCCTGTGGGATTGTTGACACCAGAGATGGTGTCCCGTGTCTGCTCTCTTACTCCTCAGTGAGGAACTCCAGTTCCCTCTATCTCCAACTGCAGAGGCATTTTCTCCTTGTCCTTTTCTTTGCTGTCACGAGCTCCTGACACAACAAAAACACAGGAGGCATGGTGAGAAACCGGAGTCCCACCTGACATCCATGGGTGGAGACCATCCCACTGTGGGAGTTGGGTGAGCCCCAACCTGTGCTTCTTGGGCTTTTTAGAGCTAATGTTACCCTAAGACTTCTCAGCTTTGCCTGGAAAGAGGTTAGTTTGTTGAGCCTATTTACTTTCTTATCATAATTTTTTTGAGCCACACCCAGCAGTGCTCAAGGCTTACTCTTATGTCTGCACTCAGAGATCACTCCTGGTGGGGCTCACAGTACCTCTGTGTAGTATTGGGAATTGAACCTGGGCTAGCTGCGTGCAAAGCAAGTGCTATTCCCACTGTGCTATATCTCCAGCTCCTGAAATGCTTGCTTTTGGTGGTATTTTCTCTTGTCTCTTTGTTGGCAGATACTCAGCAAGGCTTTCCTCTTAAATCTCAGCACCATTAGTTTCTCCCATGAAGTGGATGTGGGTCTTGGCAAACCCTTTTCCTATGGCTCTGGGAGGGACTTCCAGCAGTAGAGCTTTAGTAAAGTTAGTATTGAAAAGTCTTTATGTCATAATTTTGAAATAGAAGGTGCAGCTTCTATGTTTACAGAAAACTTGGCAGAAAATCCTCACCCACAGAATTACAAGGCAGGCTGATGCTCATCTTTCTATTTTACAGATGAATAGCCTGAGGTTCACAAAGCTTTCTATCCCCAAGGGGTACAGCTCACACATGGTGCAGTCTCTCTGGGGTGCTTGAGTTTTCTCAGGCTCCCTCACTGTCTCCCTTCTTGAATCTGTCTCTAGGCCTCGTGCTGTACTAGTAGGACTCCAACTCTCCCAAACATCAATGCTCTAGAGCAGAGAGAGAGAGAGAGAGAGAGAGAGAGAGAGAGAGAGAGCGCACTCCTGAATCATGGTAGAGTGTGACTTGGTGCTGACCTTAGAGAGCCCAGCTGCAGCCCTATTGTCTTGGACGCTGTGAGAACAGAGAGAAGCCTTGGGACTTGTTTTCTGCCATTGTCCTCTGCCCCTTGCATGTACCCTGCAGAGTGGAAAGTATCCACAGATACCCCCCACCACCCTAGGTCAAAGCTTTGCACTGCAGTTTCCACCCAAACCCTTCTCAGACCCTTTGCTCCCTTTTGCAGCTCAGCCTAATCACCACTGGTTCTCTGTACCCCACTTATTGTTTATTGTTCTCTAATCATTTCATGAGTCTTTTCTCTCCACCCAAATTATAAGCTGCATGAGGGCAAGGAATATGTGTCATGCGTCTTTTGGATCTTCCTCAGAGTATAGCGCCAAGGTAGGTACAAAGTAGGACCTTAGTCAAACTTGTCTGGATCACTCAGAGTGCCCCATGCTGTGAGCACCTCCTCCACACCTTTGTGTATGCTGTCCCCCTGCCACTAGCACTGATCCCAGTGGCGTCTACATGCTTACAGTCCTGTGCTTGCTGTTTTCAGGACATGGATGCCATGTCAAACCAGGATGATGTGGACCTGGCTGAGGATAGGGAGCCTCAGAACCCAATCCAGGACAACATGGAGAACTACAGGAAGCTTCTCTCTCTGGGTAAGCAGTCAGTGGTTGTTTCCAAGCTTTAGTCCATTAAAAGTCCATATTAACATTTATAGCCTTTAAGGGTAGGAGTCTTTGAACATTTCAAATAAGAGAGTAAAATAATGCAGTTTGTGTTTGTAAGGAATCACTTGGGGCACAGGAAGCTGGCTCAAAGGGCTGTAGTGCTGCTTTGGCTGCTGGAGGCTTGGTCTAGCCCCTCTCTGTATATGGTCCCTTGAACATCACTGAGATTGGCCCCTGAACACTGCTGGCCTCAACTCCCACAACCCCAAATTTGGTTGGGTGAAAAATATAGTTGTACGTAGCAGGGGAGATATAGAGATGGTTTTTGCCACAAGAGATAGTACTCTCTCTAGAATGAATGTGAAATTTTTAAATATATACTTAAATTCACATGCATGCTTGAATACACACACCTGATTGGATTCCCCTAGGAGACACCTATATCAAGTCACAGAAAGCCACAGGCTTGCAAATGGAAGCCTGTCCAAGAGGGATAACATCAGGCAGCAGAGCCTCCAGGAGCTCTGAGTTGGGAGAATGGGCGGGAGAACAAGTACATGCTGGGAGCAAGCCATGGTAATGAGTGCAGAGGAGGGAAAGACAGAAAGGGATGCGCTGGGTTAGAGTCTTTGTGCAGGTTTCTAGTTAAGAGTTGCCAGGATTGACTCAAGTTCACATTAGAGAGGGCTAAGGAAGGAGTGGAAAGGAAAGAGAATGCAGGTAGAAGATGCTCAGAGATCTAAATAGGGACTGCTTCCCATTTTGTGGCTCAGGAAGATGATGATACACATTTGTGGTGACAAGTCTTTGTCCTAACTTGAGTTATTCTTATGAACAGGGGTCCAGCTTGCTGAAAATGATGGCCATTCTTATATGACACAAGGCCATTCCTCAAGGTCAAAGAGAAGTGCCTATCCCAGCACCAGCCGAGGTAAGTATACACTGGGGGCCTTCACTGTCGCTGCTTGAATCAGTGAGATAGAGTCTGCACACACCAGGTTCTGGTCACAGCAATGTCACAGAAGTGCCACTGGAATGTTGCAATTAGCATAGGGACTAGGAGGACTGATGTTCAGTGTTTCTTTTCAGGTCTGAAAACTGTGTCTGAAGCCAAAAAGGCAACCCATCGGCGGGGAATTTGTGAAGATGAATCTTCCCATGGGGTGATCATGGAGAAGTTCATCAAGGACGTCTCCCGTAGCTCCAAAGCTGGAAGGGCCAGGGATTCTAACGATCGTTCACAGAGATGTCCCAGGCGGCCAGAGAACGTCTGGAAAGGCCTTTCATTCACCAAGCGGGGGTCTGTGATTCGGGAGAGGGGTTATGAGGCAAATGCCTCTGGGGGGGTAGGTTTTCATTTGAACTCAACTCTTGTTTCCAAAAAGAGAGTTACTGAGAGAAAAAGGCGCTATCAGTGTGACACAGAGGGGCAGGGCTCCACTCATGATCAGAAAGGCTATGCCAGGAAGAGACCCTTTGAATGTGGTGAAATGAGAAAAGCCATGAGTCTGGGCAGCCTTAGCTCCCCCTCCTTCACTGAGTCTCAGCCAGTTGATTTCACAGTGATGCCCTATGTGTGTGATGAGTGTGGGAGGTGTTTCAGTGTGATTTCAGAATTTGTCGAACATCAGATCATGCATACGAGAGAAAATCTCTATGAGTATGGTGAATCCTTTATTCACAGTGTGGCTGTCAGTGAAGTCCAGAAAAGGCAGGCTGGTGGGAAATGCTTTGAATGCAAGGAGTGTGGGGAGACCTTTAGCAAGAGTACTACTCTTGCTGAACATCGGGAAATTCATGCTAGAGAGCATCTTGCTAACTGTAAAGATGAGGAGTATGAGGAGCCCTTCATGCCTAGCCCCACCTTCAGTGAGCTTCAGAAAATGTATGGGAAAGACAAATTCTATGAATGCAAGGTATGTAAAGAAACCTTCCTTCATAGCTCTGCCCTGATAGAGCACCAGAAAATCCATGGCAGAGGGAATTTCTCTGATGTCAAAGATAACGAGCGCAGGGAAATCTTTAAGCCTAGCACCAGCCTTCATGAGCTTCAGAAAATGTACGGTAAAGAGAAACTGTATGAATGCCAGGTATGTGCAGAGGCCTTCCATCACAGTGCATCCTTGAAAGAGCACCAGAAGATCCATATTCGAGGAAAGTCCTTTGAAAATAAGGGCAAAGTGTGTGAGAAAACCTTCATTCCTGGTCAGAAGAGGCATCAGAAAACTTTCTCAAGAGATAAGTTCTATGGCTTTAAAGATGATGGAAATGCCTTTATGCCAAGCTCCAACCTCAGTGAGCACCTGAAAATTCTTTCTCGCAAGAACCTCTATGAAGGTAGGAGCTATGAGAAATCTGTGATTCGTAATTTGCCCTTCACTGAATCTCAGAAGAGTCATACTATTACACGACCACCCGAACATGAGGAGGAAGAGAAGGCTTTCACCATCAGTTCTAACCCTGATGAAAGCCAGAAATTTCCCATGAAAGAAAAGATCTATGAGAGGAAACCCTATGAAAGGTCTGTTATTCATAGTTTAGCCTTTGCCGAAGCTCAAAAAAGTCACAGTGCTGGGAGCCCCAGTAGGCCAAAAGCTATGGCAGAGTCTACCATTCAGAGTGCAGATGTAGCTGAGCACCAGAAAGTCTATGCTGGAGAGAATCCCTCTGAAAGAAAGACATCTGAGAGGTCGGTTATCCATAGCTTGGGAATCTTTAAATGGCCCAAAAATCGCAATGGAAATGAATTTGTTGAACATCATGAGAAGGGAGAATCCTCCATCTATGTCTCAGACTTTAATGATAAGCAACAGAAAACTCTCAGAGAAAGCCCCAATGAAGGAAGTAAGAGTAACAACTACAAAGGTTCTGTAATACACAGTGTATCCCATGTCAAATCTCAGAAAACTCTTGCTGGAGAGGGGTCCAGTGAGTTTAAGACTGATGGAGAATTGCCTGTTTCCATCTCAAATATCTGTGAACATCAGAAGGCACGTGCTAAAAAGAAAAACATCGAATGTAAGAACTATGAGATCTCTGTAATCCAGTCCCTTTGTTTTGGTGAACTAGGAGCAATTCACCCTAGAGAGAAATTCTATAAGTGTCAGGTGTGTGGGGAATCCTTTGTCCATAGCACTGACCTTACCGAGCATCAGAAGATTCATGATAGAAGGAAGCCCTCTGGAATGAAAAACTATGAACGATCTGTTATCTGCAGCTTAGCCTCTACCAGCCTGCAGACAAATTACACTGAGACCCAAGCACAGATAAGATGTTCCAAAAAGCCAGTGAGGCTGAGGTGTGCAGAGCAGCCAGTGCAGATGAGGTTTGCGGAAGCACCGGCACAGTCGAGGTGTGCAGAGCAGCCAGAGCAGTCAAGGTGTGCAAAAGTACAAGCACGTGCAAGTTGTGTAAGGAAACCAGTGCACAGCAAGTGCAGAGAGTGTGGAGAATGCTTTGCTACCATACGAGACCTTGGTGCACACCAGAAAATATATGCCCAAGAGAAAGTTCACAGGAAAAAGCTGTTTGGAGACGCTGTTAATCGGGGTACCTGCTATGATGGGTCTCGACAGAAAGAGCCTCAGCAAAAACAGCCACAACAGGAGGAGTTGTCGGAAGATGAAGAAGAGGAGGAGGCGGATGATTCAGTCTACAGTTGTAAGGACTGTGGGCTGAGTTTTGCAGATCAGGCAGACCTTAACGATCATCAGAATGTTCAGAGACATTATCTCATTAATACTTGTAAGTACAAGCAATCTGTAATTCACACCAATTCTATCAGTGAATATCAGCAAGATTCCATTGGAGAGCAGCTGTATGAATGCCCAGCTTGTGGAGAATCTTTTGTTCATAAGTCATTCCTTTTTGAGCATCAGAGAATCCATGAGCAAGATCAATTTTATAGTCAAGGAAGATATGATGAATCTTTCATGCCACCCTTGATCATTAACCCACAGAGACCTCATGCCCCACAGAAGAATCCTGCAGGGATGTTCCTTCAGTGCCAGGTATGTGGACAAGATTTTGTTCATTTCTCTGTCCTTAGTGAACATATGAGAACTCATGAGGGAGAGAATTTTCTGGAGCAGGGTGAGAGAAGGGAAGAAGCTATTGTCCCAGGCCTAGCCCTCCCTCGGTTTCAGAGAAGTCAGACTAAGGAAAGACAGTATGAGTGTAAAGCATGTGGAGAATTGATCCTTAGTCATTCAGACCTGAGGGAGCACTTGAGAGTTCATGAGAGAGATGAGCTCTATGATTATGGGGTCTCCTTTGTTTATACCTCATTTCTCACTGAGCCCCCCAAAAGAGATTTGCCATTCTATGAATGCAAGGACTGTTGCAAGTCCTTTATTCACAATACAGTCCTCACCAAACATCAGAAGCTTCATAAAGAATCCCAGGATGTAAAAACAGATATGTTGCTTCCACGAGTAGATCTGCAGATTCGGGGGTCAAATGTAGAGATTGCAGAGCAGGAAGTAAAGGCTGATAAACCCAATGGAGAAGCTGAAGGACTTGATGGAGAGGCTGCAGAACCGAACAGAGAAGCTGAACAGCCTGGTGGAAAGGTGGAACAACCCAGGGGGGATGCAAATGAGCCAGATGGTGCTGGGATTGAAGACCCAGAAAAAAGAGCTGAAGAGCCAGAGGAAGATGTGGATGAACCAGATAGTGCTGGAATTGAAGACCCAGAGGAAGAAGATGAAGATGAAGAGATTGAGATAGAAGAGCCCTCCTATGACTGTAGGGAATGTGGAGAAACCTTCACTGACAACTCAGCCCATCGTGAGCATCTGACAGCCCGCGCCAGGGTGATAGTGTGTGAGGCTGGAAGTACCTATGGGGAAAGCTCATGCTATGCTGCATCTGCTGTCAGCACCAGCACCGGGACTGGCGACAACAAGCACTTCAATTGTGATGTCTGCGGACAGCTTTTCGGTGACCATTTGTCCCTTGCTAGACACCAGAATACTCATATTGGCTGAGAACACAAGGAGAAAATGAGCGAAGCTTCCCTTAGAACTGGACCCTTACAAAACCATGGAGAATTTAAACTATCCCATAATAGTGCCCATGTATATACCCAACCCCTCAGACTGAAAAGAACCTCCAGGTGCAACTCCTTCCATTTTTGCTCTCCCCACTGGGCTCCAGTGTATGTGTGTGGGAAAGCCATAGCACCGACTCCCCCCACTGACCCTCCCACACACTCTGAGGGAGACCCTGGGAGGTCAAGACTAGAGACTGATCATCAACTGTAGACACTTCATATACTTGTCAGTAGCCTAGACCCAATGTTTCCTGAGATGTACATAGCAAAGTTTAGCCAATAGTAATCACATGTTTAGATTGAATATGCTGTATAGTTCCTAGTTCACTGTGCAGAGGTACCTTACCTGGCACTAGTTTTTTTTTGTTGTTGTTGTTGATTTTTGAGGAGGCAGAGAGCAACAATTAGAATATATTTATAAGCATTTTTAGATAGCACTTTTAGATAGTTATTCGAACCATCTATCATTTTGAGAAGTGTGTATTATTCCTTAATCTTAAAATATTCATGTAAAGGTATAGGCATAGAAGGTACAAAGAGTTAAAAAATAATTTGCTGTTTGAAAAGAAGAGTACTTTAAGCTTCCTTTCAGACATTTGGACTATATCAACACTTTGGAACCTCATGTTGTATCAGCCTTTACAATATTCCATTAGCCTTTGTGACCCAAATTGAATAGTTGCCACATTGTAGCTTGCAAATTCTTACTAGAAATATTATAAGTTTTGTTATATTTTAAGCCTTCTAGTTGTGTGTGCAGTAGTGAATTCCCCAAAGCAGAACCTTTTCCCTCTAAATCTTAGGTTTTTCCCTTTATAGAGAGTGGGTTTCATCCATCACTAGATCACTGGAGTGCCTAATGGAGGTTGGGAACCGTCAGGAGAGGTTGTTATGTGTGAATAAGGATGCAGGCTAAGGAATTGAATCATTTCAGTGTGCATGCACATGCTGCCTTAGGTGACAGTACAGTGTGGCTGTGTTCATATGTACTGCCGTAGATCACTGCACTTAGGCGCCAGGAGCTCATATCCTTCGCGCTTTCTGCCACAGAACAGATTCTTGGCATCACTTGGCTGACCCTCTAGCTAGTAGGTTTTTTTTTAATCTAAAAAATGCTTTCTTGGGGCTGGAGAGATAGCACAGCGGGTAGGGCGTTTGCCTTGCACGCGGCCGACCCGGGTTCAAATCCCAGCATCCCATATGGTCCCCTGAGCACGGCCGGGGTGATTCCTGAGTACAGAGCCAGGGGTATCCCCTGTGCATCGCCAGGTGTGACCCAAAAAGCAAAAAAAAAAATAAAATAAAATAAAATAAAATAAAAAATGCTTTCTTTTTAGTCACCCCAAGCTTAACATGGACTCAGGTTCCCCAGCAGCCTTAATTTGTTCCATTCTCATCTGTCCCTGGTGCCGTCAGTCTTCCCAAGTATTTTGAGCCATTTGTTAGTGTGTGTTTTCCTTTAACCAGAAACTGACCTCATGGCTCGAGGCTCCTGTGTCCTGTCCTGTGTGCTACCTCTGCTTCTTTTGCTCCCCTTCCTATTCCATCATAACTGTTAGGAGATTTCTTTTGCTTTTAGTTGACTGGGAAAAAAAAAACTTAAAAAAAAAAAAGCAGATCTGTTATAGTGGTTGGAAGAACAGACAATTAAAACAAGCAGAATTAAATCACCTGCTGGAGGATGTATCTTACCTTGCTACTGAGGTCAGCACAGTAAGAACCCCAGGGGGAGTGTCCACAGCAAGAAATGCCAATATTTAGCAGAGAAGATGAATTGGAAATGAGTAAACCAAAGAAGGGGATACTGCTGCATCTCGGACCAGGGGAATGAGGAAGCAGGCGGGATGCCAGCAGAGGGGCTGGAAGGCTAGTCTGCTGACATGAAGCTTAGCGGGGTGTTCTTAGGTATTTTATACCAGTGCTTCTCAACCTTTTTCCAACTAGCCCCGCAAACACACCTTTTTTCCTGCCCCCCCAGGTTGAGAAGCACTGGTTTAGAAGAAAACCCAGTGTTTAGGTGAGGGCCAGCTGCATAGCGAAACCCAAGGTTGGAATGGACAGGAGAAAACAGGAGCAGTGAGGCACTTTGTCAGAGCACCCTCGGAATGGGTACCAATGTGCATGCCATCATGGTGAGCTGGGGCTCATGCAGTCGGGCAGTATTCATTGGTAGAACCTTTCTGGAGAACAACATGCCAAATGTCAGGGTGTCCATTTCAACCTTATGTTAGAAAAAAGTAAGAATAATTTCAATGCCAAACAATAAGGCAATAATAAAGAACTTGGATATCCATGAAGTTGTATGCAGCTGTTTAAAAGTGATAATTATGAAAGGTTGTGTAATAACAGGAGATATATTTACAAAATATTAAGTGGAAAAAAACAGGATTCAGAATTATATTTATACTACAATTATAACTGTTAAAAATGTATACTTATAGTCAAAAGCTGTTGTGTTGTAGACTTATAGTGGAGCATTATTTTCTTATGTTGAATGTTCTTTATGATAGTGTTACTAAAATTTATAATCACATTTCCTATTGTGAACATAATTTGAATTCATTAGATACTTAAAAAATAAAGAAAACTGGAGGAAAAGAATTCATATTTCTAGATTCCCACCATCCAAAGATAAGTATACTCTTCATCACTTGTATTACTTGTCATCCCGTTGCTCATTGATTTGCTTGAATGGGCGCCAGTAATGTCTCTATTCATCCGTGTTGCGTGCTAGTGTAGCCCAGTGGCATCTGCTCGCTCCAGGAACTCGAAGAGCATCAAATCGTTGGTTCAGGGTCTTGATGAAGAAGTCTGACCATCTCGTAGGTGGGAAGCCAGGCATTCTTTTGACGTCCCATGGAATCCAGTCGGTAACAGCTCTAGTCCAATGGTCATCTCCAAATCGCATTACGTGTTCAGCCCATCTGATTTTCGACGAAGGCAGGTGCATGTTTGTCAGCGTGCAGACACTCTTCATATTCTTGTTTATTCTTGCTTCTGTGCACAGCTTTATGATTGTAACCATGTCAAATAGTATATTCAAATAGCTGTTTTGTGGCCTTTGTGAGGTTATGGTTAAACATTTGCATTGTAATGTTTTTGAAGATTCCTCATGATTATGCTTGTTTCTATTACAAGTATAATACAGACCCAGTGGGAAAATATTGGAGAATAGGAGTAAATTAGAAAAGGTTTAAAAAGTTACCCATATTCCCAGCACCCAGCACCTAGCACCTACTGCTAACATCCTGGTATACTTCCTCCATCGTGATTCAGTGCACATGTTTGTGACTGTAACATTGCTAAATCAATAAATGGAAAAAGGGAATTAAAAATAGTGTTGTCATAAAATTATGGTTAAATATTTTATCTCAAATTCTTGGATCTTTAATGTTTCAGTATTAAATTTTGTGCATGTACTTCCCCATAATAATTCTACTCCATTCTACTCACCAAACTTGGAGAAATTCAGTAATGTGAAAGAAAAAATAATTTACTTATCTTCTGAACATCAAACTGTTGTTAACATCTTGATCTGTGCCTGGATCTGATGGTTAGGATGATAATGATAAATATTCGTAGAATTGAAGAGGGGAAGAAATGTGGAAAACAATTTTGAAATGGTGTGGCTGTGTGGGATTATGGTTGATAGTTTGTCCTCTTTTTCTTGATTGGTCTTATAGTGTTTTGGTAACCCATCTTTGCTACATATATTTCCATTATAAACAAATACATGTTTATTATAGAAAGTTTGAAGTTACAGATACATAGAAGAAAAACTCACCCATATTTTCACCATCCAAAGACTAATTAACATCTTAATATATTTTGTTTTTATGCACAGATTTTTTTAAATATGGTTGTGGTGATTCTATCTGTAACTGTCAATAAAAATTAAGTTTAAAATAAACAGTACTTAATGGTTTTTGTCTATCTCAAATGTTTAGAGTTGTTAAATATAGTTTATTAAAATTATAAGTGAAAAAATTCAGTGCCCCCTTTAACCTTTAAGTTTGCTTACAGATTCTTTATGTTTATTGTATTATCATTCTAAGCATTTTTAATACTATCTGATTCTGCATTTTTTAAACAGTTATAAAATTTTGACATTTCGATAGTGTTTTTAAACAACCACAAGTATATTTAAGTTACTTGATTTATTTTAAATACTAATCATTTAAATAGAAGATTCAGATAAGCACAAGCAATAACAATATCTTTACATTAAAATGTTACTATTTTGATTTGGAACAGATTTCTAGACCTATTCTACTTCCCCCTTTTCAGAAAGGAAAAATCTACAATAATACAGTGGGTAGGGTACTTGTTTGCACCTGTCCAACCTGAGTTCAATTTCTGGCACCCCATATGATCCATGAAGCCCTCTAGGAGTGATCCCTGAGTGCAGAACTGGGAATAAGTCCTGAACACTGGTGGGTGTGGCCCCCCAACGTAAAAAAGAAAAATCCAGAAACTTACTTTCTAAGCCAACAGGTAGATAGTACCCCCACCCCCCAATTGCACAAGAGGTTTGTCCCTCATCACTAGAGTGCCCCCTGCTCAGGGAGACACCACTTTAGAATTTAATGGTTTGTTTCTAATTCCTGTTTTTAAAGGGGTTTTGTCAGGGTAATATTTCCCTTCATCCTTTTTTTCCAACCTGAATTTGCCACTAGAAACTGCCTTTTGGCCCTGATGAATTGGGATGTAATTTCCTAGTTTAATTGTAAATCCATAGTGACTAGAGCTTTTTCAGCCAATTTGCTAACTGGATCACTGGGTTGTACCATACTTAGACTTGCTGATTTTTCACTCCCATGACTCAGAAGAGATGATTTATACTAATACCCCTATTGAAACCCTTTGCATGTTGGGGGACTGGACTGTGTACTTAAGGTAGAGATGTGTGAACAAGAGAGAGACAATTCAGGAGGTAAGGCACTTGATTTTCATCCTGCTGACCCCACTTTGGATTCCCAGAACCCCATATGGTCTATCAACATCACCAGAGGTTGCTTCTGAGCAGAGAAGGAATAGCCTCCAGTACCACCAGATTTGGCTGCCCCAGTCTCTTGGTACCACTCAACACATGCAAATTCCATAGTGCTTTTCTCGTCCAAAGGCCAGGCCAGGTGTTCTATTGGACTTCCAAGTAGGACACAGGGAAGCTGTTCCAGTGACAGTGCTGACCACTTTTCTTGTTGTAGTGGTGGCCAAAGCTGCCCTGCTAACCTCCTTCTAACCTTATTCTGCCTTCAATTTCTCTGAACAGTTCAGTATCCTGCCAATCTGTTCATTAATCAACTGCTTTACTTCACCAGTTATTTATAACCCCAGAGATCTCTAACCAATAAATTGATAATTCTCTAACCAGAGAAATGAGGTCCTCAGCCTGGAGGGAAACAGTGGGGAGACCCAAGCCAAGTAGCACTTAGGGGCATATTCATTGCAATCCAGGCTATGAATAAGAAAAAGCTCAAATAAATAACCAGCTCCCAAAACTAGAAAAAGAATAACAAATGATTCCTAATGTAATGAAGGAAATAATAGAAATTAGAGCAGAAATCAAGAAAACAATACAAAGGTGAAGGAAACCAGGAGCTGTTTTTTTCAAAAGAAGAAACAAAAGTGACTTAACTATATTCAGAAAGGAAAATAAAAAAGAAAACCCAAACAAATCAAATAAGGTTATTAAAGGAGAAAAATTCTAACAGATATCTCAGAAATACAAAGGATTATGAGATTACCGTGAACAACTTTCCGCCACTGAATTGGAGAACTTAAAAGTGGATGCATTTTAGATCATAACAACCTCGGAAGACTGAATCAGGAAATAAAAGATCTCAACAGTCCAATCATTAGTAAGGAAACAGTCCATGAAAACCTCCCCAAGAACTAGGTAGGTCCAGATGAGTTAGTTCTATCAAATTTTCAAAGACATACTACCTATACCCCTCAAGTCCATCCAGATCAAAGAAAAGGGTATCTTGGGGCTGAAAGAGAGAGTAGAGCAGGCAGTAGACTTGCCTTTCACAGAGTTGATCCCTGACATCCTGTATGGTTACCAAAGCACTGCCATGAGTGATAACTAATCACAGAGATAGGAGTAAGCCCTGAACCCCACTGGGTGTGACCCCCAAACAAAAAACCTTTCCAATAGCTTCTATTAAGCCAATATTGTCCTAATACCAAAAGAAGGCAGAAATAATTACTAAAAAGAAATAAAAGAAAACTAAACTATGGGCCAATATCCCTGTTGAACAATGATCCTCAAGGAAATCATAGCTAACCAAATCCAACAATATGTCAAAAGGATTATGCACCATGATCAAGTGAGACTTATTTCAGGTATACAAGGATGATTCAAAATGTGCAAATGAATAATGTAATATGCCTATTTAAAAAAGGGAAATAAAAAACATCAGTAGATGCAGAGAAAACTTTTGGCAAGTTTCAACATATTCTAATTAAAAACAAAACAGATGGAAAGATTGGACCCTTGGGGTCAGACCGACAGTACAGTGGGTAACTTGCCTTGTATGTACTGACCCAGGTTCATCCCTTGGCTTCCCATATGGTCCCCAGAGCCTGCCAGGACTAAGTCCTGACCACAGTCAGCTGTGTCTCCAAATAAAACTTTTATCTGGAATAAAGGTAGAATGTCAGATCAGTGGAATAGAACTGGGAGCCAGAGATAAATCCTTAGATACATGGACAGTTAATCTGCAGCAATGGGTCTGCCACATTAAGTGGAGCAAGGAACATATCTCCAGCAATTGGAATTGGGAAGGCTGAACAGCCACAAATAAAAACACCTCCTCTCACCTCTCATACTATACACATGCAAAAAATTCTCAGTGGACTAAAGACCTCCAGATTAGATCAGAATCCATAAAACACATTGAGGAAACAGACAAAACTCTCTAGGATTTGGATCTAAGAAATATGGTCAAGGATTTGATTCTGTTGGCAAAACAAACAAAAAACCAAATGGAACTAATCAAAGAAAGAGGCGTTTGTATGGCAGAAGGAGCTTGGGCTAAAATTAAAAGACACAAGGGGGAGAAAATGATTGTACACTAAACATTAGATAAAGAGCTAATATACAAAATTTATAAAGCACACACAAATCCTAGCAACAACAAAATAATAACCACACTAAAAATTGCGGAGAAGCAACAAATAGAACTTTCATCCAAAGACATGTAGATGATCAGTAGCACATAAAAAGGTACTCATCATCGCTTATTTGCTTATTATCAAGGAACTGCAAATCAAAACCATAATGAGATATCATCTCGGTGAGAATAAACCCAAGAGACTGGAAACAACCAGTGATGACAGGGATATGGTCAAAAAGGAACATGGCAGTAATGTCATCTGGTTCAGCCTGTATGGAAAACAGCATGGAAACTTCTCTCCAGAATTAAGAACCGAGCATCCATATGACCCTGCAGTTCCACTTCTTCAAAGCTTTCCTTTGAAAAGATCTGTGCACAACTGCATTCACTGCAGCACTTAGTACACAAGTCAGAATATGGAAACAACTCAAATGTTCCATGACAGTTGAGTGGATAAAGAAGTCGCTGGGTATTCTCAAGCAGGAATATCACTCAACTGGAAGAAAAGATGAAACTCAGCGGGTTGTATCAACTTAGTTCTGGAGGGTATCATGATGCGAAATAGAGTTGGAGGGAGAAAGGCAAACACCGTGATCGCATTCATCTGGCATAAAAGAAAGGCAGTAGACAGTATGAAGCTGACAAGCCCGATTACACATCTGAGATTACAGAGCGCAGAGCAGAGGGGAGGGGCGTCCATTCCTTGCATGCAGGCGGATTTTATTGTTTTACTGATTTGCCACTGACCCACTCCAAGGCGCCAAAAATAAAAACTCCTTTTAAAGAGTTTCTTTTTTTAATAAATGCCAATACCGCTTTTAAACTTAACAAAATTTCTTAATATTGGCAAAGACCCTGTGTTTTAACTTCTCCAACAGTTTTGTTTTGTTTGGGGGCCACAACCGGCAAGGCTCAGGGCTTACTCTTGGCTTTGTACCCAGGAGTCACTCCTGGCGGGCGCAGGGGACCATATGGGACGATGGAGGTCGAACATGGGTCTGCCATTTGCAAGGTAAATGCCTTATCCGCTGTCCTATCGCTCTGGCCTAAGGAACAAACTTTCTAAAAGTACTTCCAACTCTGACCTCTAAGCAGCTTAGCCCGTGCTAGTGTTGTTTAACCACCGGATTGTTTTGGTTTTTTTTTTTTTTTTTTTTGGCTTTTCCTTTGCCTGGACCGCGGTGTGGGCCGGGATGGGCTTCGAGGGATGATGGAAGTTTGGGGAGGTGTCTGGGGACCTCTCGAACCTCAGCCACCTGCCAGGAAGTGGACTACAGGACGTGGCTGCCCCTAGGCAAACGCCCCTCCCTTCGCAGAAACTGTCGTGGGGCCAGAGGAAGGGGCCGGCGCCCCCTCCTCTGACCTCCCAGGAGCCCCGCGCTAGCCCCTGGCGTCGCCTCCGGCGCTCTCGGGACTACATTTCCCGGCAGTGCCCGGGACGCGAGCCCCTTGGCGGATACGCCGAACCTCCGAGGGGCCTTCTGGGAGCGGTAGTTCGGCGGGCGGTGCTGGACGCGCTTGGGACCGGGTTTGAATTCAGGCCACTAGCATTGGGCCGGGACAAGCCTGCGTGTGCCGCCAGGGGGGCGCTCCGCGGCGCCTCACTGACTGGCGGACTGACTGGTGGTGAGAGGGCGGGCCGGGTCCGCCTCCCTGTCAGCGCGAGGCGGCGGGTCCGGAGGCGGCGAGCGGCGCGGAGTGAGCTCTGGCGAGCGGCTGGTGAGTGCGGAGCCGTGTCCCGGGCGGGCGGTTTTTTGGGGATCCGGCCCGCCACCCTTGGTCCCCCACCGTAGCCCAGTCCCGGCAGATGAGCCGAAGGGTCAGTGCTGCGGTATCTGAGAGGATGCACGCCTGTGTGAGCGTGCGGGGTGGCGCCCACGTGGCACCGTGTGTGCATGCATCTGTATGTGCGTGTTCGTGTGTGTGCACATCTGTGTGCGTGCAGCCGGCATTCTGGGTGTGGCGGGGGCTGCAGAAATCTGAACCGCCGGCAGGCTGTATGTGTGGGACCGAGCTGGTGCGTGGGTGCATGCATTTGTGCGTTTAAGCACGCTCTTCACGCAAGGGCGCGCCTGTGTCCCCGTCCCCGTGTTCTCATATCTGTGTCTTATGTCCCTGCTTCCCCATGTCTGCCCCGTGTCTCCGTGTCCCCATGTACCCTTGTCTGTGGGAAAGGTGCAGAGGTGACTCTGCTGTGGAGTGGCTGCGGGAAGGAGGAGATCGGGGCGCCTCCTACCTGTGGTCCACGTGGGGTGCCCCTCTGAGCCTTGGAGAGCCAGGATTTCTCAGTGCCTTCAGAGAGGAGCCTGGAGGTAGAGACCCTCTTGTGTGTGGGGGAGAATGGGGAGGTGGCGAGGACGGGGGCTCTCTTCAGGACTAACTTGGTCCATTTGAGAAATCAGAAGTGTCAGACCTGGGGCTGGATAGTCTGATAGGGGAGATTGGGCCCTCAGAGGGCTCCCAGATTCTGGAAAGGACAGATGCCCAGTGTCTTTGGCCAACCTGGGTCCAGGAAAGGGTCAGGATGATTTGGCGTCTGGGGTGTGGAGCTGCAGAGAGCCCCTTGGGAGGCCTCTGTGGGTCTGAAGAGGCTCCGTGAAACTAAGCGAGAAGAGTGGGGGGCTTATGGAAGAGCCTGTGGTCTCCAACATAAGGTGGGCACTGGTGTCAGGCTGAGAGCCCCCCTCCCCCCAACCCCTGAGTTGGGGGGGGGGGCTGTGGGTATGTGCATGTCCCGTATCTGAGCCCCATGAGGCTTTGCTCCTGTGTAGGGGGTTGACACGTAGGCGTCATTGTCTCTGGGGGCCATTATAGTTTGTGAGTCTGAGTTGAGTGTGTGTCTGTGGGCGCATGTTTGGGGTCTGCGTGCAGACGATCCAGGGAGCCCCTGCCGGGTGTCCAGACTGTGCAGGAAACAGAGCTGAATTTTTCTTCCCTGGAGCTGCAGCAGCACCCCAGGGAGGGGCGGGAGAAGCTGGCGGGAGGGTTGGGGGTGGGAGCCCTGAACCCAGCCTCTCCCCATAAATCTACACTCAGTGTCAGGGCGTTTTCTTCTTGTCCCTGCGCTCGCTCCTGCGGCCGCCCGTGTGCAGTGGCCTCCGCGCGTTGGACGGAGACGGACGCTTTAGGCAGAGCTCAGTCTCCTGCCATGGGGCACAAGGTAAGGGGCGGGGGTGAGGGCGGGAGGTAGGGGGGGGCACCTCACAACTCAGCTCTAGGCCTCCCCTGTCCAGAATAGCAACTCTCCGAGCAGTGGCAAAGCCAGGAAGCCTCTATACCAGACTACTGTTCTAGCAGGCTCTGCCCCACAGCTGCCTCTAGTGGGCTCAGACAGACTGGCCTGGCTCTGGCCCTGCCCCTACTCACAGGGGCGCCCCAAGACCAGGGTAGGAGCTACGTGGCAGAGCCCTGCTCAGAATCTCACACTATTGCCAGCTGGTCTCTGCTATTAGGAGTCGGTCACCCCACAAATTGTCCTTCAAAGCAAGGCTGTGGATGACAGAAATGGTGTAGGGGAAGGCACTAGCCTTATACGTGGCCCATTTGGGTTCAGTCTTGATGCCCTATAGCCCCCAAGCTCCACCAGGAGTGACCCTTGAGCGCAGAGCCAGGAGTCATCCCTCAGCACAGCTGGGTGTGGCCCCAAAACTAAACAACAAACAAGAGACTGGGTGGAAGGTGGATTTAGGGTCCTCTTCCAGACAGCAGATCCTTGCCAAGGGGTGCCCCTGCCCAGTCTGTGCTAGTGCTGCATGCAGAAAGGGGCACCCAGACTGGGGGCTGCTCTCAAGTCCCCTGGTTCTCCCATTCACAGAAACAGTCTTCAGGGCACAGAAAGCTGCACCCAAAAACTGTGGAGGGCAGGGACACCGCCTCGGCAAGGAGAAACCGTCAGTCCAGAGGAGGTAAGAGATGAGGCCAGTGGTGGACTAAGCCAGGGAGACCCTGTTGGCCCCTGGACATGGTCAGCCTCAGGGCCCAGGAAAGCGGCTGCTGCCCCGCCTGCTGACCCCTGGGTCTCCTGCAGGCAGCTCTGCCGCTGGCCTGGTTATCCTGGTGGTCAAGGAATTTACTCTTTCCAGGAAGCTGCCATGATGGTCGGGAGGTTCCTGTGGCCACACCCATGTGGCACCCAGCCAGCATCCAAGCCACTTTTCCTGTCCCTGACAAAGCCCCTCAGGCCTGGCTGCCCACCATGCTATCTACCAGGGTCCTGTGTGGGAAGGGCTGTTGCCAATGCCAAATTTTAAAATAGAGAAACAGCTTTCTGTGGGAGTGTTGACAATCACCCGTGTCAGTCAACGCGGAAGAAAAATGTTCCAAATCCTGACCCTCCCGGCCTGTTGCCCCCACACAGGCCTGGATGCAAGGAATAGGGCGGGAGCAGAGAGAGAGTGAAGAAAGTGTCTGTTTCTTTCTCTGTGTCTATGTGTTTGTGTCTGTGTCTGTGAGTGTGTCTGTATGTCTGTGAGTCTATGTGTGTCTGAGAGTTTGTGTGTGTCTGTGTGTTTGTATGTCTGGGAGCATATCTGAGTATATCTGTGTGTATTTGTGTGTCTGTGAGTGTGTATGAGTATGTGTGTCTATGAGTGTCTGTGTGTATGTCTCTGTGTTTGTGTGCTTATATGTCTGAGTGTGTATCTGTGTGTTTGTGTGTCTGTGTGTTTGTGTCTGAGTGTGTGTCTGTGTGTTTGCGTATCTGGGTGTATGTGAGTGTGTCTGAGTGTGTGTGTCTCTGTGTCTCTGTGTTTGTGTGTCTGAGCATGTGTGTCTGTGAGTATGTCTGGGTGTGTGTCTGAGTGTGTGTCTGTGTGTTTGTGTGTCTATATGTCTGTGTGTCTGTGTGTTTGTGTGTCTGTATGTCTGTGTGTCTGGGTGTATGTGAATGTATCTGAGTGTGTGTGTGTGAGTGTGTCTGTGTCTCTGTGTTTGTGTGTCTGAGTATGTGTGTCTGTGAGTGTGTGTGGGTGTGTGTCTGAGTGTGTCTGAGTGTGTGTGCCTGAGTGTGTATGTTGTGCATGTGTCTGTGTGTCTGCATGTGTGTGTATGTGTCTGTGCAGGAGGCCTTGGGGAGGGCTCTGGAGCTTGTGGACTCACTGCCCCTTGTCCCTTTGTCCCTTTGGGCTCTCAGGGGTTCCAGGCACCTCGGGTCCTGTTCTGTCTTAACATCGCCAGGGTCTGCATGCAGGACCCCCATCTGCTTCAGTCATGGCCCCCCTGAGTGGCTGAGCCAAAGCTGTGCCCCAGCCCAGGATTCGGGGGCATCTTTATGCCCCTGAATTGTCTTTGTGCATGTGGACCCTGGTAGTTGCAGACACTGCTGTGGACCATCTCCTCCTGGGAGACGACAGTTTACTGGTTTTGCTTCCTGACCATAGCCTGGTATTGTGGCTCCAACTCACCACTGACCAACAGCCCTTCTTCTTCCTGCTCTGACCTGTGTCAGTGCTGTGTGTGTGCCTGTATGCCAGATGTGGTGATGTGTACATGGACTGGCATGTGCATGGGATGGCACATACATGGGACTTGTGTGTGCACGGGACAGTGTGTACATGAGAGTGTGTATATAGGACTATGTGTCTATGAAATTATGTATATATGGGACTGTGTATGCATGGAAGGGTTTGTACATGGGACTGTATGTACATGGGATGGTGGGTACATGGGACAGCATGCGCCCATTAACCCTTGCATATATGTGCACAAACATATGTGTGTGAGTGACAGCAAGAGGTGCCTGAGTCTGGGTGGCAGTTCCCCCTCCTATGTTCAGGAAGTCTCCATTGGTGGTCTGGGGCTATCAAGCAGAGCCCAGAAAGAGCTCAGTGGGACTCTGACTTGGACCACACAGTGGTATGGATGCATATAAACATTTAACTCCATGGCTTAATCATTGCTTAAACACATGTGAGTTAATGTGTTTCTTTGTGTTTATAGAAACTCATTTGGTTATTCTATAAATTGATTGATGATGAGCTTAAGCAGGTACAGAAGAAGTGGCGAAGGCGCTGAAGAGCTAGTGCAGGGGCTGAGGTGCATGTCTTGCTGGTTTGATTCCCCATCACCTCATGGTCCCCTGAGTCAGCCAGATATGGCCCTGGCAGTTTCTGGGACAAGCCAAAAGCCCCAGCAGCCCCTCACTGACGTTTGCTGGAGGGAAGCCCCAGACCCCTGAACACCACTGGGGAGGCCCAAGAAAGAGCCCAACAGAAAGCCACAAGAGTGGTGTGAAATCTATTAAGGGGTTTTGTTTCTCAGACATCCACCTGGTGGACATCCATGGGGTGATGTCCACGGATTTTTCCTGGCCGCTGCATGTGGATTTGGTGTCAGAGTGAAAAGGCCAGTGTTGGTGCCAGCTGCAGTCGAACTAGAGTGGCGGGTTTCAGCCAAGGAGCTAATTGAGCTGAAATGCAATCAAAGGCCAGAGACAGGCAGATGGAGGGAGAGAAGCTGGGATAAGCAGGGCAGCCGCCTCTGTATGGCCTCTGCATGGCCTCTGTATGGGGCACTCCTCTGGGTGTTGGAACTGAGAAACGGCCTGCTGGAATATGCTCCAGCCCCATGGGGATCTGATTGTTGGACTTGTCCTCAAGGCTTCTTTTCTCACAGCACTGTCCTCTCAGGACCCCACTCAATCACCCAGCAGGCTCAACACCAAGAGGGGCAGGATCCCTGCCGCACCATTGCCGGCCTGGATGAAGGTAACCCCCTGTACCCTCCATGGACCCGACGTTCTGAGTACTGCTGTCCGGGGTGGGGGTTGGGGGCCACATCATCTGCCACATTCTCTGCCCACCACAGACCCTCAGGTGATTAGGAGCCCCTTGCCTCCCCCAGTCCCCTACCTAATATCATCACCCATATCTTCCACATCCTGAGAGTGATGATTGTCCTGGGCTGCTGCCCTTTATTCTGCCTCCTCTTATCCCAATTCCTCTTCCAGGAAGTCCCCTTGTTACTCCCTCCACATTACCCCCAGCCCCTCCCCTTCTTCATTTTCTTCAGAACAATCACCCAATAGCTGACAGCATTCCATCTGTTCGTGCTTTCTCCTCTACTAGACCAGTCTGCCAGGAAGGAGCCTTGCCTGCCATTTACTGTGTGATTTCCCCTTGCACCTGACACCCTTTGCAACAGGGAATGAATGATAGACACCATATATATCCACCTCACAGGAGAGAGAGAGGCTGATGTAGTACAGGCCCTCAAAGCCCTCAAAGCTTCAGTGCTTTGTTCCTGGAACTACATCCCCTTTCTGCTGACACCCTCCTTTTCTCTCTACCTGCCCCTTTATTTTCCCAGCACTTTAGCTGGAGCTGCTTCTACCTCTTCAACCAGCTAGTCACCAGCTATGTCCCTGATTAATTAGAACATGCACTGCCCAGGACCACAGTGATTGGTTCAGGGCAGGGCATGCAACTCAGCCATGGCCAATGAGACTGTTCTGAGACTTAGGCTTCATGATCACCATGCAGGAAGGAGGTCCTACTGTCCAACTAGGGAGAGGGTGTTGGCAGAAGGACCTGGGGACCCCACTTTGCACCTTGGAGCCTCCTCACCCACCAGCTTCTGCTCAGGATG
This sequence comes from Sorex araneus, assembly GCF_027595985.1. Taxonomy (NCBI): domain Eukaryota; kingdom Metazoa; phylum Chordata; class Mammalia; order Eulipotyphla; family Soricidae; genus Sorex; species Sorex araneus. The sequence continues at coordinate 56,482,941 of NC_073309.1, read as the reverse complement.
CCTGATGACAAAAACATCTTCTTCTAATGCTAGCAAAAATCTCAGGGAGGCTCTTTTTATTGGAAAATAGCTTAAAACTCACAGGAGTAGTGCAAAGATCACCCAGGTTCAACAACTGTTGACACGTCTGTTTGCATGTTCTCATATATATGATATGGAATGATATATGATAAAATTGACATGTAAATTATGAAACAGAATATTAATAGTATCTAATTTTAATGTCTTAAGGAGCTGATCAATAAATACAGTCTGTGAACAACAGTGCATTCTCTCCAACTCCCCTGTTACATTCCTCACCTCTCCAGCCAGTCTGGTCTCCTTGGAAAGGTTGTGCTCACCTCTGCCTCTGAAACTCGAGCTCCCACACCTCCCTTTCCTGCCACCCGCTTTCCACTCTGCTGCTGTGTAGGTGCCACTATTCATTTGGCACCCCTCCTTCAGCCCGTGCTCCCATGCACTTAGTTTTCATCTCTTTAATCTCAAAAAGCTCTTCAACCTTTTATTGAGGGCACTGACTTTTATGTTTTTGTTTTTGAGCCCACCCACCAATGCTCAGGGTTTACTCCTGGGCTTATATTCAAGAATCTCTTCTGATGGTCTCTGGAGACCATACGGGGTGCCGGGAATTGAACCCGAGTTGGCTGCATGCAAGGTAAGCGCCCTCCCCACAGTACTATCGCTCTAGCCTGGCACTGACTTTGTTTTGCTTTTTTTGGTCGCACCTGGAGATGCTCAGGGGTTACTCCTGCTCTGCGCTCAGGAATTTCTCCTGGCAGTGCTCGGGGGGACCGTATGGGATGCAGAGGATCGAACCCAGGTTGGCCGCATGCAAAGCAAATGCCCTGCCCTACCTGCTGTACTATCATTCCAGCACTGACATTTTTAAAGACTAGAGTCACATCCCGCCTAATTTGGGGGTCCTCTAGGGCTGTTTTTACATGAGTGTTTACCTAATGCCATCCAGAATGTTACCAGTCAAGATTCTTACCCATGTTCTCCACTGACTTATTGTATGTCTCCACTCACTGCCCCACATCACTAAGGAAAAAAACTTGTCATGAAAATAACCTAAGAGCAGGGGAAATTATGATTGACCCATGTGGAGTCTTTGTTCACCACTGAGTCAATAATTCACCAGGGATAGCTCATGGCATGAGGTCAAATGCCAGGAAAGGAGGGAGCAGGCCTGTGATTGGCTGACTTGGGTCACATGACATGGAAATCTGGGAAACTGGTCTCTGATTGATCTGGCTTGGGTCCATACCACAGAAGGATTGATTGAATTGTAGAACAAACACTGGGATGATGCTGAGGTTCTCAGTCCTGGCACACACTTTAAGCCACCAGCCTGTGCTGGTATCTGGAGTGAGATTGTCCGGGCATCTAGGGAATAGGGACCAGAGATGCAGTCAGCATCTCCCCTGCTGGGGACAGCACCCCACAACCCCATGAAGTCACAGTCAGAAGTAGGAGGTTGCATTTCCCTGGGGAAACTCAGGCTGATTGGTGGGCTCAATTCCTGCTGCTTATAGCAGTGATCGAAGTTTGGTCCAGGACCAGTTCCTGAATGCCCCTGAGCCTCAGTGTCCATGACTGCCTATGAAGGGTATGTGACTTGCACATGTGCCTCTTTATGTAAGTGACTGACATAGTCACTTTGCAACACAAAGGCTGGACTTTTGTGTTCGTTCATTCAGAACTTCGAGTACACACTTCCACTCCTGAATCCCCAAGTCCCACCACCTCTGCCTCTGCTTCCTTATGTTCAGTAGAGAAAAACATGAAGAACTAGCTCTGAGGGATAAAGGAAACCCTCCCCACCATTCATGCCCAGAACTAGCCATTAGCTAGAATACTAGTCTTATTGAGCCTCCTGTGTGCTGGCACTTTGTCCTGGAAAGGACATACTCACTTTTGGGAAGAAGCACCACCTTCAGAACTGAGACAAAAGTGAAAAGAGTAACTGAGTTTCTCAAGCACCCTCACCGTGAGAGACCCTGCTCTGGGATTACCCTTATACTTTGCACACACTCCCTCCCACCCAGACATTTATGCCCATTTTATGGATGTGGAACTGGAAGAAGGGGACGACTTCTTGCTCCTCCCTGATTAGAATCAAGCCTGGGTGGGCTTGTCCCTAGGCCCCAGCTGTCTACCCAGTGGCTGACGTTCTCTCCTTTGTTATCTTTTCTCTCCTTTAAGCTGTCCCATGTTCTTCGGCTTTCACTTGCACAAGGATGACTCTGGCTCAGCTTGGCCATCTCCTCTTCATCCTTTGAGACTCAGCCCAGACACTGCCTTCCTCTCTCCAGGCTTTTCCGTGAAAAAGCCTGCTCTGCTGACCATGCTCTGCTTCTCTAATGCTTGCTATGGCCTTGCCACCCAGCCAGCGAAGGAGCCAGGTTTGACTGCTGTCCTGTGAGCCAAACACAACTGCTGCCTCAGAACAAGCCGGGGGTAGGGGGGTCTGGATCTTTGTATAAGTCCTTGGGGATCTCCTATGGCACTGATGGAAGGCAGGTTCCTTTCTTGGTGCTCTGTGCCACCTCCTGGATGAACAGGAAGCGGGTTGGCTTTACAGGAACCAGTGGTGTTCAAGGATGTGGCAGTGGATTTCACCCCCAAGGAGTGGCAGCTGCTGGAGCCAGAACAGAAGGCCCTGTACAAGGATGTGATGCTGGAGAACTACAGGAACCTGGGCTCCCTGGGTGAGGACAGACTCCCTACAGCAGGCAGGCATCCACACAGCTTCCTGACCTGGCTCCTCAAAGTCTCCAAAGCTTTGAGAGATAATATGGAGTCCTACCCTAGGGCTGCTCACGAGCACGCTGGTGTTAATGATGGTGACTTACTTTGGAAGCTACTTCTGCTGGTCTCGAGGTAGCAGCTAGCCCTAAGAAGTGTAAGAATTTCCAATTCTGTAAAGATGCTGTTGAAGGTGTCCACATGGCCCTGTTCCCCCTAAAAGTATAACCTTCCCTCTGGTTGGATATGGCTTCAATGGCATGATCCCAACTAAACCAGTTGCAATAGGCAGATCACCCAGAAATGGGCTGATTAGCTGATTCCCCTCCGCAGGGGTGGGCTCTGCTCCTTCACAATGGTGGGAGGGAGGCGCTGGACAGAGAGAAGGCTGAGAAGCAGCTTTGGGGCCTTTGTATCACACTGTGGTGATTTGCCAGTCTACGTCTGGCACCGCAGGATGTCTCCAGCTGGAGAGAACTAACACTTCTTCCTGGGGTAGGGTATCTGTTCTACAAACCAAAGCTGATCACCAGGCTGGAGAAAGGAGACGAGCCCTACAACCAGGAGGGCCAGGGTCCCAGAGCCGCCCAACAAGAACACTCAGGAGTTGGCAGTGGTGAGTAGGGGCCCCTGCGTCTCCATGGAAGACCCTTCCCAACCCACCCATGGAGGCACTGCACACTCAGTGATGGGTATTTCCTGTAGTCTTGCTCTGCCACTCCCTCCAAATCCTCCCATGCCCCCTTCACCTTCTGACTGGCTGTGCTTGCTACTTTCATGCATCCCATGACCACCTTGTCTGCATGCATCTGTGTCTTTATGGTTAAAAGAAACTTACACAGTGCTCGGTGCAGCCTGGTTTAGGATCACCTCCAGTTCCTGCTTCTGTTGGCCTCCTATGACCACCGTGCATTTCCCAGTAGCACCGTGGGAAATCCTTAGCAAACCAGAGAACCAGAGAGAATTTTTCAAGATGGTACAGGGGGTTCTCAAGAGTGTCATTTTGTTCAACAGTACATTATAACATGGATGAGAGGGGAAAAAAGCCCAGAGGCATTACTGACACACAACTAGATGGCTTAGTTTCTTGATAATTGTTTCACTCTAAAGTCTGTTTCCAGGGCCAGGGAGAGAGCACAGATTAAGGCTCACTCCATGCCTGGCCGCATTGTGGTCTCCCAGAGAGGAGTGCGAGGGTGCTTATGGCAGCTTGCATCATGGTGACTGCGAAGTGGGAGTTACTCCGATGCCTGTGAAAAATGGAGCCCTTCTGTGCATTCTGGGATAGCTGAACAACGCGCAAAATAGCCGAATCCTTTATGGCACACAGAAATGCCATAATTGTACAGTGCGGTGAAGAAGCCAGTTGCAGAAGTACCCTAAGCTCATGTGTATGCACTGGGCAGCAGCAAGCCAAGCCCTGCAGCACTGTTTGAAGCTAAACTGTGGTTTCCCTCGGGAACAGATAACGAGAAGGTGCAGTGGTGCAGGGCCAGTCGATTCTGAGATGCTGTTTCTTGTTCATGATTGTTACAGCATTTGTTTTCAGAAAAATTGTTTGTTCTACTCATATACAGATAGCATCACATTGTTTACGTGAAAAGGGAACTTAACATGAATTTCTTCTTGATTAATGCAGCCCCACCAGCATGAAGTGCTGGGACTATGAGGAGTGATAGCTAATACATTGCTGTTTTTTAGTATTGAACATTCTGCATCACTTCCTCCTTGATAGCTATCAACTCTTGCTTTATTTCTGGCACACATCTTTAATGTATCTTTAAGCCATTACTCTGACACATTATGTTTCTTCAATTATTTTTCATCGATTCTTTTTAGTTGTTTAATTTTGGGCCATACCTATGATATTCAGGGCTTACTTCTGTCTCTGTACTCAGGGATTAATCCTGGAGGTTCTTGGGGACCTTATGGGGTGCTAGGGATCAAACCCAGGTTGGCCACATGCAGGCAAATGTCCTACCCACTATACTATGTCTCTGCCTCCTCCTTGATTCTTTTACTTTCTTTATTTGTATTTCATTTGATTTAGTTTTACACACACACACACACACACACACACACACACACATACACACACATCCGCCAGTATTGAGGTAGTTGGCATACATGTTTGTGTGAATTGGAGGTTGATGATGTGATGATTTATGTATGTATGTGTTGGAATTGATTGCCATAATAAGACTATCACCTCCCCTTCCCTCAAATAATTGCTTGCCCCTCGCTGGAACCATTTTGGGAGTTCTAATCATGATGTGTACTTAGGATTTTTTTACATTTGGGGGGTACCTTCTAAAACACATCAGCAAAAAACAGTTTTAAGGAAGATTTTTAAAAGATGTTTACATTCTAAATTTCTTTCAGACAAGAAGAGGTGTTCAGGGGTGGCAATTCCCAAGTCAGGCACTTCCAGAAACTCATCTCTGAAGAAGGGGAAGCAAACAACCCAGAGATGTGGTAGGACGAAAAAGGCTCCAGACAGTGAGGCCAGGCGGTCGCAGGGACGCCAGAAATCCTGCCCAAGGAAGGCCGGAGGCTCAGCCAAGAAGAGGGGCCCCAACAAGAAAAGTCAGGAGCTGGGGGCCAGACAAGGAGGCGTGAGTGGGCCAGCCACAGGCTCAGGCACGAACAGTGTCCTGGAAAAGGAAACTCAGGTGATCAGGGCCAGGCCAGGAGTCCAGAGTCATCTAATCACAAACTTAGGCAAAAAGATTATCCTTGAAAAGAAAATTCAGGAGCCTGGGGCCAGGCAAGGAGGTGTGAGTCATCCAACCACAAATGTAGGGAAAAAGATTCTCTCTGAAAAGAAAATTCAGGAGCCTGGAGGTACGAGTCATCTAGCCAAAAATCTAGGGAAAAAGATTCTCCCGGAAAAAAAAACTCAGGAGGGCAGGGCAGGGCGAGGAGGTGCGAGTGGACCTACCACAGACTCAGGCAAAAAGAATCTTCTTGAAAAGAAAATTCAGAGGCCTGGGCCTGAGGGAGGAGGTTCAAGTCTGCCAGCCACAGAGTCAGGCAAGAAGATTCTCCTCGAAAAGAAAATTCAGGCATCTGAATCGGGTCACCCAGACACAACTCAGGCACCACAGGATCCTGTAGGGGAGACAGCCGCAAAGCCTGGCACTTCGGAGAAAACACACAAACCCAAGATGACAAAGCGCCAGTGCCCCAAGGCCAGCAAGGGCAAGGCCCAGTTCACGTGCAAGGAGTGTGGGAAGAGCTTCAAGCAAACGCTGCACCTGGTGGAGCATGAGCGCATCCACACCGGGGAGAAGCCACACACGTGTGACCAGTGTGGCAAGTCGTTCCGCCACAGCTACTACTTCTCCACACACTACAGGATCCACACGGGGGAGCGGCCCTACAAGTGCAAGGAGTGTGGGAAGGCCTTCAACAGCAGCTCCACACTCCACAGCCATCACCGCACGCACACGGGCGAGAAGCCCTTCCGCTGCCCTGAGTGCGGAAAGACCTTCAAGCAGAGCACCAAGCTGACACGCCACCGGCGCGTGCACACAGGCGAGAAGCCCTATCAGTGCGACGAGTGCGACAAGTGCTTCAGCCGCAGCTCGTCCCTGAAGGAGCACAAGAGGATCCACACGGGGGAGAAGCCCTACGTGTGCAGCGAGTGCGGGAAGGCCTTCCGCTGCAACTCGCACCTGTTCGAGCACCTCCGGATCCACCAGGAGGAGAACTGCCATCGCTGCAAGAAGTGCGGCAAGCGCTGCCGGAGCGCCTTCCAGCTGCGCAAGCACAAGAAGCTGCACCAGCCCGTGGCCCGTGCTGAGTGTACTGAGTGTGGGAGAACCTTCACCAGGAAGTCCACGCTCATCAAGCACCAAAAGAGCCACCGGAAGGAGTATTCGTACCACTGCGAGGACTGCGGGAAGGCCTTCCTGTGCAAGTCCAGCGTCCAGCGGCACCAGCGCATGCATGCCGGAGAGATGCCCTACGTGTGCCCTGAGTGTGGGAAAGCCTTCACCGACGGCTCCACACTCACCAACCACCGCAAAATCCACTCCGTTAAGAGACGCTACGCGTGTATCATCTGTGGCAGCATCTTTAGGAGGTTCTGCGCCCTGAAACTCCACCGAAACACAGCCCACCCCACTGAGAAACAGTGAGCTTCGGGTGCTCACACCTGCACTGCCATGAGCCCAGGAGAGTCAAAGTGGGAATGTCTGTTTCCTTCATCTTCTGTCACATGTGTCTGCTGGACTGTCTACAACTGCCCACACTTACCACGTGGAGAAGTATCCCAGGAGACTTGTTTGCTTGACTCGGTACTGCTTCTGTTTTTAAAGGCATCAGCGATCCCTCCGCATAGATGCTTCCAGTCCACATATTAGCTGTGGAGCTCTGGGGAATTGAATCTGCAGCTAAGTTCAGTTTTAGTCTTTGTTTTTCAGTTTTGACAATACTTCCTGTATGTGACTATTTAAAAGAAAACAAATCCATAAAAAAAATCATTTCCCCAGCTATAACAGTCACTTCTCAGCACCTCATGGCTGCAATATTGGACAGCTCCAATACAGACATTTCCACCACTAAACAATGTTCTGTTTTAAAAGAAGAAAAAAAAAACAATCTTCTGTTTAGTACTGACTGACAGCTCTTAGGTTACCAGAATTATCACACCATGTCAGCCCCCAGAAAGTGCAGGTGTAAGGTGCCACTGTGAGAAGCCAAACGCAGCATATTCTAAATGGCTTCCAAAGTCTGCCTGGACACTGATGGGTGGTGATCTCAATCTTGTTCAGTGCCTGTCCATGTTCAGTGCCTCTCCTTTTCTGGGAATACAGTAAACTGTCAATGTCTGCTGATACCTAATATATCCTGATACCTGAGCATGTCACCTGTCAGGTAAGATGCTCAGCACTTCATATGAACTTACCAGTTCTCATGTGGAATAGGAGCTATCATTCCTATTTTGTAGGAATTCATCAGTTTTTTTTCATAATGATTGTTGTTCCAAAATTTTGCATGTAAAGTGAGACTGTTACTATTTTTATATTCCACTTGTAATCTCAAGATTCAGCCACTCATAAAGGGTAAATTAAAAAAATTTTTTTTTGCTTTTTGGGTCACACCCAGCAATGCTCAGTGATTACTCCTGGCTTTGCACTCAGGAATTACTCCTGGCAGTGCTTGGGGGACCATATGGGATGCCGGGGATCGAACCCGGGTCGGCCAAGTGCAAGGCAAACGCCCTACCCTCTGTGCTATCGCTCCGGCCACCATAAAGGGTAATTTTTTTTAATACAGCTGCTTACATGTCTTCCAAACTGCTCTCTGAGTCCAGAAGAAGCATGGCTACACCTTTGGTGCAGCAGACACAGGGCATTGAGGTGGAAAAACTACAGCTAAACCCAGCCTGTTTTTTAAAATAATATTTTTATTAGAATATGGCACCATCCATTTGTTTGATTGTGATTGTGCTTGCAGTAGCAAAGTTGAGTAGTTCCAGCAGAGACTGGGTGGTATACAGAGCCTTGACTGTCCACTGTGAGACCCTGGACACACCTGATGGTATACACGTGGGTCTATCCAAAGAAAATGAAGACATTAACACAAAAGTTACAGCCACCGCAACATTTATTGATAGTTCATTGGATAAAGAAGCCGTGCTACATATATACACAAAACGAATAGTATCCAGCTACAGAAAGGTGAAAGTTTGCCATTTACCACTAAATGAAAGATTTCAAAGAGATTATAGGAAGCAAAATAGAATTTTTTATCTTTCTCCAGAGGAAGACAAGTATGGGATGATCTCACCCATGCATGCAGTATAAAGATATAAAATTGATGAATGACAAAACCAAAAGCAAACCAAAAGTGGGCACTGCCAATAAAACTAAAGTTACCTGCGGGGAAGAGGGTGATGAGAGGGACAAAGGGTGGAGGGAGGGGAGAGAGGACAGTGGGCTTTGCTTGCTTTAGAAAAGTATTTACTTAGCCATGCTCAAAACCACTAAACTGAAGTAAAGAGGATGGGAGTGTGAGAATGGGTAGAAAAAGAAGAAAATAATTCTGGGACTTTTGTGATGATGCGCAGTATAAAATATATTTTGTATTGCAGTTCAGCATATATACTACATGTATATGTTTATATACACAGACATATATGCATACTTGAAAGGCACCATGTACCCTGGTTACTTGCACATGCTGATTCTCTTAGCCTTCAGAAGTACTGGCCGTGACAACCCCTCCCTGTGATATCACTAAGCCATTGGGGGGTGTGCCCCCTCTTTGCCAGATCTTTGTTCTGTGCCTAGGGACCTGGGTAACGTGGTAGTGACACATTGGCTCCCTCTTGAGCTGGAGATAGTATCACTTGCCCTGGAAGCAGCTTGGAGACAGATACAGACCATCTCCCTGTGTCCTTCCTGAGCTCCAGAATGGTTCCTTCCCCTCAGCCTCCTCTCTAGCCCTGTGAACGCTGAGGAAGCACAGATGAAAGGCAAGCATGCAAAATGCAAGGAAAAGGACCACCCAGGACTCTGTGTTCTTGGGGAGACATCTTTGTCTGCATCCTCAAATTTCTATGTTCTGAATATTTGTGTCTTCTCATCTCCTATGTTCAAATACTAAATAGTCCAGAAAGTAACTCTCAGCACTCACCTTGAATGTGTGAGGTCTTGGGTTGATTCCCTGGCATCACAAAATAAATGAGTAATAAATTCTACTACAAATTATACATATATATGACCAAAGTATAGTATCATTCATTAATTTTTTAGTGAACAATGTGCTTAGAGTACTAATATTCGCATATTTATTTTTTTAGATAATATGTTTTTAACTCAAATTCGCTTTATACAGACCATATACATGTAAACGACCATCATTTAAAAAAAAGGAAGAAAGCACTAACTTTTATGTTAGTTTTTACAGTAAGTTAGTTTTACAATAAGTAAAACAGAAATGATAGATATTGGTGCCAGCTAGCTTCAACTGATGTCTGCTCTCTCCTTACTAGAATGAATGATCAAGGAGCCACAGAATCATGCTAGACACCAAACTCACTGTATCTGATGTAATGAAAAGATCTGGAAGAAGATAGTAGAAGGGTTGTCTTTTCCCCAACTGAAGAATCAATCATTTCATGCAGTCCAATGATTTTCTATAAATTCCACCCAGTCCATACTTGGGAAGACAATGCCTGGGTAATACAAATGATCTCTGCTGACCCCAAACTTACAGTCAAGGGCTCACAAGGAGGCAGTAATATCACCAGGTCACTCTGAGTTCTGCAAAGATAAAACTGGTTTATTCCCTCTTTTCTGAGTCAACAGTGAGGTAACTGAGAAGAGTTATGATATGAAGACCACCCTATTGTGCCTTAAAGCAATGCGGTCCCACCTTAGGAATTATCTTAGGAGAAGGGCTGGGAGGAGTGGGAAGGTGTGACAGACCCTTGTTTGGGACACATTTGTGTTTGGAGATGGAGAGGTGAGGGGAAAGAAGGCCTGAGATACCAAATTCTTTTTGGTTGCCAATAACAGAAACCCAACTCACATGAGTTTAAATTAAAGACATGTACTGGCTACATGTACTGGATACCTGTCCTGGGAAGTTTTCTTGCTTGAAATTGTCTGTGCAGTCAAATGCTCTTCTTCTGAGCGTTCCTTCCATAATGTCAGCTTTGATTTTAGAGACTGGAGCAGAGAATTGGAGGCAGACCCAGCTGTGTTGTATTCTCTCATCTCAGTGCCTTTGCCTTATCGTTCACAGAACACAGAGGATTCTTCATAACGGGTACACCTATCAGCAGCCCCAGTATTAAGGCCTTGGGATGAGCTTCCCTACAGATTCTGAATCATTCCTAAGGAAGCATCCCAAATGAGCAGTTATAATCTGGTGGAGGAGTTGGGAGATCTTACTTTCTTTTCCTCCTTTGGGCCATTAGAGTGAGGATTGTCATAGTTGGACATTGTTGAAGAGAACATTAACCAGGGAGAATGGACATGAGGGGAGGTAGAAGCATGAGTTCTGAAGAAGGCTGATGTACTACAGGAGAAGTATCGGGGATGGGAGTAGGTTGGCACTTGCAGGATGGAGAGAAGTGCAAGACTTCAAGATAAGTATGGGAATATGGAGCCAGTATTGTTAAGAATCAAATTAACAATATTAAAACTATGGAACCAGTATAGTTAAGAATCAAATGGAGAGGATCAAGGAGAGGCAGTTATGTTGAATGACTCTGGGGTCCAAGCAGAATAGACTGGGATGGGGCAGATTGGACAATAGGAATTGAGAGTTCATTTGCTTCTGGAGTTGAGTTGGACTAAAGAACAAAAGTTGAACTAAATGCTGGCAAAAACTGAGAGTTCATTAAAGTTACATGTGGTTAATTGAACTTTTGTGTCTTGCCTGGTTTTTATTTTTTTGGATGGAGGAGGGCATTGGGTTATACTCAGTGGTACTTAGGTATTAGATCTGGTGGTGGTGAGCAGACCCTATTTGGTACCAGGGATCAAACCAGGTAAGAGCAAGGGGCGAATGGTCTGTGTATGCAAAGGGTGACATGTTCTAGGTTGTATCTGTGGGAGTTTGTGAGAGTGAATTGAAAGTGTATGAGTGTGTAGGAAAGTGTATAAGTGTAAGTGTGTGAGAATAAGAATGTGAATGAGTGTACTAATGGAAGTATGTGAATAAGAGTGTGTGTATGTGAATGTGTGTGACTGTCCTGGTAGGCAAGCCCACTGATAGTGTGGCACTGGTGGCCTGTGTGATGCATAGACACACCTGTCTTTGGACACAAGTTATATGAATCTGCCACAGCCCCATCCCCCAGGCATGCCCACTGATGGTGGGGCACGTGAGGGCTCACATGATGTATGGGCACCTGTGCCTCATATCCCATATCCCATTCTGAATCCCCACTAAGAAGCAAGTGCATGTGCGCTATCGGGAGAATGAGAAGGAGCCTCTTCTGGCAAGGCTGGGGCTTGTCTGGGAGAGCTAAGAAGTAACAAGTGTGTGTGAAACCCTGTGTGGCGTTCTGAGTGGCATCAGTCTTTGGCGCCTGTGGGGCAAGCAAAGGGAGCTCTAAAGGTGGTAAGGGAGAGTGAGACAGTTATGGGGCGGGCACATTTAAGGGCACAGCAATGCTCATTGCTTTGCCCCTCCCTAGAGTTCCTCCAGTGCCCCCACCTTTCACTATTACCCCACACAAGCCCTCCCTTTCTCTGCCACTAGGCCAAACCCTTGGCAAACATGCAGCACACTAGGGCCCACATGTCCAATAGGCACCGCTGCCCGAGGGCACAAGTCACGTGAGTATGCCATAGCTCCACCCACAGGCACACACACTGACCTTGCAGCATGAGGGCCCACTGAGGCATAGGCACACCTGCCTCGAGGCACAAGACACATGACTGCCAGGAGCCCCAGCCCCATGTATTTCCCTGGCCTGAACCCAGAGCCAGGAGAAGGTTTTGGTAGGGGCCAGGTGTCTGGGCCGTGAGGAAGAACCAGTGAAGCCTTGGTGATGTGGGGTGTGGCTCCATGCTGGATTCCATCACAGCTGTCAACTTTTAAGTGTCCACAAATCAGAACTCAGCTGCCAGCAGAGACAAAGAGATAGGACAGATTTTTCAAGGTGTTATTACATACCAAAACACATACAAGGGAATCAGCACTGAGGGATTCAGCGCAGAGGGCTCACAAAGCCTAAGAGACTTGGGACCTCAAGCATCTGTGTAGCAGGCATTATATACTCTTTTTTAGGTTACAAAACAGCACATCCCGTCCTTTCACATGGCAGTTACATTCCCATTTAGAGCAAAGCAGATGTACATAAGCAAAATGGAACGGTTAAAACATCCTGACTTAGCCAAACATCTGTAGTCATGAGTCAGTGGCCTTGAGTCTGGCCTTGGGTCTGGCCTGTTTCTTCTACTCTCTGTGTGTCTGTGGGTGGCCAGGAGGGACTATTTCAAGATGGAGTTACTTTTGTCTCTCATCAACATCATCATCTCATTATCTTTGCTGATTTATCGCTAGTGTGATGTGCCTTTCAGGGCCATAGCACAGGATAAGGGTGCCCAGCAAAATTGGGGGGCAGGCGCTGTTGCAGGTGAGTGGGGCTGTGTGTGTGTGTATATATATATATATATATATATATATATATATATGTGCGCGCGCGCATGCGCGCGTAATTGTGTAAATGGATCTGTGCGTGTGTGTAGATGCATAAAGGGGAACCGTGTGTAGGTGTGTGTGTGTGTGTGTGTGTGTGTGTGTGTGTGTGTGTGACTGAGAGAGAGAGACAGAGAGACAGAGAGACAGAGAGAGAAAGAGGAGAGTCTGCCATGGGGGTGTTTCGGGAACCCTAACTCAAAGTAGCCCTCTCCTGCCCCCTAGTGGAGAAAGGATGGGGTGCAGCAGCAGTGCCAGAGTGGGCAGAGGGGAGTGTCTGAAATCCCAAGACACCTCTGGGGAAGCAGCAGGCCCCTTAGGAGGGGTCTGAAGCTCTTTCATGGATGAAAAGGTGCTTGAAAAGCCACTTTTGAGCTTTCAGTGAATCTTCAGCCTGGACCATCCTGGGGACCCAAAGGGGCAGTCCCACTGCTCCTAGTTTGTGCCTCTGCAGCCGGGTGTGCACATACACTGTGGGGGTGTGGACACTGTGCCCATGTTTGTGGTGAGAGTCCAGGAGGCCTGGGAGTTCTTAGGTCAGTGTGAGGTTTTGGTTGCATGTGCTGTGCTGGGGTTCTGAGCACACTGAATGTTTTTGGCTGGGGTTGGGGGGTGCTTGCTGGGTTGGGGGATTCCCTGCTGAGTGGCACTGGAGGAATCCTGCCCCCTAAAGGAGAGAGATTGGGGAGGAAAGAGAAACTGGGCACCTGACATGAAGGGAGGTGGGGGAATCTCTCCAGGATTCCCTGAGAACTCCATGGGAGAGTTCTTGGGGTGTGCTAGGGGGGACAAAGGATATTGAGGAAGTTCCAACAGTTGAAGAGACCATGAGGGGCCAGGGAGCAGGCAGGCATGGGAAAATGAATGTTGTAGAAACTCTGCAGGTAGAAGTGAAGGAGCAGTTTGTATGTCAGCAGATGGGTTTTTGGGGTCCTCAGAGGATGCGTATTAAAATTCTCTGGTGAGAGCAGCACTAGGAACAGTGACTATGAGTAAATGGATGGTAGTGCCAGTGGGAGGGGACTGGGAGGAAGCTGGGGTTCATCTGCTGGGGGCAACCTCCAGTAGTTGAGGTTGGAGGTGGCCCTCGGTGTCTCAGTCAGAGAGCACTTGTGTCCAGGTATTGTTCCAGCAGTGTGAGCTGTGTGGGGAGGGATTTCATATCGGGGGACCTGCCAGTCTCAGCCAGTGCATGTCTTGGAATTTCCCTGAATGGGTGTGTTCAAATGTTCATGTCTTTGTGCCCCAGTACCCTTGTTTATCCTAAAATGTGTTTTTCCATAGTGAAGTGTGGGGGTGGGGTGGGGGCAAGGGGGGGTGCTGCATGCTTGGGTGTTGCTAAGTGTGTGGGTATGTTCCTGAATATTGTGTATTTGTGATTCGGTTTGTGGCTCTGCTCTCAGTGTTTTTAAGGCCTGCAAGGAGGAAGGGACTCTGAGCTTCTGACGGTGACCTCTGAACTGGTCACTCTAGCCCAGGGCTTGCTGAATGGTTAATTCCCATGAACAGCAAATCTTACCCACTCTTCCAACTCATGGGATGTGATTGACAAAAATTTCAAGTGTTCAGTGTGATTTTGTGAAAGTATATGTTGCAACATGATAACCACCTTTAGGTCTGTTAACATTTTCTTCACCTACACAATTATTATTGTTCAACAAGTATTTGTGATGAGAATACTGAACACTGGGAGGGACTCACTTAACATTGCCATGTGGTTGGTGACGCTGCCGTCCCAGCAACCCCACTATCCATGCCTATATCGAGGCCCTTGTCTCTTTGCACAAAGCTCTGTGAACTGCGAATGCACATGGTCATATACTCTATCTCTTATAAATCCACACACAGAACTGCTCAAAACCTGCACGGACTGGACAGAGACAATACAAGGGTTAAGGTTCTTGTCTTTTTTTTTCTTTTTGGGTCACACCCGGTGATGCACAGAGGATACTCCTGGCTCTGGACTCAGGAATTACTCCTGACAGTGCTTGGGGGACCACATGGGATGCTGGGGATCCCCGGTTTGCCGAGCTCAAGGCAAACGCCCTACCCACTGTGCTATCGCTCCAGCCCCAAGGTTCTTGTCTTGTACTTCGACAACCTCAGTTCCATCTTTGGTAGCACATAGAGTGCTCCAAACTCCCTCCTCATAAATTACCCTGGAACACAAAGTCAGGAGTCAGCTCTGAGCACTGCTGAGTGTGGCCCAACCCCCCACTCTCCACAAAAGCCTACACATACTCATGGCAAGTGCGAGACTGGAGTTCCATTCCCAACGCTACCCACCTTTCAAAACTCCTAAAACTAGCAGCTGTAGTCCCACCCACCACACAGAAATCAACCACACTCACAGACACCACAAATACACAAATACACATACACCCGACATCACACACATCATCACACCCCACACTTTCTCACATATGCGTTCACACTCACACACCTCACACCCCGACTCTCATACATTCACACACTGTCACACTCCCACAAACCCCACACACCCACTCTCACACATTCACACAACCCACCCCCGCCCCCCATCACAGGCGAACAGTTAGTGCCTGCCACATTGTTGAGTGAATTAAAAGAGCTTCCAGTGGGGTGACTGAGACGGCTGCAGAGGCCGTATATTACCGCCCTGTGTCCACCCTTAAGCACACGTGCTGTCCACGTGTCCGTGCATGTGTCTGTCCACTTGTCCCTTGAATTTCTGTTGGCGCAGGCACAGACCACCCCGTCCCCACTGCGCATGCGCCTCACCTCACAGCCCACAGCCAAGAATGCTCAGTCAGCTGCGGACTTTGAGCAGTGAGGAAGATGTTGGTGAATGTCCAGCGGCCGGAGTGGCGGCACTGAGAGTGCGATGGCCCTCATACGCCATGGGGGTCCCAGAAACAAACTGAGGGGATGCGCGGATGCTCTCCTGAAGGGAGGTGTAGGCGGTTTGGTTTATGTCCCCACATCCCCTGCCCGCGCTGTCTCCCCACTCTGACGGCCGCTCTATTCCCTCAGAGTGGCATTGATGAGCCACCGTCTGCCCCAGGCTGGCCTGCAGCGCCCTGTCCCGAGCCAGGGAATTCCCACCGACGAGGCCCGCCCTTTCATGGGAGCTCTCGACTGGCCTCTTGTTCCAGAGTCAGTCACCTCACTCCCTCACCCACCCTTAACCGCCCCCCCCCACTGCCGCAGAAAGGTCATGCCCCCACCTGACCCCCCGATGGTCACCTGTTCTCTCGGCTAGAGGATAGTTACCCAGGCGACCCTCTGTCTCTCCTGGCGGAACTACCTACCACCTTCCTCCCTGGGTGGGTGCGCTGCCCTCTAATTTCCTGGCCTTGAAGCCCCTGTCCCCCATCCCTGGACAGTGGCCTGACAGAAACCATCCACCTCCGTCCGATTCTATACCACCTGCCCCAACCTACTTCTCCCTTACTCCACTTACTTCCACTTCTCCCGTGTCTCTTGGGATTCCACATCTCTCCTGCCCCTCTCCCTCATGTCCTTAGCCCAACCCTTTGTGCTTATCCTTAGTCACTGTCAATCCCCATGTTATGCCCCCTCTGCCTTGACCCTGGACTCCTTACTCAGCCCTGCCCCTCTCAGGAGTCCTTCCTTTCTCCTATCCTGGTCTTTTTTGTTTTGTTTTCTTGCCTTTTGGGTCACACTCAATGATGCACAATGGTTTTCTCTGGCTTTGCACTCAGGAAACACTCCTGGTGGTGCTGGGGGACCATATGGGATTCTGAGAATTGCACCAGGTGGGCTACATGTAAGGCAAATGCCCTACTCACTGTATTATTGCTCTAGCTCTGTCCTGCCCTTTAAAAAAATTTATTTATTTTTAATTAGTGAATCACCGTGAGGGTACAGTTACAGATTTATACATTTTTGTGCTCATGTTTCCCTCATACAGAGTTCGAGAACCCATCCCTTCACCAGTGCCCATTCTTCACCACCAGTAAAACTAGCATCCCTCCCACCCTCCCCAATCCCATCTCCCCCCACCCCTCCCTGCCACTGTGGCAGGGTATTCTCTTCTGTTCTCTCTCTCTAATTAGGTGTTGTGGTTTGCAATAAGGGTGTTGAATGGCCACTGTGTTCAGTCTCTAGTCCACATTCAGCCCGCATCACCCTTCCCCAGCATGGCTTCCGACCGCATTATACTTGGTGATCCCTTTTCTGAGTTGCCCTCTCCCCAGAATGTGAGGCCAGCCTCCAAACCATGGAGTCAACCTCCTGGTACTTATTTCTACTATTCTTTGGTGTTAGTCTCCTACTCTGTTGTTCTATATTCCACAGATGAGTGCAATCTTTCTATGTCTGTCTTTCTCTTTCTGACTCATTTCACTTAGCATGATACTTTCCATGCCGATCCACTTATATGCAAAATTCATGACCTCCTTTTTTTCTAACAGCTGCATAGTATTCCATTGTATAGATGTACCAAAGTTTCTTCAGCCTTGTTTTTTTTTCTTTTACTCTTTTACCTTGTGCCTTCTCACCCTTGCCTCAGCCCTCCTCTTGTCCTTGAACTTGCCCCACCTCTCTTTTTCTGCTTCTCTTCCTGCCCCCACTCCCCCTACCCACCCACTTTGTTTCCCACCTCTCTTTCCCTGGTCGTGCCTGTATTTCCCAGCTGAGCCCTCTAAAACGTGTGCTGGCCCACTGACTAGTATATCAGCAAGCCCAGCTCAGCATACCTTCTTTTGCAAGAAGAGAACAGCTATACTGCAGTCTAAAGGTAGTAAAGGTAGAAGCAATATTTAATTACTTTGCTATCCCTATGTTTCAGAGAAAATTTATAACAGGTAGAAGGAGGAGTTTGAAATGTCTATCTTCTTTATTTTCTAAAAATGAGGAGGTCAATTTTGGTACTAACAGGAGGAGAACTTGAGAAAAGGAGTGTTAAATCTCAGGATATCTAGGATGATGTTGGGGGATGATGAGGATGAATTATTCTCTGTGCATTTTTTAATTTTTTAATTTTTTCTTTTTGTTTGCTTTTGAGTCACACGGTGATGCTTAGGGGTTACTACTGGCTATGCACTCAGGAATTACTCCTGATGGTGCTCAGGGGACCATATGGATGTGGGAGGTCAAACCGGGTTTGCTCGTGCAAGGCAAATGCCTTACCTACTGTACTATATCACTATGGAGCCCTGTGCATCTCTTTTTAAAATATAATTGTAACAGGTCTTAGATGCCTCTCACTGGCTTGAAGTTAAAGGGGAGCAGGAAGAAAAGGCTGTGTTTGTGTTTGTGTGGGAGAGAGGGTTTCTATTTGTCCCTTTTTTCCAAAACAAAGTTGTAGTGTAAACCTTAAATATATAAAATGTAAACCATTTTTTGTGCAATAATGTTTTCAAATAAGAAATTGGGGATTGTAAGTGTTGTGATTCAGTGAGCGGTGGAGGGAGTTAAAAGAGAAGCTAAGACATGTACTTAAAATGAGACCCACAAGTTCCTGAAAAATGTGATTGGTAATAGCTTTCTTGAGTAGGAAAAAGCTTTCAGAGAAGCAGGTCTTGGATTATCCAGAAAGTGCTTTAAGGTATCCTGGTGGTCAGTGGAGAGGGTTAGAGGAGGAAGCAGAGAGAGAAGCCAGAAGTGCTAAGGCAATAAAGAGGGAGCAAAGCAAGGCAGAGCAGCGGGCAGCACATCAGAGAAGAAATGGAACAGGATAAGGAGAAATAAAGCGATGGTGGAACCATGGCCCTTACAGATGAGGCAACCTCATAGTCAAAAGGGACAGAGCTACCTGGGTAGTGCTTGGGTTAGATAGAAAGTAGCAGTCTTTCATACTGCGTTGTAGAAACTTTTTTTGTAAAAGTAGTAAATTTACTACTGACATGTAGAATTCAACTATACTCCCAAAATGAAGCTTTACGATACTTACAAGTTTTCTTTTTTTTTTGTACTCTGATCTTCATCATTTTTTTTATATTCTTATTTTTTTATTAGTTTATTTTTAATTAGAGAGTCATCGTGAGGGTACAGTTACTGATCCATACATCTTTGTGCTCATGTTTCCCCCATACAAAGTTCGATAACCCATCCCTTCACCAGTGCCCATTCTCCACCACCAGTAAACCCAACATCCCTCCCCCTCCCCCCACCCCCCCTGCCACTATGGCAGGGAATTCCCCTTTGTTCTCTCTCTCTGATTAGGTGTTGTGGCTTGCAATAAAGGTGTTGAGTGGCCATTGTGTTCAGTCTCTAGTCTGTATTCGGCCTGCATCACCCTTCCCCCACATGACCTCCAACCACATCAAAATAACTTTTTAAGGTTGTGCCGGTGCTGGCGCTCTGAGGTTACACAGGGCTGGCTCTCTGAGGTTGCGCAGGGCTGGCTCTCTGAGGTTACTCAGGTGCTGGCTCTCGGAGGTTGCACAGGTGCTGGCTCTCGGAGGTTGCACAGGGTTGGCTCTCTGAGGTTACACAGGTGCTGGCTCTCGGAGGTTACACAGGGCTGGCTCTCTGAGGTTACACAGTGTTGGC
Source organism: Sorex araneus (assembly GCF_027595985.1). NCBI lineage: Eukaryota > Metazoa > Chordata > Mammalia > Eulipotyphla > Soricidae > Sorex > Sorex araneus. The sequence goes on along the minus strand of NC_073309.1, from coordinate 56,463,528 downwards.
TCTCTGAGGTTACACCGGTGCTGGCTCTCTGAGGTTACACAGGGCTGGCTCTCTGAGGTTACTCAGGTGCTGGCTCTCTGAGGTTACACAGTGCTGGCTCTCTGAGGTTACACAGGGTTGGCTCTCTGAGGTTACTCAGGTGCTGGCTCTCGGAGGTTGCACAGGGTTGGATCTCTGAGGTTACACAGGTGCTGGCTCTCGGAGGTTACACAGGGCTGGCTCTCTGAGGTTACACAGTGCTGGCTCTCTGAGGTTACTCAGGTGCTGGCTCTCTGAGGTTACACCGGTGCTGGCTCTCTGAGGTTACACAGGGCTGGCTTTCTGAGGTTACACAGGGCTGGCTCTCTGAGGTTACACAGGGCTGGCTCTCGGAGGTTGCACAGGTGCTGGCTCTCTGAGGTTACTCAGGTGCTGGCTCTCTGAGGTTACACAGGGCTGGCTCTCTGAGGTTACACAGGGCTGGCTCTCGGAGGTTGCACAGGTGCTGGCTCTCTGAGGTTACTCAGGTGCTGGCTCTCTGAGGTTACACAGGGCTGGCTCTCTGAGGTTACACAGGGCTGGCTCTCGGAGGTTGCACAGGTGCTGGCTCTCTGAGGTTACTCAGGTGCTGGCTCTCTGAGGTTACACAGGGCTGGCTCTCTGAGGTTACACAGGGCTGGCTCTCGGAGGTTGCACAGGTGCTGGCTCTCTGAGGTTACTCAGGTGCTGGATCTCTGAGGTTACACAGGGCTGGCTCTCTGAGAGAAAAGGTTGCGCGGCCGCTGGCGCGGCCGCGCAGCTCGGATCTGTCCCAGTCCCGAATCCTGGAGCCGTGTTAGTTGCTGCTCAGTGGCGCCGGGGTTCCATCCGGAGAAGGTGTGCAGGCGGCACCTCCTCCCTCCGGCCCCCTGGTGTTGCTGGCCCCAATTCGGGTCCGGAGCATTGTCCGGGCCGCGTTGCTCACCAGAATGCCTGCCGCTTCTCTGTGGATTGTGGCCACGATACTTACAAGTTTTAATCTCACTTAGTTACTTAATTCTTTGGGACTTACAGTTGTGGTGATGTGTAAGCAGTACTTTCTCTTTGGCTTCATTTCATATTACCTTGTAACTCCATTGTTTAAAAAATTGAATAACCGTGAAATAGACCATCACAAAGCTATTCATGATTGGGTTTCAGTCATACAATGTTCCAACACCCATCCCTCCACCAGTGTACATTTCCCATCACTGGTGTCCCCAGTTTTCCTTCCAATCCCCTACCCTGTCTGCCTCTGTGGCAGGCACCTTTTTTTCTTGCTCTCTCACTTCTTCCTTGCATTACATTTTGCAACTGGTTGGTGGCATTGGACTGTGAATGTGACTGCCAGGACATCTAGAGGTGCAGGGAGGTGGGGGTAGGTAGTCCATCCCAACTCTAAGAGATCCTGGAGATTTTAGTCACAAAACCTGTACATCTGAATTCTCAGCAGATTAATATCTTGGTGAGGTCTGTCCCGAGACAGTGGAGTGTGGCCAGGGGCATGGCAGTGATTTGGGATTGTGGGAAAAGGCAGCTGCTGGAGGCTCTGCTTGGGCAGACACCAGGTTTACCTGCCCCTCTCCACTGTACTCCATTTTTACAGCCTTTCAGTGCTCCAAGTTGAATTGTAGCTTCTGATCTCTTCCTAGATTTATGTATGGAACTCAGGAGCATGGTCGATAAATGAGCTTGTATGGCTGAGCTGGAGGTGGTTTGTGGGTGTAACTCCCACATACTTAACTTTTGGCAGTTTAATTTCTTGGAAAACTTGGCTCTGAGTTGTTGGAGTCTGGATAGAGGCATAGCAGTGATTTTGGGGGTGTCAGTAAGCCTCAGGGCATCATCAGGTTGCTGATGCAGTCCCCCTGTGGATTCAGGTTGACCTGCCTACAATACCGGGACCCCTGGGCCCAGCATGACAGCAGCAGTGGACACAGCAGGGACCAGAACTGGGTCCAAGGCTGCTATAGTTCGTGGCTTGGGCAATCTGGGTGGCCTGCAGCCACCAGCCCAGCAGAAAGTGACCAGGGGGCACTCGTCTCCATAGTATGCTTTGCTGGGTGGCATGAGCTGGTCCTGGAAGGAAATGGCAAATCACTGCGCCCCAATGTGGGGACCCGGAGCTCATCCTCAACTCTGGGACCTAAACACTCGCCCTCAGCAGTGGTGCTGAGTCACACCTGAAGATCAGACCCCTTAAAATTCTACCACCGCACATAGTGCCGAGAACCGTGGGACTGCCCAGACTGGCGGTTGAGCCGCCATTCTCATCTGTCCCACTCTGGTTGGTGCTCCGTTTGTTTAATGGCACTCTCCCTGGGCCAGAATAACCAAGGGGCACCCATGTTCACTCTCGCTGAAATTTTGTGGCCCCACTGGCTATTCAGAGCGCTGAGTTGGTGTGTGTCCCCTCTCCCCCCACCGTGCTTGCTCTACGCCACCGCCATCTTGAATCATCTTCCACTGGGTCTTGTAACTCCATTGTTTTGGTCCTTATTTCCATACAATTGCCGTCTTCACCCAGTAATAGGAAATATAAATTGGAACTGTATGAGATGTGATAAGTAGAATACAGGCAGCTTGCAGTTTAGGAGATGTGGGACTGGGTCTGCTGAGATGATACTGTGGGGTAAATCTAGCTCATTTACTTTTTGAAATGAAATTCTTCTGTGAATCATCAAATTGGCTCATTCTAGTGTGGTTTGGAGTTTAAGCTTTTATTCCTTTGAATACCACTTCTGAAATATTTCTAGGCTATGCCTATGGATTTGCCAAACCTGGAACTGAGATGCACCGTATCTATAGTTGTGTGTATTTAGGACTTTGAATGAAGTAAGTCAACTTTCCTTGCATAAGATCACCTTCAGCACCCTGTCCAATCCTACCTGTGCAAGCCATTTATTTATTTATTTATTTTTTTTTATAAATTATTTATTTTTAATTAGAGAATCACCGTGAGGGTACAGTTACAGATTTATACACTTTTGTGCTTATACTTCCCTCATACAAAGTTCGGGAACCCATCCCTTTACCAGTGCCCATTCTCCACCACCCGTAAACCCGGCGTCCCTCCCACCCTCCCCACTCCCATCTCCCCCCCACCCCACCCTGCCACTGTGGCAGGGCATTCCCTTCTGTTCTCTCTCTCTAATTAGCTGTTGTGGTTTGCAATAAAGGTGTTGAGTGGCCGCTGTGCTCAGTCTCTAGCCCTCATTCAGCCCGCAACTCCCTTCCCCCACATGGCCTTCAACTACAATGTAGTTGGTGATCGCTTCTCTGAGTTGCCCTTTCCCCGGAACGTGAGGCCAGCCGCGAAGCCATGGGGTCAACCTCCTGGTACTTATTTCTACGGTTCTTGGGTATTAGTCTCCCACTCTGATATTCTATATACCATAGATGAGTGCAGTCTTTCTATGTCTGTCTCTCTCTTTCTGACTCATTTCACTCAGCATGAAACTTTTCATGCCCATCCACTTAACTACAAAATTCTTGACTTCCTTTTTTCTAACAGCTGTGCAAGCCATTTATTAGGATCTCTATATAATTCCTACAGATCCCAAGATTTCTCTTTCCTTCATTTGATATCATTGTTTATCATCTTCCATTACAGTTTGTTCTGGAGCAGGATTCCTTTCAGAGTGTCTCCATCCTGCAAGACACCAAGCTATAAAGATGCCGCACATAGGACCCGGGTGGCCATGCCTCTGCACAGCCGCGCGAATGCCAAACGAGCAGGAACCAGAGGCAGCTATAAGACTTGGGTTTCCGGCGAGTGCTTGCAACCATGTATGCGGACTGTGAACTAAGCTTTTGCCCCACGAAGGCTAACGGAGGAAATATCCTTCTCTCTTGGTCTCTCCTCCCTCCCAGGGAGAAGGGGTGGTGTCCGACATTTTATGGGTCCTTTGAGCAGGTATGAACTTTGTGGCGCGAAAAAAAATGTGTGCTTTGAACTTGAAACCAGGACACCTGGGCAGGCTCGGGCCGGGGTCGGAGCTTGGGCTCCGGCCGAGATTCGACCTGGGTGGCCATGCCTCTGCACAGCCTCGTGAATGCCGAACGAGCAGGAACCAGAGGCAGCTATAAGACTTGGGTTTCCAGAGACTGCTTGCAACCATGTATCCAGACTGTGAACTAAGCTTTTGCTCCATGCTGCTCCAGGAAGGGAAATGATTCAATTTCCAACTTTAATCTCCCTGGATTTAATTACTAAAATACAGAAATTGTATTTTAGTATTTTAGATACTAAAATTATCTCTTCATTCTCTTCAGTGGAAAACTCAATATCAAATATTTCCTTGTCAATAGGGCTGTATTCTTGGGGGATAAATTCCAACAAAAATAGTGAGTCTGTGTTGAAACTCCAACAACAATAGTGAGTTTTGTGTTGAAATATGGAATGTAATCAAGGTAAAGAGAAGAGTGAAATTTATTAGTTACCCAGGCGGGGGTGGGGGGTGGGGGTGGGAGGCATACTGGGGTTTTTGGTGGTGGAATATGGGCACTGGTGAAGGGACAGGTGTTTGAACATTGTATAACTGAGACATAAGCCTGAGAACTTTGTAACTTTTCACATGGTGATTCAATAAAATAAATAAAAGAAAAAGATGCTGCACATAGCAGAAGTTTTGACTATCTTAAGGAAGCCCCAGTTCTTTTGTGCACGAGATGAAGAAGAGAATCCAGAAGCCACTTCCATAAGAAGCCCAGAGGTTCTGAAAGTTTCTCGCCAGAACTTTTCTAAGCATTTTCAGTCCCTATCAGTGACAGAACCTCACCCATCTGTTAACCAAATCCAGGAGCTCTGCCGGCTATGGCTGCAACCAGAAACCAACACCAGGAAACAGATGATAGAACAACTGGTGATGGAACAGTTTCTCAGCACCCTGCCTGAGGAGGGTCAGGTGTGGGTGAGATCAAAACAACCCAAGAACAGCAAGGAGGCAGGGACCCTGGTGGCAAATTTGATCCAAGCATGTGGGTTAAAAGGTGAGAGAAAGGAGGCAACTGGCTGTTTGTGCTTAGAGAATTTTCTATATGCCTGACTTAAAATTGGAGCTACATAAATTTTTTTATTTATCTATTTTTTAGTTTTTTTATTAGGGAATCACTGTGATGTACAGTTACAAACTTATAAACTTTTGTGTTTGCATTTCACTCATACAGTGATCGTTTACCCATCCCTCCACCAGTGCCCTGTTTTTAAAGAATTTTATAAATCAGGGGCTGGAGTGATAGCACAGCGGGTAGGGCGTTTGCCTTGCACGCAGCCGACCCGGGTTCGATCCCCAGCATTCCATATGGTCCCCTGAGCACCGCCAGGAGTGATTCCTGAGTGCAGAGCCAGGAGTAACCCCTGTGCATCGCCAGGTGTGACCCAAAAAGCAAAAAAAAAAAAAGAAAAGAAATGATAAACTAGTTTGATCTGACTAATCTTATATAATATGGAAGAAATGTGGGATTCAACTTTTAATGTTTATTATTTTTCTAAGAGAACCCCTTCTCTTAGTTTTGTTTTCAACTTCCACGTTTTTAATCCATTATAAACCTTAGTATCAATGCCAAAAAATGTCAGGGTCCTGTCCAGTCGACCCCGGCAAACTGGAGTATGATCCCCTGAAGTTGCCCAACTTACTCCCTGAAGGAGAGGGAGTGGGTAGGGGAGAAGCCTCTTCCCTGGCCCTCTACTCACATCCAGCATGGGACTCCTGCTGTTGCTGCCATCTAGAAAGAAATTGAGAAAGAACACCGGCAGGCAGTGGGGTGGGGGGAGTGGGATGTTGTTTCACGCAGTTCTTAGTTCTCCTTTTATTGACCCTTACACAGAGATATTTATAGACATATTCAAGGTTGGATTCTCACGCAAGGCACGTAGGGCACATTCATCCCGTCGGGCTAAGTACAGATATCAGCTAATGATTTGCATATCCTGCTTAGGGCCTGTTATCAGTATGGGTAGGTGGTCACAGTCATGTCCCTCAACCAGAGTGTCTATGTATGGGGAGTGCTGGAGTGAGCCCCTAGGTCTTTGTAAACAGGGCTGGCTCTTGCTTCAGGGGCAGGGAATTTGGTCAAAGTCTCAGGCTAGCCGCTGAGAACCCAACAAAAAAACACTCAGTGTCTTACCCAAAAAAAGATTATAAGATGTAGGAGTTATGAGGCCTGCATATGCTCTGAACTGTACCTCCAGATGCCAAGAGGTATAGAAGTTATCTCTGCCAAAATTATACTGGTCTTAAAAACTTGAGTTACTAGATTGGAACTAATGGAATTTCAGTAATAAGGAATGAAAGCAATTCACTTCTCATAGTCTTTTGAATAAAAATGATACTGAAAACAGTATTGCTTGTACATGCACACATATAGACACAGATACACACATATATATATAAGTACATACACATATATGTATACACAAATAGTGGTGAGAACAATATGAATCCAAGGACATAGTTCTCTCCAGAGGGAAGACTAGGATATAGACAGAGAAAATAAATTTATACATTAGACTGGTGCCTGCTTGAGCAAATCGACGAGCAATGGGATGACAGTGACAGTGACAGATTTAAATTATTGGAGATAGGGTAGTGACTTCACAACCTTTAATTATCCTTTGAAACATAAATATATAGAGACTAAGGGACTAGACAATTAGGTCCAATTCCCTGGTACCACATAGCCCCTTGAGCACTGTTGGGATAGACCAAAATCACTGCTTCAGGAATACCACCTAAGTACTGCCAGGTAAAGTAAAAAAAAATCAAGCATATAAATGAATAAACCTTAAACATGAGGGTCATGCATGGTTCAATGCCAATATTGTAAATTAAGGATTATGTTTAATCTAGTTCTAGTTTTGTGTATTTGCATTCCTTAAGAGAATTTACAAGATGCTGATAGTGAACATGTTGAATATTTATATACTTATATTCTACTATATTCTGGGTGATTATTTATAGTAATCAATTTAATGCTTTTGAAATAGGTATTTGTTTGTTCTATAGAAAAGAGCCAGAGGCACATGAGGTTGAGGATATTACCTCTGATCCCACAATTGATAAATGACCTTCAGGCTTCAGAGCTAGGTGGATGACTTCAGGAACTGTACTCCCATTGAGGTATGCTGCCTCACTGATCATAAGGAATATTATTGTAGAGAGGTTGAAAACTAGAGATAGATTTAAGGGAAAATGTCCTGCAATAGGAGAAAGAAATAAGCTAAGAAAGGTGCATTTTTCTGGTTGAACTCTACAAAAAGAAAACATCCAATCCCATCAGAAAATGGGGCGATGAAATGAACAGAAACTTTCTCAAAGAAGAGATCAGACTATCCAAAAGGCACATGAAAAAATGCTCTTCATCACTAATCATCAGGGAGATGCAGATCAAAACAACAATGAGATATCACCTCACACCATAGAGACTGGCCCACATCCAAAAGAACAAAAGCAACCGATGTTGGTGTGATGTGGGGAGAAACAGACTCTCCTTCACTGCTGGTGGGAATGCTGACTAGTTCAGCCCTTTTGGAAAACAGTATGGATGCTTCTCAAAAATTACAAATTGAGCTTCCATTTGGCCCAGCAATACCACCCCGGGAATATATCCCAGAAAGGAAATAAAGTATAGTCGAAATGACATCTGCACTTCTATGTTCATTGCAGCACTGTTTACAATAGCCAGAATCTGGAAAAAACCCAAGTGCCTGAAAACAGATGACTGGTTGAAGAAACCTTGATACATCTACACAATGGAATACTATGCAGCTGTAGGAGAAGATGAAGTTATGAAATTTGCATATAAGTGGATCAACATTGAAAGTATCATGGTAAGTGACATGAGTCAGAAAGAAAGGGACAGACATACAAAGATTGCACTCATTTGTGGAATATAAAGTAATAGAAAGGGAGACTACCTACACTCAAGAATAGTAGAAATAAACACCAGGAGGATTGCTCATGGCTTGGAAGCCGGCCTCACACACTGGGGGGAAAGGCAGTTAAGATAGATAAGGGACCACCAAGTAAAGGGTGCTGGAGGACCCGCTCAAGATGGGAGATGCATTCTGAAAATAGACTATAGGCCGAACATGATGACCACTCAATACCTCTATTGCAAACCACAACACCCAAAATGAGAGAGAGAGCAAAAGGGTATGCCCTGCCACAGAAGAGAGGCGAGGTGGGGGTGGGGGGAGGTGCACTGGGATCATCCGTGGTGGAGAATGGGCACTGAGCATTGTATGACTGAAACGTAACCAGGAAAGTTTGTAAGTCTGTAACTGCACTCCACGGGGATCCATTACAAAAAATCACTGTCACTGTCACTGTCATTCCATTGCTCATCGATTTGCTTGAGCGGGCACTAGTAACATCTCCATCGTGAGACTTGTTGTTACTGATTTTGGCATATAGAATACGCCACGGGTAGCTTGCCAGGCTCTGCCATGTGGGCGAGATACTGTCAGTAGCTTTCCAGGCTCTCCGAGAGGGGCGGAGGAATTGAACCCGGGTCAGCCTCATGCAAGGCAAACACCCTACCCGCTGTGCTATTGTTCCAGCCCATTACAAAAAATAAAAAATTTAAAAAAATAAAAATTAAAAAAAAGAAAGGTGCGCTTGGGAAGAAACAGCAGGCAAGGAGGACTCTCAAGGTTCAAGTTTCTCTAGAAAAGGCAGTGGTTGTTGTCTAGATTAGTGAGTGAAGAAAGATGTATGAAAAGCTTAATAAACACTGCCATTGTTTTAACATACCTTTTGTACTTTAAATGCATAATATTTTATCTTTACACGAGTTCTTGGAAGTACAGGTAATATCATTGTTTGCATTTTACAGTTGAAAACCAGAGATTCCCTGGTGATACCGATTTAACAGCAAAGCTGGATATCTCTGGTGAAATGGGAATTTCCACTTTATTTAGAAAGCAGTTGGGAGGTCTTGAAATAATCAGAATTCTCTTCTGGAACTTTTATTTTGAGCTCGTCCTTTTATTAGGAAATGTAAGACTGCTACTACTTCTCCTGAAAAATTGCGGAAATATGGAATGGCAATCTACTCCGCGTCTGTCTGCCACCAGACTGGACTCACTCACCTTGTCGTTCCTTTGTCTTTCTAGACTTCTCTATTCAGAACTCTGTCCTTGCAGAAAACAGGAGTACTAAGGAACACGAAACAAAAATCACAGAGATGCCTGGAAACCTGTCACCTGCCAGATCCTCTGTGAGTCAACTCTCTTCTAACTTGCTTTTTCCACATGGGGCTTTACCTACCTGATTCTTAGGTCTTTCCAATCTAGCTACACCATAATACCATTTCTGAGCCTTTTAATATTTGGCTCTTTTTAAACATCCCTGGCCTTGCTTTATTTTTTTTGTCATATTTAACACCACTCCATATGCTCATGTGGACACTTTCCCTGTCTTGAATTAATCACTTTTGGTTTGTTTAGTATCTCATTTTATCTCAACTCTTGGCTCCTATTATACTCACTGGATCCTTTAGCTTTCATTATTATTATGCTCATTTTCATATACGTAGCAAAGGGCAGTTACTGTAACAAGATGATACTCTTGTGTTCCTTACTGTTCTTGTTTTAAATCATTTTGAAACCTAAGAAGACAATTTTGAGAGGCTTTAGAGATAGTACACTGGGTAGAGCTTTTGCCTAGCGTGTGGCCAGTCCAAATTTGACCCCCAAGCATCCTATGTGGTCCCTTGCAAACCTCCAGGAATATTCCTGAGTGCAGAGCCAGGAGTAGTAACCCCTTAGAATCATTGGGTGTGTTCCCAAAGATAAAAAAGACAATGATGAAATTAATTGCCTGTGTGTCCCTTAGAGCCAGGGAAAAATTATGTAGAAGGACAGGTGGGAAAGTCTGAAAGACTCCTTGATAAGGAAAATGATGGGGATAGAGGGTGAGAAACACTGTTCAGAAGACCTCTAAGGAATCGTTTTCTGTCTCTATAGCGTCCATGTCAAGGATCCCAAGTGAAGATGGCCACAAAGACAGACAAGGTAGTATCAACAGAGAATTCTAACTGGTTCAAAGAAACTGAGGAGTGCAGGACCTCTCTAAGGGATAGCTGTGTCTCAGGTTCAGCTGACGGTACCATTTGGGAATATGGGCCCTGGTTCCCAGACCTTATGATTACCCTCCTCCCCTCACCAAAGATAAGCCCAAAAGGGACTGGAGAGATAGTAAAGTGGGTAGGGCATTTGCCGTGCATGTGGCTGACCTGGATTCAATTTCCAGCACCACATCTGGTTCCTTCATCAAGCTCACCAGGAGTAATCCCTTGAGCAGCACTGGTTGTCGCCAAAAATAACAACAAAACCCAATTAATAATATGAAATGTTTGCATTTTAGGGCATTGGCAGCTAACAATAATTATGAAAAAATGAATAAATCAACTAGATAAGGCAAATAAACTTGATTGGATAGCCAGTATACAAACTCTAGTTAAAATTTTTATCAATTGTAGGGGCTGGAGAGATAGCACAGCGGGTAGGGCGTTTGCCTTGCACGCGGCCAACCCGGGTTCAAATCCCAGCATCCCATATGGTCCCCTGAGCATGGCCAGGGGTAATTCCTGAGTGCAGAGCCAGGAGTAACCCCTGTGCATCGCCAGGTGTGACCCAAAAAAAAAAGCAAAAAAAATTTTATCAATTGTATATTTCCATAAAAAATCTGCATATTACTAAAATAATTTGTTTTCTTTTTGGGTCACACCCGGTGATGCACAAGGGTTACTCCTGGCTCTGCACTCAGGCATTACTCCTGGCGGTGTTCAGGGGACCATATGGGATGCTGGGAATTGAATCCAGGTCGGCCGCGTGGAAGGCAAACGCCGTACCCGCTGTGCTATCACTCCAGCCCCTAAAATAATTTTTATAGTCATATACAGTCTTTGAAGCTGGAGGTGTTTTTTGTTTTGTGCCTCCCTCACCCTCATAGGTGCTTAGGGCCTGACTACTCCTGACTTGGCTGCTTCAGGGGTCCTTCCTCATGGTATTTGGGAGGCCAATGAAGTGCCAGGGTTGAATCCAGTTACCGCATGTTAAGTATGATTCAGCCTTTTGAGTATTTCTCACTCTGAGTTTTTTTCCCCACCATACCTGGAAGTTCCCAGAACTTATTCCAGACTCTCTATTCAGGAATCAATCCTCATGGTACTTAGGGGACCACATGGGATACTGGGGATCATCAAACCTAATCATGTACAAGGAAAACACCACCCTCTCTGCTATCTCCCTGGCCCCCAAGAGTTTTGTGTCCATATCTAATCCAATCTATGTTTATTAAAATTATTGTAACCTCTGGGTTTGATTATTTGGAGGCTTTCTACCAAAGTGATTATCTGCTTTATGTTTATTCCTTTTGCCTGGCTTGTTCAGAGCTGACTCCTGACTCTGTGTTTATCATCTTTCCTAGCAAGTGTTGGGGGACTATATGTGGTACAAGGCAAGCACTTCCCCCACTTTACTATCTCTCTGGCCCCTATTAAATTTTTTTGGACATTTTACCCCCTTCTTGGGGAAATTTCTATACTTTGACTGCTTAGAATTATTTCTGGTGTTTTAGGAGCTGGTAACTTTTGAGGATGTGACTGTGGATTTCAGCCCAGAGGAATTAAAATGCTTTAGTGCTTCTCGAAGAAAACTACCAGGAGGTGATTCTAGAGAATTATAGGAACTTGGTCTCTGTAGGTGAGTTGGCCTTCTGACATCATAGTAGTTCCTGTATTGCTAAGTCTAAACCTAGATCAAAAACAGCATCTTTATAGCCATCTTACTGTTACATTATAGCTAACATTTATCTATCATGTAATATATGTCAATGGTCTCCACACTTTGTATGTTTTATTCCCCTCATATATTTTTGTAGGATGGTGGTTTCTGTGGGACCCAGGGAGGCAGCTGCAGTGATAGCACAGCGGGTAGGGCATTTGCCTTGCATGAGGCCGACCCGGCTTCCATTCCTCATCCCTTTAGGAGAACCCAGCAAGCTACCGAGAGTATCCTGACCACATGGCAGAGCCTGGCAACCTACCCGTGGTGTATTCGATATGCCAAAAACAATAACAAGTCTCACAATGGAGACATTACTGGTGCCCGCTCGAGCATATCAATGAACAATGGGACAACAGTGCTACAGTGCTACATGCCGGTTTGCCTTTCTTCTTATTATTTACATTTTATAGATGAAGAAACTCAGTCATGTTAAGGAAAATTAAAATAATTTCACTAAAGCCACGCATTTTTTCTATTTTTTTGTTTAAATTTTAAAATTTTATTTTCATAAAGTTTGTTCACAATAATTGATTACATTCAGTATTTGAACCAGTGCCACCACCATTACACCTTCCCACCACCATTATTTCGAATTTTTCCACTACCACTCAAGCCTGCCTGCTACAGTCAGATGCTAGATAATTTATTTTGTATTGCTTGTTATGAATAGTATGAGATGTCACGCGACTTCGAAAGGAGCCACACCCTCCTGGAATTATAAAATTTAAATAATTGGGGTCCGAAGACATCTCTCTAGCAAGCTAATTGGTTCTGAGATTCATTTATGAGTCTCTGAATCATGGCTGTTAATATGCTTACATGGCACTGGGAGGCAGTTTGTGGGTGTGACATCCAGGACCTCCAAAAAGCAGGGAGATGGGAATGAGCGGCTAGTCCTCAATCCTTTGAGGCCTGAAGTTTTCAGTCACTGGTTCATCATACCTGGGTTTTTCAAAAGCCACAAATTCTAAAGTGACAGAGCTAAGTTTTGACCCTTGAGTTTGACTCCAAAAATTGGCTCCCTTAAACTCTGCTGTGCTCTTCCAGTACTGGGAACCATTGCAGGCTCCAAATGACGGTTTTGAGTTGGGGAAGGAATTGTAAAATTTCCTAAAGCTCCACTGCTTCTTTCAGAGATTATCAATTTCTCTTAATATTGAGAGGCAGTGTTGTTTACTTTGCCCCACAAATGAAATGTTTTGTATCAGTGCCAGAATCCTCTTTTCAGTGATGCTCAAGATATCTAGAAGTCTCCTGGAAAAGTCAAAACTAAACACCATTCTGCTCCTCTTATTCTTTTTTTAATAGTTTATTTTTAATTAGTGAATCAACGTGAGGGTACAGTTACAGATTTATACATTTTTGTGCTCATGTTTCCCCCATACAAAGTTCGAGAACCCATCCCTTCACCAGTGCCCATTCTCCATCACCAGTAAACCCAACATCCCTCCCACCCTCCCCAGTCCCGTCTCCCCCCACCCCACACTGCCACTATGGCAGGGTATTCCCTTTTGTTCTCTCTCTCTTATTAGGTGTTGTGGTTTGCAATAAAGGTGTTGAGTGGCCATTGTGTTAAGTCTCTAGTCTATATTCGGCCCGCATCACCCTTCCCCCGAATGACCTCCGACCACATTTTACTTGGTGTTCCCTTCTCTAAGTTGCCCAGAATGAGAGACCAGCCTCCAAGCCATGGAGACAACCTCCTGGTACTTATTTCTACTATTCTTGGGTGTTAGTCTTATAGTCTATTATTCTATATTCCACAGATAAGTGCAATCTTTCTATGTCTTTCTCTCTCTTTCTGACTCATTTCACTTAGCATGATATTTTCCATGCTGATACACTTATATGCAAACGTGATGACCTTATTTTTTTCTAACAGCTGCATAGTATTCCATTGTATAGATGTATCAAAGTTTCTTCAATCAGTCATCTGTTCTAGGGCACTCGGGTTTTTCCCAGATTTTGGCTGTTGTAAACAGTGCTGCGATGAACATATAAGTGCAGATGTTATTTCGACTATACTTTTTGGCTTTTCTGGGATATATTCCCAGCATGGTATTGCTGGGTCAAATGGGAGCTCAACCTCTAGTTTTTTGAGAATCGTCCATATTGTTTTCCAAAAGGGCTGAACTAGTCGGCATTCCCACCAGCAGTGTAGAAGGGGCCCTTTCTCCCCACATCCTCTCCAACAACGGTTGCTTTTGTTCTTTTGGATGTGTGCTAGTCTCTGTGGTGTGAGGTGGTATCTCGTGGTTGTTTTGATGTGCATCTCTGATGATTAGTGATGTAGAGCACTTCTTTTTCATGTGCCTTTTGGCCATTCGTATCTCTTCCTTGGTAAAGTTTCTGTTCATTTCTTCGCCCCATTTTTTTGATGGGGTTGGATATTTTCTTCTTGTAGAGTTCAACCAGTGTTTTATATACCATTGATATCAACCCCTTATCTGATGGGTATTGTGTAAATATCCTTTCCCATTCAGTAGATAGTCTTTGTATTCTGGTCACTGTATCTTTTGCGGTGCAGAAGCTTTTTAGTTTAATGTAGTCCCATTTGTTGATCTCTGTTTTTACTAGATTGCTTAGTTCCGTGTCATCTTTGAAGATACCTTCATCTTCAATGTCGTGGAGGGTTTTGCCGACCTTGTCTTCAATGTACCTTATGGTTTGTGGTCTGATGTTGAGGTCTTTAATCCATTTTGATCTGACTTTTGTGCATGGTGTCAGGTTGAGGTCTAAGCCTATTTTTTTGCATGTGGTTGTTTAATTGTGCCAGCACCATTTGTTAAAGAGGCTTTCCTTGCTCCACTTCACATCTCTTGCTCCTTTATCAAAGATTAGATGCTCATACATTTGAGGTTGTGTGTGGGGATCTTCCACCCTGTTCCATTGGTCTGAAGCTCTGCCTTTGTTCCAGTACCATGCTGTTTTAATTGTTACTGCTCTGTAGTAGAGTTTAAGGTTGGGGAGGGTGATGCCTCCCATCATCTTTTTCCCAAGAATTGTTTTAGCTATCCGTGGGCGTTTATTGTTCCATATAAATTTCAGGATTGCTTGATCCGTTTCTTTGAAGAATGCCATGGGTATCCCTATAGGGATCGTGTTAAATTTGTATAATGCTTTTGGGAGTATTGCCATTATGACAATGTTTATTCTCCCTATCCATGAGCAGGAGATATGTTTCCATTTCCTCATATCCTCTTTTATTTCATGGAGTAGCGTTTTATTGTTTTCTTTGTAGAGGTACTTTACTTCTTTAGTTAAGCTGATTCCAAGGTATTTGATTTTCTGGGGCACGATTGTGAACGGGATTGTTTTTTTCATGTCCCTTTCATCTGTCTCATTGTTTGCATATAGGAAGGCCATGGATTTTTGGGTATTGATTTTATAGCCTGCGACTTTACTGTAAAGGTCAATTGTTTCTAAGAGTTTCTTACTAGAGCTTTTAGGTTTCTCTAGGTATAGTATCATATCGTCTGCGAAAGTGAGAGCTTGATTTCTTCCTTTCCGATCTGAATCCCCTTAATATCTTTTTCTTGCCTGATGGCTATTGCTAGTACTTCCAGTACTATATTAAAGAGAAGTGGTGAGAGTGGGCATCCTTGTCTTGTCCCCGATCTTAGAGGAAAAGCCCTTAGTTTTCCTCCATTGATGATAATGCTTGCATAGGTTCGTGGTAGATGGCTTTGACTATCTTGAGAAAAGTTCCTACAAAACCCATTTTGGTGAGAGTTTTTTTTATCATGAATGGGTGTTGGATCTTGTCAAATGCTTTCTCTGCATCTATTGATATGATCATATGGTTTTTATCTTTACTTTTGTTGATGTGATGGATTATGTTGATTGATTTCCGAATGTTAAACCATCCTTGCATCCCCGGGATGAATCCCACTTGGTCATGGTGTATGATCTTTTTGATGAGTTGTTGGATTCTATTTGCTAGTATTTTGTTGAGGATCTTTGTATAGGTGTTCATCAAGGATATTGGTCTATAGTTTTCTTTGTTAGTAGTGTCTTTGTTTGCTTTTGGTATTAGGGAGATATGTGCCTGGTAGAAACTGTTCGGAAGGGTTCCTGTCTTTTCAATTTCCTGGAAAAGCTTGAGGAGAACTGGCAACAAGTCTTCTTTAAATGTTTGGAAGAATTCGCCCGTGAATCCGTCTGGACCTGGCCTTTTGTTTTTGGGGAGACTTTTGATTACAGTTTCGATTTCCTTGATATTTATGGGCCTATTGAGTTATTTCACGTCTTCTTGGCTCAGTCTTGGGAGATTGTAGGAGTCAAGGAATTCGTCCATTTCTTTTAGGTTCTCTTGTTTCGTGGCATACAGACTTTCAAAGTAGTCTCTGATGACCCTTTGAATCTCCTTGGTTTCTGTTGTGATGTCCCCCTTTTCATTTTTGATTCGGTTTATTAGGGTTTTCTCTCTTTCTTTCTTTGTGAGTCTTGCTAGCGGTTTATCAATCTTATTTATTTTCTCGAAGAACCAGCTCTTTGTTTCATTGATATTTTGGATTGTTTTTTGGGTTTTCATATCGTTAATTTCTGCTCTAAGTTTTATTATTTCTTTCCTTTGATCTGGTTTGGGTTCCTTTTGCTGGTCCTCTTCTAAGATCTTGAGCTGCGAAGTCAAGCTATCTATATAGGCCCTTTCTTCTTTTCTGAGGAAGGCTTGCAGAGCTATAAAATTTCCCCTTAACACAGCTTTAGCTGCGTCCCATAGGTTCTGGTAGCTTGTGTCTTCATTCTCATTTGTTTCGAGGTATCTCTTGATTTCTTCCTTGATTTCCTTCGTGACCCACTCATTGTTCAATAGTGAGTTGTTTAATTTCCAAGTGTTTGATTTGGTTCTCCGCGTCTGTGCGTGATTAACTTCCATCTTCAGTGCATCATGGTCTGAAAAGATAGATACAATTATACAATTTCTATCTTCCCGATTCTATTAAGGTATAATTTGTGGCCCAGAACGTGGTATATTTTGGAAAACGTTCCGTGTGCGCTGGAAAAGAATGTGTATTCTTTCTTTTGGGGGGTGTATGGCCCTGTATAGGTCTATTAGCCCTGTCTCCTCCATTTCTTCCTTCAGGGCCATCGTTTCCTTGCTGAATGTTGTTCTTGTCGATCTATCCAGAGGTGATAAAGCAGTGTTGAAATCTCCAACTACTATTGTGGTGCTAGTTATGTCCTCCTTAAATTCTGTTAGGAGTTCTTTTAAGTATTTAGCTGGTCATTCATTAGGTGCATATACGTTTAGGAGTGTGATTTCTTCCTGTTGTACATATCCCTTGATGAGTAGAAAATGACCTTCGCTGTCCCTTCTGATCTTTTTCAGCCTGAAATCTATGCTATCGGATACTAGTATGGCCACCCCCGCTTTTTTTTTTTGAGGAGGCTGTTTGCTTTCAGATTGTTTTCCATCCTTTAATTTTGAGTCTGTGTTTGTTCTGACTATTCAGATGTGTTTCTTGTAGTAGCAGAAAGTTGGGTTTAGTTTCCGAATCCATTTTGCCACTCTGTGCCTCTTGATTGGTGCATTTAGACCATTAACATTAAGAGAAATTATTATCATGGGATTTTGTGTCATTTTTCTGTAGGGTTTGTTGTTCTTGTAGGTTTTTTCCTTGTCTTATAGTAGCCCTTTGAGTCCTTCTTTTAAATTTGGTCTTGAGTCTATGAAGTTCCTGAGCTGTTGCTTGTCCGTGAAATAGTGTATGGTTCCTTCAAGTTTAACTGAGAGTTTAGCTGGGTAGAGCATTCTTGGTGAGGCATTCATTTCATTAAGTTTTTTCACTATATCCCACCATTGTCTTCTGGCTGGGAGGGTTTCTCCTGATAGGTCTGCTGTGAATCTAAGGGGTGCTCCTTTGTATGTGATCTCCTTCTTTGATCTTGCTGCTTGCAGTATTGTGTCTCTATCCACGGCCTCCATCATTCTGACTATGATATGCCTTGGGGATTTTCTATTTAGGTCCCTTTTAGCTGGCACCCTTCGGATTCCTTGGATCTGGATGTCCGCATTCTCTAGCTCTGAGAATTTTTTAGCAATGCTGTCTTTAATGGTGTATTTTTCATTGAGATTGGTTCCGTGTGGTTCCAGCACTCCCATGATTCTTATGTTGTTTCTCCTGAGGTCATCCCCTAGGACTCTAATTCGCTCTAGAGCCATTTTGAGGTCTTTTGCCATTATTTGTTGTTCCCTATATGCTTTGTGCAGCTCATCTTCAAACTCACTGATTCTGTCTTCAGCTGTAATCATTCTACTATTGAGGGCTCCTACCGAGTTTTTTTTATTTCATCTACTGATTCTTTTAGTTGTGTGACTTCTGTTCGTAGCTTTGAAATTTCTGCTCTCATTTCTTCCTGGATTATCTTGGTGGAGCGTTCCAATGCCGCATCCATATCCTCCCTTAATTTATTGGAAGTTCGTTCCATAGTTGCTTTGAGTTCGTGAACCATCCTCACAATTTCTTCTCTGAATTCTTTATCCGAGAGGAGGTTGTATTTCTGGGAGGTCGTTGCTGAGGTTAGTGAGATATTTTCTTGGATCTCTCCTGGTGATGGGGATTTTCTCTGTTTCTTCATGTTGTTATGGGCTTTACTATCTGGTGCTCCCCTTAGCTTGGGAGGGACCTCAAGTGAAGATGTGGGGCTATGCTCTTCTTACAGAGGACTTTTATGTGCAACTTGATGTGTTCACTGACAGTTTTCATGACATTAGGAAAGGCTAGGTTACTTGACTATTAACATATAGTGACTAAGATGACCAGGGAGTTCTTCAGAGGAGTGGGTTCTATCAATTGTGGCCAAAGGACATTGCATGGAATGGTAAAAAAAAAAACCAACTGCGGCGGTGTCAGCGGCCTGTGCTCCGGAAGGAGGCCACGCCCACTTTTGAGGCCACGCCCCCAACGAGAGGACACGCCCCTAAGCTGCCGAACAGGGGAAGGAGGGGTCAGGCGCTGTGGGCCAGAGGGCTGAGAGCTGCCAGGCGGGGCTGGGGGGTTCCGAGCAGGCCCCCAACGGGGGGCAGGGGACGCGGGGAGCGCTTCTCCAGGTGGGGCCTTCTCCTCTTATTCTTGTTAAAGTCAGAGGTTAACCTAGGGAGATGGAAGCACCTTACTGCAAACCTGCTCAAAGATATATAATTGGAATTACCATTTTTATTAGTCATATGGTACAATAGGGTGGTCTTCACATCGTAACTCTTCTCATTACCTCACTGATGACCCAGAAAAGAGGGAATAAACCAGTTTTGTCTTTGCAGAAAACTCAGAGTGACCTGGTGATATTACTGCCTCCTTGTGAGTCCTTGACAGTAAGTTTAGGGTCAGCAGAGATTGTTTGTATTACCCAGGACATTGTCTTTCCAAGTATGGACTGGGTGGAATCTAGAGAAAATCATTGGACAGCATGAAATATTTGATTCTTCAGTTGGGGTAAAGACAACTCTTCTACTATCTTCTTCCAGATCTTCTCATTACATCAGATACAGTGAGTTTGGTATCTGGCATGATTCTGTGTCTCCTTGATCATTCATTCTAGTAAGGAGAGAGCAGACATCAGGCCCAGAGCTTTAGAGAAGCAGCTGAAGCTAGCTGGCATCAATATCTATCATTTCTGTTTTACTTATTGTAAAACTAACTTACTGTAAAAACTAACATAAAAGTTAGTGCTTTTTTCCTTTTTTTAAAATGATGGTCGTTTACATTTATGTGGTCTGTATAAAGTGAATTTGAGTTAAAAACATTATCTAAAAATAAATATGCTAATATTAGTACTCTCAGAACATTGTACACTAAAAATTAATGAATGATACTACACTTTGGTTATATCTATGTACCATTTGTATCACTGTATCACTGTTATCCCATTATTCATCGATTTGCTCGGGCGGACGCCAGTAATGTCTCCATTCATCCCTGTCATGTACTAGTGCAGCCCAATGGCTTCTGCTCGCTCCAGGAACATGAAAAGCCTCAAACCGTTCATTCAAAGCCCCGGTGAAGAAATATGACCATCTTGCAGGTGGGCGGTCACATGGTCTTTTGATGTGGAATCCAGTCAGTAATAGCTCTAGTCCAGCGGTTGTCTCTGAGTCTCATTATGTGTCTGGCCCATCTAAATTTTCACGCCTTGGCAAAGGAGACAGCGTCCCTAATTTTCGATTGTCAATGGAGGTCGGAAATCTGGATTCTATCTCTTACTTGGATGGAACGTGATACTCCAAGCATAGCTCTTTCGATTCCTCTTTGGGATATCCAAATAGTGTTCTCATCCTGTTTTTGTAGGGCCTAGGTCTCTGAGGCATATGTTAGTGCAGGGAGAATGGTGGAGTCGAAAAGATGTGCTCGGAGCTGGAGTTCTTTGTCCTCTTAACAACTTTTTCGATGTTCTTGAAGGTGCTCCACGCTGCTCTCTTCCTCCTGTGCAATTCTGGCGCTAAGTCATTCCTCATGTTGAGTTCTCGATCCTGGTACACATAGCTGTTGCATTCAGAGATGTTCATTCTGTTGAGAGTAAATGGAATGTCAGGGACTAGTTCGTTTTTCATAAACATTGTTTTGTTGAGATTCAGCTGCAGTCCTACCTTTCCACACTTGCAGTTGAAGTCGGCCAGCATTTGTGCCACTTGGCTAATGTTTGGTGTTATTAGAACAATGTCATCAGCGAAGTGGAGGTGATGTAGTTCCCAACTGTCTATCTTCACTCCCATTCCTTCCCATTCCAGTTGTTGCATGATGTTCTCGAGGGTGGCACTAAAGAGTTTTGGTGAAATGGTGTCACCCTGTCGAATCCCTCTCTTTATGTTGATGAACACTTCTTTGTAGAATGGTGAGGTCCTGGTGGTGAATCAGTTCACAGAGGATCTTAATGTACTGAGTTTGAATGCCCTGCTTGGCAAGGACTTCGATGACCACTTCAGTCTCAATAGTATCTAAGGCTTTCTTCAAATCAATGAATATTAGACAGAGTGGTATCTTGAACTCTTGCGAGACCCCAGTGGGCTCAAAGGGACCCGGAAACCAAGATCCTCTGCCTGCTAACACCAAGCTCTGGCAACCCAGGGGTCACACACATAAGACCCACCCTGACAGTGCCAGATAAATTCCTCATCGGCCAACCTCCAGGACCCACCTGCTGCCACGCTCCACCTTCTGGACCATAAACACTTCTATACACACAAACCATAAATACTTCCTATCCATTTTCCATCATTCACGATCACAAAATCCCGTTAATCATCGATTTTTCGAGCGGGATCAGTAACTTCTCATTTTGTCCTTTCCCTGAGATCTTAGAGGTCTATCTCGACTCGGCCCTCCCAAGGATGTCACACTGGGGGCTCTTTCAGGGTCAGGGGAATGAGATCCAGCTTGTTACTGGATTTTGCATATGAATACACCATGGGAAGCTTGCAAGGCTGTCCCATGTGGGCAGGAAACTCTCAGAAACTTGCCAGTTTCTCCCAGAGGGAGAAGTAGTCTAAAGTTATCGCTTCTGAGAGTTTGCTTTTAAGTCTCTGGATGTTGGCCGTTGATGGGATTACACATACCTGGGTTCCTCTACCGATACCTTCATGCATGAGACCTGTCCGAACGTGTGGAGAGGGGCCTCGAGCATGTCTATAGCTAGGTTCCGGTGGTCTTCGGCCGCTGGGAGCTCTGCTCGGGGTGGGGAGGGAAGCTGGAGCCCATCCCCTCCGAGGGGCCCCGAAAAAGACAGCCAGGCTTGCGGGTAAAAGACTCTCTTTCCATCATTACTGCACCATATTTGATGAGGTTCAAATATGGTGTGAACCTTTGGAACACTTATAATGGCGCTTAGAGGCCACTCTCAGAGCCTCCATCCCTCTCGGAAAGCCCAGCAAGCTACTGAGAGTATCCTGTCTGCACGGCAGAGCCTGGCAAGCTACCCGTGGTGTATTCAATATGCCAAAGACAAAAACAACAATGGACCTCATTCCCCTGACCCTGGAAGAGCCCCCAAGAGCGTTAAGAAGGTTGAACAAGGAGAGGCTAATAAAATTTCAGGGCCGAACCAGGTTGCCAAAACAAAGAAGGACTAAAATGACTGCACTTTTAACACACGTACGCTGGTATCAAAAGCATCCATCAGAGACCTGAAGGTACAAGCGCAGAAAATCAAGTATGATATCATTGGTTTGACCGAGACGAGAAGGTATTGAACATATCACGCCAGTTTTTTTAATTTTTAATTTTTAATTAGTGAATCACCGTGAGGGTACAGTTACAGATTTATACATTTTTGTGCTCATGTTTCCCCCATACAAAGTTCGAGAACCCATCCCTTCACCAGTGCCCATTCTCCAACACCAGTAAACCCAACATCCCTCCCACCCTCCCCAGTCCCGTCTCCCCCCACCCCACACTGCCACTATGGCAGGGTATTCCCTTTTGTTCTCTCTCTCTGATTAGGTGTTGTGGTTTGCAATAAAGGTGTTGAGTGGCCATTGTGTTCAGTCTCTAGTCTACATTCGGCACGCGTCACCCTTCCCCCGCATGACCTCCGACCACATTTTACTTGGTGTTCCCTTCTTTGAGTTGCCCAGAATGAGTGACCAGCCTCCAAGCCATGGAGTCAACCTCCTGGTACTTATTTCTACTATTCTTGGGTGTTAGACTCCTATTCTATTATTCTATATTCCATAGATGAGTGCAATCTTTCTATGTCTGTCTCTCTCTCTTTCTGACTCATTTCACTTAGCATGATACTTTCCATGCTGATCCACTTATATGCAAACGTGATGACCTTATTTTTTCTAACAGCTGCATAGTATTCCATTGTATAGATGTAACCAAAGTTTCTTCAACCAGTCATCTGTTCTAGGGCACTCGGTTTTTTTCCAGATTCTGGCTATTGTAAACAGTGCTGCGATGAACATATAAGTGCAGATGTCATTTCAACTATACTTTTTTGCTACTCTGGGATATATTCCCAGCAGCATCACGCCATTTTTGACACTGGAGAAGAACTGTTCATTGGAACATGTGACAGTAGAGGCATTGGTGGTGTCAGTGTCTTTGTCAGCACGAACTTGGCCATGAGCATTGATTCATTCGCATGCCTAACAACCCGAATCGGATGCTTACGTTTGAGTAGATGTGGCTCGTTGCCGGCAGTTTCTATCTTCGTCATCTATGCACCAACATCAAACTACGACGACGAAGAAATTGAGAAATTCTACATACAGCTAGAGAAGTTCTATAAAGAAGACCACACCTTCTACAAGGTCATTATTCGTGATTTTAACGCCAAGGTTGGACCTAGAAGGTCACCCGAAGAACTCCACATCGGGACCCATGGTCTAGAATGGAACGAACAGGTGAGAGACTGTTTGAGTTCATCATGTAAACCTAGACCATCCATGGAAACTCAGTTCCAGAAGGCCAAATCTGAATGTTGGACATGGGTGTCTCCTGGTGGACAGTTCCACAACGAAATTGACCACATCATATTCAGTGGACAGTTTTGCTTGACAGATGTTGCTGTTGTTCCAAAATTTCAAACAGGATCAGAACACCATTCCCTTCTTGCAAAATTCTACTTCACAGAGCAAGGAGAAAGGGCTGCAAAGTTTAAGAAGAGATCTCCCATAATGACCACCAACTGGGAGCTCTTTAGCACTACTGCAGCAATATGGGAAGATGCTATTGTTGACAACGTTGACGAGGAATATGATCGACTGATTCAACAACTCCATGATTGTATGAGAAATGCAAAGAGAGAGAAAGCCACAAAAGGTTGCCTGTCTTCGGAAACTCTCAAGTTCATCTGCCAACATGGTCTGGCGTGAGCCTCAGGCAATCACAAGCTAACGTCCAAGCTCACAAAGCTGTGCAGAAAAGCCATAAGGGAGGACCTCAAGGAGAGAAGAGCAGCAGTGTTGACTGATGTGGCAGAAACTAGAAAAAGTATTTGCAACACCCACCTGTCCTTCACCAACTACAAGACCAAGATGACTGCCCTTTGATGCCCTGATGGATCTATCACATCTTCCAGAGGGGCAATGGAAAAGGTTATCCACAACTTCTACTCAAATCTCTTTGATGGCCATGTCAACCTGTTCCACAGGATGGATATGTCATTCTCATTATTCTCCCTTCCAAAATCCGATACGCCATTTCATTGGTAAAGACATGGTACAGCACCCAGACCCGAACACCTGAAGAATCTGCCACCAGTACTCGTCAATACACTGGCTCGGCTCTTCTCACGCTACCTGTCTGAATGCAAAGTTCCATCGCAATGGAAAACCAGCAGGACCATCCTGTTATACAAGAAAAGAGACATGCATGACATTGGCAACTATCGCCTGATATGTCTGTTTGTCTGTCGTTTACATTGTTCACTCGAGTCATCTGAATTGAATAGGCAGAACACTAGACGGAGGACAACCTGCGAGCAAGTCAGGTTCTAAAAAGGATTCAGCATGACTGACCATATCCACACGGTGACCAAGCTCATTGAGGTCTCGCAAGAATTCAAGACACTGCTCTGTACCATTTGTAGTAGAATTTATTATTTGTTTATTTTGTGATGCCAGAGAATCAACCCAAGACCTCATACATTCAAGGTGAGTGCTGAGAGTTACTTTCTGGACTATTTAGGATTTGAACATAGGAGATTAGGAGGCACAAATATTCAGAACATAGAAATTTGGGGATGCAGACATTTGAGACATAGGAATTTGGGGAGGAATAGAAACCATCTCAGGTAAGCACATGATTGAAATTTGGGAAGCACATGATTGAAATTAAGCAAGGACTGAGGAAGTATTTTAAGACCAAGAGGAATGAAGGTTATTACAGTCCAAAAAAGAACACACTGTTATCCCTTACCAAGAATCTATAGCACTTGGCTCTAGGTGTTGAGGTGGTCAGTCACTTGCCCACCAGTATACTTTCCAGTTTCACTGGAGCAGAGTTTTTCTACTTTGTCTACTGGCACTATTGACATTTTTACCAAGTCATCCTTGTTGTACAGTCATTGTATGGACAGTAGACTACTTAGCAGCATCTATGGTCCCCAGAACTAAATCCTGGAGGATTTTTTGAATGTCACACTGCAGAGGAAGGAGCTCTGCCACGTGACAGTAAAAAATCACCTCCAGAGATTACCAAGGTCCCCAAGCGCAAAGAAATTGGAAAGAAGTCTTCTTTTTCTTCAGTGTTAAATTGCACCTTATTATCTCAGACTCTTTAGGAACTAGGTTGGGAGTCCCTATAGGTAAGGGATAAGAACCCAAGTTATGAGTGTTGTTCTTCCACAGGACACCAATTTACAAAACCTGACATTATCTCACAGCTGGAAGAGGAGGAGTCATGTGTGATAGTAGGAGACAGTGATAAAATGATGTGTCAAGGTGAGTGGTTAAGGATTTGGGGGAGTGATGGGGCAGAGAATGATGGGGGTAGTAGAAAGACAGTGAGGAGCTATTAGGGAAAGGGCTAATTGGTGCTATCTCCTTGGGCTCACACAGCTTCACCTCCTCATGTTCTCGGGTCCTCAGAACTTCCCTTCTATGCTCTGCAAGATTCACCTCCTGCAGCATGGTGTTTCTCTCCTGCTGACTCCAGAGCAGCCAGTTTCTTTTTCTCTGGTATATTAAACACCACGTTCTCTTAACATCTTTCTTCCTCCTGCTAGAAATCCCAGTTGTTTCCTTCTGAAGTGAGGGGAACAAAACCATATGATTCAACTTCTATTTCCGTCCGCCTCAATTCTCCCCTCAAACCAGCTTCTCAGAACTTTTGTTATAGTAGATACTACCCACATGTACAAATAATGCAAAATTTAGTCCCTCACTTATACCAGCCACTTTGAGTGTTATGTCTACTATACAGCAAAAACATAAACTATTTACATTATCACAGGGTGTTCCTTTGGAAATGCTGTTCTAGAAAGATCTCTTTAGCTTTTCTATTTAACACACACACCAGCGCTTGGGGGGTTGTAAGGATAGTACATAATCAACTTTGGTTCTATTCCTGGCACCACATCATGGATCCCCAAATACTGCCAGGTGTGCCCCAAATGCTGCCAGGTGTGGCCAAAAACAAAGAGTGGCGTAGGAGGAGGAAGAGGGATAAAGTGTGAGAGGGGAACTCTTGGTAGGCCAGCAGAGAGACCAGCTATGGGGCTATCTAAGTCCAGGAAGCTAACAGTGAAAGAAGCTGGAGAAATGACTGACTGTTGGTCAGATTTGAGGTATTCTCTGAGAAGGGAACTGAAGGACCTGTAGCTATGAGGAAATGGAAAACAGAAGTTTTTGGGAGGATTAGGTTATCTCAAAGTCTTCCATGCTGGAGTCTTTTCTTATAATACTATTTTTTAAAATATCTAATATACTCTGATAATATTGTAACCCATCTTCTTGAATTGATATCTTGGCTTTACACTCTCACCTATGCTCTACTCATGTATTTTGTGAGTTGACGGGATGACCACTTGTGCTCATTTTTGTCTCTTCCAAACTATAATCTTATGCTTGATTTCATTGGGTTTAGTTTCTTTTGCACTCATAAAGCTGCTTTTATAAGCCATAATTTTGGGGAAGGGGAAGCAACACCTGACGATTCTCAGGGGTTACTCCTGAGAATTTTGAACTCAGAATTAGTCCTTGCAAGGCTTGGGGGACCATATGGGATGCTGGTGATCGAGCCTGGTTTGGCCATGTGCAAGACTTTTTAATGAATAACCATGAGATACAGTTACAGACTTACATACTTTTGTGACTACGTTTCAGTCATACAATGATTAAGTACCCATCCCTCCACCACTGCCCCATTCTCCACCACCAATGTTTTCAGTATCCCTCCTGCCACCCCACCCCATTCCCCGCCCCACACTCCAACTCCATCACACTCCCTTCTCTCTCTCTCTCTCTCTCTCTCTCTCTCTCTCTCTCTCGTTTTGGGTGCTATGGTTTTCAATATAGGTAGTAAGTGACCATCATGTTTGGTCTATAACTACTTTTAGAACACATCTCCCATCCCGAAGGAGCCCTCCAAGCATCGTTCACTTAGTGGTCTCTTCTTTTTTTTTTCTTTTTGGGTCACACCTGATGATGCACAGGGGTGACTCCTGGCTCTGCACTCAGGAATTACCCCCTGGCGGTACTCAGGGGACCGTATGGGACGCTGGGAATGGAACCCAGGCAAATGCCCTACCCGCTGTGCTATTTCTCCAGCCCCATAGTGTTCTCTTTTGTTTTCCAGATGCCTTTCCCCCAACATGTGAGGCCAGCTACCAAATCGTGGAGCGATCCTCCTGGCTCTTATCTCTATTTTCCTTGGGTGTTAGTTTCCCATTCTGTTACTTTATATTCCACAAATAAGTGCAGTCCTTCTATGTCTGTCCCCCTATCTCTCTGACTCATTTCACTTAGCATTATACTCTCATGTTGATCCACTTTTATGCAAATACCATGATTTCATCTTTTCTAATAGCCGAATAGCTCTATTTTTAGCATCTTTTCCAATTGCTCCATTGTGTATATGTACCAAAGTTTCTCTAACCAGTCATCTCTTCTTGGACACTCGGGTTTTTACCAGATTCTGGAAATGAATAGTGCTGCAATAAACATACAAGTTATATGCTGTTTTTGAATAGCTTCTCTTGTGTGATGTAGAAGTGTTTTGTTGTCACTACTATTGCATTGCTGTTGCTTTGTGGGAATCTGATAAGCTGAACAAACAATTTGTCTAGAAGATGTCTGTGCCTGCATTCTAAGCCTGTTCAGAGAGAAGCTGGTGGGATGAGACAGAGACTTTGAGAGACCGTGAGAGATAGTGAGACACAATGAGACACAGAGAGAGACTATGAACTTTCTCTTTCTATAATGATAGAAGACAATAAAAACTATGTTTTCAAGAAGTACTTATGAGCCAAAAGAGATAGTAGGGAAATTTCTAGGCCACTAATTTGAGGAAAACTCACTTTATCGTGGTAGGGAGAATATGAGAAATTGCTTTGTTTTTTGTTTTGTTTTGTGGTTTTTTAGGGGTCATATCAGGCAATCACTCATACTCTCATACTCAGGGATCACCCCTTGGCAGGGCTCTGGAGACCATACAGGATGCCATATGGGAAACTGGAAATTGAACTCAGGTCAGTTGCTTACAAGGCAAATGCCTTATCCATTGTGCTATCACTCTGGACCCAGGAGATTATTATCTTTGTGCCCAGATACAATTCCTATAATTCTCATGGCTGCATTAGTCTGAATTGTTCTTACTGGAAATGCTGCCAATGTCCCTCAGAGGGCGGGGAGGTGGACAGTTGTGTATACATGCATATGGAAAGACTTTGTGCACACATGTTTGAGTGAATGGCGCATGTGGGTCCATGTTCAGATAGTAAAATATGAAGCAATCGTAAGAACAAAGCAAAGTTACTTGACAAGTATGTGTCTGTTGGAAGCTGATGATACTGGAATGCTTCAGAAAAAAACACAGACATTGCATGACTGAAATCTGATTGTGAACAACTTTGTAACTATGTATCTTGTGGTGATTCAATTAAACAATTTTTTTTGAAAAAAGAAAAAGAACACAGAGACATGGACATTGAAGAAATAAATTCCTATTGCCACATGTAAGAAAATAAAATAGGAACTCTATATTCACCATTCAAAAAAGTAAATTCAAAGTGGATTAAAGAGATCGAGATTAAACCAGACTCTATTAAGTATGCTGAGGGAACCATGGGCAGAACCCTCCAGGAAATGGGCCTCAGAGAGGTCTTCAAGGAGATGACCACATTGGCACAGAACCATAGTACAAGGGAGGGTGCTGGCCTTGCTGAGGGCCAACCCAGGTTTAGTCTCTGGCACCTCACATGGTCCCTCGAGTCTGCCTGCAGTGATCTCTGAGTGCAACTTCTTCCCAGAAAAAAGAAAACAACGTTATAATAAAAAGACACCTATTGGATAGGAGAAAATGTTGGCACATAATGTATCAGATATAAGGCCATTCATTTCAAAGAAAATATGCACACCTGTGTTCATTGAATTTTTGACATTTAGACCTAGAGCCTGGGGGAAGGACAGTGAACTAGGGGGTCCTGGGGGAAGAAAGATACCTATTGTATAGGGTAAAATATTGGCACATAATGTATCAGATACAGGGCTAATATCCAAGATCTGTAAAGCACTCACAAAGCTCAACAACCCCATCTGAAAATGGGGAGAAGAGATGAGGAAGTATTTCTGCAAAGAAGACACATGGTTGGCGAATAGGCCGATGTGAAAGAACTCATCAACACTTATAATCAAGGAAATGCATATCAAAAAAACAATGAAATATCTCATGCCATGAGAGTGGAACATATTAAAAACTCTGGAAACAGTGTTGGCAAGGTTGTGGTGGGAGAGGAACCCTCAGCCGCTGCTGGTGGGGATGTTATCTGGGTTATCCTCTAATGAAAAGGCATATGTGGGCTTTAACATATGTGTTAAATTTTATAATATATTTATATATAATATATAACACACATATAATATATTTAATATATACTCTAATATGTGTATATATGTATGTATATATATTCCTCTAATGAGAAGATTTCTCAAAACTGTTAGAATAGAACTCCCATAAGACCTAGTGATACAACTTTTTGGCCATCTGTCTCCAAAACATAGCCATTCATTTGAAAGAATATATGCCACCTGTGTTCATGGAATTTTTTAAAAATTTATTTATTTTTAATTAGTGAATCACCGTGAGGGTACAGTTACAGATTTATACACTTTTGTGCTTATACTTCCCTCATACAAAGTTCAGGAACCCATCCCTTCACCAGTGCCCATTCTCCACCACCAGTAAACCCAGCATCCCTCCCACCCTCCCCAATCCCATCTCCCCCCCACCCCACCCTGCCACTGTGGCAGGGCATTCCCTTCTGTTCTCTCTCTATTTAGCTGCTACGGCCCGCAATAAAGGTGTTGAGTGGCCACTGTGCTCAGTCTCTAGCCCTCATTCAGCCCGCAACTCCCTTCCCCCGCATGGCCTTCGACTACATTATAGTTGGTGATCCCTTCTCTGAGTTGCCCTTTCCCCAGAATGTGAGGCCAGCCTCCAAGCCATGGAGTCAACCTCCTGGTATTTATTTCTATAGTTCTTGGGTGTTAGTCTCCCACTCTGTTATTCTATATACCATAGATGAGTGCAATCTTTCTATGTCTGTCTCTCTCTTTCTGACTCATTTCACTCAGCATGAAACTTTTCATGCCGTGTTCATGGAATTTTTGACATTTAGACCTAGAGCCTGGGGTAAGGGCAGTGGGGGAGACCCTGGAGGAAGAGCAGATTTGGGATCCCAGGATCAAGGTTCCACTGAAGCCTCTTAAATATGAAGTGCAGGGATACACATGAGTGGACTCTGACTAGGGCCACACATCTGGGAAAGTTGCTGACATATAGGCCCCAAGAAAAGCCACAGGGCTGGAGGTCTTCCCTTAGGAACTGGCCCTCATAAGCTGTGCAATGACTTTGACAGAGACCAGTATCTGGCAGACACAGAAACTCACACACAAATCCAACTTCCCCACGGGGCCACCCTCATCTGCTCAAACAATTTGGAAATACCATCGGCCTCAAATCAATTGAGCTCACCAGCACAACGCATTACTCATTATTTCATGGTGAAGAAAAGCCTCATTAGCTGTGCATTGCTTGGGTGCTCCCCATGGACAAGAAGCATCAGCCTCAAATCAATTAAGCTCATCAGCACAACGAATTACTCATTATTTCCTGGTGAAAAAAGCCTCATTAGCTGTGCATTGCTTGGGTGCTCCCCGTGGACTAGAACTCAGCATAGATGCTGGGTGCCCTATAGAGAAACCAATCCATAGCACAGACAGAGTGGGCCCCGCCTCACCCCGATCATCACTGGAGACCATGCCTGGAGCTCATTAGAACAGTGGAGCCCAGGCAGTTCTGAGAATTGCACGAGAACTTTCTAATAACGTTCTTGGCTAATACAGAGCTCATTAGCTAAGAAGCTGAGTGTCTGGCAAGCACGTCCTTTCTTCCCCAGGGTATCAGAAAAGATTGCACAGCACAGCCCAGAGCGGCTGATTAGCTGAGTGCATCCCAGTTCCAAGAGAAGCAATTTTCGCTTCACAAAGTTGTCATTATGGGTTTAAACTTTTGTTATCCTCTGCATCTTTAGTGCAAAGAAAATGCTCTCTCTCGTTCTCTCTCTCTCTCTCTCTCTCTCTCTCTCTCTCTCTCTCTACCATCCCACCCCTGCTCCCACCTATGTGGCAAAACTCACTGGCACCTCTATCCTGTACATGGCCCATCATTAAGTGCCCTGTGGAATATTTATGATATTACACACAAGGTGCTAATTCACACACAGCCTCAGTGACCAATCACCAAATGCCATGCAGGTTTAAGCTGCTATACAAATAGTTTGAATTCTCGCCCAGATGAGATCCAGAGCAGCTGCGCGCGACACGGCTCCTCTGCTCCTTAAAGACTATGATCCAGGAGGTCTACTAACCCATTTTGGCACCCAGAGACTTATAGAAATGCATCTAGACTGTAAGCTGAGCTAAAACAACAGAAATCCAAAACCACTCAATAGCCTATAAATAGATCCTATAATCTTTATTCTCAGCAATGGAAATCAAACTATCAAATGATTCCTTTCTTGCAGGTTTGATTGTTGGGGGAAAATTCCAAATAATAATAGTCAGTCCTCTCTTGACATATTGAATGTATCCAAAGTATAGAGAGAATAAAGTGAAGATCATTGGCCACTCAGGTGCGGGTAGGGGATGGGAGGGGGTATATTGGGGTTCTTGGTGGGGGAACAGGTGCACTGGTGAAGGAATGGGCGTTTGATCATTATATGACTGAGACTTAAACCTGAAAGTTTTGTAACTTATCAAGGTGATTCGATGAAATAAAATAAAAAAAAATAGTTTGAATTCTCTTAGACAGGATGATATGAACGGAGAACCAAGAGACAGAAAGCAGGGGCTGGAGAGATGGATTAAAGGGCTGGGCATACACTTTGCATGCCTGGTTCGATCCATGAGCATTGGGCCAGGACTGGCCCCTGAGCACTTCTGGCTGTGACTCCAAAATAAAACAAAAGCAGAAAAGAGAAAGCAGACTGGTGGTTGCTTGAGATTACTGGGGGTGGTGGGGGGTAGGGGCAAGAATTTACATCAAAGCGGCTCAAGGGAACCTGAGGATTGCTAAAAATATCCTAATATGGTATTATGGTGATGATTGCACTGTTTCCTTAATCCACTGAAAGCCACTGAGTCATAGTTACAATGGGTGAGTTACCTGTGTAATAAAGCTGTTTTAAAAAGTACGCACTGTAACATTATTCAACACACAGATCTGGAAACACAGCCCACGAGTCCATCAGTAAGAGACGAAAAAATCTAAGGTTCACTGATACAGTGAAATGTTTCTGTAATAAAAAGATGCAAATCACGAATATAGACAACAAAATGGATATATCTCACAAGCAGCACCGGGGAAAGGGGTATTAATGAAACCCTTAATTTTCTGGTAGTTTCCAAACCAGGACATCAGAGAGAGCTCTCACTGGACCAGAGTTTCCTAACATCAGTGACTATCCCAGGTGCAATTAGAGTTACCGCATGTATCAGACTGCAATTAAGGGAGCACAGATTCTGCTGGAAAACCTAAGACAGGCCCCCAGACAGGACAAAGTCAGGGTCTTCATGGCCAAAAAAGGAAAATGAAGCCAGAAGTTAACGATTGGTTCTTTGGGGGTATGGTGCCGCCAGCAGGCCAACCCGTACCTGCGGGGCCAGTGCATCAGCAGTCTTTCAGACTTCCTGATACCCCAAAATTGCCGCTGTGCCTTTAGCCGAACCCCAACAACTTGGGGCCAAGTTTACCTAGAAATTGAAAGACCAAAAGTTAGATATGTGGAAGCCACACCCAACAAACCACCTCCAGCTCAGCTATACAAGCACATTTATTAGCCTTATTTCAGAGACCCATAAATCTCAAGAGATCAAAAGCCACAGTTAGGGCCAGCTGCGTGCTCTACAGTGCATATGCTAATAGGCTATTTCTCTGGAAAAGATGGGTACAAGGTCCATGATCTAAAGACACACAAAAGAATCTCCGAACCAAACATCTCACG
Source organism: Sorex araneus (assembly GCF_027595985.1). Taxonomy (NCBI): domain Eukaryota; kingdom Metazoa; phylum Chordata; class Mammalia; order Eulipotyphla; family Soricidae; genus Sorex; species Sorex araneus. Next base: position 56,430,572 of record NC_073309.1, on the reverse strand, counting down.
GCAGAGAATCCTCTGGAATTTAAGCCAGGCGGACTTCACCAGGGTGCCTCAGATGGGGACAGGCGTCATCCCTCCACCTGCCCCCTAAAAAACCCCGGCAGCCACCAACCTCTAGAACCCAATGAGAAGTGCAGGAACATGGGTTCAGTGACAGCAAACTCCAGGCCTCAAGGGATAGGAGATGGGTTGGTCCTTCTCATCACCCTCCCCTCCCATGGGACCCTGGAGGTCATGCCCACAAACTGTCTCTTGCTGCTACGTAAGCTCCTTTCTGGCCATGATGCAGAGACACACAACAGAATCTCAGAACTGAGCAGCTCTCTGCAGAGATTTCTCCAGACCCTAATTATCTAAAATTTTAGAATTCCATGAGCACACAGTTGCTCTCGTGCGGCATCTTATGCTATTCATAACAAGCAATACAAAAGAGAGTATGGGGGAGATTGCCTGACATTGAGGCAGGGGGGAAGGTTGGAATGGGTGGGGACCTTGGTGGTGGAAGATATGCACTGGTGGAAGGTTGGGTTATTGATCATTGTATGACTAAAACTCAAACAGGAAAGCTTTGTAACTATCTCACGGTGATTAAAAAATAATAATCACTGGTAATCACTTGTCATCCCGTTATTCATCAATTTGCTTGAGCAGGTGCCAGTAATGTCTCCATTTGTCCCTGTCGGTTGCTAGTGTGGCCCAATGGCATCTGCTCACTCCAGGAACTCGAAGACACCAAATCATTCATTTAGGGTCTTTTTTTTTTTTTGCTTTTTAGGTCACACCCGGCGATGCACAGAGGTCACTCCTGGCTCTGCACTCAGGAATTATCCCTGGCGGTGCTCAGGGGACCATATGGGATGCTGGGAATCGAACCCAGGTTGGCCGCGTGCAAGGCAAATGCCCTACCCGCTGTGCTATCCCTCCAGCCCCTCATTTAGGGCCTTAACGAAGACATCCGACCATCTCATAGTTGGGCGACCAGGTGTTGTTTTGATGTCCTGTGGAATCTAGTCAGTAACAGCTCTAGTACACGGTCATCTCTAAATCGCTTTATGTGTCCGGCCCATCTGATTTTCGACACCTTGGCAAATGAGGCTGCGTCCCTGATCTTCGATTGTTGACGGAGGTTGGAACTCCGGATTTCTTCTCTCACTTGAGTGAAGCATGGTACTCCAAGCATAGCTCTTTAGATTCCTCTTTGGGTGGCCCTAATAGCCTTCTCATCCTGTTTTTGTAGGGCCCAGGTCTCTGAGGTTTACGTTAGTGTAGGAAGAACAGTGGAGTCGAAAAGATGTGCCCAGAGCCGGAGGTTCTTGGTCCTCTTAACCACTTCTTCGATGCTCTTGAAGGCATTCCACACTGCACTCTTCCTCCTTCACAGCTCAGGTGCCAGGTTATTTGTCATGTTGAGTTCTCGACCTAGGTACACATAACTGCTGCACTGGGAGATGTTCATTCCATTGAGAGCAAAAGGAACGTTAGGGACTATTCCGTTTCTCATGAACATTGTCTTCCTGAGATTCAGCTGCAGACCAACCTTTCCACAATTGCAGTCGAAGTTGGCCAGTATTCGTGCCACTTGGCTGATATTTGGTGTTATTAGAACGATGTCATCGGTGAAGCGGAGGTGGAATAGTTGCTGAAGCCTATCTTCATTCCCATTTCTTCCCATTCTAGTCGTTGCATGACATTCTCAAGGGTGGCACTGAAGAGTTTTGGTGAAATGGTATCACCCTGCCGAACCCCTCTCTTTACGTCGATGATCATTTCTTTGTAGAATGGTGAGACCCTGGTTGTGAGCTTGCAGAGCTGTGCAGAGAAGCGATAAAGGAAGACCTCAAAGAGAGAAGAGCAGCAATGTTGGCCTATGTGGTAGAAGCTGGGGAAAGTATTCGCAATGCCCGCCTGTCCTTCACCAACTATAAAACCAACATGACTGCCCTCCGACATCCTGAGGGATCTATCACATATTCCAGAAGAAGGGCAATGGAGAAGATTATCCACGACTTCAACTCGGATCTCTTTGATAGCCACTTCCACCTGCCCACATACCAAATTCTGCAGGATGGATATGGATATGTCATTCCCAATGTTCTTCCTTCCGAAATCTGACATACCATTTTGTTGGTAAAGAAGCACACAGCACCTGGTCCAGATAGGTCAGACCCAAACACCTGAAGAATCTGCTACCAGTACTCATCAATACACTGGCTCGGCTCTTCACACACTACCTGTCTGAATGCAAAGTTCCGTCTCAATGGAAAATCAGCAGGACCATTCTTTCATACAAGAAGGGAGACATCCATGACATCTGCAACTATCGCCCGATCTGCCTGTTGTCCATCGTTTACATTGTTCACTCGAGTCATCCTGAATTGAATAGGCAGAACACTAGACAGAGGACAACCTGCGGGCAAGCCGGGTTCTGAAAAGGATTCAGCACAATGGACAATATCCACACGGCGACCAAGCTCATTGAGGTTTCGCAAGAGTTCAAGATGCTGCTCTGTCTAATGTTCATTGATTTAAAGAAGACCTTTGATTCTGTTGAGACTGAAGCAGTCATTGAAGCCCTAGTCAAGCAGGGCATTCAAACTCAGTACATCAGGATCCTCTATAAGCTGCATTACGGATTAGGAATAAAAAATGAATAAATAAATAAAGATTGATTCTCGGACAGGCATAAACTCTGATGACTGCCAGAAGGAGGAAAGACTGAAACCCAACTATGAACAGCTTTGTAATTGCGTATCTCATAGTGACTCAATAATTTAAAAAATTAAGAAAAAAGGAAAAGAAAATGGACTGTAGACTCTGGCCAAGAGGCTAAAAGTCCCAGTCCTCAAAGAATTTCTTGTTTTATTGTTTCTTCAAAGGACAGTTCTTGGACAAAAGGCCTGTGTCCTAGCTGTGGGGCCGAGGGAGGTTATTTTTCTGTACTAGAGTCTCAGACCCATTTTCAGTAGCCTCTCAGATGTCACTTCAACAATATGAAAGAATTTAGGTGACCAACAATGCATGTTTTGAAGAGATGTGGCTTATACAGGGAAACACTTATTTAATTTAAAAAAATCTTACCAAAAGTTTTCTTGAAGCCCAGTGTTTTCACTGCAAGCGATTTTACTTCCAAATGAAAAATATCTCACATCAAAGTGGGAACTCTAATGACATATGTGCTAAAATACTGGAAAAGCATGACAGGGCCAGACGATATGAAGTGAGGAGAGCGTTTTGATACCCAGCATCCCATAGGGTCCTCAAGCACTGCCAGGAATAATTCCTGGGACCATTGCTGGGTCTGGCCCCAAATTAAAACAAAACTGGGAGAGATATGACCATAATTTACTTTGAAATGCACTTGAAATACAATGTGTGGGTGGAAGGATGGACAGATGGATAGACTTGCAATATAGCAAGTAAGGTAGATTTTTTAGTTTCTTTGGCAGTGGGGAAAAGGAATCCTTTTTTTAGTTTCTTTTTTTGAAGTATACATATTGCTGGAAGGTCAATAATTTTGTGTTTGTTGTTGTGTCAAGGTGGAAATTTCTAGCTCTTACTCCCCTCTCCTCTTCTCTAGGGTCATGTTGAAACACTTGCCAGGCTGCGTGGCCCCTTACTGGAGGCCTGCCTCTCATCCACAACTGCTCAGATTTCCTTGGTAGCCTAAGTGCCTTCCAGGCCCCAGTCTTGGGAGCCACTCAAAGTTCCTGCCTCTCTATGGTGTCTTGGTCTTCTTTGATCTAAGCCCACAGCAGCTCTCCTTCCTCTCCAATAAATTTCTTATCACCCTGCAAACCCTCCTCCAGGGCACAATATGTGAGTCTTCAGATTTGAGTCATGTCTTCTTATGTGGTGCAGATAAGTCCGCTTCCTAGGGGCATCACCTTCTGAGACCTTGACTCACCCCCCGCCCCCAGGGTCCACAGATGCAGAGTTCCAGGCTCACCCAGGCTCACACAACACATAAACCTGTACTGAACACTTGGGTTTGTCTTCTAAGAAGCCATTACCTGTCGTCCAGGGAATATTCTTCTCTAACACCATCCCTCAGCATGGCCTGGGAGCTAAGGATGGAGTGTGTCATCCCAACCTCAACAAGTCAAGATCAAAGAATGACACAGTGCACATGACCAGTCAGCCTTAGCCCATCAGGATCAGAGACTGATTCAGAGCATGTGATATCAATCTAAGCCACTTAGGGAAAAAGTGATTCAGAGCATGTGACAGCAATCTCAGACAATCAGGATCAGCCAGGAATGTTAACCTCAGCCAATCAGATACTGAGTCAGGTGAAGCAATTGCTTGTTTCTAAATCTACAGGAATAATGATCTTCATGCAGCCATGTGGGATCTGAGACAAAAGACACATGTGTGCGATCTGTGTGAGTGTGCATGAGTGTGAGAATGTGTGTGAATATGTGAAGTGTATGCATGTGTGTGTGATTATATGAGTGTATGTGAGTGTGTGAGGTGTGTGTGGTATGGATGTGTGAGGTGAGTATAGGTATGTGTATGTGTGATTATGTTAGTGTATGTGAATATGTGAGGTGTGTGTATGGTGTGAATGTGTATGTGTTTGTGAATATGTGATGTGTGTGCATGTGTGTGAATGTTAAGTGTATGTGAGTGTATATTTGTTGTGTGTGAAGTGTATATGTGTGTATGTGTAGTATATGTGTGAGGTATGTGTTGTATGTGAATGTGCGCGCACACACATTACTTTTGTCCATGAGGGAGGTCTCTAAAGGAGGCCTCAGGGATATGAAAGTTTCAATGATACTCAGAGTCGTGGATGGAGCTGTGCCAGGGCTGGACCTGCGGTGCAGTGGAAAGGTTAGAGAGGAGTGTAGATTGGAATCAGGTGGCAGTGCGCTGCAGGGTTCCATCTTTTCTGTGAGTATTTCACTGAGTCTCGACACTGCAGTTTATCCATACATAGTTCTGGGTCACTTGGGTTATTTCCAGACCTTGGTTATTGTACTCACCTTAAACACTGACATGTAAATGTTTTTGCAACATGTCATTTGGACCCTTGGGTTAGATAACTGGAAGTGGAACTGCTGGGTCATATTCTTCTATTCTTGAGAAGCTCAATTCTTAATACTTATAGAAGCTTCTATACTGTTTTCCATAAAAATTGACCCAGAAAACATTCCCACCAATGGTGGTTAAGGATTCCTTTTCCCCACTACTAGCACTGGTTGTTTCTTTTTCTTTTTAATATTTTTTACAGTTGAAAATTTTTTTTAACTTTTAAAAATTTTATTTTATTAGTGAATCATGGTGAGACAAAGTTACAGACTTACAGGTTTTCATGCTTATGCTTCAGTCATAAAATGATCAAGTGCCCATCCCTCCACCAGTGCCCATTTTCCACCACCATTAGTCCCAGCATTGCTCCCACCACCCCCACCCTGTCCCCTTCACCCCACCCTGCCTCTGTGGCAGGGCATTCCCATTTGCTCGCTCTCTCTTTTTGGGTGTTGTGGTTTTCTACAGAGGCATTAAGTAGGCATCATGTTCAGTCTATAGTCTATTTTCAGTTCGTATCTCCCATCCCTAGTGGGCCCTCCTAAGACCCTTGCTTGATGGTCCCTTCTCTATCAGAGCCGCTTCTTCACATAGCATGTGAGGTCAGCTTCCAAGCTATGGAGTACTCCTCTTGGTACTTATCTCTACTATTCTTGGGTATTAGTCTCCCATTCTGTTACTTTATATTCCACAAATGAGTGAAACTTTCTATGTCTGTCCCTTTCTTTCTGACTCATTCACTTAACATGATACTTTCCATGTTGATCTACCTATATGCAAATTTCATGACTTCATCTTTTCTAACAGCTGCATAGTATTCCATTGTGTAGATGTGCCAAAGTTTCTTTAGCCAGTCATCTGTTCTCGGGCACTCGGTTTTTTTCCAGATTCTGGCTATTGTGAACAGTGCTGCAATGAACATATAGGTGCAGATGTCACTTTTACTATCCTTTTTTTTTTGCGATTCACAGGGATTGTTCCTGACTCAGCACTCAGGAATTACTCCTGGCGGTGCTCGGGGGACCATATGGGATGCTGGGAATCGAACCCAGGTCGGCCGCATGCAAGGCAAACGCCCTACCCGCTGTGCTATCGCTCCAGCCCCTTTATTATACTTTTTTGCATCTCCGGGATATATTCCCAGAAGTGGTATTGATGGGTCAAATGGGAGCTCAGTTTCTAATTTTTTGAGAAGCGACCATACTGTTTTCCAAAAGGGGTGAACCAGTCGGCATTCTTACCAGCAGTGAGGAGAGTCCCTTTCTCTCCACATCCACACCAACACCGGTACTTTTGTTCTTTTGGATGTGGGCCAGTCTCTGTGGTGTGAGATGGTATCTCATTGTTGTTTTGATCTGCATCTCCCTGATGATTTGTGATGAGGAGCATTTTTTCATGTGTCTTTTAGTCATTCGGATTTCTTCCTTGAGAAAGTTTCTGTTCATTTCATCGCCCCATTTTCTGATGAGGTTGGCTGTTTTCTTCTTAAGGAGTTTAAAAAACTGGTCGTTTCTACCCTGATGGATTCTCACTGGTGTGAGGTCATTTCTCATTGTATTATTTGCATTAAGGGATGAAGAGCACTTTTTCATATACCTATTAGCTGGCCATTCGTCGTCTTTGAAGAAGTGTCTGCTTAGCTTCTTTTCCACAATTTTTAGCGGGGGTTGTTTGTTTTTCTTTTAAGTTTGTGTTTTATAATCTTGGATAGGACTGGGGCGATAGCACAGCGGGTAGTGCATTTGCCTTGCACGCAGCCGACCCGGGTTCGAGTCTTCCGTCCCTCTCAGAGAGCCCGGCAAGCTACCGAGAGTATTCTGCCCACATGGCAGAGCCTGGAAAGCTACCCATGGCGTATTCTACATGCCAAAAACAGTAACAACAAGTCTCACAATGGAGACATTACTGGTGCCAGCTCGAGCAAGTCGACAAACAACTGGACAACAGTGCGATAGTGCGACAATCTTGGGTACTAGCCAAGATGTATGGTGAGAAAGATTTTTGCCCACGTGATCAAATGTCTTTTCATTTCAGTCATTATTTTGCTTGCAGGGCAGGAGTTTCTGAATTTGATGAGGTTCTATTTGTTTATTTCTGCTTTGTTTTTTTAGCCAAAGGCATGGAGCCATTGAAAATACCTCTAGATGGGGGTTGGAGCAATAGCACAGTGGGTAGGGTGTTTGCCTTGCACGTGGCCTACCCAGGTTTGATTCCCAGCATCCCATATGGTCCCCTGAGCACCAGCAGGGGTAATTCCTGAGTACAGAGCCAGTTGTAACCCCTTTACATCGTCGGGTGTAACCCAAAAGGCAAAAAAATATTCCTCTAGAATAATTTGTCAGAAAAGTCTACCTATATTTTCCTCAGTGTGTTTTATGGATATTATGGATCTACATTGAAGTATTTAATTCATTTTAAATTAATTTTGTTTTGGTTTTGAGCCACATACGGTGGTGCTCAGGGCTTACTTCTTTTTAAAAAAAATTTTTATTAGTGAATTACCTTGAGGTAGAGTTACAAACATATGAACTTTTGTGTTTGCATTTCATTCATACAGTGATAATTTCCCATCCCTCCACCAGTTCCCATTCTCCTCCAACAATGTTCCCAGTATCCATCCCATCACTCCCACCCTGTCCCCCACCATCCCACCCTGCTTCTGCAGCAGGCATTCCCTTTTGTTCTCTCTCCTTTTGGGTGTTGTAGTTTGCTATAGAGGTATTGAGTGGCCATCATGTTGGGTCTATAGTATGCTTTCGGCACACATCTTTCAACCCGAATGGGTCCACCCAACACCCTCTACTTGGTGTCCCCTTCTCTATCTGAGCTGCCTTTCCCCCCAGCATGTGAGGCCGGTTTCCAAGCCACGGGGCAGACTTCGTGGTCCTTATCTCTACTACTCTTGGGTGTTAGTCTCCCATTCTGTTACTTTATATTTCACAAATAAGTGCGATCATTCTATGTCTGTCTCTCTCTTTCTGACTCATTTCACTTAGCATGATACTTTCCATGTCTATCCACTTATAGGCAAATTTCATGACTTCATCTTTTCTAACAGCTGCATAATATTCCACTGTGTAGATGTACCAAAGTTTCTTTAACCAGCCATCTGTTTTGGGGCACTCTGTTTTTTCCCCCAGATTTTGGCTATTGTAAACAGTGCTGCAATAAACATACAAATTCAGATGTCATTTCTACTACACCTTCTTGCCTCTGCAGGATATATTCCCAGGAGTGATATTGCTGGGTCAAATGGGAGCTCAATTTCTAATTTTTTTGATCACTTGTATCACTTGTAGTCCTGTTGATCTTCGATTTGCTCGAGCGGGCACCAGTAACGTCTCCATTTATTTGTCCCTGTCGCGTGCTAGTGCAGCCCAATGATATCTGCTTACTCCAGGAACAGGAAGAGCCTCAAATCGTTCATTCAGGGATTTGACGAAGAAATCTGACCATCTAGTTGGTGGGCGGCCACGAGGTCTTCTGACGTCCCGTGGAATCCAGTCGGTTGTGGAGAGCCTCCACTGGACAGTGCTTTGTAACAACAGTTGCACTATGCTTGTAAATTGCACCCTGCTTGTAAATTGCACTGTTCTTCGTAAACAACACCTGTGTGCTTCGAAAACAACTCCTAATAAGGAAACAGGATGTCTTGCCACGCCCATAGGCTGTAAATAGCCTATCAGCTGCAGACACGTGGGCGTAAGCAGGCAGCGAGAGGTATATAAGGGGGGAAGCTGCCTAGCTAGTCGGTTCCTCCTCATTCGTCCCTCTCTCCTCCTTCTCGTTCCCCCTCATTTCCGTTTCTTCCCCCTTCAATGGAAAGTCCCTGAATAAATCGCAGCAAGAAGGATCTCCGAGTTGCATGTTTCTTCGCTGGTCGAAGCGGCGCGCGACAGTCGGTAACAGCTCTAGTCCAGCGGTCATCTCTGAATCGCATTACATGACCGGCCCATCTGATTTTTGAAGCCTTGGCAAACGAGACAGCATCCATGATTTTTGACCATTGATGGAGGTCAGAACTCCGGATTCCTTCTCTCACTTTAGTGAGGCATGATATTCCTAGCATAGCTCTTTTGATTGCTCTTTGGGATACCCGAATAGCATTCTCATCCTGTTTGGGTAGGGTCCAGGTCTCTGAGGCATATGTTAGTGCAGAAAGAACGGTGGAATCGAAAAGATGTGCCCAGAGTCGGAGGTTCTTCATTCTCTTAACCACTTCTTTGATGCTCTTGAAGGCATTCCATGCTGCTCTCTTCCTCCTGTGCAGTTCTGGCACCAAGTCGTTCCTCATGTTGGTTTTTCGACTCAGGTACACATAGCTGCTGCATTCGGAGATGTTCATTCCATTGAGAGCAAATGGAGCTTCAGGGACCAGTTCGTTTTTCATGAACATCATCTTGTTGAGATTCAGCTGCAATCCGACCTTTCCACACTCGTGGTCAAAGTCAGCCAGCATTTGTGCCACTTGGCTAATGTATGGTGTTATGATAACGATGTCACCAGCGAAGCGGAGGTGGTGTAATTGCCAACCGTCTATCTTCACTCCCATTCCTTCCCATTACAGTCATCGCATGATGTTCTCGAGGGCGGGACTGAAGAGTTTCGTTGAAATGGTATCACCCTGCTGCACCCCTCTCTTTACATCAATGATCACTTCCTTGTTAGAATGGTGAGATCTTGGTGGTGAATCCACAATACAGCTTCAGAGGATTTTGATATACTGAGTTTGAACGCCTTGTTTGGCCAGGGCTTCAATGACCGCCTCAGTCTCAACAGAATCGAAGGCCTTCTTTAAGTTCATGAACGTTAGACAGAGCGGCGTCTTGAACTCTCACGGAACTTCAATGAGTTTAGTCACTGTGTGGATATGGTCTATCGTGCTGAATCCCCTTCGGAACCCGGCTTGCTCGCATGGTTTTCCTTCGTCTAGTGTTCTGCCTATTCTATTCAGGATGACGCGAGTGAACAACTTGTAGACGACAGACAGCAGGCAGATTGGGCGATAGTTGCCGATGTCATGGATGTCTCCCTTCTTGTACAACAGAATGGTCCTACTGGTTTTCCACTGAGACGGAACCTTGTATTCAGACAGGTAGCATGTGAAGAGTCGAGCCAGTGTATTGATGAGTACTGGCGGCAGATTCTTCAGGTGTTCAGGTCTGACCTTGTCCAACCCAGGTGCTGTACGCGTCTTTACTAACGAAATGGTGTGTCAGATTTCAGAAGGGAGAATGTTGGAAACGACATATCCATCCTGCAGAATTTGGTATGTGGGCAGGTGGACATGGCTGTCAAAGAGATCCAAGTAGAAGTCGTGAACAATCCTCTCCACTTCTGTTCAATATAATACTGGAAGTACTTGCAATAGCGATTAGGCAAGAAAAAGACATTAAGGGCATTCAGGTAGGAAAGGAAGAAATCAAGCTCTCACTATTCGCAGATGATATGATACTATACTTAGAGAACCCTAAAACCTCTACCAAGAAACTCCTAGAAACAATAGACTCGTACAGTAAAGTTGCAGGCTATAGAATCAATACCCAAAAGTCCATGGCTTTCCTATATGCAAATAATGAGAGAGAAGAAAGTGACCTGAGAAAAGCAATCCCATTCACAATTGCGCCTCAAAAAATCAAATACCTCGGAATCAGCTTAACAAAGGAGGTAAAGGACTTGTATAATGAAAACTATAAAACACTACTTCAGGAAATAAAAGAGGACACGAGGAAATGGAAAGACATCCCCTGCTCATGGATTGGAAGAATTAATATTGTCAAAATGGCAATTCTCCCCAAAGCATTGTACAAATTCAATGCGATCCCTATAGGGATACCCTTGACATTCTTCAAAGAAATGGAGCAAGCGCTCCTGAAATTCATATGGAACAATAAGCCCCCACGAATAGCTAAAGCAATCCTTGGGGAAAAGAAAATGGGAGGAATCAACCTCCCCAACTTCCAACTCTACTACAAAGCGGTAGTCATTAAAACAGCATGGTACTGGAACAAAGGCAGAGCGGCAGACCAATGGAACAGGGTTGAATACTCTGACATACACCCCCAAATATATGATCATCTAATCTTTGATAAGGGAGCAAGAAATGTGAAGTGGAGCAAGGAAAGCATGTTTAACAAATTGTGCTGGCAAAACTGGACGGCTACATGCAAAAAAATGGGCTTAGACCTCCATCTATCACCATGTACAAAAATCAGATCAAACTGGATTAAAGACCTCAACATCAGACCAGAATACCTAAGGTACATTGAAGATAAGGTCGGCAAAACCCTCCACGACATTGAAGCCAAAGATATATTCAAAGCTGACACGCCACTGGCTAAGCTAGTGAAAACAAAGATAAATAAATGGGACTATCTCAAACTAAGAAGCTTCTGCAACTCAAAAGAAACAGTGACCAAAATACAAAGACAGTCTACAGAATGGGAAAGGATATTTATGCAGTACCCATCCGATAAAGGGTTGATAACAAGGATATACAATGCACTGGTTGAACTCCACAAGAAGAAAACTGCCAACCTGATCAAAAAATGGGCTGATGAAATGAACAGAAACTTTTCCAAAGAAGAAATCCGAATGGCTAAGAGGCACATGAGAAAATGTTCAACATCACTAATCATCAGGGAGATGCAGATCAAAACAACAATGAGATATCATCTCACACCACAGAGACTGGCCCACATCCCCAAAAACAAAAGCAACCGGTGTTGGCGTGGATGTGGGGAGAAAGGAACTCTCCTTCACTGCTGGTGGGAATGCCGACTGGTTCAGCCCTTTTGGAAAACAATATGGACGATTCTCAAAAAGTTAGAAATTGAGCTCCCATTTGACCCAGCAATACCATCCTGGGAATATATCCCGGAGAGGCAAAAAGGTATAGTAGAGATGACATCTGCATTTCCATGTTCATTGCCGCTCTGTTCACAATAGCCACAATATGGAAAAAACCAGAGTGCCCAAAAAAAAGATGATTGGCTAAAGAAACTCTGGTATATTTACACAATGGAATACTATGTAGCTGTCAGGAAACATGAAGTCATGAAATTTGCATACAAGTGGATCAACATGGAAAGTATCATGTTGAGTGAAATGAGTCAGAAAGAAAGAGACAGACATAGAAAGATTGCACTCATATGTGGAATATAATGTAACTGAGAAGTACAAGTTGGCAACGATGCAACTTCTGGCAGATATCTCTCTGGACTTAGTTACTAAAATACTAAATTACAGAAACTCAAAACTGAGAGGCTGCTAAGTGTGGTCACTCGACCTCATACTTCTTCATCCTCAGCAATGGAAAACAAATTATCTAATGCTTCCTTTTCAGCAGGTCTGACTTTAGGGGAGAGACTCTCCAAACAATAATAGTGAGTTTTGTTGAAATATTGTATGCAATAAAAGTGAAAGTAAAGTGAAATTTATTAGTTTCACAGGCGGGGGGGGGCTTAGGGTGGGGGGGCTAGGGGCGTGGGGGGGGTTTGGGGTGTGAGGGGGCGGGTTGGAGCTATACTGGGATTCTTGGTGGTGGAATATGAGCACTGGTGAAGGGATGGGTATTCGAGCATTGTATAACTGAGATTTAAACCTGAAAACTTTGTAAATTTGTAACTTTCCATAATAAAAAATTAAAAAAAAAGAATTCAAGAAGGAAATGAGAAAAGAGGAAAAAAAAAAGAGTTTCCGAAGATAGGCATCTGTTTGTGGCTTTCTCACTCTCAGCATTCTTTGCACAGACATGGAGGTGCTGAACCAGTTGATCGTATTCCTCGCTGATGTTGTCAAGGACGGCATCTTCCCACGTTGTTGCAGTAGTGCCAAAGAGCTCCCAGTTGGTGGTCATTCTGGGAGTTGCCTTCTTAGACTTAAATTTTGCAGACTTTTCTCCCTGCTCTGTGAAGTAGAATTTTGCATGAAGGAGACGGTAGTCCGATACCATTTGGAATTTTGGGACAACAGCGACATCGGTCAGGCAAAACCTTCGATTGAATATGATGTGGTCAATTTCATTGTGGAACTGTCCACCGGGAGACTCCCATGTCCATGTCCCATGTCCATATCAATTTTTTGTTAATTGTCCATATTGTTTTCTAAAAGGGCTGAACCATTCAGCATCCCACCAGTAGTGAAGGAGAGTCCCTTTCTCCCCACATCATACCAACACCGGTTGCTTTTGTTCTTTTGGACATGGGCCAGTCTCTGTGGTGTGGAATGATATCTCATTGTTGTTTTGATCTGCATCTCCCTGATGATTAGTGATGTAGAGCATTTTCTCATGTGTCTTTTAGCCATTCGGATTTCTTATTTGAGAAAATTTCTGTTCATTTCCACCCCCCATTTTCTGATGGGGTTGGATGTTTTCTTCTTGTAGAGTAAAACCAGTGCCTTGTATATCTTTGATATTAACCCCTTATCAGATGGTTATTGGGTGAATATCCTTTTCCATTCTGTATACTGTCTTTGTCTTTGTATTTTGGCCACTGTTTCTTTTGGAGAGGGGCCCCCAGCATGGCTGTAGCAAGGTCTCATGCATGAAGGTACCGGTAGAGAAACCCAGGTGTGTGTAATCCCATCAATGGCCAACATCCAGAGAGAGACTTAAAAGCAAGATCTCAGAAGCGATAACTTTAGCCTACTTCTCCCTCTGGAAGAAACTGGCAATCTTCTGAGAGTTTCCTGCCCACAGTGCAACATCGTTAGGAAGGCCGAGTCGAGATAGACTTCTAAGATCTCAGGGAAAGGACAAAATGAGATGTTACTGAGCCCGCCTGAGAAATCGGTGATTAACGGGATTTCGCAATCGTGGTCGTGATCATTTCTTTTGAGGTGCAGAAGCTTCTTAGTTTAAGATAGTCCCATTTGTTTATCTCTCTTTTCACTTGCTTGGCCAGTGGCATGTCATCTTTGAAGATACCTTTAGCTTCAATGTTGTGGAGGGTTTTGCCAACCTTGTCTTCCATGTACCTTAAGGATTGTGGTCTGGGGGCTGGGGTGATAGCACAGCGGGTAGGGCGTTTGCCTTGCATGCAGCCGACCCGGGTTTGATTCCCAGTATCCCATATGGTCCCCTGAGCAGCGCCAGGAGTAATTCCTGAGTTCCGAGCCAGGAATAACGCCTGTGCATCGCCAGGTGTGACCCAAAAAGAAAAAAAAATTAAAAATTTAAAAAAGGATTCTGGTCTGATGTTGAAATCTTTAATCCACATTGATTTGACTTTTGTACATGGTGTTAGGTAGAGTTCTGAGCCCATTTTTTTTGCATGTAGCTGTCCAGTTTTTTTTTTAAATAAAAATTTTATTTTATTAAATCACCGTGTGGAAGATTACAATGCTTTCAGGCTTAGGTCTCAGTTATACAATGCTGAAACAACCATCCCTTCACCAGTGCCCATATACCACCACCAAAAAAAACCCACACAGTACACCTCCCATCCCGCCCCCCCACCCCCTACCTTGTAACTGATAAGTTTCATTTTACATTCTGTTTACTTTGGTTACATTCAATATTTCAACACAAACCTCACTATTGTTGTTAGGAGTACCCCCACTAGATTCAGACCTACTGTGAAGACAAATAAGGTCGCGCGGCCGCAGTAGCGGCCTAAAACCCAATCTGTGGTCGTCTTAATATGGCGGACACCGCGCCCTTCATCCCCGGAGAGAAAGAGGCGAGAGAGAGAAATACCTTTCCCCTCCTGGGCGGGAACGGGGCCGAGGCTTAGTTCTCAGGCTGGAGACATTCTGTGAGGAGTTGTTGCCCATGCCGAAAGAGGTTTTGCTGGGTCTGGGTTCACGCTTGTGCAGCTGTGGAGAGGCCACACACGCGTGCGGACCCCGAGATCACATCTCGGCGGTGGGCTGTAGCTGTCCAGTTTTGCCAGCATCATTTGGTAAAGGCTTTTCTTGTTCTACTTCACATTTCTTGCTCCCTTACCAAAGATTAGTTGTCATATACTTGAGGGCTTGTCCATTGGTCTACAGCTCTGCCTTTGTTCCAGTACCATGCTGTTTTAATTATTACCACTTTGTAGTAGAGATTGAGGTTGGGTAAAGTGATGCCTCCCATCTTCTTTTCCCCAAGAATTGCTTTAGGTATTTGTGGGGGTTTATTGTTCCATATGAATTTCAGGAGTGTTTGCTCCATTTCTTTGAAGAATGTCATGGGTATCTTTATAGGGATCACATTGAATTTGTACAATGCTTTGGGGAGTATTGCCATTTTGACTATGTTAATTCTCCCAATCCATGAGCAGGGGATATCTTTACATTTCCTTGTGTCCTCTTTTATTTCTTGAAGTAGCGTTTTGTAGTTTTCTTTGTACAAGTCCTTTACCTCCTTAGTGTTTTTTGTTAAAAAGAATTTTATTTTATTGAATCACCATGTGAAAAATTACAATGCTTTCAGGCTAAGTCTTAGTCATACAATGCTGAAACAACCATCCCTTCACCAGTGCCCATATCCCACTACCAAAAAAAAAAAGTACACCTCCCATCCCGTCCACCCCCGCACCCCTACCCCCGCCTTTGTAACTGATAAATTTCACTTTACTTTCTATTTGCTTTGGTTACATTCAATATTTCAACACAAACCTCACCATTATTGTTAGGAGCACCCCACTAGAGTCAGACCTGTTGTGAAGAGAAATGAGGTCGCGGCCGCGCGGTTTTGGATTTCTGTACTTTAACAACTAAGTCCAGGAGGATTTCTTCCGGATATTGGATCATTGCAAGCTTGTAAACCCCATCTGTGGTCGCCTTAATATGGCGGGCCCCGTACCCTTCATCCCCGGAACGGGAGAGGCGAGAGAGAGAAATACCTTTCCCCTCCTGGGCGGGCTCGGGGTCGCGGCTTAGTTCTCAGGCTGGAGACATTCTGCAAGGAGCTTCCCATGTCGAAAGTGGTTCAGCTGGGTCTGGATTCACGCTCGTGCAGCTGCGAAGGAGCCGCACGCTCGTGCGGCCCCCGGGGTCACATTTTGGCGGCGGCCCCTTTACCTCCTTAGTTAAGCTGATTCCGAGATACTTGATTTTCTGAGGCATGATTGTGAATGGGATTGCTTTTTTCATGTCACTTTCTTCTCTCTCATTATTTGCATATAGAAAGCCATGGACTTTTGGGTACTGATTTTATAGCCTGCAACTTTACTATACAAGTCTATTGTTTCTAGGAGTATCTTGGTAGAGGCTTTAGGGTTCTCTAAGTATAGCATCATATCATCTGCGAATAGTGAGAGCTTGATTTCTTCCTTTCCTACCTGAATGTCCTTAATATCTTTTTCTTGCCTAACCCCTATTGCAAGTACTTCCAGTACTATATTGAACAGAAGTGGAGAGAGTGGGCATCCTTGTCTCATCCCTGATCTCAGAGGGAAGGCTTTTAGTTTTTCCCCATTGAGGATGATACTTGCCATAGGCTTGTAGTAGATGGCTTTGACTATATTGAGGAAAGTCCCTTCTATACCCATTTTGGGGAGAATTTTCATCATAAACTGGTGTTGGATCTTGTCAATTGCTTTCTCTGCATCTATTGATATGATGATATGGTTTTTATCTTTTATTTGGTTGATATGATATGATGGATTATATTGATTGATTTCCAAATGTTAAACCATCCTTGCATCCCTGGAATGAATCCAACTTTGTCATGGTGTGTGATCTTTTTGATGGGTTGTTGAATTCTGTTTGCTAATATTTTGTCGAGAATTTTCGTATCTGTTTTCATCGGGTATATTGGCCTGTAGTTTTCTTTTTTTGTGTTGTCTTTGTTTGCTTTTGGTATTAGGGAGATATGAACCTCATAGAAACTGTTTGGGAGAGTTTCTGTTTCTTCAATTTCCCGGAAAAGCTTGAGAAGAACTGGGAATAAGTCCTCTTTAAATATTTGGGAAAATTCACTAGTGAATCCATCTGGACCTGGGCTTTTGTTTTTGGGAAGACTTTTGATTACAGTTTCAATTTCCTTGATATTAGTAGGACTATTCAGGTATTCCAGATCTTCTTGATTCAGCCTTAGGAGACTATAGGAATCCAGGAATTTATCCATTTCTTCTAGGTTATCTTGTTTCGTAGCATACAGACTTTCAAAGTAGTCTCTGATGATCTTTTGAATTTCTTTGGTTTCTATTGTGATATTCCCTTTTCAATTCTGATTCGGTTTATTAGGGTTCTCTCTCTTTCTTTGTGAGTCTTGCTACTCACAAAGTAGCAAGTGGTTTATCAATTTTGTTTATTTTCTCAAAGAACCAGCTCTTGGCTTCATTGATCTTTAGGTTTGTCTTTTGGGTTTCCATGTCGTTGATTTCTGCTCTAAGTTTTATTTTCTCTTTCCTTTTGCCTGTTTTGGGCTCCTTTTGTTGGTCCTTTTCTAAAATCTTGAGCTGTGAAGTCAAGTTATTGATGTGGGTCCTTTCTTCCTTCCTGAGAAATGCGGCAGGGCTATAAATTTTTCCCTTAACACGGCCTTAGCTGCGTCCCACAGGTTCTGGTAGCTCGTGTCTTCATTCTCATTCAGGGCTTATTTCAGGCTCTGCATTCAGGAATCACTCCTGGAAGACTCTAGGACCATATGGGGTGCCAGTGATTGAACACTGGATCAGCCGCATGCAAGGCAAACTCCCTAACCACACGTACTATCTTTCTGACCCCTCTTTTTAAATTAATTTTTGTGTATGTTGTTAAATAGGGTTCCAAGGTCCCCACTTTATGAAAGTGGTCAGCGTTGTCTCAAGACCATTTCTTTTTTAAAAAAAATTGTTTATTTTATGTTACTTCACAATATTTGATTACCTTTAATATTCAAACATCAACCCCACCACCATTACACCTTCCCACCACCAAATTTGGGATGATTCCATCCCAAGCTCCAATACCTGTCTCAAAACACAAATGAAAGAATATATTTTGTATTATCTGTTATGAAGAACTGCTGAAAATGCTTACAAAAAAGTGTTCATATAGAAAACAGTGTGAAGATTATTCTACTTTGGCAGGAGCCATTAAGACATTCTATAGGATATCACTAACATGTTGTTAAAGTTAGGGTGATGTGAGTTTTTGGTATATATGTCTGAAAATATGTATATATGCATATATATTTCCCTCTATGATTTGTTATCTACTGTCTGAACCCCATCAAATATGGTGTGGCACTTATGGAAAATGGGTAGGGAGTGTCTTATGATGTCCAGGAATATGTTCGCTCAATGTGATGCTTGGCCCAAATGTGTGGAAAGCGGCCTGGAGCGTGGCAGTAGTTAGGTTGTGGAGGTTGGCTGCCAGGTCTGGGTCCCTTGGGGCAGAGAGGGCTCTCACCAGCCCCCCTCTGGTGCACCCCGAGTGAAAACAGCCTGGTGCGGAGTCCGGTGGCATGGTTATGGGGGCCTCATGTTATGCTCCCTTCCAGGAGAAGCAGCCATGAGTTCTGGAGGGTGGTCGATGTGGAGATTATCTGACGCTGGCAGGAATGTGACTGCTAGGTCGCTGGAGTCTGAGGGAAACCAGCAGAAAATCTCTGCTCCAGGGTCCCATTGAGCCCAGAGTACAAGGTCACAAAGTTCCACACTACTGGGTTCTGTGGGACTTCACTCATGCGTGAGGCTCGGCCTGAACGTGTGGAAAGCGGCCTGGAGCATGGCGGCAGTTCGGTTGTGGGGTCAGCTGCTGGCGCTGGGTCCCTTGGGGCGGGAGGGCTCTCAAGAGCCCCACTGGGGCGTCCTGAGTGAAAACAGCCTGGCACAGAGTCCGGTGGCATGGCTATAGGGGCCTCATTTTATGCTCCCTTCTGGGAGAAGCAGCCATGGGACCTGGATGGTGGCCTATGACAAAGATTATCTCTCAAGACCGTTTCTTAAAGAAGCTTGTTTTGCTCTGCTTCATACACCTTGTTCCATTGTTGGAGATTGGTTAACCCCATACCAGGGGCCTGCCTATGGGTTCTCAGTCCCTTTCATTGGCTTGAGAGTTTACTTTTATCTGCTATCACACAGTTTTGATTTTTTTTAGTTCCAGACAGTTTTGATTATTATGGTTTTTAAAATTATTTTATTTTTATAAAGTTGTTCACAATAATTTATTACATTCAATATTTCAACACCAATACCACCACAAATAATTTATTTTGTATTGCTTGTTATGAATAATCCACTAGAAATTATCCAAAAAGTTTTTCTTAGAGGAAAGTGTATGAAAATTGTTGCATCTCATCTTGAAGCCATTAAGCTCCTGTATAAGAAATCACTAGCATGTTGTTACAGGTTGAGCCTTGTGTGTGTGTGCGTATTATGTGTGTGTGCATATATATATATTTTATCAAGATGGGTTGCTTTCTACTTTATACCTCATCAAATGTGGTGTACTACTCTTGGTATATCAGTGGCATAAAGTATGAGATGTTATGCAGCCACAAAGCCAGGAATTCTAAAATTTTAAATAGGGTGCTAGAGCTGAAGTTAAATTTCTTTTTTTATTTCATTAAATCACCATAAGAAAAGTTACAAAGCTTCAAGTTTAAGTCTCAGTCATACTTATCAAACACCCATCCCTTCACCAGTGCACATATCCACCACCAAGAACCAAGTATACCACCAAGAACCCAGTATACCTCCCATCCCACCCCCACTCCTTGTATGTGTGGCTGATGATTTTCACTTTACTCTTTCTTTACTTTGATTACATTCAATATTTCGAAAGAAAACTCACTATTATTATTTGGAATTTTCCCCCAACAATCAGGCCTGCCAAAAAGGCATCATTTTATAATTTATTTTCTATTGCTGAGAATGAAGAGCATATGATGTTGCATGGCCACAATAGTGGCCGCGTGGTTTTGGATTTCTGGTATTTTAGTAATTAAGTCCAGAGAAATTTCTGCCAGAAGTTGTATCAATGCAAACTCGTACCTCTGTTTAGTAGACTTTAAAGGATAGCAGTCGCCACACTGCCGCTGCCACTGCCGCCGCCGCAAGGAAAGGCCGAGGGACAAAACCTTTTGCCCTCCTGGGGCGGCACGGGGCCGTAGCTTAGTTCATAGTCTAGAGGCATTTCTGCAAGAAGCTGCTGGGTTCCGAAGTTAGTTAGTGGGCCTCTGGGATCATGGTCATTCAGGAGCAGAGGAGCTGTTTGAGTGGGGCCACTTGGGGTCTTGTCTCTGAAGTTAAATTTTTAACTGGATGGTGATTTGGGGGTCTGGAGGCATCTCTTCGGCAAGTTGCTCTCTTCTGAGATTTATTTGTGAGTCTCTGGACCATGGCCATTAATGAGTTTATATGGCACACGAAGCAGTTTGTGGGCATAACTGCCAGGTGCGTGGAAGCAAAGGAGATGGGGGAAGATACCCATTTCCGACTCCGTGTGAGCCTGGAGAAGCAGTTTCAGTCATAAAACCCACTTACCTTGGTTTTTCAGTGGATTCATTCTCATGTGTCAGGGGCTCGTCCTGAGCTAGTAAAGATCAGCTGTGAGCATGGCAGCGATTATGGGTTCTGGAATTTGTGGCTGCCAGGGTTCTATTGGGGCAGCAAAGGGACTCACCCACACACAACCCTCTGATGTACCCCAGATGAAGTAAGCCTGGCGCCCGATGAGGAGGCATCTCCATACAATCTTGATTATTTGAGCTTTATGGCATAATTTTAAGTGTGAGGAGAGAAAAGTTTCATGTCTTCTTTTTTCTAGGATCGTTTTGGCCATTCAGGAATCTTATTATTCCACATAAGTTTTAAGAGTATCATGTTTGGTCCTTTATCTACTTTCAGCACACATCTCCCATCCAGACCAATTCCTCCAACCATCATTTTCTTAGTGATCCCTTCTCTATTCCAGCTGTTCTCTCCCCGCCCACTCGTAAGGCGGGATTTTAACTATGGAGCAATCTTTCTGACCCTTCTATCTACTGTCCTTGGGTGTCGGTCTTGTATTATGTTATTTTATACTCCACAAATGAATGCAATCCTTCTATATCTGTCTCTCTCTTTCTGACTCATTTCACATAGCATGACACTCTCCATGTCTATCTACTTATAGGCAAATTTCATGACTTCATCTCTCCTAACAGCTGCATAGTATTCCATTGTGTAGATGTACCAAAGTTTCTTTAACCAATCGTCTGTGCTTGGACACTTGGGTTGTTTCCAGATTTTGGCTATTGTGAACAGTGCTGCAACAAACATATAAGTACAGATGTCATTTCTACTGTGCTTTTTTTTCAGCCTTGATATATATTCCCAAAAGTGGTATTGCAGGGTCATATGGAATCTCAATTTCTAGTTTTTGATGGACTGTCCATATTGTTTTCCAGAAAGGCTAGACCAGTCGGCATTCCCACCAACAGTGAAAGAGCATCCCTTTTCCACCACATCCATGCCAGCACTGGTTGCTTTTGTTCTTTTGAAAGTGTGCCAATCTCTATGGTGTGAGATTATATCTTATTGTTGTTTTGATTTGCATCTCCCTGATGATTAGTGATGTGGAGCATTTTTTCATGTACCTTTTGGCCATTTGTATTTCTTTTTTGAGGAAGCTTCTGTTCATTTCTTCTCCCCATTTTTGATGGGGTTAGAGGCTATTTCCTTGTACAATTCTACTAGTGTCTTGTATATCCTGGATATTAATCTCTTATCATATGAGTATTGGGTAAATATTCTTTCCCATTCTGTGGGCTCTCTCTGTATTTGGGTCATTGTTTCTTTTTTTTTTTTTTTGCTTTTTGGGTCACACCTGGCAATGCACAGGGGTCACTCCTGGTTCTACACTCAGGAATTACTCCTGGCGGTGCTCAGAGGACCATATGGGATGCTGGGAATCGAACCCGGGTCGGCCGCGTGCAAGGCAAATGCCCTACCCACTGTGCTATTGCTACCCACTCCAGCCCCCAAAGGGTCATTGTTTCTTTTGAAGTGCACACGCTTCTTAGTTTGATGTAGTCCCATTTGTTTATATTTGCTTCCACCAAGTACCAATCTTAAGGCCTTGAGCAGAAACAACCACAAAGTATCAGCCCCAAAGAGCGGGTGGCCCTGAGCTGCCTCAGCCCCATCTTCCCCAGGGCCTCTGCAGAACATCAGCACAAATTTTGTGCTGCAAATGACCTCCAGAAATGACCTCATCTCTAAGTCCATAGGAGCTGGGGCAGTTTCTGAGGTCCTCATTCTAGCCTCTCATTGTCAATACTGGCCACTCAGCACAGAGCCAAGAAGAAGGGGAGGAAAGTGAGGTTATATCCCATTGAGAGTGAGAGCTGCTACTTCTGACCTGCAATGGAGACAGTTCCTTCACCTGGGTTTGGGTACGAGCAAAATCCCAGCTCAGAGTCTTTTACAGGGAAGCTCTGTTGAGCCACCATCTGCGCTGTCGCCTTCTATCACCTGCCAGGCCACATGCTGCTCTCCCAGGACAAAGACCAGGAATGAGAGAGACAAAACATCTTCACCAGAACACCTGTGGCGACCACGTGTGGCTTCTCAACCATGAACTCAGCCAACCCTCATTTTGTGGTGACAGTCAGATTGTGCATCAGTTCCCGAGGCATAGAAGCAACAGCGGAATCTTTTTTTTTTTTCTGTTTGGATTACACCCGGCGATGCACAGGGGTTACTCCTGGCTTCGCACTCAGGAATTACTCCTGACGGTGCTCAGGGGACCAAATGGGACGCTGGGAATTGAACCCGTGTCGACCGCGTGCAAAGCAAACGCCCTACCCCCTGTGCTATCACTCCAGCCCCATAAGTGGAGTCTTAACATAGTCTGGAGATACATCCTGTTACTTGCGTTTTCATAAGTCAGAGCCCTTTTCTTAATGATTGTTGCTATGTTATAAAGCTGATGTTACATGGAGGAAGCTACTACTATGTGGAATGGAGTAAAGGAAGAATAATCATCCCTGCATTAAAAGAGGCACAATAGGCTGAAATGCACTCATGACTTTCCTATAGTTATACCTCTTGAAACTTTCAAACTTACTGAGGTTAAACCCAGATTCATACATGCCCCATTCCTAGCACACTTTATTCACACTAAGCAAACACCTGTTAGATGGAGGAGCACTGTTGACAACGTCCTCCAGAGACAACTCTGCATTCTAACGAGAGAAACTGAGTTCTGGTCAGTCAAACTGTCTTCTGAGTCAGCTTTTTTTTTAAAAAAAATTTAATTTTATTGAATCACCGTGAGACGGTTACAAGCTTTCATGTTTGGGTTACAATCTCACAATGATCAAACACCCATCCTTCCACCAGTGCACATTCCCCACCACCAATATCCCGGGTATACCACCCCTTTCCAAACCTTTCCCTGCTTCCATGGCAGACAATATTCCCCATACTCTCTCTCTACTTTTGGGCATTATAGCTTGCAACACAGACACTGAGAGGTCACTGAGTCAGCTTTAGCCAGCTCTATTCTGCACCAACTGTCTGTTAAACAGAGGGATAATTAAGTCTGCTATGACGGATGTAACGGGTGAGCAGTTTCAGTGGAGTGTTGAAAACAGCAAGCACATTAATGCTATTTCCCACTTCTTCAGGGAGCAGGAACAAGGTCATGTTCTGCACCATCTTCCCTGAATCTGGCACTGTTGTGAAAGATGATTCCATGACAGGAGTGTCTTAGAGACTAAAAGGGCTGCAAACACGTTATGTCTGGAGTTCACGATCAGAATTCTGATACTTTGCTGGGTTTGCTGATGTGATTTTGAACAGATTTTTGGAAGGAATAAGGAGATCGTGAGACATCCTTACTTAGGAAGGGTAACTCAGTCAAGGATGGGACACACGTGGAGGGGAAAGTGACAAAGTTCAGTGGCAGAACCAGGAGATGGAGCAAGAAAAGTGAAAGCGAAGAAAGTGAAGAAGGTGACTGAGGAGTTCTGCAGGAAGAGAGCTCCTCCAACAACTTCAAAGTTTGTTTGGCCACCATGAGCTGATGCCAAATGTCAACTGCAATGCTGCATGAGGTGCCAGAATCAGACTGGGGAGTGCTTGTCTGAGAGGCAGAGGACACCACTGGACCAGCCCAGGTGTAGGGGGAGCCCACAGTCAACCCCACCCCAATGATGGCATTATGAGCCTCCATCCCCATTAGCAATTTCTTCTTTGAACCTCAGTGTTCTAAAAATACCACTGAGGTTGTATGTCTCTGATGAGACAATTGGGACATCAAATGATGTTTCCATCATGTGCTTAGAGGGATGTCAATGTTTTCTCTGTTTTAGGGGCAGGGAGGTGGGTACTTGCGCGTTCCCCTGGAGATCTCTCCGGCCCGCGGAGAGACAACAGTGGAAAGCGCTCCTAATTAGGTGGATTCTGTGAGGGTCCCGATCTGAAATAAGACTAGTGAGGTTAGTAAACAGGGGGCCCAAGATGTCACATACCGATCAAGGGCAACTTTATTAACAGCCATGCTGGTTTTATACTTTTCTTAGCAGGGGGTTGGTACATAAGTTGTCAATCATCAGGGAAGTGTCTTCTCAGACCAAATAAGGAAAGGTTCGGGGCGTACTTTGGTGGGCTTACAACATTCTCCAAGAGTAGGTTGAGAAATAGTGGGGAGAGGAAGGCAAGGGTTTATCTGGCAGGAGCATCTGTCAGGAGGAATGCACAAGGCTTTTAGTGTAAAGGAAGGCACTTTACTTTACAGGCTTTTTGAGGTCTCTTAGTTAACTGCCCTGGGCTACTCTTACCTCTTGAGTTTGTCTATTTCCTTTGTCACAAGGGCACCTTTGCCTCAGGTCATGCAAAGCTGGTAATGGAATTTTCCGGTTTGTCCAGGGTAAAGGTTTCGGGGTCCTCTTTTGTTCAGGGTCCTGAGCAGTCCCCAACAGGTACTGGGCCACACCAGTTGTTGCTCAGGGCTTACATATGGCTCTGCATTCAGGGATCACTCCCTGCACTGCTCAGAGGCTCCATTTGTGCTGTAGAGCATGGAGGATTAAAACAGTCATCTCTGTGCACATGCAAAACAGCCACCTATAAGCCCTAAGTTATAAGCCCTGTCCCAGGTATCAGATTGTTGTCATCCATCCCCCTGACATTCATAACATTATTATGAAAAATATACCTAGAATATAAATCCAGATAAAAATTTATAATAACCGTAGAGGAATCTTTTAATTTATTTTTGAAGGGCCACACCAAGTGGCATTCAGGGCTTACTCCTGGCTTTTTACTCAGGGATCACTCCTTCTAGGCTTGGGGCTCCCTCTGTACTATCTCTATACCATCTTTCCTGTCACTGTGAGGAATATTTTTTAGAAGAGCACTTTTGCCAATTCAGTTTACAGCATTATCCTCAATTCCTACACATTAAATTTTTGGGGTATTTTTCAAGAGCCAAAAAATAAAAAATCTGATTTTATTGAATTTAGCATTTCACAAAACCTTGAATTTATTATAAAAATTGAAACAGAAGCAAGAGCTGCTCTCCAAATTATCATGAGGCTGAATGATTATATGAGCACAGAGATTTAGTAATAACAATTAAAAGAATCAAGGTTATGATCTCTTGAACAAAACTTATCTCACAAATATATAACATCATTTTAGGAAACAGAAAATGTCCCACAGACTTGGGCAAGGCAAGCGTCTTGTGTCTTAATGCATTCAGGCTCATTGTTTTACCACTTTGTCTCTCCAAACATTATTTGTCTCATTACAGATGGACATGCCCTAAGAGCTGGCTTGTTAGTCAGGGTCCAGAAGTTTGTCCTGCTGGGTTTGTCCACAACACAAGACATAAGTAATGTACTCTTTAGGGTTTTTCTGGTGCTCTACCTGCTGATGCTCCTGGAGAACATGCTCATCATCTACCTCACCCGCAGACACAGCGAGCTCCACAAGCCCATATACTGCTTCCTGAGCAACCTCAGCTGCCTGGAGATGGCCTAAGTATCTGTGACCCCTTCACTTCCTGCATGACCCAACTCTTCTTCTTCATCTCTCTCATCAGCTCCAAATGCTCTCTGGCTTATGACTGCTACATGGCCATCTGTCTCCCACTGTGCTACCCATTGCTTATGCGACCCCAGGTCTGCCTGGGCCTGGCCCTGTCCTCATGGCTCAGCGGACTACTTTTGTCGGTGATTAAGACATCGTGCATTGCCAGCTTGTCCTACTGCAGCCCCATTGTCCTCAACCACTTCTTCTGTGACGTGTCCCCTCTGCTCAACCTGTCCTGCACCCCTGTTGCCCTTATAGAGCGGGTGGACTTCATCTTGGCCATTGTCATCTTCTGTGGGTCTCGTGGTCATCACCTCCTATGTGGCCATTGTCAAGGCTTCCTGCTGCAAAGCTCTATTCACCTGGTAGCGGTGGGCATTATCTACTCAGCCATCATCTTCATCTACATCCAGTCTAGCCACATAGAGGCCATGGACCTCAACAAGGTGCTGTTGGTCATCTATTCAGTGGTCACATCTTTTTGCAACCCCATCAACAGTATGTCAAGCTCTTCAATGCCATCTACCTGGAGTCAAGTATTGTTACAAATTCGGCACCTTCTCCTGGGGTGCTGGTGGTTCTCTCTGCTCCACGGTTCCAAGTCCTGTGGCCTCACACTGGCGACCGACGCAAAAGTGTCCTGCCAGGACTCTGCATGCCTAACAATACGATCTCAGGTCCCAACCTGGTTTTGTAAGAGCTTTTCCATGCAAAGCATAGTCTCAATTTCAGATGCTTTCACAATGACCTGGGTGCCCCATTGTAGATTACTCATTTTGTCCGTACCTTGGTGCACAATTGAGGGAACATGGTTATTTGTGTGTGTATTTATAATTCTGCACACAAGTGCACATCTAAATGGTGACATCATTTCTTACTTGTGAATTTTGAAAAATAGAAACAATTTCAGAAAACCAGTGGAAATGAAGGGTATAAAACTAGCATGTTTGGAATGGAGATAGGTAGTTGAATTCCCAGCTTGGTCCCTTGAATATTGCTGGGTAAATCAAGGCATCAGCACCACATGGTCCAAGAAGCACTACACCCTTGGGTAGCATTGAACCGCTGGTAGGGTTGGCTGAAAATTACCAGTGGATGGTGGGTGTCCTGGGTCTACAGTGGTGGGAACCCCACTGGGAGCACAACATAAAATGGGGTGAGACCAGGTGAGATGGTTAATCAACCATTGTTTAATATGCAAAAGTTTCGTGTTCCTACTGACCACTCAATTCTGGTTTATTGTGTCATAGAGATTCATTCCTAAACCTAGGGAAAGACGAGCATGCAGGAGTGCTTGTACTAGCCAAACCTGGAAAACTCATATACCCAGGACTAAAGAACTTGTACACAACATTGTTTATTCCTTGGATTTCAGACCATTTGTACCCCCAATGGTACAAATGGGGGTACCATCAGCCCCAAATGGGGGTACCATCATTGTGCTTCCATCAGCCATCCCTCTGATTCAGCATCAAGCTCTCCAGAATTCAAACGACGGACAGGAGAAAAATGTGCAGGCACTTGGCTTCAGCTCGTAGGTTTCTCGCCTGTGTCAGAGCAAAGCAGTTCACAGGCTGCAGAGAGAGCTGACGTCAACAGGATGGCTGGGCCGCCCACCCTGGGGCAGGGCTGGTCACATCTCTATCGACTTCTGGTATGTGGAGTTGCAATCTGTGTCCTGGGGCTCCTGGAGCAGAGAATTACTCCTCACTTAGTCTTGCCATGGATGCGCCAAAACGGGCTCCTGGGAGAGAAGCCCAAAGGCACAGACATGGCCTGGAGCCACACAGACTTTGTGTCCCCTCCTCTATTTCCAGCACCCACCCAAGCCACCTACCCCTCAGGACGGCTCTGGGGTTTAAAGGACCGTCCTGACACTAGCTGGAAGCACTGAGTATCAGAGTCAGCAGGAGGGCGGCCACGGCTGAGTCTGGAATGGGGCGTTGTGCTCAAGGCGCCGGGCGGAAGCAAGTCTGTGCCCTGCAGCCTCTGCTGCTCAGTCGGGGCCTGTGTCTCCTCAACTGAGAGGTGAGAGCAAGGTCTCCGGGCACGGAGAAGCGGGGTCAGAGTGTTATTGGGGTTGTGCTTCCATAGCCAGCCCAGGCCGGGGAAACAAAGAAAAGGTAGGATGGTGGGATATTCAGGGGGGAGATCGGGTGGGAGATCCAGGTGGGAAACCCAGACTGGAGATTTGGGCAGGCGGACAGTGGGAGATCTCGGTGAAAGATCACCAGGCTGGAGAGCTGGTGAGAGATCCCGGCAGGAAATCCAGGTGGAGGGGCCCAGGACTCCTCCTGGCATGGGTGGCTGTGAGGGAGATTATGAACTCCAGGATCTGGGTTGTGCCAGCCCAGGACAATCCGAGCAGTGGCCAAAGAGGCACCCGGAGAGCAGTGGGCAGTGAGTCCCCCTGCCCCACCATGGCAGAATGTGTTGTGGGGGACACAGGCCCAGGGCATGGGACGGGACTCTGTGGGTTGTGTGAAAAGGCTCGAGGGTCTTTTTCCGGGACCCAGTTGTCTCAGGGGAAGCAGACTAGACAGAAACTGCTGTTGTTCACTCTTATTCGTGCAGGAAGAGAGAGGAACCTGCTGGGGACAAGCAGTGAGAGCAGGTGGCAGGAGACAGGAGTAAGGGACAGGCAGTGGAGTACAGGGCGTGGGGATAGGCAATGAGGCACAGGCAGTGGGAACAGTCCATGGGGCACAGGACAGTGGGGATAGGCAGTGGCCCTAGTCAAGGGTGCCCGGGAGCCTGTCTCCAATTGCAGCAGCCAGATTGTAACAGCCTCAGCCTGACATTTGTATCCCCTCATCTGGGGAGCCCCAGGGCACCATAGTTCTTAGCAGATTTGGCATTAGTCCTGAGCAAAGAGCCCCTCTTCCCTGCACCCCACTTCTCAGGAAGCCGAGAATGCTCCAGAAACTTCAGGAAGATGCTCGGGCTTTACCTCAATGGGGTTCTCTCATCATTTCTGAAACAGGGAGGAATACGTGCCTCAGAGCCTCTTTCTAGAAGGACCCATGTGGGAGTAGCTTCTCCGGCCAAGGGGAAGGAGACCAGCCACAGCAAGAAACATGGATTCAGATTCTTTCTTTGCATGTTCTGTTCCAGCACCTGGTTTCAGCAGTGTTCCAAACCCATGGGTTTGCCTGCCTGCACTGTCCCAAGCCCGCTGTCACCCACCCTTCCCTGGTTTGGGACCATAACCAATGGTGCTCAGGGCTCACTCCTGGCTCTGTACTCAGGGATCACTTCTGATGGGTTTTGGGAGACATTATGAGGTGTTGAGGATCAAAGCCAGACCAGCTGAGTGTAAGGCAAAGCCCAGCAAACTCTTTATTTAGTTGTTATAGTTTGGGTTGCATGTTTACAATATTATTAATGCTTATGATTTTAGTATGTGACAATTCTCTACTTTACGTTTAGCTAATGAGCTTATTAAGTTCATTATATAAGATGGACTTCTTTTTGTTTTATAGATTTTTTTATTGAATCACTGTGAGATAGACACTTCCAAAGGTGTTCATGATTAAGTTTCATTCAGTGTTCAACACTCATCCCTCCACCAGTGTACATTTCCCACACCAGGGTCCCAAGTTTCCCTCCCATCCCCCCCTCTTACTTTCTGTCTTTTTCTCTCTCTCTGAGATAAATTTCTTTTCTTTCTTTCTTTCTTTCTTTCTTTCTTTCTTTCTTTCTTTCTTTCTTTCTTTCTTTCTTTCTTTCTTTCTTTCTTTCTTTCTTTCTTTCTTTCTTTCTTTCTTTCTTTCTTTCTTTCCTTCTTTCTTTTTTGCTTTTTGGGTCACATCTGGCGGTGCACAAGGGTTACTCCTGGCTCTGCACTCAGGAATCACCCCTGACGGTGCCCAGGGGACCAAATGCGATGCTGGGAATCGAACTCAGTTCGGCCGCGTGCAAGGCAAACGCCCTACCCGCTGTGCTATCGCTCCATCCCCCCTGAGATGAATTTCTT
Source organism: Sorex araneus (assembly GCF_027595985.1). Taxonomy (NCBI): domain Eukaryota; kingdom Metazoa; phylum Chordata; class Mammalia; order Eulipotyphla; family Soricidae; genus Sorex; species Sorex araneus. The sequence goes on along the minus strand of NC_073309.1, from coordinate 56,400,626 downwards.
AAGTGCACCTGCATGATGAATTTTAACACACATAGAAAGTATTTTGATAAATGTTTTTATAGAGAATGAACAGATGCGGCAAAACCATGGAACATGGAATTGGGCGGAAAACAGTAAAGCAGCAGCTCCTATAGCAGGAACCCACATACAAACAGGAAGCTTATCCCCGAGCCCTCAGGACTTCCCCAAGTCCCTTCCCCTAAGGAGGAAATCTTGAAGGAGAGCTGGTGGTATTCTCCTATTTTGTTTTTTGTTTTTGTTTTGGGGCCACACTGGGTAGTGCTCAAGACTTACTCCTGGCTCTGCACTCAGGGGTCACTTCTGACTGACTCGGGGGACCATATGGGATATCAGAGATGGAACCTGGATCAGCCATGTGCAAGGCAAGTGTTGTGCCCACTGTTCTATGGCTCCAGTCCGAGCTATTTACATTTTCCCTATAACTATGTCCCTAAATAGTAGGATTTATAAACCTTTTTCAGTTTTATTTCATATCAATGGAACCATAACTGTTTGTAAACTTATCAAAATACATTTCTTCACTCAACATCTGCTTCTAAGAAGGATTTCAGGATAGTGTTGAGTGCTGTGAAGATCCATTCACTGACTTACGGGGTAGCTTTTACAGAGGGTTCACATTCATTTTCTCTTTACCATTCTCTTAGGAGCTACTAATCTGCTCTCCTTGCACTCCCTTTACTTATCAGCTCCACGCCCCTCACTTACCAGTGAGGATGTGGTGTTTCTTGCTTGCTTTCCTAGCAGATTAGCTTTGCTCTGATCATAACTCTACATAGACACTGAACTTTCCTCCTAAAGTTTACTAGAGAACATCAGGCTGTTTTCTGATTAGTCTGCCCATTCAGACCCCCAGTGGATATTCCTGTTATTAGATAACCAAGTATGAAATGTGTCTTATTCTGCTTCTAATGCCGGTTATCTTGATTCCTGGCTCATGTTTAGAATAATTTATGACTTTTTATGTGATTCTACGCATTCTTTTTGCCCATTTTCCTATCCCATGCATTAGTTAGCCAGTGTCCTGTGTAGCTGTGTAGAGAACTAATTGCATCTAGATATTGCAGGTACACTTTTCCAGTTTGTGGTTTAAAAAGAGTTTTCTTTGGTGATCAGAATGGTTTGAAGTAGGCAGGTTGGTTAGGAAAGCTCACCTGCCTCCCGCCGAGACACACACACACACATCATGGCAATGAAATTTCTGGGAAGTAATAAAGCCACCAGTTCTAAATTTGACCCACTTTGTAGATACAGAAAACAAGACCTGATAAAGCCTTCTCCAGCAGCAGCTCCTGAGGAGACTGGCCCTCCCTAGAACCCTCAATTCTTTTTTTTTTTGGCTTTTTTTGGGTCACACCCGATGATGCTCAGGGGTTACTCCTGGTGGTGCTCAGGAGACCATATGTGATGGTATGCTGGGGATCAAATACTTATCGACCACACACAAGGCAAATGAAGTCCTCTTGCTGGACTATCACTCTGGCCCACAATTCCTTCATTTAATCTGACTCATTTAATCTGAATAGGCCAGAGAAGCCTAGACCCATCCTCCAAGAAAAAGATCCAGTAGGAACAAAGGAGTTTCAAAGAAGAACACTTGCAACTCTACCCCCTTGGAAACAACCCTCGCAATGGACTTTTACCTAGCCAGAAAGCCTCATGTGGGGCAGCTTGAGAAAACCCTTAAAAGCCACCTTAAACAAAGGAAGGGTACATGTATACTGCCCGAACTCATTTACTGCTTGTGTCCACGTGGCCGAGCACGTGGTGCCCGAGCACATGTGTCGCCTACATCTCCCCTCTTGAGATGTGTACTTTCATGCTTCCATACCTAATGATGCAGTGTGAGTAGGGGCTCTCTCTGCACTTGGAGAAGCCCAAGTTCTCTCTTAAGTGAATTACTCTACTCTCACTTTCCCCTTCTCCTTCCCCTCCTAAGACCCTCCAAATAAAATCTGTATTTATTTCACTGCTTGTCTACTCCTGAAATTGTTTTCTGCAAAGCAAGGCAAGAACTTGTAACCCTGGGTCTCAGGGTTGCAGAGGCAGGTCAGGAGAAAGTGATCGCCTCTCTCCTCCCCACCTCACATAAGTCACCCATGGGGGCCCACTGACTTCAATTTCAGATAATTCAATGTTTTTTAATTTTGTAGTTAACATGTTTCAAAATTAATTTTTAGTATTTTATTACTTTCTATATCTTCAGGACCATAATAAGCATGTACATCTCTTCTGTTTTCTGAATTGGCAGATTGGCACTCCCTGTTTATGTTTTTAACCTGAAATAGAACTCTTTCCTCTGCATCCAGTCAGCTGTAAGGCTCCATGTTTTTGTCTTTGTGTGGATGAATTGAACTATTGCAGATAACGAGGTGACAGTACCAGGGCTGAGCTGCAGACTTCCCCAGCTCCATCGACACCACGTGGCCCCTGCCAAACACCGCCAGGAGCCACCATGGATCACTGAGTGGTATTAGCCTCTGTGTGACCCCAAACACAGAAGGGCACAAAGCCTTTCCCTGTCCTCACTGTGGACCCACTGTGTCCAGCCCGGGAAATCTTGGCTTTATCTGATGTATATTTTAGCTCTGAGACTTAGTTCTTGCCCACAGCTGTGCACTGGCCTCGTTTCAGGCAAGGGCACAAATCTGCTCCCAGCTCACTTGCACCTTCACTTTATTCTTTCCCTTACAGGCCCTCCTGCTTGCTCTGTGCAGTGGCTTCTTCTCGTTGGTCATAAATAACCCCAAAGGTGAGACTCTTCTCCCAGAATTTCCACAGACTGTTGGATGCTCTGTCCTCCGTGCATCTTTCTGAGACCCAAGTCTACATCATTCTGTGCTGGTGGCCTGCTCCTCTCTGCACCCTGGGCTGGCACACGCACTGCCACGTAGCCTGTCCTCAGTGACACAGTCAACACACATGACAGGTAGGAGGCAGAACCAGTCATGTTTATCTAAACACTCAGAAACTCGAGTCCAGACCCCGGTAATCATGAAAAGAGTGGCCCCCTGATTCTGGAGCTCTGTCCTCAGACAAGCTATGGCAGCCTGATAATATGGCTGGTAAAGCCAGTCCTATTGTATAGAAATCATTTGACTCCTTTCTTTGCGGGGAAGGGCGGGCGGCACTCATGCTTCTTGGGATTTACTCCTGCTGGGGTTCCGCAGATCCTATGAGGCATAGGGATCGAACCCAGATTGGGTTTTGCAAGGCTATTCTCTGCCCCCAAATTTCAATTGATCAAAATCCATCAGATTTCATTTGTTTGGAGACAAGGCACAAATAGAAGACAGAGAAAACACCACTGAGTGCTTTTCTCTGGCACATCCTGTAGTTCTCTTCCGGAGAACCTGCTGGCTACCACTATTCTCTAGTAAACCCTGGCAAATCTGTTACACAAATCCAGCCCAGTAGAAGGCATACAGCCCCAAAAGGGGTGGGCAGTATTTGGAACTTCCCTTTACTCAGAGCACAGCAGACCCTGGGAAATTCTTCAGAAAAAGAATTGCAGCCTTGAAAGGGTACTGAGATCAGCTCACCTTATTGATGAGCTTGCTACAATTAGAGGGGTTGGGAAAGGGGGTGGAATTCTGAGGCACACTTGCCCCCAACACACACACTCTTCCCTTTTCTGGAACCTCCCACTCTTCTGACCCATCGCCCGTCCAGCCCATGACTGCAGGCCGGTCCCTTCCCTCGCATCAATGGAGCAATCCTTAGAATGGGCCAACCTGTCTGGAGTCCAGGAGTTCGTCCTGCTGGGACTTTCCTCTGACCAAGGCCCACGGGATGCCCTGTTTGTGGTCTTCCTGGTGCTCTACCTGCTAACGCTCCTGGAGAATCTGCTCATCATCTACCTCACCCACAGACACAGCGAGCTCCACAAGCCCATGTACTTCTTCCTGGGCAACCTCAGCTGTCTGGAGATGAGCTATGTATCTGTGACCATGCCCAGCCTGCTCGCGGGGCTGTGGGCGGGACCCTGCCACATCCCCTTCACTGCATGTATGACCCAACTCTTCTTCTTCATCTCCCTCATCAGCACCAAGTGCTCCCTGCTGGCCTGCATGGCCTATGACCGCTATGTGGCTATCTGCCTTCCACTGCACTACCCACTGCTTATGCGACCCCAGGTCTGCCTGGGCCTAGCCCTTTCCTCGTGGCTCGGTGGGCTGCTAGTGTCGGTGATCAAAACATCATGCATTGCCAGCCTGTCCTACTGTGGCCCCAATGTCCTCAACCACTTCTTCTGTGACGTGTCCCCTCTGCTCAACCTGTCCTGCATCCATGTGACTCTCATAGAGCTGGTGGACTTCATCTCAGCCATTATCATCTTCTGTGGGTCCCTGCTTGTGACCATCGCTTCCTATGTGGCCATCGGCAGGGCCGTGCTCCGCATGACGTCGGCTGCTGCCCGGCACAAAGCCCTGTCCACCTGCGCGTCCCACCTCATTGTGGTGGGCGTCTTCTATTCCGTGGTCCTCTTCATGTACTCCTGGCCCAGCCACCCCAACCCCACAGATCTCATCAAGGTGCTTTCGGTCATCTACACAGTGGTCACACCCAGTTGCAGCCCCATCATCTACTGTCTGCGCAACCAGCAGGTGCGGGCAGCTCTTCGGAACACCTGCACCCCGTGCCCAGTGTCGGTGACCAGGGCTGATGCCTCCCACCTCTTTCATGTCCACAAACAGATCCACGCACTTCAGGAGCCAGTAGAAGTCCAGAGGAAATCTCAGCCATGCCTTGTATGAGGACCATGTTTCAATAAGCGAGGAAATACAAATGCGTCAAGAGAGCATTGATAGAGAGGAAACAAACAGTTGGGAACAGAAAAGTCACTGAGGAATGAGGTGAAGCTGCGCAGTCAGTGACTGTAAGGATGGTGGTTCTTTGGGAAGACAACTGTTCCCTCAGTGTGTCAGTGTGTGTGTGTGAACATCACACAAAGCACATGCTTTTTCACCATGCTGTACAAAGACCCTAACCTGTAACACAAAGCCTATTTTACTGGGAATTGTTGGCAAACATGCCAGTGCCCACTGCAGAAGGGCATGCTGCACTGCTGAACACATGTCCAGGAGACACTGTGGGTGCCTTCTTGTGTGGGTAGTGAAGGCGCAGTAGTGAAGTGTCTGTTCTGAAACATCCACTGAACAATGTCCACCTCTCAAGAGCAAAGTGAAAGGAATAGGTGCATGTATAGGGGCGCTGCCAATCACTGAAGAAGCCCGTGCCCACTAGATGTGTGGGAAATCCCGACACCATCCAGAAAAAACTTACATGCTTGAGTGAGTCTTTGCCTTGACGTTTTCTGTTTTTCTTTTTTTTCTTTTGGTCACACCCGGTGGTGCCCAGAACTTCTTCCTCTGAGCTCAGCACTCACTCCTGGGGCTCAGGGAATCATATGTGGTGTCAGGGTTCAAACCCAGATGGGAAGTGTGCAAGGCAAATGCCCTCCCATTATTTTGCTGCTCCAACACCCTGTCTGGTCTTTCCTTTCCATCATTCCTATTGTCTTGGATCACAATAAAATAAAAGGTTTTATCATCTTCATTTTATTCCACATTGTTTAATTTATTCAAGTTTAAGTAGTTGCTATAGTATCAGCGTTCATGGTGCTGATACATGGAGTGACTGTGACCACCCCAAAGTGCGCACAATCCCCCACCCCTGTCCCTAGGTCCCCTGGGGTCTGGTTTTGTTCCATGACCCTGGGCCTGTCACTATCCATTACTTCACTGTGACATCTCTTGCTCAGCCTCACCTGGGCCACAGGCAGGGAGACCACTGTCTTAGTCCCTCCCTGAGGTCTTAGTTTGCTCTAACGTCGCCCTGCAGCTTCACCCCAACATCTGAACGTCTTCCTCAAGATGAGAAGTGGGAGGGGTGCTTTTGTGGTGATAAAATGAGGCACTGCACCAAGTACCAGTGATGCTGCAGACTGTGAAAATAAAACAAAAGTCTCATCCTTTCTCTCCTTCCTTCCTATTTGGTAGTAGGAGGGAGGGGTCACACCCAGCAGTGTCCAGGGTCTATTCCTACCTCAATGCTGAGGAGTGACCCCTGACAGTGCTCAGGAATCAAACTGAGGAGAGTAGTTCATCCCTTGTACTATCTCTCCAGCCCCTAAAGAAAAATGTTTTTTTTATTTTTTTATAGTATATGACACAGCCACTTGTCTTGCACCTCCCTTATGTGACCTACTGTGCAGTCAGAGGTCACACACCTGTAGCGGGGTATGTGCCAGGCTCCAGTGCTCACACGCTCAGCATGGTGTTTACTTAAAATGAAACCGTTAGAATGATTTCAGGTACTTTCTTTCATCTTCTCCCAAGCCTCACTTTACTTGGCGCCTGCCCTCAGGGCTGTGAAGTACCATGGTTCTCACGTGTGTGGTTGATGGACTGTAGTTCTGAGCCAAAGCTTGTGAGGTTCTGACCATCCCCACTAACCTTCTTGTCACCTTCTTTAAAGAAAAGGTGTGTTCGGCTTCTGGGTTAAGGGAGATGTGGAACAGACCTCAGTCCGCCTGTGGTGTGAAGTGAATCACGTAAGCAAATCCACAGAGCCATAAACCACTGTTTCTCAGAGGCACGTCCCAATACAGCCATGAGTCACTGGACCACATGCAGTGGCTGCACTGCCCAACGCTGTCCACATGGCTTAGTGCAGCTGTGTGGGAGACTGGAGCCCTAGGTGTGTGCCCACGCTGTCAGATATTCGGACAGTCCCCAGTACCAATGAGACCTCTCTCAGACCATGCTGGACACCCCGTGACACACTGGGAACATGTCCCTATCCACAGCGGGGAGGGAAGCTTCATTGCGGCCAGTCACGGTGGCTGGACAGCCTGACTAGCTTTCTTGAAAAAAAAAAAAGACAAAAATCCTGTATTGAGAGACCAGAGAGACAGGACAGTGGATACAGCTGCAAACCTGCTTTTCATCTCCAGCACCACATACAGTCCCCCAAGCTCCATCACAAGTGAGCCCTAAGCACAGAACCACCATGTGTGGCCTATAAACAAAGACAAACCAAAACAGCACACTGACAGAATAAAATGGCTTTCATCACATTCAGGTTTTTTAGGTGTATTGTACATTGCCACCAGAAACATCACAGGATTCATAACTTCTTATAATTTACATCTTTATTATCATTACTCAGATGTGCAGGGCAGGGTTTTGGTCTCCTCTAATGCTTGGCTGTGCCTTGAAGAATCTGCCACACACAGGAGACTTTCTGGATTCCAACTTTGAGTTTTCCAAGTTCAGACTTTTATCAAACCTTCTCCTCTGAAACATCACATTTCCTTTAGAAATATATCAGGCCTCCATGCCCATCTAGAAATACATAGCTATTTTTGTTTTGAAAATACTGTTGCATAATTTCACAGTATGAGGATGCTCTAACTTGCTGAGTCTTTGTCTCCCTGGTGAATACCCAGGGTGGGCTACTAAGGAAGCATGTAAATTAGAACAGCCAGAGCTAGAACTCTACTGCCATGAGTGAAACTGGCCGGGCCCTGTCCAGGCATCTCTACTCTCTGTGGTCACCACTGTGTGGATGTTTCCCAGTCTGGGACAGGAAAAGCATCATTCACTGTGACTCTCATCTTCCCCATGCACCCAGAAAATCCCTGAGTTCTCCCATCTAAGAGTTTGGTCTCACTTTGACAGGGGGCTGAAGGGGCACCTCAGATGCCTCAGATGGAGCAGGTGTCCCCTCGCTGCCCACTTCATATGAACCCCTGGGGGCCACACACTTCCAGAAGAAAAAACCCAAGTACATGGGAGCAGGGATTGAAGACCACATGATGGCAGCAGGGTGGGTCGTCCTTTTCTGTCTCCTTGCCCCTTTGAAGTCCTAGCTGTTATGCCCACGAATTGCCTTTGGGCTACATTTAAGCATGTCAATGGCCTGAATCCAGAGAATCGCAAATGAATCTCAAGATGGATTAGCCCCCGCAAATGAATCTCAAGATGGATTAGCCCCCTACAGAGATGTCTCCGGACCCCAGTGATTTACAATTTTAGAATTCCAGGACCGTGAAGCTGCAAAAGCGGCCACATGACTTCTAATGAAATTCATAATAAGCAATAAAAAATAAACTACCTGTGGCAGGCAGACTTGAAGAGTGGTGGGACAATTCAAAATAATGGAGGTGTAAAGGTGGTAGGATTGGTGTTAAAATATTGAATGTAATCACTTAATGTTAATAACCTTATGAAAATAAAAATTAAAACAGAAACTCTTACTACACTAAGAAAAAGCAGAGGTTGAATGCTTTGGAGAAATTTGGTAGTTCTTCCCAAAAAATATGTTGTTATCATCTGACCCGAACATCTATACTTAGGTATGTACCCAAGACAAAGGAGACGGTATTTCAGCACAATAAACTGTACCAAAAGCAACTAGCTTAGATATCTACCAATTTATGAGAAGGGGAAAAAAATCCCAATCCATCCGGACAATGAGATATGATTCAGTCATAAAAAATCAGGAACAAAGCCTGGGTACCGATGGGAGATGCAGGTTGAAAGTAGACTGTAGATCAAACATAATAGCCACTTAATACCTCTATTGCAAACCACAACACCCAATAGGAGAGAGAGACAGAGACAGAGACAGAGACAGAGAGACAGAGCAAAAGGAAATGCCCTGTCACAGAGGCGGGGTGGGGTGGTGGGAGGGATGCTGGGATCATTGGTGGTGGAAAATGGGCACTGGTGGAGGGATGGGTACTTGACCATTATATGATTGAAACACAAGCACGAAAGTTTGTATCTGTAATTGTACCTCACAGTGATTCACTAATAACAAATTTTTAAAAAGAAAATAAAATCAATCTTCAATTGAAAAAAATTAAAATAAAAAAAGCCCGGGTACATGCCCCCACATGTGCCAACCTCAAAAGCATAGGCCAGTGCAAGAAAGTTACATGATGGCCCCTGGGCATGGGATTTCAATCATGCAAAAGGCCCAGGCAGGCAGATCCACAAATATGAAAAGAAGAGTTGTGGCTTCTTTGAGGTTGGAATGACTTCCACTATGTGTGTATGGGCAGGCAGGGGATATTTGGGTGACAATTGAAGGTTCTGGAACTACCTATCAGGTACTTCATGAATGACCTAGATAATCTGTGAATAAGACAAACAAGATGGTGCCAGCCCCGAGTCTCACTCAGGAGCAATGCAGCGTTTTCCGAAAAGCTGAGTGCACCTCCCTGTTCCTCAGGCAGTAGATGACGGGGTTGCACAAGGGTGTGACCACTGTGTAGATGACAGACAGCACCTTGTTAAGGTCCATGGCCTCCATGCGGCTGGGGCGGGCATAGATGAAGATGGCGGCTGAGTAGAAGATGCCCACCACGACCAGGTGGGATGCGCAGGTGGACAGGGCTTTGCGCCGGGCAGCAGCCGATGGCATGCGGAGCACAGCTCTGCCAATGGCCACGTAGGAGGCGATGGCCACGAGCAGGGAACCCCAGAAGATGACGATGGCTGAGATGAAGTCCACCAGCTCCGTGAGGGCCACGTGGGTGCAGGACAGGTTGAGCAGAGGGGACACATCACAGAAGAAGTGGTTGAGGACATTGGGGCCGCAGTAGGACAGGCTGGCAATGCATGATGTCTTGATCACCGACACTATCAGCCCGCCAAGCCACGAACACAGGGCCAGGCCCAGGCAGACCTGGGGTCGCATGAGCAATGGGTAGCGCAGTGGGAGGCAGATGGCCACATAGCGGTCATAGGCCATGGAAGCCAGCAGAGTGCACTCCGTGCAGATGAGGACGATGAAGAAGAAGAGTTGGGTCATGCAGGCAGTAAAGGTGATGTGGCAGGGTCCCACCCTTAGCCCCACGAGCAGGCTTGGCATGGTCACAGATACGTAGCTCATCTCCATGAAGCTGAGGTTGCCCAGGAAGAAGTACATGGGCTTGTGGAGCTCGCTGTGTCTGCGGGTGAGGAAGATGATGAGCATGTTCTCTAGGACCGTCAGCAGGTAGAGTGCCAGGAAGACCACAAACAGGGCATCACGCACACCCTGCCTTGTGGACAAGCCCAGCAGGATGAACTCCTTCACTCGCGTCCTGTTGATCTCCGCCACAGGGTGCTCCATCTGAGGACAAAACACATGTGGGGAGTTGTAAAAGACTAAAGCTCGCCGAGGGGCGCGTGTACTCTCGGGTGGCTCTGTCTCACCACCCGCGTCCGGTGCTCCGGAACCGCTGTGTGTGCTGTCGGTCAAGGGCAGGCGACGGAAAGAAGAAGGCCAAACTGGTTGATCAGTTTATTTCGTTCTCTCTCTCTGCTTCTTCTGAGTCTGGCCCCCCTTTGTCCCACAGTCTTAGTTTATATAGCAAATTACATAGGGCCTTTTATATAGCAAATTACATAGGGTGGTGGCACAAAGGTGGGTTTAACATCAACAAATAAACAAAGAAGGCTAAGACCATTTCTTAACAAAATCTCATCTAAGGAGATCCACTCAAGGGAGTGATTCCAAACAAGGGTGTGTCAGGGTGTGAGCTAGTAATCTGCTTAAATAGTTACAGTAAATCTACTTCTAATATTTCTAGCAATGTCATTCTGTATGAGCACAGTAAGAGATATAAAGTTTGGTTCTTCCTGAGGACATCTCACTCTACAGTCCTCAGGCCAGGTTAGTCTTCCTAACCCCAGCAGGGTCCTAGTCTTGTCGTTACCTTTGGATCATGACAGCATTGTCCAGGATCATGCCCTCAACTTACAGTTGAGTATTGTGGCGCTTTGGCCTGGCCTATCTCGATGCCAGGGTAGCACATAACTAACCGCTTGCCCTGGATCCATCCTGTCCCTCGTCGGGACCCTGTTTTTGGGGTGCTAGAAACTGAGGGCAACTGAGTTGAGAAAGCAGATGCGCAGGAGTAAATATTATTGGAGTCAATCAACTCCCAAGTTACAAGCACAATATTGTCTTCCTGTGTCCATACAGAAAGGACATTGCTTTCAGGTAAACTATGTTCCCTAAGGCAAGGCTAAAAGGACAAACCCCATGTTATCCTACAGGGAGTGAGTGGACAGCTCTGTCCCCAGACCTCAACCGCTAGCTTTCTGACTCAGGGAAATGCCTCTTGGGTCTCTTAATTTCCTTGTGCACCAGGAGCCAGCCCCAGAGCTTGGAAGCCACAGCAGACATGCCCCACACACAGGGGGTCTGTGTCAGGAATCAAGTCCTGGACTCACCCAGCTGACCCTCTACCCCTGTTATTCCTTCCATAAGAATAAACCAAGCTGTCCCCGTCGGTGGACATCTCCTTTCCTGTGAGACGTTCTAGACACAACCCCATATCGTGAGAGTGAGAAGTATGTGCCTTACCTTCACTTCAGGTCCCCAATTTTCTACATCTCGCCAGTTGCTAAACTATCTTAGTTCCTCCTCCGCCCACTTACCAAAGCCCCATGGGTCCTCCTCTCTCATCTTCAAATGTGCCCCCAGTGCTTCAAGACTTCAGGAAGTGTCCCCACTCAAAGGCACATCTGACAGGGACAGTCCTGACATTTCCCTCCCCACAGAAGTCTGTTCCCACAGCTCCAAAGTGCCCTCTCCGTCCTTATGACTAAGTCTCTGGGGTAATCCAGCCCCTTCCATCCCATTCTCTGGCACGACAGAGTGAGTGCAGGGAGTGCAGGCTCCCTCAGTGGGACCAGGACGCATCTCTTGGATATTGGTCTGCATGTTAGAACCATCAACTTGACCTGGGCCTGAACACTCATGTGGCCCTTTGGCTGCTTGGCTGCTTGGCCTCTACTAAGTCTGACCCCCAACCTGCACTTCACTATTACCCTCAGGTCTGGAGGAACACGGGAAGGAGAGCAAGCAAGGTGACCTCAGCCAAGTCAGGAAATAGCCTTGGGAAGGGTCTGGCATATGTAACCAAATACTACAAAGACAAGACAGCGCTCACTAGCCCACAGTCCACCATCCTCCAGAAGCGCCATGGGTCTCCTGAGCACCACTTGGGAAGCAAAAAGAAAGAAAAGAAGATAGGAGCGCTTTGTTGCAGCTAAATGAGCCTGGCTAGAGATGGAGAACAATTGCTGAGCGTCTGTGACACACTCGGCACTCGCTTAGTCTTTTTCCTCAAAAGTCTCTCTTTTTTAAAAAAATTTTATTGAATCACTGTGAGATAGTTACAAGCTTTCATGTTTGGGTCACAATTGCACAATGATCAAACACCCATCCCTCCACCAGTGCACATGAAATTCTTAATGTGATCTTGAAATGTCATGTTAGTATCCCTCACTGTATGCCCTTTACATGTTAATTTTAAAAGGGTTTAACCCATAAAAGTGGCTGAGATTCAAACAATACAAAGGATATGAGGAGAAGAATCTTTTGCTCCCTCATTATTGAAGTAACTTCTCTGACAGATTTGAGGTATCCTGTACCTACTCACAAATGCACCCATGTGTTATGTGAAATGTGTGTCTAGATGAGCGGTGCTGTTATGTTTCACGTGTAGTATAACACATGTGACCATGCAAGGATAAGTGTGGTCTGCACACTTATCTGTTCCTCTGCACAGATAAGTGTGGATCTAATCTTCCCCCTCTCTATCATGTCATTTCCTTCTACTCTGATCCTTGTTCTGTCCTTGTAGCATTGCACTCACCAATAAATGTGGCAATGGGGTCATATAAGTGATCCTCGAACTGCCTTGTCGTCTTTAAAGCTGCATTGAGTGGATTTTTCCAGTCCTGTGTTGGTGTGCATGTCACCCCTGCTTACAGTGCCACGCAAACTGCGTCTTGCCTTATAGGCATTGGGAAATTAGAGGGCCTGTGGGCAGAGCACCCATGTCCATGGCTCTGCAAAACTCCACCAAGAAGAAGGGACAGAGTCCAGTGGATGGTGGTGGAGGGATATTGGTAATTAGGGTTTTTTTTTGCTTATTTGGGTATTTTGGGTTTGTGGCCACACTCAGCACTGCTCAGTGTTTTCTCCTGGCTCTGCACTGAGGGATCACTCTGGGGGTTAGGGGATATTGGGGAGACCATATGGGATGGTAGGGATCAAACCCGGGTCCTCTATATGCAAGGTGAGTACCCACCCCACTCTGGTCTCAGGTGTTGGTATTTTGGTAGTGAGTGGGACAATGTAGTGTGAAGTGGTGTGAATTTTTACCACTAAAACAAATACAGTCTTGTAAACCAATTTTACCAAAGTAAATTATAATGTAGAAAAGAAATGCTGAGGATATGATACCACCGATAGGTTAACATGTACCTGCGGGCAAGTACATCAGCAGCCTGATGGTGCCTTCAGGCTTCTTGACACCCCAATTTTGCCGCTGTGCCTTTGGCTGGACCCCAAAACTTGGGACCAGGTTTACCAAGAAATTAAACGGCCAAATGTTAGGTATGTGGGAGCCATGCCCACAAACAACCTCCAGCTCAGCTATGCAAGCTCACTTACTGATCTTATCTCAGAGACCCATAGATAAATCTCAAAAGAAACCAAAAGCCACAATTAATCTCGGACCTGCTCATGGCTGAACAAACTGGGGTAAAATCGGGGGGCGGGGGGTGGTTGACCTGTGCCTGCCCAAGCAGAGCTCCCAGTGGCCGCTTGCTTCCACAATCCAAAATCGCTGCCATATCCTCTCCTGACTCCACCATCTTGGGATAGACCTCACCAAGATGTATCTGCTGAAAATTTGGGTATGCGGGTTTTATGACTGAAATCTCCAGGCTTTCATGGAGTTGGGGTGGGCTACCTCCCCTTCACTGGTAGTCACCCCCATGAACCAACTCCAGCACCACCCTGTAAACTCTATTACTGGCCTTGGTTCAGAGATCCATAAATAAATCTCAAAAGAGATCAAAAGCCAGAGACACAGCATCGAGTCCCAGAACACACCACAGAACTGGAGAGCTCTCTGGGCCCATACATACCAAGACAATTTCACCGGAGCACCCCACATGGAGCAGGTGCACTCTCCCCGCCTCTCTAGATGGAATCCCAGTGAACAACATCTTCCACAAGCGAGACCCAGGTATGTGGGTTCCAGGACTAAATCTCCATGCACATGGTAGCAGCAGGCTGTCCCTCCCCGGCTCCCCCCCCCCCTGCTTGTTGGCCTGGTTGTCACCCTCACAATGTGCCTCTGGGCTCCATCTTTGTGCACGAACAGCCCTGGCCCGAGACACCCAACTGAATCCCAAAATGGATTAGTGCCCTACAGAAATGTCTCTGGAACCCAACCATTTACAATCTAGGATTCCATAAGTACGTGGCTACAGCATCCAAGATATTCAAAATGAACAATTAACAATAAATTATCTAGCATCTGCCTCTGGCAGTCAGGTTTGAATGGTGGTGGGAAAACTCAGGCAAAACATAATGCACAAAAGTAGAGAGAGGGGGCTGGAGCGATAGCACAGCAGGCAGGGCGTTTGCCTTGCACATGGCTGAACCGGGTTCAATCCCCAGCATCCTATAGGGTCCCCTGAGCACTTCCAGGAGTAATTCCTGAGTGCAGAGCCAGGAGTAACTCCTGTGCATCGCTGGGTGTGACCCAAAAAGGAAAAAAAGGAAAGAAATCCCTGAAACTGCACTTCAGAAGAAATACATATTTCTCCCGGTCTGGTATGTACAGAATTACTTGTTATGCTCAGAACAAAAGTATAGAGAGTATTGGGTAAATTGCCTGCCATGGAGGCAGGATGAGGACTGGGATGGGGGGAAATACTGGGGACACTGGTGGTGGAAAGTGTGCACTGGTAGAGGGATGGGTGTTCGATCATTGTAAGGCTGAATCTCAGGCATGAAACCTTTGTGACTGTATCTCACAGGGATTTAATTAAAAAAAAGTAATGTAGAGTTCAGGTCTAATTCAATCATCTTAATCAATGGCTGAATAAATAGCAGTACTCCTACATTAAAAAAAAGAAATACTCTGTAGGATTTATGTATTTTGTGCAAATTTAAAATTATAGTAGCATAAAACTACTCGTACTATATATTTTTTCCATTTATATACCTATAAAAAGATATAAAGTTCTTGGAAAAAGCTATATCAACTTATAATTAATTTACAGTTTTGTGGAAATTCAGGAGTTTGGCTTCATTCATCTGTGTATAGGTGTGCCATCTCCAAAGTGCAAAAAGAGCAAGATCTGTCTCACTGGTGGACATAAGGGAGCCCAGTGAGGGAGCGCCTGGTCAGTCATCTACATCCAAGACTGTGTCTCCACATCTAAGCTTACATGTGAGGGGGCGACCTGGGGTCCCTTGGGACCCTGGTGCAGGGAAGCGGTGATGGGTGTGCTGTTGGGATGATGAAAAGCACAATTAACCATATCATAAAGCCCAGTACCACAATAAAAATGGTATTAAAATTCAACAATATTAAAAAAAAATATTAGACAAACAACCAAAAAAAGAAGCAAAGAAATATGACCCAGGTCCTCTTCCTGTGGAATGGGTCCTGAGGCTGGGTGTCCATAGCAGCACTTTGTTTGTGGGAGACTGTCGGGGGCCAGCATTTGTGAAAAACAGTGTGGAGAAACCCTTAAAGAGTTACAAATAAAATTCCCATATAAACTAATATTTTAACTTGGCATCTACCTCAAAAACTCAAAAACATCAATTCAAAAATGTATATCCTTTGGGCTATATTTTTTTCCTCTTTCCTGGGGAAATATGTTGACCAAAAAGTAAAAACAAATAAAAAGGAAAAATATAAACTGATAATACAGCAGGTGAGGTCCTTGCCTTGCACGCAGCTGAGTCAAGTTTCTTTTCTGGCACCACATATGAAGCCCTGAGCCCTGCAGGACTGTTCCTGAGCTCAGAGCCAGGAGTGAGTCCCCCAGCACTACAGGTGTGCACTCCCCCTGCCACCCCCCACCGCCCAAAGCAACAACAACAAAACACCTCCCTCTTTGGCAAGGGAAAGCAAGAGACCTGAAAGAGACATTTGAAGACACTTGGTTTCATGTCCCTATCACAGGACCCAGGACGGGTGGGAGCTGATAGATGCGGGGCCAAACCTGGCACTGGGCAACAGTGAGCCTGGAGCTAAGGCTCTCTCAGGCAGGGACAAGGGCCAGACCAGGTGAAGCTCTTGGACCCTCTGACCCGATCTGCCTTAAACAGGCCAAATGTCAGAGACACAGGAGGTCTCAGGGCGCCTGCTGACAGCAAGGTCGAATTGGAGCACCTAGCCTCCCGAACTCTGTCCAGCCCCAGAGATGACAGAGAGCAGAGGGGATGCCTTTGAACCCCTGAAGTCTTCTCTGCCTGAGGCTGCAGTGGTCACCTGCTGGGGCACCCCCAGCCCTTCCCCAAGGAACTGCCCTCTTCCTTCCACGCTTCTCCCTGCTGGCCAGGCTTCAGTCCTCAGATCGACTTTTCTTGCATTTATCCATCTTTCCTCTTCTGTGTCTGTCTGTCTTTCCTCCCCCTGCATCTGTCCATGTTCTCCCCACCCATATCTGTCCATCTTTCCTCTCTCTGTATCTGCCCATATTTCCTCCCCTGGGTCTGTCCATCTTCCCTAACGCTGCATCTGTCCATGTTTCTTCCCTGCCCCTGCCCAAGACTTACAGCGTTTCTGTCAGCCAGAACTCACAGCCAGCACCTTACATTCCAAGAGGTGTTTTTGCTTCTCTCGTGTAAGAGCAAATAAATTCCAGCAGCCTGAGAGATAGTATAGGGCAGGGCATTGGAATCAGCTGATCTGGATTCAATCCTTGACACTGCATAGGGTCCCCAAGACCTGCCACGAGTGACCCTGAGCACAGAACCAGAAGTGAGCCCCAAGAAAAGATCCAGGAATGATCCCTGAGCACTGCTGGGTGTGGCAACCCCCAAAAAAGCCAAACAGAAGATTTAGAAGAGAAGTCCCACATTATGGAGCCCCGATCTGTCTGGCACAAAAGTTGGGTGGAGAGCAGCACAGTGGCTGCAGACCGGATTCTTGGGCACACAGTTGGGTGATCCCTGAGCCCTGTACCCATCTGTCCCTCTGCTCTCAGCTGTCCGTTCTCCTCCCACCTCCCCCCACAGAGGACCCCGCAGCCTCCTCATCTGATCACCTCTGTTTGATGAGCCTGGGGGCACACACAACCCCTCTTCTTCCTTCCTAGGGTCACTGACCAGAGCTTAGGAGTCCACGGACGGGAAAGCCCCTGAGCCTGTGCAGGGAAGGAGCGGTCTGGGCGGAGTCCTCCAAGCAGCTGTTGGCCAACCAGGTCTTAAGACAGAGCAAATCCCAGTCTCCCCCCTCCCCAGGGAGCTGAGTTACAACTTACAACTTCTCCACTTGTGTTCAGGGAAGGGGCAAATCACCCCTGAGCTTTCACTAGTCCAGTACAGCAGAATCATCCAAAAAAATTGTGTGGGGCAAGGGGAAGCAGAAGGAGGTGAAGGTCAGAGCACGAGGAAGCCCAGGTGCAGATCAGTCTGGACCTAGCAGCTAAATAGGAGAATTAGTGCCTGAGTTCTGGAAGGTTCTGGAAGCATCTCATACAACCTTCACACTGTCCAGTCAGAAACACTCCACAGGTCCTGTAGGACGTGCTACTCCTAGGCCAGACTTTCTTTTCTCTCCAGGATTGCTGGATCAGGTGCTGCACTTCCTGCCCTCCTCCCAGCCTGCCCTGGGACATCAGCTCCCACCATTCTGTTTTTATTCTGCCCTGGGACATCAGCTCCCACCATGCATACACACATGCATACATATGTGTACACATGCACATGTGCATATTCATACAGAACTACCTGAGAACCCCCAAATGAATAAAGCAATTTCTAGGGCAGGGGCTGGTGCTTGTGGTAAATGGGGTTAGTGACAACTTTTCCAAGTAGGAGAGGAAGGACCAATGTGTCTATTTGTGTATATGCATGCATATATGCACACATGTGTGTGCATGTGCATGTGTGCCTACAGACACATGTGTATGTATGTGCACATGTGCGTGCATTGCATGATATATGCATGTGTGCATGCATGTCCATGTGAGCACACATGGGTATGTGTTTGTGAGTATCCACATGTCTATGCCAGGTCATTAAGGATGAGTCCTTGGATGCTGCCCTGCAAGCATGAAGCAGAACCAGGACTCTACTTTTAACTAAGTGGGAAGCTGAAGCTTGTGAGTACGGATGATATGGAAAAGTACAGCATGCTCTTTTACGCCCGTCTGGTCATATATTATCTTGGCAATACAAAGCAGCAGTTTCCCCCTCTCTTACACATCTTTAATGTGGTTTGACCTTTAAGGATCAGCATGAGTCTTTTCTTTGGTTTTTGTGTAACCAATTACAAGAATATGGGGGACATAATCTGTAGAGCTTACATGTCCAACCCCATATCTTCCTCTGACGTTTTAATTATGATAGCATAGCTTTGACAACATAGCTTTGACAAGACAATGCATACCCTAGTGTTCTTTTGGCAAATGCTTATCCTATAGCTGTTTGTACTCTCATTAGTGATTCTTTCCTTGTGATGAAGTCATTAGGATGAAACTGATTTAAAAAATAGAATAAAAGGAGGCCTCTGGCAGCTGCTCTTGGATTTGAGCCTGAGTGAGCTTTGGCCCTCCATGCTTCTACATTCCTCTCGCATGTCTTGTTTCTGAGTCTCAACTGATTGATATCACTTCATGCAACACAGGCCCATGTGTGTATGCATGCACACACACAAATATGTATGCATGTATTTACATGTGCAGATGAAGCCGAGGTGCAGCTGCTTAGCTGTTCAGTGCTGGAGACCATCCTTACATGTTTGGGGGTCTCCAGGGTTAACCTGGCAGTGCTCAGGGCCCCTGAGGTACACACCCAGATCCTGCACCGTAGCCCAGTCCCCAGGTTGTTCTGAGTAAGATTTGCTCAGCTTCAGGTAAGGGGTATGTCCATGCAGAGAGCACCATTATCTAGCCCAAGAAGCATGTGTGTCCCTTCCATGCAGAGGAGCTGATACCTGAGAGACAGACGGAGAACAGACAGGACCTCCATCCATCCTCACACAGGGAGGCTGGACACAGGCCCAGACCCCCATCATGCCTTGGTAAAACAGCAAAGTAAGGCCAGATCTGGGGTGTTCAGGGAGCTCTTGGTTCTCTTCTGAGGACCACAGTTATTCATGGAGCTGAATGCCAGGCTTTGATAACAGTTTAATCTGCAAAAGAAAAGGTCTGAGTCATCCTAACCCCACCAGGAGTGATCCCTGAGTGCAGAGTCAGGAGTAAGCCCTGAGCTTGGCTAAATGTGCCCAAAAACAAGAAATAAAAGAAAATTAAGAATAAAAAAAAAACAGTCAACACTAGTTTAAGGGAAAGGGCTCATCAAGGGGAAAGCAATCAGAGCTCTGTTAGCATCAGATACAACAGGATCTAGGCGTCAGGTCAGAGATTTCTCACCTCAGTTTTATTCATAATGAACGGATTCCTTTCTCAGACTAAATACAGAGTCCAGAAGAGCAGCATTTTCAGCCAGCTTCTGGACCAAGTTTACATGAATTGGAAGAAAGGACAGATATTCCTACAAAATTTAGAAATTCATATAGATCATGCAAACTTCCCATCCCTCCCCAGACTTATCACACACATGTCATTGTGCTTCATTCCTCAAAACAGGCAGCCCAGGCACAGAATTTTATCAAATGACGAGCAGAATGCAGGTGCTACAATTCTGGAGGTATCCCCTAGAGAAGGACCTCCAGCTGGCAGCTTGCTGCATTCATGATGTCTGAGACCTTACAGCTGCCCTTGTGAAAGTCTGTAGCCTGTTTCAGCAGTGTGAGAAGGCAACTCCATATAAGACAAAAGAAAAGGTCTGAGCATGTGAAGTGTGGAGATGATCCTGGCTGGACCCCAAAAACAATGGCAGGAGAGCGAGAGTCAGAGAGAGACCAAGAGGGGACATTTGGACTTCAAGACACCATGCCACCAGGAAGCTCTTCTGTCCCTGGCACCTCAGGACAGCCTGTTTATCGGACCCCTGCAGTTTAGCCTGGGGAACCGGTTGGACGTTTACCCCCAGAACTTTACAGTACTTTACAGTAAAACCAGAATGATAGGATAGCAGTTAGAGTTTTTGCTTTGTATGTGGCTGACCCACGTTCAATACCCAGCAGCTCAAATAGCCCCCCAAGCCCCAATATGAGTGATTCCTTAACACAAAGCCAGGAGTAAGCCCTGAGCATCGCCAGATGTGGCCCCAAACAAACAAAAAACTGGAGTAAAGAACAATAATACAGCAGATAGGGCACTTGCCTTGCATATAAGCAGACCCATGTTCAATCCTAAGCTTCCCATATGGTCTCGTGAGCACTGCCAGGAGTAATTCCTGAGTGCAGAGACAAGAACAACCCCTTAAAAATCTTTGGATGTGGCCCCCTGAAAAAGAAAATATTCACAACACGGGAAAAAGATCCCGCGAAGGAAGATGTGGAAAAGGCTAAAAAGAGAAGAGGCCGCCCTCCAGCTGAGAAACTATCGCCAAATCCCCCTAAACTGACAAAGCAGATGAACGCCATCATCAATACTGTGATAAACTACAAGGACAGTTCGGGGCGACAGCTCAGTGAAGTCTTCATTCAGTTACCTTCAAGGAAAGAATTACCAGAATATTATGAATTAATCAGGAAGCCAGTGGATTTCAAAAAAATAAAGGAAAGAATCCGTAATCACAAGTACCGGAGCTTGGGTGACCTGGAGAAAGATGTCATGCTCCTCTGTCACAATGCCCAGACATTCAACTTGGAGGGATCCCAGATCTATGAAGACTCCATTGTCCTGCAGTCGGTGTTTAAGAGTGCTCGGCAGAAAATTGCCAAAGAAGAAGAGAGTGAGGATGAAACCAATGAGGAGGAGGAAGAATAAGATGAAGAAGAATCAGAGTCTGAGGCAAAATCTGTTAAGGTTAAAATCAAGCTCAATAAGAAAGAAGAGAAAGGTCGGGATAAAGGAAAAGGCAAGAAAAGGCCAAATCGAGGAAAAGCCAAACCTGTAGTGAGCGATTTTGACAGTGATGAAGAGCAGGATGAAAATGAACAGTCCGAAGCAAGCGGGACTGATGATGAGTGATCAGTATGAACCTGTTTTCCTTGGTAGAACTGAACTTCCTCCCCTCTCTCATTTTTACCCAGTGAGTTCATTTGTCATAGGGACACTGGGTTGTTTCTTATATCATCATCATCTATAAACTAGCTTTAGAATAGTGCTAGACAAACATATGATATCATGGTGTAAAAAAAATGCACACAAACATTTGTAACATATTGTGACCAAATCGGCCTCAAAGATTCAAAGATTAAAACAAGAAAATTTAAAAAAAGCTTTTGATGGAAAATATGTGGGTGGATAGTATATTTCTATGGGTGGGTCTAATTTGGTAATGATTTGATTGTACCTGGTTTTATCACTTGTTCAAATGAGAAGATTTTTGTCTTTTTGTAGCACTGATAACCAGGAGAAGCCATTAAAAGCCACTGGTTATTTTATTTTTCATCAGGCAATTTTCAAGGTTCTTATTTGTTCGGTATTGTTTTTTTTACACTGTGGTACATATAAGCAACTTTAATAGGTGATAAATAAATGTACAGTAGTTAGACTTCACCTGCATATACATTTTTCCATTTTATGCTCTATGATCTGGAAAAAACTGCGTTTTGAATTGTATAAGATTTATGTCTACTGTAAACATTGCTTACTTTTTTTTTGCTCTTGATTTTAAAAACTTTTGTTGAAAATGCTATTGAATATTGCAATCTATATAGTGTATTGGATGGCTTCTTTTGTCGACCTGAACTCCTATGTTACCAATGTGTATCGTCTCCTTCTCCCCAAAAGTGTACTTAATCTTTGCTTTCTTTGCACAATGTCTTTGGTTGCAAGTCATAAGCCTGAGGCAAATAAAATTCCAGTAATTTCCAAAAAAAAAAATATTCACAACATCCAGTCTTGTCAGGGAGGTGGGGAAGGAGAACCTCCCTGGAAACACCTTGGAGATATCTCAAAACATCAAGACCAGAGCTTTCATACAACCCAGATATGTCACCTCTTGGCATTTGTCCACCATGAAATGCAAAAACACTGCTCTGAAAGAAAGCATGTTCTCCACATCTGCTGGGTGCTTCGACAATGAGACAGAAGATGGGGTGAAGGAGCTGTGGTACATATGCAGTTTGGGACCATAGCAGTTATACAGTGGAGAGGGCGCAGGCCTTGCACATGGCTGACCTGAGCTCAATCCTTGGCGTCCCATATGGCCCCCAAAACACCACCAGGAGTGATTCCTAAATGCAGAGCTAGGAGTAGCTGCTGAGCACTGCCAGGTGCCTGGAAGGAAGGATGGAAAGGAAGGAGGGAGGGAAGGAAGGAGGGAGGGAGGGAGAGAGGGAGGGAGGGAGGGAGGAAGGGACGTTGGGAGGGAAAAGAAGAATCTGCAGCTGTGAGGAAATACAATCCTGCACGTCCCTGAATTCATGGAGCTGGAGTGCATCGTGCTGAGCAGAATGAGCCGAGGGAAAAGCACAAGCACAGAACAGTCTCACTCACCCATGGTGGTCAGGGAATCAAATCAAGGCCACAGGTATTATCAACTGATAACAAACTGGAAGAGAAGTTAGGAAACTGTAAAGGATGCTTCTCTTGAGAAGCAAAGAGCCAAGACTGGTTGTCCAATGAAGGAGTGTGGGTGGAGGGTCCTGGGCATTTTGGCGGTGAGGAGGGCAGAGAGGTAAAGATGTTCAGATCACAAGAGTTGGCACACTGTAAACACACGGCCTTAACTGTAAGAAAACATTTTTTTTATTATTTTTTAAAATTTATTTATTTTTAATTAGTGAATCACCGTGAGGGTACAGTTACAGATTTATATATTTTTGTGCTCATGTTTCCCTCATACAAAGTTCAAGAACCCATCCCTTCACCAGTGCCCATTCTTCACCACCGGTAAACCCAGCATTCCTCCTACCCTCCCCAATCCCATCTCCCCCCACCCCACCCTGCCAATGTGGCAGGGCATTTCCTTTTGTTCTCTCTCTCTAATTAGGTGTTGTGGTTCGCAATAGAGGTGTTGAGTGACCACTGTGTTCAGTCTCTAGTCTACATTCATCCCGCATCACCCTCCCCCCGCATGGTCTCTGACCGCATTATACTTGGTGATCCCTTCTCTGAGTTGCCCTCTCCCCAGAATGTGAGGCCAGCCTCCAAACCATGGAGTCAACCTCCTGGTACTTATTTCTACTATTCTTCTATTCTTGGGTGTTAGTCTCCTACTCTGTTATTCTATATTCCACAGATGAGTGCAATCTTTCTATGTTTGTCTTTCTCTTTCTGACTCATTTCAATTAGCATGATACTTTCCATGCCGATCCACTTATATGCAAAATTCATGATCTCCTTTTTTCTAACAGCTGCATAGTATTCCATTGTATAGATGTACCAAAGTTTCTTCAACCAGTCATCCGTTCTAGGGCACTCGGGTTTTTTTCCAGATTCTGGCTATTGTAAACAGTGCTGCGATGAACATATAAGTGCAGATGTCATTTTGACTATACTTTTTTGCTTCTCTGGGATATATTCCTAGCAGTGGTATTGCTGGGTCAAATGGGAGCTCAATATCTAATTTTTTGAGAGTCGTCCATATTGTTTTCCAAAAGGGCTGAACCAGTCGGCATTCCCACCAGCAGTGTAGAAGGGTCCCTTTCTCCCCACATCCTCTCCAACAGCGGTTGCTTTGGTTCTTTTGGATGTGTGCTAGTCTCTGTGGTGTGAGGTGGTATCTCATGGTTGTTTTGATCTGCATCTCCCTGATGATTAGTGATGTAGAGCACTTTTTCATGTGCCTTTTGGCCATTCATATCTCTTCCTCGGGAAAGTTTCTGTTCATTTCTTCTCCCCATTTTCTGATGGGGTTGGATGTGAGAAAACATTTTTAATTATCATTTTTTTTCAGAGAGTCTCTTGCCCGCACACCTGGCTGTCTTCCCCGGGGTCCCTCGGAGGGGATGGGTTCCAGCTTCCCTCCCCGCCCTGAGCGGAGCTCCTGGTGGCTGAAAACCACCAGAACCTAGCCACAGCCATGCTCAACGCCCCTCTCCACACGTTCAGACAAGCCTCACGCATGAAGGTACCGGCAGAGGAACCCAGGTGTGTGTAATCCCATCAATGGCCAACATCCAGAGACTTAAAAGCAAGTTCTCAGAAGCGCATGGCCGCTTTGCGGCTGCGCGATATCTTATAACCTACTTCTCCCTCTGGAAGTAACTAGCAAGCTACTGAGAGTTTCCTGCCCACATGGGACAGCCTCACACGCTTACCATTGTGTATTCATATAATAAAGCCAGTAACAAGCTGGATCTCATTCCCCTGACCCTGAAAGAGCCTCCAATGTGGCATCATTGGGAAGGCCGAGGGGAGAGAGGCTTCTAAAATTCCAGGGATAGGACGAATGGAGAGGTTACTGAGCCCACTCAAGAAATCGATGATCAATGGGATTTTGTGATCCGTGATTCATGATTTTTTCAAAAGTACAATTTTGTTATTATTATTTTATTTATTTATAGTTTTGCTTTTTGGGGTTACACCGGCAGTTCTCAGGAATTACTCCTGCTTGTGCTCAGGAGACCATATGGGATGCTGGGAATTGAACCCGGGTTGGCCGCATGGAAGGCAAATGCCCTACCTGCTGTGCTATCGCTCCAGTCCTTATTTTATTTCTCTTATTTTATAAAGTAGCTCACAATATTTGATTATATTTAATATTTGAACACCAATCCTACCACCATATTTTTAATGTTTCCATCCTGAACCCCAACCCCTGTCCCAAAAAATAACCGAAATAATTTATCTTGTTATTGTTTGTTACAAAAAAACACGCTGAAAATGCTACAAAAAAGTTTCCGTAGAGGAAAGGGTGTGAAGATTGTTGTATTTCACCTAGCGACCATTAAGCTCTTCTATAAGAGATCACTAACATGTTGCTAAAGGTTGAGCCTACTATGCTTATATATAAGAAAACTAGGCTCAATATATACATATATATATATATATCTGTAAAAGAATTTTTCCTCTAAAATTGGTTGCCTCTTACTTTAAACCCCATCAAATGTGTTGTAAGGTATGAGTTGTCGCGCAGTCCAGGAATAGGTTCACTCATGAGTGAGCCTCTGCCCAAGCATGTGGAGAGCGGTTGTGAGCATGGAGGCGGTTGAGTTCTGGAGGTTTTCAGCTGCCAGGGCTGGGTTTCTTAAGGAGGGGACGGGTCTCACCCATCCAACTCCGGGGTGCCCTGAATGAAGCAGCCTGGTGCAGTGTCTGGCAGCATGGGTATGGTGTGTGTTGTGTTATGTTCCCTTCCAGGAGAGAAGGACCAATTTTCTTTTTTTAAGTTAAGGCACCATGACTTACAGAATCATTCATAACAGAGTTTTAGTTATTCAATATTCCAGCATTTTTAATAAAAATGAGCCATAGAAAGCTGTCAAGTCTGGAAAAAGAGTTCCTGACTAGGAAGCTAAAGCAACCAAGGAAAGCAGTATCACTCAGAGAGAACAAAAATAAGTCTGTGAAGTCTACATGCTGTGGAGTAGCTGTCTGCTAGAGGCAGACAGCTGGTGTGGAGTCTGCGGTGGGGTCTGGGGGTCCTTTTAGGGGATGAGCCTTACTCCATGAGGCAACGCAGGTGAAGGGTCCTGTCAGGAGGCAAAACTTCAAGCATCCCTGAGTTTCAACGACACACAGAGAGAGAACCCTAATAAACTGAATCAAAAATTAAAAGGGGAACATCACAACAGAAACCAAAGAAATTCAAAAGATCATCAGAGACTACTTTGAAAGTCTGTATGCCACAAAACAAGAGAACCTAGAAGAAATGGATAAATTCCTGGATTCCTATAATCTCCTAAGACTGAACCAAGAAGATTTGGAATACCTGAATAGACCTATTATTGGTGCTAAACTGGGACATTAGGATGAACCTCTGGACGCTGCCCTGTGTGCAGGAAGCAGAACCGAGGCCCCACTTCTCATTAACTGGGCAAGCTGGAAACTTGTGAGTCCGATGACCTGGAGAAGTACAGCATTCTCTCATGCACCCACCTAGTCATAAATTATCTTGGCAGTACAAGGCAGCAGTTTTCCTCTCTCTTACACATCCTTAATCTGGATTGACCTTCAAGTATCAGTATGAATCTTCTCTTTGCCCTGTGTGTAACCAACCACAAGAACGTGGGGGACGTAGTCTGTAGAGTGTATGTGTCCAGCTCCATATCTTTTTTCTGAAGTTTTTAATCATAACAACGTAGTTTTGACAACATAGCTTTGACAGGACAAT
This sequence comes from Sorex araneus, assembly GCF_027595985.1. Classification (NCBI taxonomy): domain Eukaryota; kingdom Metazoa; phylum Chordata; class Mammalia; order Eulipotyphla; family Soricidae; genus Sorex; species Sorex araneus. The sequence goes on along the minus strand of NC_073309.1, from coordinate 56,374,262 downwards.
ATATACCTTGATGTTCCTTTGACAAAAGCTCATCCTATAACTGTTTGTACTCTTGTTAGTGAGTCTTTCTCTGTGATGAAGTCATTAGGATGTAACTGATAAAAAATAGAATACAAGGAGGCCTCTGGCAGTTGGTCTTCGCCTTGAGCCAGAATGAGCAGAATGAGCCTTGGCCCTCCATGCTCTGTACATTCCTCTCGGTGTTCTAACTCCATGCCTCCGACCAAAAGAATACTCATGCATCATCAGACGCCCAATTGTGGGGCCTGAAGGTAAGAACCCAGGTTACGGGAGGAACTGGAAGGGATAAAAAATTACATCGGGTCTGCAGGGTCTCCCAGAAGCCAGAGTCATAAAAAATGGGCAATTCAACATTGCAGCAGGATGTGTATTGACATCCTGAATTCTCTAACAAAAGCAGCTGATCTGCCTTTGAAGGAACAAGTCATGGGGCACTTCCTCGAGAGGATACATAAGCATTGTTATTGGTTTGAGCTCAGGAGTAGAGAACAGTTTGATTTGAAACTGTGGAAAAGGTAGGAATAGAATTATGTCATGGGCTTCAAGGAGGGGACTTGATCCCTGCAAATAAATGGGGCAAGTATGGTGTAACTATCACTGCTCTGATTCCTCAGCATGAGTCTGGTCAAAAATCAGAAAGACTAGCTTTTCCAGTGAGACCTAGGCAGATGCGCTGGAGGGCCAGATGTCAGGGAGTGTGGGAAACATCCCCATTGCCCCCGGGACACACCAAGAACAGGAAACCATTCTATTAATAACTTTTAAAGTTAAAGTCAAAATGGTAACATCTGACCACCTTACGTTTACAAAAAATTTTGTCATAATTTATTATGCTGGCTTCATGTTACCAAAAGCGCTTTATTGCCATGTTTAACAAGTAGGAAACAGGCTGGTCAGGCTGGAAAATGAGGGGACAAAGGTTCCAAATTGGCTGAGAGGGCTAAATTTTGCCCTGGGGACTGCCCCTTCCTTTCTCAGTCCATCAGTTTTCTCCCTGCCATCATTGAAGGGTCAGATGGGTTGATCAACTGTATGTGTGTGCACATGTGCATGTGGTGTTTGTAGTTAGTCTGTAGTCTTTCTGTCTGACTGTTTGTGTGGAATACTCGAATGTTAGAGCCAAGTTGAAATTAGAAGTACAAATTCTTAGACCTGGACAAGTATCATCATTACAAGAGGTAAGAGTGATATGCAACCTAGCAATTTAAAAAACTTTAGGTGTTTTTGGAAATTGTCAGACCAAGTTTAAACAAAGGTTCTTCATCAGAATGTTGAGTCTACAGAGAAACTGAAATTCTCAATCTAAAATCTCTTATTGAAAAATATTAATGGCTATTAGAAGTTGAAATTTTTTTGAGCTTCAAAATCTGTATCATCTAGAAAAGAGCTGCAGAATTAGAGCCTGAAACTAAAGTAAAATAATAGTTCAGAGAATGCAAGGTTTTATCTTATAAGCCTCCGTAAATCTTAATGAAAAATTAGACCTTTTTTTAAAAAACAGAGGTACAGAAGCCATTAAAACAAAGCTTTCTCAAATTTTCATAAATATTGGCATTTTGCTGAAATTTCAGACCAGTTTCAGGTCTTCTTGGTGAAGAAAAAAATGAGTCATTTTAAAAAATCCAACTGAATCCAGGCAGCTGAAAACTGCCCTTTTGGCTTTAGTGACCTTGCAGTTGAACAGAGGCAGCTGCCCCACCTCCCCACCCACCCACCACCCGCCCAAGTGAGCTTGTCTCAGCTGGGAATGGAGACGTATCACAGAATTATGCTGATTCCAGTCTTGAAGTTAAGAAGTTAATATCTAATGCTAAAAAGTTTTGAATACCTTTTTGAATTGAGTATGTTCAAAATAAAATGTATTTTTGGTTAAAAAAGGAATTTAAATTTTAAAGTATTTTGGCAGTTGAGTTTTTTTTTTTAATATTTATTTCACTTTCTTTTTTTTTTTTTGGCTTTTTGAGTCACACCCAGCGATGCTCAGGGGTTACTCCTGGCTTTGCACTCAGGAGTTACTCCTGGCGGTGCTTGGGGGACCATATGGGATGCCGGGGATCGAACCCAGGTTGGCCGCATGCAAGGCAAACGCCCTACCCGCTGTGCTATCGCTCCGGCCCCATTGGCAGTTGAGTTTTGTATCAAGAATTATGAAAGAAAATAGGAGATAAAACAGAAAACTAGAAGGAATATTTGACCTTCATACTACGATAAATTCGGAGATGTTCATTTCATTGAGAGCAAATGGAATGTCAGGAACTAGTTCGTTTCTCATGAACATTGTCCTCATAAGATTCAACTGCAGTCTGAACTTTCCAATTTTCCTTATTGCTAGTACCTATTTCTGAAGATAAAATGACAATGATAAATGAAACAACAGAACACTGAAAGATACACTCATTAAACAAAAGAGGGGAATATGTAATAGTGGTAAATTTTTTTAATTTGATTTTTTTAATTTGATTGAAACTCAAACAGCCACTGAATTACATTGGGACAATCACAAAATTCAAGAAAAGGATAGTAATCACCCTGATTTGAGGGAAAGTCACCTGAGAATTACAGAGTGACACAATATAAGGATCTTGTAACTCATGAATAACTCCCCATGAATATCATACTATGGGGAAAAAGGCTTTGCTTTTACACAGATAAGGAAAAATTTTGGTACAGGTCAAAAAGGCTCAAACTGATCAATAATACAGGAAAGTCCATCGACAATTAACTTGACATACTGGACTTACATTCCTAACTCCCCCTTTACTGAGGAGTGTGTCCTGACAGGATGAAGTAATACCTATTTATAATAATAAAACCTCTTGACTGCCCAACTCATATGACAATCACGAGCCCCTAAAACCTGAGGAAGAAGGAACAATTTTTCCTGAATATGAGACAGGAATTGAAGGAACGCCTATTTACATTGGAGCTGGGGACCATTGCCTGCAATTGACCAATCAGGTCTGGCTGACATCGTATTTCTTTTTTACTGAGCCTAGACAATGTAGGCTGTTAATGTTCTCAGCTACAGGCTTTAAAGCTATTGAATTGGCTGCAAATACATCTATCTCAGCCATACCTGCGTGAAAACTGGAGGCCATGAAAGATTTGTACCATTTGGATTCTTGGAAAAATTGTAGGGGATCAGTCGCTAATATTTATATTGATGATTCCATTAGAATTTTGGATTGTAGTCCTAAAAGTTATGCTATTCAGATGGACAAAAGAGGGATAAAAAGAAGTCTGATATGGCGATCAAAAGTGATCAATATAATGAATGCTGTATCACTGTATCAGTACATATGACACTGTGTATTGGGAAAATGAAGGATTTGCCCCTCCAACACTGTTCCAACCAGGATCTGCAAAAAAAATTCATTTTTGGAAAATTGGCTCCACTCTATATGAGCTTGCATCTTAGCAGGGCAACCAAAGAACAGCACTATTGGTGTGATGTATTTCAACAGAAATTTAACCTGCCCTGTCTTAGCTTGTGTTCCTCTTTCTTATATGATCTTGAAAGGAAAAATTCATTGGGATAGGCATGAAGGAGTTATTTCCTGCAGAAATTGTTCCATCCATACTTGTACTAATCCTTCTATGAGACTCCTAGAAGGAGAGGGTTTATATTTTCTCAGAGCCCGAGTTAATGTCTGGATGCCTGTGACTCTTCCTCGACCGTGGGAAGAGAATCCAACCGCAGGCAGGCTTTGACAACTGATCGTCCATCTCTCCCAACTGACCAAGAGATTCCTGGGTCTATCCATCGCTGTTATTATGGCAATCATCACAGTGACAGCAATGGCAACCATGGCCAGTGTGGTCCTGAAGCAAGGAATACAGACAGCAGCATTCATCCAGAAGTGGCACGAGAATTCCAAAAAATTATGGACTGCTCAAAGACAAATTGATTCAATTGCAGGCTGAACTGGCTGATGTTACACAAATTGTTACTTTGTTTGGAGACCAGTTGGCTAGTCTCTGTCACCTAATGTCTTTAAAATATGATTGGAATACTACTTCATTTTATATAACCCCTGTACCATACAATGAAACTGAGATTCCTTGGGATAAGTCAAAAAAACATCTTCTAACACACAAAAATATTACAGCTAAGATTCTAGACTTCCAAAGTAAAATATACGGTACCTTTAAAGACCATCTTTCTAATCTGGAACCTCCAGACACATGGCAAGGAATTTCTGATGGCCTAAGCTCCCACAACCCTGTAACTAGTATCAAGGGATTGATGAGTGGATCTGTTACTTGTACTGACCATTGTATGATTGGTATTTAATTGGAATTTAAGCAGTTAAAAACTAGAAGCCAGCATAAACAGGTGGCCCAATTTGCTATGATGGCTAAAATTTGCCCTAAACAAAAAGGGGAGATGTTGGTGCTAAGCCAGGACATTAGGATGAGCCTCTGGACGCTGCCCTGCATGCAGGAAGCAGAACTGAGGCCCGACTTCTCACTAAGAGGGCAAGCTAAAAACTTGTGAGTCTGATGACTTGGAGAAGTACAGCATGCTCTCGTATAATGCCTAGTTATACATTATCTTGGCAGTATAAGGCAGTAGTTTCCCCCTCTCTAATACATTCTTAATCTGGATTGACCATCAAGTATCAGTATGAGACTTCTCTTTGCCCTATGTGTAATTAACCACAAGAATGTGGGGGACCGGGGGCCGGAGCGATAGCACAGCGGGTAGGGCGTTTGCCTCGCATGCGGCCGACCTGGGTTCGATCCCCGGCATCCCATATGGTCCCCCAAGCACTGCCAGGAGTAATTCCTGAGTGCAGAGCCAGGAGTAACCCCTGAGCATCGCTGGGTGTGACCCAAAAAGCAAAAAAAAAAGAGTGTGGGGGACCTATGTGGAATCTGTGAAATATGTGAATCTGTGGAGCCTATGTGTCCAGCTCCATATCTTTTTCTGACGTTTTAATAATAACAACATAGTTTTGACAACATAGCTTTGACAGGACAATGTATACCTTGATGTTCCTTTGACAAAAGCTCATCCTATAACTGTTTGTACTCTCGTTAGTGAGTCTTTCTCTGTGATGAAGTCATTAGGATGTAACTGATAAAAAAATAGAATAAAAGGAGGCCTCTGGCAGTTGGTCTTTGCCTTGAGCCAGAATGAGCCTTGGCCCTCCGTTCTCTGTACATTCCTCTCGCGTGTTCTAACTCCGTGCTTCTGACCGAAAGAATATTCATGAAACAAGCTATTACTATCAAGGAAATTGAAACTGTAATCAAAAGTTTTCCCAAAAACAAAGGCACAGGTCCAGATGGATTCACTAGAGAATACTTCCAAGCATTTAAAGAGGACCTATTGCCACTCCTTCAATTTTCCAGGAAATTGAAGAAACAGAAACTCTCCCAAACAGTTTCTATGAGGAACATATCTCCCTAGTACCAAAAGCAAACAGAGACCACATTTTCTTTTTTGAAAATTACAGGCCAATATCCCTGATAAATACGGATGCGAATATTCTCAACAAAACATTAGCGAGTAGAATCCAACAACTCATCAAAAAGATCATACACCGGGGCTGGAGCGATAGCATAGCGGGTAGGGCGTTTGCCTTGCACGCGGCCGACCCGGGTTCGAATCCCAGCATCCCATATGGTCCCCTGAGCACCGCCAGGGGTGATTCCTGAGTGCAGAGCCAGGAATAACCCCTGTGCATCGCCAGGTGTGACCCAAAAAGCAAAAAAAAAAAAAAAAAAAAAAGATCATACACCATGATCAAGTGGGATTCACCCTGGGGATGCAAGGATGGTTTAACATTCGGAAATCAATCAACATAATCCATCATATCAACAAAATTATAAATAAAATTTATATGGTCGTATCAATAGATGCAGAGAAAACATTTGACAAGATCCAGCACCAGTATATGATGAGAACTCTCACCAAAATGGGTATTGAAAGAACTTTCCTCAATATAGTCACGGCCATTTTTTGTTGAAATATTGAATGTAATCAAAGTAAAGTGAAAGTAAAGTGAAATTTACCAGTTACACATGCGGGGTAGGGGGCTGGGGAGGTGGGGGTAAGGGGGGAGGTATACCGTGATTCTTGGTGGTGGAATATGTGCACTTGTGAAGGCATGGGTGTTTGAGCATTGTATAACTGAGACTTAAACCTGAAAGCTTTGTAACTTTCCACACGGTGATTCAATAAAAGAATAAAATTAAAAATATATATATAGTCACGGCCATCTACCACAAGCCTATGGAAAGCATTATCCTCAATGGGGAGAAACTAAGAGCCTTCCCTCTAAGATCAGGGACAAAACAAGGATGCCCACTCTCACCACTTCTGTTCAATATAGTACTGGAAGTGCTTGCAATAGTGGTTAGGCAAGAAAAAGTTACTAAGGGCATCCAGATAGGAAAGGAAGAAATAAAACTCTCACTATTTGTGGATGATATACTATATTTAGAAAACCCTAAAGCCTCTATCAAGAAGCTCTTAGAAACAATATACTTGTATAGTAAAGTCGCAGGCTATAAATTCAATACTCAAAAGTCCATGACTTTTCTATACACAAACAATGAGAGAGAAGAAAGTGACATGAAAAAACAATCCAGTTCACAATCATGCCTCAGAAAATCAAGTACCTTGGAATCAGTTTAACTAAGGAGGTCAAGGACCTGTACAAAGAAAACTGCAGGGGCTGGAGTGATAGCACAGCGGGTAGGGTGTTTGCAAAAAATAAAAAAAAAGAAAAGAAAACTACAAAATGCTACTTCATGAAATAAAAGAGGACACAAGGAAATGGATAAACATCCCCTGCCCATGGATTGGGAGAATTAACATTGTCAAAATGGCAATACTTCCCAAAGCATTACACATATTCAATGCAATTTCTCTATGAAATTCTTCAAAGAAATGGATCAAACACTCCTGAAATTCATATAAAACAACAAACCCCTACAAATAGCTAAAGCAATTCTTGGGAGTAAGAAGATGGGAGGCATCATCTTCCCCAACCTCAAGCTCTACGACAAAGGGGTAATAATTAAAACAGCATGGTATTGGAACAAAGGCAGAGCCGCAGACCAGTGGAACAGGGTTGAATATCTTTACACACACCCTCAAATATATAATCATATAATCTTTGATAAGGGAGCAAGAAATGTGAAGTGGGGCAAGGAAAGCCTCTTTAACAAATGATTCTGGCAAAACTGGACAGCTACATTCAAAAAATGGACTCAGAACTCTACCTAACACTATGCACAAAAGTCAGATCAAAATGGATTAAACACCTCAACATCAGATCAGGATCCATAAGGTACACTGAAGAAAAAGTCAGCAAAACACTCCACGACATTGAAGCTAAAGGTATCTTCAAAGATGACACACTACTGACCAAGCAAGCGGAAACAGAGATAAACAAATGGAAGAATCTTAAATTAAGAAGCTTTGTACCTCAAAAGAAACAGTGACCAGCATACAAAGACGGTCTACAGAATGGGAAAGGATATTCGCTCAATATCCTGATAAGGGGTTAATATCAAGGATATACAAGGCACTGGTTGAACTCTACAAGAAGAAAACATCCAATCCCATCAGAAAATGGGATGATGAAATGAACAGAAATTTTCTTAAAGAATAAATCCGACTATCCAAAAGACACATGAAAAAATGCTCTTCAGCATTTATCATCAGGGAGATGCAGATCAAAACAACAATGAGATATCATCTCACACCACAGGGACTGGCACATGTCCAAAAGAACAAAAGCAACCAGTGTTGGCATGAATGTTGGGAGAAAGGGACTCTCCTTCACTGGTGGTGGGAATGTCAACTGCTTCAACCCTTTTGGAAAACAGTATGGACGTTTTTCAAAAAATTAGAAATTGAGCTCCCATTTGACCTAGCAATACCACTTCTGGGAATATATCCCGGAGATGCAAAAAAGTATAGTAGAAATGACATCTGAATTTGCATTTTCTTTGCAGCATTGTTTATAATTGCCAGAATCTGGAAAAAACCCAAGTGCCTGAGAACAGATGACTGGTTAAAGAAACTTTGGTACATCTACACAATGGAATACTATGCAGCTGTTAGAAAAGATGAAGTCATAAAATTTGCATGTAAGTGGATCAACATGGACAATATCATGCTAATTGAAATGAGTCAGAAAGAGAGGAACAGACATAGAAAGACTAAACTTATTTGTGTAATGTAAAATAGAATGGGATATTAACACCCAAGGGTAGTAGAGATAAGGACCAGGAGGATTGCTCCACAGCTTGGAATCTAGCCTCACGTGCTGGGGGAAAAGGCAGCTGGGATAGAGAAGGGACCACCAATTAAAAGATGCTTGGAGGGCTCGCTCGGGATGGAAGATGCGTGCTGAAAGTAGACTATAGACCGAACATGATGGCCACTTCATGCCTGTATTGCAAACCACAACACCCAAAGGGAGAGAGAGAGAGAGTAAAAGGGAATGCACCTGCACAGAAGTGGGGGAGGGAAATACGAGGGGTGGGTGAGAGGGCTACTGGGAACATTGGTGGTAGAGAATGGGCACTAGTGGAGGGATGGGTACTCTATCATTGTATGACTGAAACATAAGCACAAAAGCTGTAAGTAAAACTGTACCTCATGGTGATTCATTGCGGAAAAAAAGACACAGAACACGGGGAGAGCACCCAGCAAGGCCGCAGGTGCACAGAGGAAGGAGCAGTGAGGAAGGCTATGCACAGATGCCCACCAAGCTATGGACCCCTTCTCTCTCTGGCTCAGAGTAGACTTGGGGAACAGAACAGCTGCCCCCACTCCTCTACTAAGAAGACATTTGTTTTACCCTTTCTCCCGAGTTTCAAAGCCTCTGAGTCAGAAAGTGTAAAAGGGTACTGGCTCTCTGGGGACCCCCACCCTGCTCCTCGGGTACCAAAGTGGAACCTTAGGAACAGATTTGCACTGATAAAACCCCATGGGGACTACACGAAAAAGCCATCCCAATCTCTGCCTTCGTCACATACTAAGCACACATGCCTAACGGTCTGGCTCTGTCATTTTCTGCCCGTATGTGTTCTCATATGTTCCTCAGCTGCATGAACACAAGTTTTCCGTCAGAAATATGCATAAATTTCCCGAAAAAAAAAAACCAGCTGGAATAGCGCTGAGCCACACCTGTCTTTGCCTCTGCCCGGGTCCAGCCTGACTCTCTGTTGGGCGAAGTGGTCACACATAGCCCCTGCACACGGGCACACATGTCCATGGTCCCTATTGTGTCTTTTTCCTCTTTAAGGGTACAAGGAGGCTCACTTACTGTCAGCCTCAGGAGCTGACGTTGTAGCTGGTGGCCGCACATGGAAGCTTCCTGGCAGGGCTCAGAGGTAGAGTACTTGACGTGTGTGTGTGCTCCGCAGAGCGACCTCGTTGTGGCCAGGAAGGAGTGGCTCTGGCCACTTCAAACCTGGTTGCTCAGCTCTGTGACTCCTACTAACAGTGAAGGTGCTGGGTCCCTCTTGATTCCCTGCACCGGCCATGGGTCACGTAAAGTACGCTGATCACAGTATTTGATTTGATTTTGGAGCCGCACCTCTATGGTGGGACCATGTATGGTGAGGGCAGGGGCAGGGGCAGGGAAACCCAGGTCTGCTGCATGCAGGCCAGGCCTTCCCAGCTGCCCTGTCTCTGCTGCCCTCAGATGAAATGAAGAGAACATCCTCCTGGCGCAGACACCTTAGAGTTTGCATCACCGCGATGGGCACACAGACAGGGTGGGACAGGATGCAGGAGCATAGCTGCACACAGAGGGGCCACGCCAGAGCAGGCCAGCCTGGCCTTGGCAGCATTTGGGGACTCGCAGTTCCAAAGGCTATAGGTGAGTGAGTGCAGCAGGGGCATGACTACCAGGTAGCAAATGGCCACCAGCTTTTGGCGCCTGGACAGGGCATGGTGGGTTATGAGAGCAGGTGCAAGCTGCAGGTAGGCAGTGCCTTAGTCCTGCACATGGGCAGTGTGGACACGACAGGTAGGATGAACCAACAGAGGCAAGGATGAAGGTGAGTGGCAGCCAAGCTCCAGGCCCAGAGCCCCAGCCCAGGTGGCCAGCACAGGCAGCACGATCACAGCAGAGCGCAGGAGCTGGTGTCAGCCAGGCAGCAGTCCAGCTGCATGAGCGTGACTCCAGACGCCAGCTAAATTTTTCGGCATGGGCAGCTCCTCGCAGAATGTCTCCAGACTGAGAACTAAGCCGCGGCCCCATGCCCGCCCAGGAGGGGAAAGGTATTTCTCTCTCGCCTTTTCCTTGCCGGGGGTGAAGGCTGTGGTGACCGCCATATTATGACGACCACAGATGGGATTTACAACTGCAGCAATAGGACGCGAGGTTGCTCTTGGGAAGATGGGTGGCACCGGCCCCTCCAGCCACCAAGATGTGATCCCGGGGGCCGCACGTGTGTGCAGCCTCTCTGCAGCTGCATGAGCGTGACTCCAGATGCCAGCAAAATTTTTCGGCATGGGCAGCTCCTCGCAGAATATCTCCAGACTGAGAACTAAGCTGCAGCCCCATGCCCGCCCAGGAGGGGAAAGGTATTTCTCTCTTTCTCCTTGCCGAGGGTGAAGGTTGTGGTGACCGCCATATTATGACGACCGCAGATGGGGTTTACAAGCTTGCAATGGTCCAATATCTGGAAGAAATCTCCCTGGACTTAGTTGCTAAAGTACAGAAATCCAAAACCTCTTATCTCTTCATAACAGGTCTGACTAGTGGGGTACTCCTAACAATAATAGTGAGTTTTGTGTTGAAATATTGAATGTAACCATAGTAAATAGAAAGTAAAGTGAAATTTATCAGTTACATGGCGGGGGAGGGTGCGGGGGGGGCGGGATGGGAGGTGTGCTTTTTTTTTTTTTGGTGGTGGGATATGGGCATTGGTGAAGGGATCGTTTTTTCAGCATTGTATAACTTAGACTTAAGCCTGAAAGCATTGTAATTTTCCACATGGTGATTCAATAAAATAAAATTCTTAAAAAAAAAGAGCGTCGAAGAAGTGGTTAAGAGGACGAAGGACCTCCGACTCCAGGCACATCTTTTTGATTACACTGTCCTTCCTGCACTAACATACGCCTTAGAGACCTGGGCCCTACGCAAACAGCATGAGAACGCTATTCGAGTATTCCAAAGAGGAATCAGAAGAGCTATGCTAGGAGTATCACGTCTCACTCAAGTGAGAGAAGGAATCTGGAGTTCCGACCTCCATCAACAGTCAAGAATTAGGGACGCTGTCCTGTTTGCCAAGACATCAAAAATCACATGGGCCGGACATGTAATGAATGTCATGACAATCACTGGACTAGAGTAGTTACTGACTGGATTCCACTGGACGTCAAAAGACTGCATGGCCGCCCACCAAGGAGATGGTCAGATTTCTTCATCAAAACCATGAACATGGGGCTGGAGTGATAGCGTTTGCCTTACACGCGGTCGACCCGGGTTCGATTCCCAGCATCCCATATGGTCCACTGAGCGCTGCCAGGAGTAATTCCTGAGTGCAGAGCCAGGAGTAACCCCTGTGCAACGCTGGGTGTGACCCAAAAAGAAAAACCAAAAACCGTGAACAAACGGTTTGAGGCGCTTCGTGTTCCTGAAGTGAGCAGATATCATTGGGCTACACTAGCATGTGACAGGGACAAATGGAGATGTTACTGGTGCCCGCTCGAGCAAATCAAAGATTAACGGGAAGGCAAGTGATACATGATTCATTCAGTAGACTTATTACAAGTATTTTGGTAGGTCTCACTATAAATTAAATTTAACATCATCTCGCCCACACAGCAAGTCTGGCAAACTACCCGTGGCGTATTCATATGCCAAAAACAGTAACAACAAGTCTCACAATGGAGATGTTACTGGTCCCCGCTCAAGCAAATCGATGAGCAATGGGATGACAGTGATTAATCTAAGAACAGAGCAAACCCACTTTAAGAGATCAGTTCAAGGGCTGGAGAGAGCCCAGCAGACAGGGTATTTGTCTTGCACACCAACCCAGGTTTGATCCCTGGCACTCCATATTGCCCTGGAGCCTGTAAAGAGATATCCCTAAACATAGAACCAAGACTAAGCCCTGAGAACTGCTGGGTGTGGCCTAAATAAATAAATAAAATATCAGATCAAATGAAATGTAGCATTATACTAACAAACATGCATATCGAATCCATATTACCACTAGCTTGGGACCTGAGCTGGTAGGGACAGCAGGTAGGGAGCTTTCCTTACTAAAGGCCCACGCAGATTTGATCCCTGGCACCCTATATGGCTCCCCAAGTTCTGCCAGGAGTAATTTCTGAGTGCAGAGCCAGGAGTAACCCCAGAGCATCAAGGCGTTTGAGCCAAAAACAAACAAGAACAACAAAAGACCAGCCCAAACAAATGCAATGTCCCTCAGAGACAATTCTCAGCATGAGGCTGCTGTGGGCGCCGTTTCCATGGAGACTGGATGCAGGTATTCATGGACCCTGAACCACACTGCACCCCCGGTTCCCCTCCCCTCTCTGACCTCACTGGCCTGTCCTTGCACGATGGTGGGTGCAGCGGAGACTGCAGTGTTACCCAGGAAAGTCACACCCACAGCAGATAGGGCGTTTTTCCTTGTACACACCGGGCCAGGGTTCAATCTTTGGTATCCTATTTGGTCCCCTGAACACCTCCTAAGTGCAGAGCCAGGATTGACCCCTTATCATCGCTGGTTGTGACCCAAAAGGCCAAAAAGAGAAGAGAAGAGGGGGTCAGAGCATAGTACAGGGGTAGGGAGTCTTCCTTGCATGCGACTGACCCGGGTTTGATCCTCAGCATCCCATGTGGTCCTCTAAGCACTACCAGGAATAATTCCTGAGTGCAGAGCCTAGAGCAATCCCTGACCATCACAGGTGTGACCTAAAACCTAAAAAGAGAAAGTAGTTCTCTCCTCCTTTCTGCCATTTCCTCAGTCGCTTCCTTTAAATGACACTAGGGGACACCAAGCACCCACCAGATGCTGACATCGCGCACCTGGCTTCCTGGCCCTTTTTCCTAGCCCCTCCTTCTTGGCGCTACAGCACTGCCCCCTCGTGGCCGGGCAAAGTCGGTGCCTCACACAGGGTCCAGACTGTCCCCCCACATTCACACAGGCGACACTTGGCTTTTCTCCCACCAAGTTCCCCTCTGGCCACCTGTCTGCGCCTGTGACCCGTGGATGGCATGATCACCATTGGCTTGAATATCCAGCTGCTTCCACGCGTCACACACGCACATGCTCTCAAGTGGGCTCAGAAAACAGGTCTGGAGGCTTCAGTTTTCCCACAGAAACTTTGTTCTGTTATAGCCCCCAATGCCACTGCACCTGGAGTGGGAAACGGGGACAGGAAAGGACCGACCCCACGCAGGGTGTCAAGTGAGCGGCCGCAAACAAATGCCACCCACTGGGGACAGAAGCAAGAGGGACTGTTCCTTCCAGAGCTGGAGTGGGGTCACCTCTAGGGGGCGGCTCTGTACTCAGGACTGACTTCTGCCTCTGTGCTCAGGGTTCACTCAGAACTTGGTGCTCAGGGATGACTCCTGGCTCTGTGCTCAGGACTCACTTCTGACTCTGTTTGGGGGGTAGGGGATCAAAATGGGGTTGGTCGTGTACAAAGCAAAATGCCTTACCCTGCCTCTACTGTCCCTTCATAAATGTTTCAGGTCCGTTACATTGGGCCATATTGTCCCGTTTAGGACACGGGACCAGGGCAGATAGTTTGGGGCAGATGCACACAGGACTGAGGGTGCCCTCAAAGAACGCGCTTGGCCCTTTCCTGGTGACACAAATGGGGAATGGTTTGGGTTTTGTTTTCTTCCTCTCAGGCCGGGTGAGGAGACTGCAGCGAGAGCAGCGAGGAAAGGCCCGAGCAGGGTTCTGGCTGGTCCTCGGCCTCGGTGCCACAGAGGGCACGCATGCGCAGCCAGTGGGGACTTCTGAAGTTTGCCCTGCACAGTCACCTGGAGCAATGGGGACCCACCGTGCCCACCATACAGGGCGCCTGGCGCCTTTCCACACTCAGTTCATCCATCCTCAGACCCCGACTTCGGTCCCAAAGAACCGAAGACCAGAATAGATCACCAGAGGTCACACAGAAAGAAAGTCGCATCGGGGGCTCATCACTTGGTTCCTGCTGCACCCGGATTTCTCAGTACTCCACTCTCAAATCTATAAATGCGACACCTAAGTCAATCAGTCTCACCCACTAGCAACCAACACTGCAGAGCAGGGTGCCCAGGGTCGGGGCCAATGTCTATTTGGCAGATTCCGAATCAGATTTTGATGACATTTATTGAAGCGACGACTGTTAAGTCCGGCTCTGAGCTTGGTGCTTATGTACAACCAAGGTGCCAATGACATAACAATGCTGACTTACATGTGTCAGGTCACACAGCTGCTGAATACAGAAAGCAAAGATAATTGTTCACATAGGTTTGCAAACAGTCATACTAACAGGTGTTTGCATAACCTGGCTGGTTTTTGACAGACAGGGCAGAGTAAAGAAATACAAGACATGAATAAGTAGTGTAAGTGTAAGATTGACAACTGACAGACATGAGAATTTTTATTCTACAGATGAAAAATATATGTACATTCTAATTGACTCTGAAATGTGAACAAACAATGAACATGACCTCGGCCACAAAGCAACCATTTCAAAAGCAGAAGCATTATCTATGATGGAACAGTGCAGAAATCTAAGAATTAAAGTATTTTTAACAAGAACAAGCCAACGACTGAGTTCCAGAACACTTTTTTAGAACTCATACCATTTAAACAACATAAATTAACAAATTAAATTTTAAGTTGTGCCTAACGCTATAACCAGAAATGCATTTATACATCAAGCGTACTGTCTAGCAAAGCATTTTGTCGAAAATTAATATAAAGTATTCAAGCTAAATTTTTATGCAAAGCATTTAAGTACTTAAAAAAACTATATTCATGAAAAAATTATAAACTAGAGGTGGAAATTAATATAAATAAATCTAAGTTTAGTTCTCTGGAAAAATGATAGTAAATGAATACAACTTTGAAAAAACTTGTTAAGAGCAAATCACAAACAGAAATTGTAAGGCAGAAAGACCATGGGCTCAGATAAAGGAAAGAGCTTTGCTAACTGGTAAAATAGTAAAATAGTGCAGTTTCATTAAACTTTAGCAATCGACACAACACAGGAGAGTGAGTATTTTCTAGGAAACAAAGAATACTATAAATCACAGAAACTCATGAGGTGGAAGAATGAACACCTTGCCAAGGGAATGAAGGTCCTGTGGCCGGCTCCTGGGCTGTCTTGTTTTATAGGCAGACTCTTCTCAAATGGCTAGGCATGGACAAAGTTCAGGATGCAAGAGACCAGTCAGAAGGACCCAGAAGGGTAAAAGTCTTTCCTTCTGCGCATCCTGAGCCATGAAGCCAAAACTTAACAAAAATGAAGCCAATCCCTCACAAGAAGACAGACATAAGGACCCTGTGTAATAACATCAAGAAACAAAATTCTGCCTCTGACAACACCGTGTGCCACAACCTGAGGAACCCAAAGATCCTCCAACAGGAAGACAGCTGACAGATGTCAGTGCTCTGGTTACCTTCTCTAAAGCCAGCATGGATCTGCCACTTGATGGCATCTGACCATTAAGTAACATTTTCCCTCAGTGGTAAACAAAAAAATGTTGGGGCTGGAGAGATAGCACAACGGGTAGGGCGTTTGCCTTGCACGCGGCCGACCCGGGTTCGAATCCCAGCATCCCATGTAGTCCCCTGGGCACGGCCAGGGGTAATTCCGGAGTGCAGAGCCAGGAGTAACCCCTGTGCATCGCCAGGTGTGACCCCCCCAAAAAAAATGCAACATGCAACTCATAGTGTCTTCAGTTCAGTAAAATATGGCAATGTAACACCTCATGTCAGAAAATTAATTTTTTAAAAAATCATCTCAGAAGTGTCAGGGCAGCAGCCACTATCCAGCATGACCTGGATCCACCAATGGTGCCTGGACAGTTAGACCATCAGCATCATGGGCATCCCTGTCAAAACCAGGAACAGGAAGAGCACGCAAACCACCAGCATGATGGACATGTGCTGTGGTGCTCTCCCCCACTCCACAAAGCCCTGCAACAGAGGGGGATGGACAGAGGTTAGAAATGAGATGCTGCCACTGTCCTGTGCAGGCCACAGGAGAATATGGGGCTGGGAGTTTATGAACACAAGGATTGGAATCTGTAGGTGTCAGCCCTCAGGGGGAGTGGACTGGCAGGAAGAAAGACACGAAGGTTCATGGCCTCCAGTTGGACAGCACTTAAAGACAGGGTGCTTTCTCAGAAAATGTGTCAGCAGGCAATTATGCCACTGTTTGACTGCCCCCATGGTGGTCACACAGGCCTAGAGGGAGTGACACAGGCATAGACATAGCTCCACAGTCAGTTGACGGGCACAGTTGTATGCCTGGGCTCTCACAGGACACACCTCAAAGGGCAGAACCCTGGCCCATGATGCAGGAATGAAAGTTTCCAAAGGCACGTGTGAGGCAGTGGCTCGCCCCTGGAGCACCCCGGTGGGACTACTAGCCCCAAACAACTTTTGTATTACAGGGAAACTTCAGACTCCCCAAACTTTAAATGACAATCCACCAAGAGCTGCAGGGGACACTGGAGAAAAGGGCCCAACTCACCTGGTGCTCCTCCAGCGCCTCCTCCTGCTCTTCCTCATCCTCATCCATAGGGCTCCACTCCAGCGGGAAATCCACCTCCTTGGGAGTCTCTGCCAGAGGGCAAGGAGAGTGAGTGGGACTGGAGGAAAAGCCTCTGGGTCCCACCTTCCTTCACCTGGTTCACCTGCTCCCAGTCACACAGGTAACACAGCTTAGTCCTCCATGATAGCTGTCTCCCAGGCTCTGACCTGGGGCTCAGCACATAAACCGCGCCCCCCAGCTCTAGCCCCCTGATCTGCCTTCCATGGCTCTGCCCACCCTGGATCTGCTCCCCAGTTTTGCACCCCTGGCCCTGCCCTTTTCTCACTGCTGTGCCCTCACCTCTGTCCTCACTGTCACTGATGCCCACTTCCACAGCCACCCAGTCATGGTCGAAGGTGCCGCGCTGCCTCCAGGCCTTGCTCTCCTGAGGCAGCAGTGTCTGGATCCCCGCCGGCTCCAGTAGCCCCCGAAAGTGTTCAGGTCTGAGGCTCTGCATTTCCATCTGGCCTGTCTGGGCCCTTCAGAACCTGAAGGGGACAGATACTGTATCAGTAACTCTCCAGCCCTGTGGCCCAGCCTGAGAGCCCATGAGAAACCAGCACAGCAGCGGGACAAAGAGCAAGAAGAAAGGAACAGGGACTTCAGTCACACCTGTGCCAACACACATATACATGCAAATACACATGTGCAAACACACATATGCAAATACACACGTGTTAATACAGAGACATTCACACAAATTCACACATGCAAACAGACACACATACACACGAATAAATACCTATGCTAACAGACACACATATAAACAAATACACACATCCACCATCCACACATGCAGAGACACACGTGCATGCAAACACACACATGCTAACAGAGGACACACAAATATACATATGCACAAGTGCAGACACACATACATGCAAGTACACACGTGTTAATACAGAGACATTCACACAAATGCACACATGCAAACAGACACACATACACACGAATAAATACCTATGCTAACAGACACACATATAAACAAATACACACATCCACCATCCACACATGCAGAGACACACGTGCATGCAAACACACACATGCTAACAGAGGACACACAAATATACATATGCACAAGTGCAGACACACATACATGCAAGTACACACATGCTAACACAGACATACACACAAATGCAAATGTGCAAACATACACACATGCTAATACAAAAGCAAACAGAAATGCACACATGAACACATCCAAACAGACACAGACAGGCACACATACATACAAACACACACGGACCTAAAAATGCATTCATATACATAGGCGTTTGCATGTATATGCAAACACACATGTATGCAATAATAATGGGCCAGGGAGGGGCTCAAAGGTTTGAGTCTGGTCTGTATGTCCTGGTTTGATTCCCTCTCACATTACCTCACACTGGTGGTGGCTCCTGAGTGCCACCAGGTGTGACCCAAAACACAAAAACACAAAGGAGGAGGAGGAAAATGAAAATAGTTCTGAGCGCCCTGTTTCCCTCTGCATCCTGTGCAGAAACAGATTGCCACGGTGCAGCATGGGGTCAGGGCAGGGGTTGCTGGTGCAGGGGCAGGACAGGTGTTTGTTGATTCCGACTTTTGGGGAACAATCTGGTAATGTAGATGAAAACAAAATATTTAGCCCTACTTATATGAACCCCACCCCAGGACAAAGTAGGCCTCTGGCACAGACATGCTGCAGCAAGGAGCGGGGGTGGCCATACACTGCACAACCCTCACTGCAGAGCCCGTCCCAGCCCCAGAGCTGCTCCACTCCCCAGAGCTTGTCTACTTCGTAGAGCCCTCCACTGCAGAGCTCGTCCTCTACCCAGAGCTTGTCCACTGCCTAGACCTGGTCCACTGCCCAGAGCCCATCCACTGTAGATCTCGTCCACTGTCCAGAGTCAGCCCACTCCCAGAGTTTGTCCACTTAAGGACTCATTCATTGCAGAATCAACTAATGGGCCTGTTCAGAGCTGGTCCAATGCCCAGAGCCCACTTGTTACAGAGCCTTTCCAGTGCCGAACCAGTTCATTTCAGAGTCCGCTCATGGCAGAGCCTGTCCACTGCAGAGTCCATCCATTGCAGAATCTGTCCATTGAAGAGCCCAATCAGAGCAGAGCCTGTCCACTGCTGTCTGTCCACTGCAGAGCAAGCAGCATGCAGCAGCTTGGCCCATGGGTTCTACATAGTGTCACATAAGCAAATAGCTCAATGACCTGGATGAATCTGTTTTTTGCTTCGTTTATTTTGGGGTCACACCGCTAAATGTTCAGGGGTTACTACTCGCTCTGCACTCAGAAAATACTATACTCCTGAAAGTGCTCAGGGGACTATATGGGATGCTGGAGATCGACTTATGTAAGGCAAATGTCCTATCCACATGAGTGAGTCTGCAAGGCTGCACAATGTTGCATGACAAAGCCCCGGCAGAGACAGTAGTGTGGCGTGCAGAGTGGCGGAGCTAAAACAAAAGGGCAGGGGCCTGCACGGTCTGAGAAGCAGCACCTAAATGTGCTGAGAACTCACTGAGTCTGGGCGCATTCCACCTGGCTACATAGGGCACTCAATATGGGGAGTAGCGGAAGGCTGGGTGAGGCTGCTAAGGAAGGAAGTGAAAGTGGTTTTCAGTGACCACAGGGCAGGGGGAAATGCGTGGGGCCAGCCAGAGCTCAGAAATGGACTCAGGCACCTCAGTGATGGAGAGTGGGGGTGCCACGCACGAACTGTGTGCTCTGTGGTGCTTCTGTGCTTCAGGAGAATCCCCAGAACTATGTCAAGTAAGGACGCTGTGCTCTAGCCCTCAGAGACTCCCCCTCGGAGGTTAGTATGGGGATACTCTTGGGGTGAGGACCAGGGAATCTGGCACTTTCATCAGTGTAAGAAGAGCCCCCAATAGCCTGGAGAAGCTTCTGCCAAAGCGAAATTGGCTCTGTCCACGGTGCTGATAACTCCCACGCCTCAAGGCTCTGAGGCTGCTGGTCCCTGTCCGTGGTTCTGATTCACCGCCTTCGCTGTAAGTGGTGGGCGACTCAGAGCTCTGTCCGTGGTTCTGAACTTGTTGCTGGTGGCCCTTTGCCTCGCCCTACCCTCCTGGTCCGAGAGCTGCTAAGACTCACAATCTCTGTTCCTTTGTCCTCTGCCTTTAGTAGCTTTTTCAAAAAACATCCCCTACATCCTCCCAGGGGCCAATCCCCCTTGCAGCCTAGAAACAAAGCACCCTGGGGCCCGGGAAGCATGGGATGAAAGTAAAGACGGGCAGAACCACGAGTCATTCAAGGGGCAGCTTTGGCTTTGTGGACAGCAAGTTCTGGGTATACTTGGCTGAGGTCATCATCAGAGGGTTTCAGAACATCTTTGTGGGAGAGAATAGACAGAAAGGCTAACAGGGAATGTGTATGGGACTCTTGGATTGTGAGGAGCAAGAAATGGGGTCTGATGATTTATTGGCAAGGTTCTGGTTTTGTATGTGGTGGGGGCTGGGATTTAGGGGCAGCTTTGGGGTATTCCCAACTCTGTTCTCAGGGTTTGCTCCTAATGGAGCGTGGTGATAACGCAGTGCCAAGGAGCAAATTAGTCTCTTTTTTTTTTAATTTTTATTAAATCACCATGTGGAATGTTACAAAGTTCTCAGGTTTATATGTCAGTTATACAATATTCAAACACCCATCCCTTCACCAGTGCCCAAATTCCACCACCAGAAACCCCAGTTTACCCCCCGCCCCACCCCCTACCCCCTACTGTATAACTAATGAATTTCACTTCATTTTTTCTTTACCTTGATTACATTCCATAATTCAACACAAAACTCACTATAGTTGACATAACTCTCTCTCTCTTTTTTTTCTCTTTTTCCTTTTCCATTTTTTTTTTAAATTTTTCCCCCTCATCCCCCTTCCTGCGCCTCATAGTATGGTGTACTCCACGCCACGTTGGCCAGCGTGGGGCTTTTGCTTAGCTCATAGTCCAGAGGTGGCTGTTACATTAAGAACCTTCAATATTTCAACAAAAACTTACTGTTATTATTTGGAGTTTCCCCCCCAAGTCTGACCTGTTCAAATGGAACCCTTTCACATTGATGACAATTATAAATGTTAAGTCGCGCGGACGCGGCAGTGTCCGCGCGGTTTTGGATTTCTGTATAAAGTCCTGGGAAAATTCTGCCAGAAATTACATATTTCCTCCGTTAGCCGGCGTGGGGCAAAGGCTTAATTCACAGTCTCCATACATGGGTGCAAGCACTTGCTGGAACCCCAATTCCTAAAGCTGTCTCTGGTTCCCGCTTGTTCCACATCCACCGGCTCTGCAGGGGCATGGGCGCCCGGGCCGAAAACCTGGCCGGCCGGAGCCGAGCACGGGCCCGACTAGGGCTGGCTCTGTATCCCGCGGCTGTTTCAAGTTCAAAGCACACATTTTTTTTTCCGCGGCAAATTAGTCTCTTGATGCAAGGCGCGTGCTCAGTCCATTGACCTATATCTCTGCCCCAATGGTCCTAGTTTTCATGCAGCAAGATGGGAGGCACAAGAAGGATATTATTATAAACATATAAATATATGTTGCCTATATTTTACACTAATTTGAGCTACAATCACTTAAACAATGAGTTTGGTGGCATTTCCTGGAATTTTCAGAATCCTTGAAACTTAAAAATTACTTTAGTTGGAGCCAGAGTGATTGCACAGTGGGTAAAGTACTTTACTTGCATCTAACTGAGTTAGGTTTGATTCCCCCACCCCTATCTGGTCTCACAAGCCCACCAGGAGTAATTCCTGAGTACAGATCCAGGAGCAAGCCCTGAGCACTGCTGAGTGCGGCCCAAAACCAAAGTAAAATTACCTCAGCATACACCCTTCCTAATATAACTATTATGCATATTGCAAACTACTTTTTCAATATCACTGTCATTGGTGGGTAGACATTCCAGTCATGCTTTTTCAATTAGAACCAGTCTTTCCTCCTGTGGAATTTGAATTGTGCAAAGTATTCAGGATTGAGTCCCTGGCATAAGATTTAGCCACTCTGGCCTAGAGAGACAGTACAGGGCTGTAGGCACTAGTCTTGCATGCAGCTGACTCGAGTTCAATCCCTGGAACCATATAGGGGACTCCAAGCTCTTTCAGGAATAATTCCTGAACAAAGAACCGGGAGTAAGCCCTGAGTACTGCTGCGTGTGGCCCCCACCACCCACTCTGAATCTAACCATCAGAAGGTGAATGACTAAGCTTGTTTTTCTCAAATATTATGATAATCAAGTAACCCAAACCCACCTCCATAAACTAGAGAGATATTTAGAAAGCACCTACTACGTGCTGAATATTCCAGTATATGACCTAAGGTATAGCCACACCCCCTAAAGAGAGCAATTTACGTGCTCTAAAAGGAAGATTGTTTTGAAGCTCTGATTTCAACTCTGATCATCCAGAACCACTGCAAAAGTATTCTACCTACTTCCTGAGATTACAGACTCAGAAGGAACTAGAACTCAATTGTTGTTTTGTTCTTGTTGTTGTCTGCCTTGCTTCTCTAATGTGGACTTTGTTGTTGGACATGACTGTTTCTACTTCATCTATGAGCCCTCCCTACCTAACATTTCTCAGCACATATTAGATCCTTTGAGATGTTTGATTTTATTTTGGAAGGACTGAACGAGTGAAAAGTGATATCTATTTAAAAAGACAATTCTGTTATTGATGGCAACTCATCTCATTAAAAACAAGAAGAGTGAGGGACGTGGATAGGGAGAATCAATGTTGTCAAAATGGCAATACTCCCTAAAGCATTATACAGATTCAATGCGATCCCTATAAGTATACCCATGACATTCTTCAAAGAAATGGATCAAGCAATCCTAAAATTCATATGGAATAACAAACGTCCAAGGATAGCTAAAACAATTCTTGGGAAAAAGATGATGGGAGGCATCACCATCCCCAACCTCAAACTTTACTACAAAGCAGTAACAATTAAAACAGCATGGTACTGGAACAAAGGCAGAGCCGTAGACCAATGGAACAGGGTGGAATATCCCTACACACAACCCCAAATGTATGACCATCTAATCTTTGATAAGGGAGCAAGAGATGTGAAGTGGAGCAAGGAAAGCCTCTTTAACAAATGGTGCTGGCACAACTGGACAACCACATGCAAAAAAAATGGGTTTAGACCTTGACCTGACACCATGCACAAAAGTCAGATCAAAATGGATTAAAGACCTCAACATTAGACCACAAACCATAAGGTACATTGAAGACAAGGTCGGCGAAACCCTCCACGATATTGAAGATAAAGGTATCTTCAAAGGTGACACGGAACTAAGCAATCTAGTAAAAACAGAGATCAACAAATGGGACTACATTAAACTAAAAAGCTTCTGCACCGCAAGAGATACAGTGACCAGAATACAAAGACTATCCACAGAATGGGAAAGGATATTTACACAATACCCATCAGATAAGGGGTTGATATCAATGGTATATAAAGCACTGGTTGAACTCTACAAGAAGAAAACATCCAACCCCATCAAAAAATGGGGCGAAGAAATGAACAGAAACTTTACCAAGGAAGAAATACGAATGGCCAAAAGGCACATGAAAAAGTGCTCTGCATCACTAATCATCAGAGAGATGCAGATCAAAACAACTTTGAGATACCACCTCACACCACAGAGACTAGCACACATCCAAAAGAACAAAAGCAACCGCTGTTGGAGAGGATGTGGGGAGAAAGGGACCCTTCTTCACTGCTGGTGGGAATGCCGACTGGTTCAGCCCTTCTGGAAAACAATTTGGACGACTCTCAAAAAATTAGATATTGAATTCCCATTTGACCCAGCAATACCACTGCTGGGAATATATCCCAGAGAGGCAAAAAAGTACAATCGAAACAACATCTGCACATGTATGTTCATCGCAGCACTGTTTACAATAGCCAGAATCTGGAAAAAACCCGAATGCCCCAGAACGGATGACTGGTTGAGGAAACTTTGGTACATCTATACAATGGAATACTATGCAGCTGTTAGAAAAAAGGAGGTCAAGAATTTTGTAGTCAAGTGGATGGGCATGAAAAGTTTCATGCTGAGTGAAATGAGTCAGAAAGAGAGAGACAGACATAGAAAGATTGCACTCATCTATGGTATATAGAATAACAGAGTGGGAGACTAACACCCAAGAACTGTAGAAATAAGTACCAGGAGGTTGACTCCATGGCTTCGAGGCTGGCCTCACATTCCGGGGAAAGGTCAACTCAGAGAAGCGATCACCAACTACATTGTAGTCGAAGGCCATGTGGGCGAAGGGAGTTGCGGGCTAAATGAGGGCTAGAGACTGAGCACAGCGGCCACTCAACACCTTTATTGCAAACCACAACAGCTAATTAGAGAGAGAAAACAGAAGGGAATGCCTTGCCACAGTGGCAGGGTGGGGTGGGGGGGGAGATGGGATTGGGGAGGGTGGGAGGGACACTGGGTTTACGGGTGGTGGAGAATGGGCACTGGTGAAGGGATGGGTTCCCAAACTTTGTATGAGGGAAGTATAAGCACAAAAGTGTATAAATCTGTAACTGTACCCTCACGGTGATTCTCTAATTAAAAATAAATAAATTTAAAAAAATAAAAAAATAAAGTTGTCCAAATAACAAAGTAAAAAAAAAAAAGAAGAGTGAGGGACCAATGTGATAGTCAGGATGTTTCCCTACATGGAGATTGGCCAGGTTTGATCCCAAACACCACATATGAACCCTCTGAGCAGAGTCAAGAGTCAGCCCTGACCTCAGATAGTCGAAGCCATCTACCACAAGCCTACGGCAAGCATTATCCTCAACGGGGAAAAACAAAGGGCCTTTCCTCTAAGATCATGCACAAGACAAGGATGCCCACTCTCACCACTTTTCTTCAATATAGTACTGGAAGTACTTGTGATAGCTATTAGACAAGAAAAAGAGATTAAGGGCATCCAGATAGGAAAGGAAGAAATCAAACTTTCACTATTTGCACACGATATGATACTATATCTAGAGAAACCTAAAGCCTCTACTAAGAAACTCTTAGAAACAATAGACTTATACAGTAAAGTTGCAGGCTACAAAATCAATACCCAAAAATCCATGGCCTTCTATACACAAACAATGAGGCAGAGGAAAAGGACATGAAAAAAACAATCCCATTCACAATCGTGGCCCAGAAAATCAAGTACCTCGGAATCAGCTTAACCAAGGAAGTAAAAGACCTCTACAAAGAAAACTATAAAACGCTACTCCATGAAATAAAAGAGGATATGAGGAAATGGAAATATATACCCTGCTCGTGGATAGGGAGAATCAATGTTGTCAAAATGGCAATACTCCCCAAAGCATTATACAGATTCAACGCGATCCCTATGAGGATACCCATGACATTCTTCAAAGAAATGGATCAAGCAATCCTAAAATTCATATGGAACAACAAACACCCACGGATAGCTAAAACAATTCTTGGGGAAAAGACGATGGGAGGCATCACCCTCCCCAACCTCAAACTTTATTACAAAGCAGTAACAATTAAAACAGCATGGTACTGGAAAAAAGGCAGAGCCGCAGACCAATGGAACAGGGTGGAATATCCCTACACACAACCCCAAATGTATGAGCATCTAATCTTTGATAAAGGAGCAAGAGATGTGAAGTGGATCAAGGAAAGCCTCTTTAACAAATGGTGCTGGCACAACTGGACAACCACATACAAAAGAATGGGCTTAGACCTCGACCTGACACCATGCACAAAAGTCAGATCAAAATGGATTAAAGACCTCAACATCAGACCACAAACCATAAGGTACATTGAAGACAAGGTCGGCAAAACCCTCCACGATATTGAAGATAAAGGTATCTTCAAAGATGACACGGAACTAAGCAATCTAGTAGAAACAGAGATCAACAAATGGGACTACATTAAACTAAAAAGCTTCTGCACCGCAAAAGATACAGTGACCAGAATACAAAGACTATCTACAGAATGGGAAAGGATATTTACACAATACCCATCAGATAAGGGGTTGATATCAATGGTATATAAAACACTGGTTGAACTCTACAAGAAGAAAATATCCAACCCCATCAAAAAATGGGGCGAAGAAATGAACAGAAACTTTACCAAGGAAGAGATACGAATGGCCAAAAGGCACATGAAAAAGTGCTCTACATCACTAATCATCAGAGAGATGCAGATCAAAACAACCATGAGATACCACCTCACACCACAGGGACTAGCACACATCCAAAAGAACAAAAGCAACCACTGTTGGAGAGGATGTGGGGAGAAAGGGACCCTTCTACATTGCTGGTGGAAATGCCAACTGGTTCAACCCTTTTGGAAAACAATATGGACGATTCTCAAAAAATTAGATATTGAGCTCCCATTTGACCCAGCAATACCACTGCTAGGAATATATCCCAGAGAAGCCAAAAAGTATAGTCGAAATGACATCTGCACTTACATGTTCATTGCAGCACTGTTTACAGTAGCCAGAATCTGGAAAAAACCCGAGTGCCCTAGAACAGATGACTGGTTGAAGAAACTTTGGTACATCTATACAATGGAATACTATGCAGCTGTTAGAAAAAAGGAGATCATGAATTTTGCATATAAGTGGATCAGCATGGAAAGTATCATGCTGAGTGAAATGAGTCAGAAAGAGAGAGACAGACATAGAAAGATTGCTCTCATCTGTGGAATATAGAATAACAGAGTAGGAGACTAACACCCAAGAATAGTAGAAATAAGTACCAGGAGGTTGACTCCATGGTTTGGAGGCTGGCCTCACATTCTGGGGAGAGGGAAACTCAGAGAAGGGGTCACCAAGTATAATGCGGTCAGAGACCATGCGGGGGAAGGGTGATGCGGGCTGAATGTGGGCTAGAGACTGAACACAGTGGCCACTCAACACCTTTATTGCAAACCACAACAGATAATGAGAGAGAGAGAGAACAGAAGGGAATACCCTGCCACATTGGCAGGGTGGGGTGGGGGGAGACGGGATTGGGGAGGGTGGGAGGGATGCTGTGTTTACCGGTGGTGGAGAATGGGCACTGGTGAAGGGATGGGTTCTTGAACTTTGTATGAGGGAAAGATGAGCACAAAAATGTATAAATCTGTAACTGTACCGTCACGGTGATTCACTAATTAAAAATTTAAAAAAAGAGTCATCCCTGAGTACCACCAAGTGTGGCCCAAAAACAAACAAAAAGAGAAGTTAATGGAAACCAGCCCTAATCTGAGCAGTTGAGTCATAGGAGACCGAGTCATACATGACCACAGAGCCCTGTGGGACAAGACTCTGCCATGACTCTGATATAAGGCCACTATTAATAATATAATATCCAAGGTATTATTCCTTTAAATACCATTTCTAAAAATTTCTATGCCAACTCCTATTCAATATAGTACTGAAGTCCGGACCATAGCAGTTAGACCAGAAAAAGATATCAAGGACATGCAGATAGGAAAGAAAGAGGTCAAGCTATCACTATTTGCTGACGATATAATACTATACTTAGAAAACCCTAAAGACAAAAAAACCCTAAAGACTCTACAGAAAAGCTCATAGAAACAATAGGTCGATATAGTAAAGTGGCTGGTTGCAAAATCAACACCCAAAAGTACATGGCTTTCTTATATACAAATAATGAAAGAGAAAAAAAAAATCCTGTTCACAATAGTACCTCAGAAAATCAAATACATTGGAATCAGCTTAACCAAGGAGGTGAAGGACCTATACAAGGAAAATTACAAAACACTACTTTAAGAAATAAAAGAGGAGGGGCTGGAGCAATAGCACAGCGGGTAAGGTGTTTGCCTTGCACGCGGCCAACCCAGGTTCGATTCCCAGCATCCCCTATAGTCCCCTGAGCACTGCCAGGAGTAATTCCTGAGTGCAGAGCCAGGAGTTAACCCCTGTGCATCGTCGGGTGTGATCCAATAAGCAAAAAAAAAAAAAACCAGGCATGTACTCAGGAAGACTTTGCACAATTCAATCTCCATGTAGTGCCCAAAGCACTGTACAAATTTAATGCTGTCCCTAACAGGATACCCATGACATTTTTTCAAAGAAATAGACAAAACACTCCTGAAATTCATATGGAACAATAAACCTCCACAAATAGCTAAAGCAATATTTGGGGAAAAGAAGATGGAGGGAGGGACATCACCTTCCCCAACTTCAAATTCTACTACAAAGCAGTAGTAATTAAAACAGCATGGTATTGAGCTAGAAACAGACCTACATACCAATGGAACAGAGTTGAATATCCTGTCACAGATTCCCAAGTATATGGCCACTTAATCTTTAAAAAAGGAGCAAGAAATGTGAAATAGAACAAGGAAAGCCTCTTCAACAAGTGGTGCTGGGAAAACTGGATAGTTACCTGCAAAAAATGAACTCTGACCTCTGTATAATGCCAGGCACAAAAGTCAGATAAAAGTGGATTAAAGACCTCAATATCCAACATGAATTAATAAAGTACATAGAGGAAAATTTAGGTAGAACTTTCTATGACATTAAAGCTAAAAGCATCTTTAAGGATGAAACAGCACTGACCTGCAAGTGGAAGCAAACATAAACAAATGGGACTACATCAAACTAAGAAGCTTTTGCACTTCAAAAGAAACAGTGACCAAAATACAGAAAGAGCCCACAGAATAGGAAAGAATATTTACCCAATATTCTTTGGGTAAATATTGAAAAGGGATTAATATCCAGGATATACAAGACACTAGTAGAATTGTACAAGAAAAAAACCTCCAACCCCATCAAAAAATGGGGAGAAGAAATGAACAGAAGTTTCCTCAAAAAAGAAATACAAATGGCCAAAAGGCACATGGAAAATGCTCCAGGGAGATGCAAATCAAAATAACAATGAGATATATCTCACACTACAGAGACTGGCACACATTCAAAAGAACAAAAGCAACCAGTGCTGGCATGGATGTGGGGGAAAAGAGACGTTCTTTCACTGTTGGTGGGAATGCTGACTGGTCAGCCTTTCTGGAAAACAATATGGACAGTCCTTAAAAAACTAGAAATTGAGGGACTGGAGCAATAGCACAGCTGGTAGGGCGTTTGCCTTGCACGCAGCAGACCTGGGTTCGATTCCTAGCATCCCATATGGTCCCCTGAACACAGCCAGGAGTTAATTCCTGAGTGCATGATCCAGGAGTAACCCCTGTGCATCGCTGGGTGTGACCCAAAAAGCCAAAAACAAACCAAAAAAACCTAGAAATTGAGCTTCCATATGACCCTGTAATACCACTTCTGGGAATATATGGTGAGGATGCAAAAAAGCACAGTAGAAATGACATCTGTACCTATGTGTTCATTGCAGCACTGTTCACATAGCCAAAATCTGGAAACAACCCAAGTGCCCTAGAACAGATGACTGGTTAGAGAAACTTTGGTACATCTACACAATGGAATATTATGCAGCTGTTGGGAGAGATGAAGTCATGAAATTTGCTTACAAATGGATAGACATGAAGAGTATCATGCTAAGTGAAATAAGTCAGAAAGAGAGGGACAGACATAGAAGGACTACACTCATCTGTGGAGTATAGGATTGCCTCATAGCTGGAAGCCTGCTTCATGAGTGGAGGGGAGAAGGCAGATGGAATAGAGAAGGGATCACTAAGAAAATGATGGTGGAGGAATCAGTCAGGATGGGAGATACGTGCTGAAAGTAGATAATGGATCAAACATGATGACTTCTCAGTGTCTGTGTTGCAAGTCATAATGCTCCAAAGTAGAGAAGGAGTATGGGGAATATTGTCTGCCATGGAGGCAGGGGGAGGGTGGGAAAGGGGGGTTATGTCGGGGATATTGGTGGTGGAGAATGTGCACTGGTGAAGGGATGGGTGTTTGATCATTGTGTGATTGTAACCCAAACATGAAAGTTTGTAAGTATCTCATGGTGATTCAATGAAATTTTAAAAAGTCACCTTCAGCACCCTCTCCA
Organism: Sorex araneus; assembly: GCF_027595985.1. Lineage (NCBI taxonomy): Eukaryota > Metazoa > Chordata > Mammalia > Eulipotyphla > Soricidae > Sorex > Sorex araneus. The sequence continues at coordinate 56,344,522 of NC_073309.1, read as the reverse complement.
ATCCTAGTTGTGCACGCCATCTATTAGGATCTCTCTATAATCCCCGCAGGTCTGAAGGTTTCTCTTTCCTTCATTTGATATCATTGTTTATCATCTTCCATTACAGTTTGTTCTGGAGCAGGATTCCTTTCAGAGTGTCTCCGTCCTGCAAGACACCAAGCTATAAAGATGCTGCACATAGCAGAAGTTTTGACTATCTTAAGGAAGCCCCAGTTCTTTTGTGCACGAGATGAAGAAGAGAATCCAGAAGCCACTTCCATAAGAAGCCCAGAGGTTCTGAAAGTTTCTCGCCAGAATTTTTCTAAGCATTTTCAGTCCCTATCAGTGACAGGGCCTCACCCATCTGTGAACCAAATCCAGGAGCTCTGCTGGCTATGGCTCAACCAGAAACCAACACCAGGGAACAGATGATAGAGCAACTGGTGATGGAGCAGTTTCTCAGCACCCTGCCTGTGGAGGGTCAGGTGTGGGTGAGATCAAAACAACCCAAGAACAGCAAGGAGGCAGGGACCCTGGTGGCAAATTTGATCCAAGCATGTGGGTTAAAAGGTGAGAGAAAGGAGGCAACTGGCTGTTTGTGCTTAGAGAATTTTCTATATGCCTGACTTAAAATTGGAGCTGCATAAAAAAATTTTAAATAATTTTATAAACCAGGGGCTGGAGTTATAGCACAGCGGGTAGGGCATTTTCCTTGCATGCGGCCGACCTGGGTTCGATTCCCAGCATCCCATATGGTCCCCCGAGCACCACCAGGACTAATTCCTGAGTGCAGAGCCAGGAGTCACCCCTGTGCTTTGCTGCGTGTGACCACCAAAAAGCAAAAGAAAATTATAAAACAGCAGTTTGATCTGACTAATCTTGTATGAGATGGAAGAAATATGGGTTTCAACTTAATGCTTATTATTTCTCTGAGGGAACCCCTTCTATTAGTTTTGTTTTCAACTTCCATGTCTTTAATCCATTATAAACCTTAGTATCAGTGCCAAAAAAAGTCATTCTCTTACCCAAAAAAAAGGTTATAAGATGTAAGAGTTATGAGGCCTGCATATGCTCTGAACTGTACCTCCAGATGCCAAGAGGTATAGAAGTTATCTCTGCCAAAATTATGCTGGTCTTAAAAACTTGAGTTACTAGATTGGAACTAATGGAATTTCAGTAATGAGGAATGAAAACAATTCACTTCTCATAGTCCTTTGAATAAAAGTGATACTGAAAACAGTATTGTTTGTACATATACACATATATAGACACAAATACACATATGTACATAAATAAGTATATATACATATATGTATACACAAATAGTGGTGAGAACAATATGAACCCAAGGCCATAGTTCTCTCCAGAGGGAAGACTAGGATATAGACAGAGAAAATAAATTTATACATTAGATTTAAATTATTGGAGATGGGGTAGTGACTTCACAGCCTTTATCCTTTGAAACACAAATATATAGCGAAAAAGGACTAGATGATTATGTTCAATTCCTTGGTACCATATAACCCCTTGAGCACTGTTGGGATTGACTGCTTCAGGAATACCACCTAAGTATTGCCAAGTAAGGGCAAAAATATCAAAATATACAAATGAATAAACCTTAAACATGAGGGTCATGCATGGTTCAATGCCAATATAATAAATTAAGGATTATCTTTAATCTAGTTCTAGTTCTGTGTATCTGCATTCCTTAAAAGAATTTAGAAGATGCTGATAGTGAACATGTTGAATACTTATATACTTATATTCTACTATATTCTGGGTGATTTATTTACAGTAATTCATTTAATGCTTTTGAAATAGGCATTTATTTGTTCTATAGAAAAGAGCCAGAGGGACATGAGGTTAAGAATATTACCTCTGACCCCACAATTGATAAATGACCTTCAGGCTTCAGAGCTGGGTGGATGAGTCCAGCAACTGTGCTCTCATTGAGGTATGCTGCCTCAGTGGTCATAGGGGATATTATTGTAGAGAGGTTGAAAACTTGTTCAAAGTCTCAAAGATATTGAGCCCTTGACAAAGATAGACTTAAGGGGAAAATAAAGAGAAGTCCCTAGAATAGGAGAAAGAAATAAGCTAAGAAAGGTGCACTTGAGAAGAAATATCAGGCAAGAATGACTCTCTAGGTTCACGTTTCTCAAGAAAAGGTGGTGGTGCTGCTGGGAATATATCCCAGAAAAGCCAAAAAGTATAGTCGAAGTGACATATGCACTTATATGTTCACCGCAGCACTGTTTACAATAGCCAGAATCTGGAAAAAACCCGAGTGCCCTAGAACAGATGACTGGTTGAAGAAACTCTGGTACATCTATACAATGGAATACTATGCAGCGGTTAGAAAAAATGAGGTCATGACGTTTGCATATAAGTGGATCAACATGGAAAGTATCATGCTAAGTGAAATGAGTCAGAAAGAGAGAGACAGACATAGAAAGATTGCACTCATCTGTGGAATATAGAATAATAGACTATAAGACTAACGCCCAAGAATAGTAGAAATAAGTACCAGGAGATTGTTTCCATGGCTTGGAGGCTGGTCTCTAATTCTGGGTAACTCAGGGAAGGGACCACCAAGTAAAATGTGGTTGGAGGTCATGTGGGGGAAGGGTGAGGCGGGCGGAATACAGACTAGAGACTGAACACAATGGCCACTCAACACCTTTATTGCAAACCACAACACCTAATCAGAGAGAGAGAACAAAAGGGAATTCCCTGCCATAGTGGCAGGGTGGGGTGGGGGGAGACGGGACTGGGGAGGTGGGGAGGGTGTTGGGTTTACGGGTGGTGGAGAATGGGCACTGGTGAAGGGATGGGTTATCGAATTTTGTATGGGGGAAGCATGAGCACAAAGATGTATGGATCTATAACTGTACCCTCACGATGACTCTCTAATTAAAAATAAACTAATAAAAAAAGAATAAGTAAATCTAAAAAAAAAGAAAAGGTGGTGGTGATTGTCTAGATTAGTAAGTGAAAAAGATGTGTGAAAAGCTTAATACACACTAAAATTATAAATGTCTTTTGTGCTTTAAAAACATAATATTTTATCTTTACAAGAGTTCTTGGAAGTACAGGTAATACCATTGTTTGCATTTTACAATTGGAAACCTGAGATTCCCTGGTGATACTGATTTAGCAGCAAGGCTGGAAATCTCTGGTGAAATGGGAATTTCCACTTTATTTAGAAAGCAGTTGGGAGGTCTTGAAATAATCAGAATTCTCTTTTGGAACTTTTATTTTGAGCTTGTCCTTTTATTAGGAAATGTAAGACTGCTACGACTTCTCCTGGAAGGTTGCGGAAATATGGGAATGGCAATCTATTCCGTGTCTGTCTGCCACCAGACTGGACTCACTCACCTTGTCTTTCCTTGTCTCTCTAGACTTCCCTATTCAGAACTCTGTCCTGGCAGAAAACGGGAGTACCAAGGAACATGAAAGGAAAATCACAGAGATGCCTGAAAACCTGTCACCTGCCAGATCCTCTATGAGTCGACTCTCTTCTAACTTGGTTTTTCCATGTGGGGCTTTACCTACCTGATTCTTAGGTCTTTCCAATCTAGCTAAACCATAATCCCATTTCTGAGCCTTTTACTATCTGGCTCTTTTTAAAAATCACTTGCCTTGCTTTATTTTTTTGTCATATTTAACACCACTCCATATGCTCATGTGGACACTTTCTCTGTCTTGAATTAGTCACTTCTGGTTTGTTTAGTATCTCATTTTTATCTCAACTCTTGGCTCCTTTGACTTTCCCTGTTATTTTACTCATTGGCTCCTTTGGCTTTCACTATTATTATTCTCAGACTCCTTGATAAGGAAAATGATGGGGAAAGAGAACGAGAAACACTGTTCAGAAGACCTCTTAGGAATTGTTTTCTGTCTCTACAGGGTCCAGGTCAAGGATCCCAAGTAAAGATGGCCACAAAGACAGACAAGTTAGTATCAACAGAGAATTCTAACTGAGTGGTTCAAAGAAACTGAGGAGTGCAGGACCTATCTAAGGGATAGCTGTGTCTCAGGTTCAGCTAATGGTACCATTTGGGAATATGGGCCCTGGTTCCCAGACCTTATGATTATCCTCCTCCCCTCACCAAAGATTAGCCCAAGAGGGGCTGGAGAGATAGTAAAGTGGGTAGGGCATTTGCCATGCATGTGGCTGACCTGGATTCAATTTCCAGCACCACATCTGATTTCTTCATCAAGCTCACCAGGAGTGCTCCCTTGAGCAGCACCAGCTGTCACTAAAAATAACAAAAAACCCAATTAATAATATGAAATGTTTGCATTTTAGGGCATTGGAAGCTAACAGGAATTATGAAAAAAATGAACGAATAAGCTAAATAAGGCAAATAAACTGATTGGATAGCCAGTATACAAACTCTAGTTAAAATTTTTATTAATCTATATATTTCCATTAAAAATCTGCATATTATTAAAATAATTTTTATAGTCATATACAGTCTTTGAAGCTGGAGGTGTTTTTTGTTTTGTGCCACCCTCACCCTCATAGGTGCTTAGGGCCTGGCTACTCCTGACTTGGCTGCTTCAGGGGTCCTTCCTCATGGTATTTGGGAGGCCAATGAAGTGCCAGGGTTGAACCCAGTTCCTGCATGTTAAGCATGAATTCAGCCTTTTGATTATTTCTCACCCCTGGGTTTTTTCTCCACCATACCTGGAAGTTCCAAGAACTTATTCCTGACTCTCTATTCAGGAATCAATCCTCATGGTGCTTAGGGGACCACATGGGATGCTGGGTATCATCAAACCTAGTCATGTACAAGGGAAACACCACCCTCTCTGCTAGCTCCCTGGCCCCCAAGAGTTTTGTGTCCATATCTAATCCAACCTATGTTTATCAAAATTATTATAACCTCTGGATTTGATTATTTGTAGGCTTTTTGCCAAAGTGATTATTTGCTTTATGTTTATTCCTTTTAATTTGTTTGTGGGGTGGGGGAGGAGTTTTGCCTGGCTTGTTCAGAGCTGATTCCTGACTCTGTGCTTATCATCTTTCCTAGTAGGGGTTGGGGGGACTATATATGGTACAGGGCAAGTACTCCCCCAACTATACTATCTCTCTGGCTCCTATTCATATTTTTTTTGGTTTTTGGGTCACACTCAACAATGCACAGGGGTTACTCCTGGCTCAGGAATTACTCCTGGCAGTGCTCAGGGGACCATATGGGACGCTGGGAATTAACCGGGGTTGGCCGCGTGCAAGGCAAATGCCCTACCCGCTGTGCTATCGCTCCAGCTCCCCTATTCATTTTTTAATTTGACATTTTACCCCCTTCCTAGGCTGGAGCGAGAGCACAGTGGGTAGGGCGTTTGCCTTGCACACAGCCTACCCGGGGTCGATTCTTCCTCCCCTCTCGGAGAGCCCAGCAAGCTACTGAGAGTATCTCACCCACACAGCAAAGCCTGGCAAGATACCCGTGGCATATTCGATATGCCAAAAACAGTAATAAAAGTTCTCACAACGGAGATGTTACTGGTGCCCGCTCGAGCAAATTGATGAGCAATGGGATGACAGTGAAAGTGACCCCCTTCCTGGGTAAATTTCTATACTTTGACCACTTAAAATTATTTCTGGTGTTTTAGAAGTTGGTGACTTTTGAGGATGCGATGTGGACTTCAGCCCAGAGGAATTAAAATGGCTTAGTGCTTCTCAAAGAAAACTCTACCAGGAGGTGATTCTGAAGAATTATAGGAACCTGGTTTCTGTAGGTGAGTTGGCCTTCTGTTAGTGTAGCAGTTCGCAATATTGCTAAGTCTGAACCTAGATCAGAAACAACATCTTTATAGCCATCTTACTATTACAATACAGCTAACATTTATCTATCATGTATTCTATGTCAATGGTCTCAGAACTTTGTATGCTTTATTTCCTTCATCCTTATATTTTTCCATAATGGTGGTTTACATTTCTTATTAGTATTTATATTTTATAGATGAAGAAACTCAGTCATGTCAAGGAAAATTAAAATAATTTCTCTAAAGCCACACAATTATTTTTTTCTATTTTTTGTTTAAATTTTGAAATTTTATTTTCATAAAGTTTGTCCTCAATAATTGATTACATTCAGTATTTCAACACCAATGCCACCACCATAACACCTTCCCACCACCGTTATTTCAAATTTTCCCACTACCACTCAATATTGACTGCCACAGTCTGATGCAAGATAATTTATTTTGTATTGCTTGTTATGAATAGCATGAGATGTCACGAGACTGCAAAAGGAGCCACACGCTCCTGGAATTCTAAAGTTTATAATTGGAGATGGAGCCATCTCGCTAGCAAGCTAATCGGTTCTGAAATTTATATGTGAGTCTCTGAATCATGGCTGTTAATGTGCTTACATGGCACTGGGAGGCAGTTTGTGGGTATGATATCCAGGGCCCCCAAAGAGCAGGGAGATGGGAAGGAGCAGCCCATCCCCAACCCCTTGAGGGCTGGAGTTTTCAGTCATTTGTTCTGCATATCTGGGTTTTTCAAAAGCCACAAATTCTAAAGTGACAGAGCTGAGTTTTGACCCTTGAGCGTGACTCCAAAATTGGCTCCCTTAAACTCTGTTGTGCTTTTGAAGGGTTGCTCTTCTAGGACTGGAAACCATTGCAGGCTCCAAATGATGGTTTTGAGTTGGGGAAGGAATTGCTAAAATTTCCTAAAGCTCCACTGCTTGTTTCAGAGATTATCAATCTCTCTCCATATTGAGAGGCAGTGTTGTTTACCTTGCCCCACAAATGAAATGTTTTGTGCCAGTACCAGAAACCTCTTTTCAGTGTTGCTCAAGGTATCTAGAAGTCTCCTGGAAAAGTCAAAACTAAACACCATTTTGCTAGCAGTAAGCTGCTCCTCTTATTCTTGTTAAAGTCAGAGGCCAACCTGGGAAATGGAAGCACCTTACTGCAAACCTGCTCAAGGATGTGAATTGGAATTACCATTTTTATTAGTCATAAGGCACAATAGGGTGGTCTTCACATCATAACTCTTCTCAGTTACCTCACTGATGACCCAGAAAAGAGGGAATAAATAAACCAGTTCATCTTTGCAGACCTCAGAAAGACCTGGTGATATTACTGCCTCCCTGTGAGCCCTTGACAGTAAGTTTGGGGTCAGCAGAGGTTGTTTGTATTACCCAGGACATTGTCTTTCCAAGTATGGACTGGGTGGAATTTATAGAAAATCATTGGACCGCATGAAATGATTGATTCTTCAGTTGGGAAAAACTCTTCTATTATCTTCTTCCAGATCTTCTCATTACATCAGATACAGTCGGTTTGGTGTCTTGCATGATTCTGTATCTTCTTGATCATTCATTCTAGAAAGGAGAGAGCAGATATCAGGCCCAGAACCTTAGAGAAACAGCTGAAGCTAGCTGGCACCAGTATCTATCATTTCTGTTTTACTTATCGTAAAACTAACTTACTGTAAAAACTAACGTAAAAGCTACTGCTTTCTTCCTTTTTTAAAAATGATGGTCGTTTACATTTCTATGGTCTGTATAAAGTGAATTTAAGTTAAAAACATGTTATCTAAAAAACAAATATGCCCAAAAATGCCAATACTAGTACTGTCAGCAAATTGTTCACTAAAAATTAATGAATGATACTACACTTTGGTCATATCTATGTACCATTTGTAGTAGAATTTATTGTTTATTTTTTGATGCCACAGAATCAACCCAAGACCTCACACATTCAAGGTGAGTGCTTAGAGTTACTTTCTGAACTATTTAGTATTTGAATATAGGAGATGAAGAGACACAAATATTCAGAACATAGAAATTTGGGGGATGCAGACATTTTCTTTCCAATTTCACAGGAGCAGAATTTTTCTACTTTGGCTACTGGCACTATTGACATTTGTACCAACTCATCTTTCTTGTATGGTCATCGTATAGACAGTATATTACTTAGCAGCATCTCTGGCCTCAGGACTAAATCCTGGAGGATTTTTTGACTGTCACACGGCAGAGGAAGGAGCTTTGCCGTGTGACAGTCAAAAATTACCTCCAGACATTACCAAGATCCCCAAGGACAAAGACGTCGGGAAGAAACCTTCTTTTTCTTCGGTGTTAGATTGCACCTTATTATCTCAGACTCTTTAGGAACTAGGTTGGCAGTCCCTATAGGTAAGGGATTAGAACCTTGAGTGTTGTTCTTCCACAGGACACCAATTTCCAAAACCTGACATTATCTCACATCTGGAAGAGGAGGAGTCATGTGTTATGGAAGAAGACAGTGATAAAATGATGTGTCAAGGTGAGTGGTGAAGGATTGGGGGGAGTGCTGGGGCAGAGGAGGATGGGGGTGTGTGGAAAGACAGTCAGGAGCTATTAGGGCAAAGGTTGATTGGTGCTATCTCCTCGGGCTCACACAGCTTCACCTCCTCATGTACTCAGGGTCCTCAGAACTTCCTTTCTATGCTCTGCAAGGTTCACCTCCCACAGAACGGGGTTTCTCTCTTTCCAACTCCATAGTGCCCAGTTTCTTTTTCTCTAGTGTATTAAACACCACGTTCTCTTAACACCTTTCCTCCTCCTGCTACAAATCCCAGTTTTTTCCTTCTGAAGTGAAGGGAACAAAGCCATATGATTCGAATTTTATTTATGTCCACCTCAATTCTCCCTCAAACCAGCTTCTCAGAACTTTTATTATAGTAGATACTACGCACATGTACAACCAACGCAAAATTTAGTCCCTCACTTATACCAGCCACATTTGAGTGTTATGGGTTACTAAACAGCAAAAACATAAACCATTTACTTTATCACAGGGTGTTCCTTTGGGAAATGCTGTTCTAGAAAAATCTCTTTATGTTTTCTATTTATTTTTTTTAATTTATTTTATTGAATAACCATGTGGAAAGTTACAAAGTTCTCAGGCTTATGTCTCAGTTATACAATACTCAAACACCCATCCCTTCACCAGTGCCCATATTCTACCACCAAAAACCCCAGTACACCTCCCACCCCCCCGCTTCCCCACCCCTGCCTGCGACTTTATCTTTTCTATTAAAAAAAAAAGCAAGTGAATTATCCAGGCTGGTGGGCACCGCAAGCCAGAGAATGTTCCAAACCCCAGACCGGGCCAACAACACTGGGTGCCAGACAGAGAAGGTGCAGCATCCCCACCTTCTCCAGATGGAGTCCCAGTGATCTGAGCTTCTACTAACATGGCTCCAGTATGTGGGACTGGATATCTCTCCAAACTGCGGGGGGGAGGGGCACTGGAACGGGGTGGTGCCAGCCCAGCTTTTAGCCTGCCCCTGCCAGCGGAAGTCACGTCCTCAACCTGCCCTCAGCACCATCTGGCCACAGCAGCCAGCAGTGAAGAATCCGGGCCCGCAGGCTCCGCAAGCTGGAGAATGCTCCGGACCCCAGAATGGGCCAACAACACCAGGGTTCCAGACTTCTCCAGATGGAGTCCTGGTGACACTGAGCTTCTGCTAACACGGCTCTGGTATGTGGGACTGGGATTATGTGGCCGTGCGACCATTCCTGATATGCAAAAACAAAACAAAACAAAACCCGCTCAGGAACGGCTCCGCCACCCCTGAGCGTCCATTATCCCAGAAGCACAGAAACCAATCTCGGAACGCAGTGGCTGCTGACTGATATACTCCTGGACTGTGAACTAAGCTATGGCCCCGTGCAGCCCCGGGAGGGGAAGGGTTTCTGTCCCTCGGCCTTTTCCCCTTTGCGGCAGCATGGCGACCACCACTGTTCAGAACCAATTGGACAGAGAGGTAGGAACTTGCAGTGTGGGATGCATGGGGAATCTCGCGATGGCGGGGCAGAACCGGCCCTGCCTCCTGCCTAAATGAGACCCGGACCAGTTGCCCATGAACAGTTCCGCCGCTCCTGAACAGCCATGATCCCAGAGATACACAAACCAATCTCGAAATGCAGCGGCTGCTGGCAGAAATACCTCTGGACTTAATACCAGAATCCCAAAACTGGGCGGCCACTTTTGAGACCGTGCAACATCATATGATCTTTGTTATTGACAATAGAAAACATATGATCTAATGATGCCATTCAGACAGGTGTGACTGTTGGGGGAAAAACTCCAAATAATGATAGTGAGTTTTCTGTCGAAAATTGAATGTAATCAAAGTAAGGAGAGAGTAAAGTGAAAATAATCTGCCACACAGGCAGAGGGGGAGTGGGGGGGGGGGGTATGCTGGGCTTCTTGGTGGTGGAACATGTGTACTGGTGAAGGGATGGGTGTTTGATCATAGTATGACTGAGACTTGATCCTAAAAGTCCTGTAACTGTTCTCACAGTGACTCAATTTTAAAAATAAGTAAATTATTAAAAAATAATAATAAATAAATAAAAATCTTTTAAAAAGCACTTGGGGAGTTGGAAGGATAGTACATAATCAACTGTGGTTCTATTCCTAGCATCACATTATGGATCCCCAAATACTGCCAAGTGTGCCACAAATGCTACCAACTGTCGCCCAAAAGCAAAAAGCAAGGTGGGGGGAGGAAGCGGGACAAACTGTGAGAGAAGAACTCTTGGTAGGCCAGCAGAAAGACTAGCTATGGGACTATTTAAGTCCAGGAAACTAACAGTGAAAGAAACTGGAGCAATGACTGACTGTTGGTCAGATTTGAGGTATTCTCTGAAAAGGGAACTGAAGGACCTGTAGCCGTGAGGAAATGGAAAACACAGGCAATTGGGAGGACTAGGTTGTCTCACAGTCTTCCATGCTGGAGTCTTTTCTTACAATACTTGTATCACTTGTAACACTTGTATCACTTGTCATCACGTTGCTCATTGATTTGCTCGAGCGGGTGCTAGTAATGCCTCCATTCATCCCTGTCACGTGCTAGTATAGTGCAGTGGCGTCTGCTCACTCCAGGAACACAAAGAGCATCAAACTATTTGTTCATGGTCTTGACAAAGAAGTCCAACCATCTCATAGGTGGGCGGCCAGGCGTCCTTTTAACATTCTATGGAATCCAGTCAGTAATGGGTCCAGTCCAGCGGTCATCTCCAAATCACATTACGTGTCTGGCCCATATTATTTCCAATGCCTTAACAAATAAGGCAGCATTCCTGATCTTTGATCGTCGATGGAGGTCGGAACTCCAGATTCCTTCTCTCACTTGAATGAAGCATCATATTCCAAGCATAACTCTTTCTATTCCTCTTTGGGAGACCTGAATAGCGTTCTCCTCAGGTTTTCATAGGTCACAGGTCTCTGAGGCATGTTATTGCAGGAAGAATGGTGGAGTCGTATGATGTTCCCGGGGCCGGAGCTTCTTCATCCTCTTAAGAACTTCTTTGACGCTCTTGAAGGCATTCCACTCTGCTCTCTTCCTCCTGCGCAGTTCTGGCACCAAGTCATTCATCATGTTGAGTTCTCGACCCAGGTACACATAATTGCTACATTCTGAGATATTTGTTTTATTGAGAACAATCGGAACATCAGAACTAGTTCAGGTGCTGACCAGAGACACAAGCAGCTGCATGTTTCTCAGCGTGCAGATCATTACAACATGCCAATTGACCAAAAGCTTGCATTTGGTAAACTGGGAGCACCAGTCAGGGCAATTAGAGGCCGCCCTAAAAGCTTCTGTCCCTCTCAGAGAGCCTGGCAAGCTACCGACGGTATCCTGTCTCCATTGCAGAGCCTGGCAAGCTATCTGTGGTGTATTCAATATGCCAAAAACAGTAACAATAATGAGTCTCATTCCCCTGACTCTGAAAGAGCCCCCAATATGGCAGCATTGGGAAAGATGAGCAAGGAAAGGCTGATAAAATCTCAGGGCAAAACTAGGCTGCCAAAACAAAAAAGGACTAAAATGACTGTCTACTTTCAACGCATGTACACTGGCATCAGAAGCATCCATCAAGGACCTGATGGGGCAAGCGCAGAAGATCAAGTACGATGTCATTGGACTGACTGAGATGAGAAGACATTGATCACATCATGCCATTTTCAACACTGGAGAAGAACTGTTACTCAGAACATGTGACAGTAGAGGCATCGGTGGTGTCAGTGTCCTCGTCAACACGAACTTGGCCATGAGCATTGATTCGCTTAAATGCCTAACAACCCGAATCAGATGTTTTACATTTGAATAGATGTGGCTCATTACCAGCAGTTTCTATCTTTGTCGTCTACATACCAACATCCAACTATGATGAAGAAGAAATTGAGGAGTTCTACATGGAGCTGGAGAAGTTCTATAAAGAAGACCACACCTTCTACAAGGTCATTATCGAAGATTTTAATGCCAAGATAGGACCGAGAAGGTTTCCCAACGAACTCCACATCAGTACCCATGGCCTAGAATAGAACAAACAAGGTAAGAGACTGTCTGAGTTCATCATGTCGAACCAGGTTTGCTCGCATGCTGTCCTTCATCTAGTGTTCTGCTTATTCTATTCAGAATGACACGAGTGAACAACTTGTAGACGACAGACAGCAGGCAGATTGGGCGATAGTTGCTGATGTTGTGGATATCTCCCTTCTTGTACAACAGAACGGTCCTGCTGGTTTTCTACTGGGATGGAACCTTGCATTCAGACAGGTAGCATGTGGAGAGCCGAGTCAGTGTATTGATGAGTACTGGCAGCAGATTCTTCAGGTGTTCAGGTCTGACTTTGTCTGGACCGGGTGCTGTACACGTCTTTACCGGTGAAACGGCATGTCAGATTTCGGAAGGGAGGACGTTGGAAACGACATATCTATCCTGCGGAATTTGGTATGTGGGAAGGTGGACATGGCTGTGAAAGAGATCCGAGTAGAAGTCATGAACAATCCTCTCCATTGCCTTTCTGGAAGATGTGATAGATCCATCAGGACATCGGAGGGCAGTCATCTTGGTCTTGTAGTTGGCAAAGGACAGGCGAGCATTGTGAATACTTTTCCCGGCTTCTGCCGCGGTGGCCAGCACTGTTGCTCTTCTCTCTTTGAGGTCTTCCTTTATCGCTTCTCTGCATAGTTTTGCGAGCTCGGATGTTAGCTTGTGGTTGCCTGAGGCTTGCACCAAACCACGTTGACGAATGAGCTTGAGAGTTTCCAAAGACAGGCGTTTGTTTGTGGCTTTCTCACTCTTGGCATTCTTCGCGCAGGCATGGAGGTGCTGAACCAGTCAATCTTATTCCTTGTTGATGTTGTCAGGAGAGCATCTTCCCATGTTGCTGCAATAGTGCCAAAGAGCTCCCAGTTGGTGGTCATTCTGGGTCATTCTGGTGGTCATACGCTGGCATCGGAAGCATCCATCAATGACCTGATGGTGCAAGTGCAGAAGATCAAGTATGACGTCATTGGTCTGACCGAAAAGAGATGACATCGATCACATCACGCCATTTTCGACACTAGAGAAGAACTATTCCTCGGAACATTCGGCAACAGAGGTGTCGGTGGCGTCAGTGTCCTTGTCAACACGAACTTGGCCATGAGCATTCATTCATTCCTAACAACCCGAAATGGACGATTATGCTTGAATAGATGCGGCTCACTGCAGGCAGTTTCTATCTTCGTTGTCTATGCACCAACATCAAACTACGATGAAGAAGAAATTGAGAAGTTCTACATGAAACTGGGGAAGTTCTATAAAGAAGGCCACACCTTCTACAAGATCATTGTTGGTCATTTTAATGCCATGAAAGGACCGAGAAGGTCGCCCAAAGAACTCCACATTGGGACCCATGGCCTAGAATGGAACGATCAGGGTGAGAGACTGTCTGAGTTCATCATGTCGACCAAGACCATCATGGTAACTCGCAGTTTCAGAAGGCCGAATATAAACGCTGGACATGGGAATCTCCCGGTGGACAGTTCCACACTAAAATTGACCACATCATATTCAATTGAAGGTTTTGCCTGACCGATGTCGCTGTTGTCCCAAAATTCCAAACGGGATCGGACAACCATCTTTTTCGTGCAAAATTTTACTTCACAGAGAGGGGAGAAAGGTCTGCAAAGTTTAAGTTTAAAAAGGGAACTCCTCTGTGATAGGCACATTCCCTTTTATTCTCTCTCTCATTTTGGGTGTTATGGTTTTCAATATAGATAGTAAGTGACCATCATGTTTGCTCTATAGACTACTTTCAGCATACATCTTCCATCCTGAGCGAGCCCTCCAAGCATCATTCACTTAGTGGTCCCTTTTCTATCCCAGCTGCCTTTTCCCTACATGTGAGGCCAGCTACCAAACTGTGGAGTGATCCTTCTGGCTCTTATCTCTATTATCCTTGGGTGTTAGTTTCCCATTCTGTTACTTTATATTCCACAACTAAATGCAGTCCTTCTATGTCTGTCCCCCTCTCTCTCTGACTCATTTCACTTAGCATTATACTCTCATGTTGATCCACTTACATGCAAATATCATGATTTCATCTTTTCTAATAGCTGAATAGCTCTATTTTTAGCATCTTTTCCAATTGCTCCATTGTGCATATGTACCAAAGTTTCTCTAACCAGTCATCTCGGGTACTCAGGTTTTTTCCAGATTCTGGAAATGAATAGTGCTGCAATAAACATACAAGTTATATGCTGTTTTTGAATAGCTTCTCCTGTGTGATGTTGAAGTGCTTTGTTGTCACTACTATTGCATTGCTGTTGCTTTGTGGGAATCTGATAAGCTGAACAAACAAGTTGTCTAGAAGATGTCTGTGCCTGCATTCTAAGCCTGTTCAGAGAGATGCTGGTGGGATGAGACAGAGACTGTGAGAGACCATGAGAGATAGTGAGACACAGTTAGACACAGTGAGAGACCATGAACTTCCTTTTCCTATAATGTCAGAAGACAATAAAAATGCTGACTCAACGGTGTTTTCAAGAAGTATTTATGGACTGTCTGCCCAGACGTGACCCCGAGTGGCCGCACACGAACAGCTCCTCCATTCCTGAACGCCCATGATCCCAGAGGCCAACTACTTTCAGCGCCCAGCAGCTTCTTGCAGAAATGCCTCTAGACTGTGAACTAAGCTATGGCCCCATGCTGCCCCGGGAGTGGAAAGGTTTCTCTCTCTCGGCCTTTCCTTTCCCCGGTGGCCATGTGGCAACCGCCATCTTATAAGGCCCACTAAACAGAGGTACGAGCTTGCAGTGATGCGACTTCTGGCAGAAATTTCTCTGGACTTAATTACTATCACTTGTCACTTGTCATCCCATTGATCTTAGATTTGCTTGAGCGGGCACCAGTAACATCTCTATTTGTCCCTGTCACGTGCTAGTGCAGCCCAATGATATCTGCTCACTCCAGGCACAGGAAGAGCCTCAAATCATTCATTCAGGGATTTGACGAAGAAATCTGACCATCTAGTTGGTGGGTGGCCACAAAGTCTTCTGACATCCTGTGGAATCCAGTGGGTAACTGCTCTAGTCCAGCGGTCATCTCTGAATCGCATTACATGACCGGCCCATCTGATTTTTGATGCCTTGGCAAACGAGACAGGGTCCCTGATTCTTGACCGTCGACAGAGATCAGAACTTCGGATTCCTTCTCTACTTGAGTGAGACGTGATACTCCCAGCATAGCTCTTTCAATTTCTCTTTGGGATACCCTAATAGAGTTCTCATCCTGTTTGTGTAGGGTCCGGTCTCTGAGGCATATGTTAGTGCAGGAAGAATGGTGGAATCGAAAAGATGTGCCCAGAGTCGGAGGTTCTTCATTCTCTTAAACACTTCTTTGATGCTCTTGAAGGCATTCCACGCTGCGCTCTTCCTCCTGTGCAGTTCTGGCACCAAGTCGTTCCTCATGTTGAGCTCATGTTGATTTCTCGACCCAGATATACATAGCTGCTGCATTTGGAGATGTTCGTTCCATTGAGAGCAAGTGGAGCTTCAGAGACCAGTTCATTTTTCATGAACATCATCTTGTTGAGATTCAGCTGCAATCCAACCTTTCCACACTCGTGGTCGAAGTCGGCCAGCATTTGTGCCACTTGGCCAATGTTTGGTGTTATGAGAACGATGTCATCAGCGAAGCGGAGGTGGTGTAATTGCCATCCATTTATCTTCACTCCCATTCCTTCCCATTACAGTCATCGCATGATGTTCTTGAGGGCGACATTGAAGAGTTTTGGTGAAATGGTATCACCCTGCCGCACCCCTCTCTTTACATCAATGATCACTTCCTTGTAGAGTGGTGAGATCCTGATGGTGAATCCACAATACATCTTCAGAAGATTTTGATATACTGAGTTTGAATGCCCTGTTTGGCCAGGGCTTCAATGACCACCTCAGTCTCAACAGAATCGAAGGCCTTCTTTAAGTTGATGAACGTTAAACAAAGCGGCATCTTGAACTCTCACGAAACTTCAATGAGTTTGGTCACTGTGTGGATATGGTCTATCGTGCTGAATCCCCTTTATAACCCGGCTTGCTCGAATGGTTGTCCTTCGTCTAGTGTTCTGGCTATTCTATTCAGGATGACATGAGTGAACAACTTGTAGACAGACAGACAGCAGGCAGATTGGGTGATATTTGCCGATGTCGCGGATGTCTCCCTTCTTGTACAACAGAACTGTCCTACTGGTTTTCCACTGAGATGGAACCTTGCATTCAGACAGGTAGCATGTGAAGAGTCGAGCCAGTGTATTGATGAGTACTGACGCCAAATTCTTCAGGTGTTTGGGTCTGACCTTGTCCAGACCAGGTGCTGTACGCATCTTTCCTAGTGAAATGGCGTGTCGGATTTCAGAAGGGAGAACATTGGGAACGACATATCCATCCTGCAGAATTTGGTATGTGGGCAGGTGGACATGGCTGTCAAAAAGAGATCCACTACCCAGCCACAGCCACGCTTAATTACTAAAATACCAGAAATCTAAAACCACGCGGCCATGACCTCATATGCTCTTGCAATGGAAAACAATTATTAAATGATTCCTTTTCAGCAGATTTTATTGTTGAGGGAAAATTCCAAATAATAATAGTGAGTATTCTGTTGAAATATTTTTTTGCTTTTTGGGTCACACCTGGCGATGCACAAGGGTTACTCCTGGCTCTGCACTCAGGAATTACTCTTGGCGGTGCTCAGGGGACCATATGGGATGCTGGGAATGGAAGCCGGGTCGGCCACGTGCAAGGCAAACACCCTACCCACTGTGCTATTTCTCCAGCCCCTGTTGAAATATTGAATGTAATCAAAGTAAAGAGAAAGTAAAGTGAAAATCATCAGCCACACAGGTGGGGATGGGGGTGGGATGGGGGTATATGGGGTTCTTGGTGGTGGAACATGTGCGCTAGTGAAGGGATGGGTGTTTGATCATTGTATGACTGAGACTTAAGCCTGAAAACTTTGTAACTTTTCACATGGTGATTCAATTAAAAAAAAACTAAAAGAAGTACGTATGAGCCAAAAGAGATAGGGAAATTTCTAGGCCACTAATTTGAGGAAAACTCACTTTATCGTGGTAAGGAGAATATGATACAATTGCTTTGTTTTTTGTTTTGTTTTGTAGTTTTTAGGGGTCATACCAGGCAATCACTCATACTCTCATGCTCAGGGATCACCCCTTGGCAGGGCTCTGGAGACCATATAGGATGCCATTTGGAAAACTGGAGTTTGAACTCAGGTCAGTTGTTTACAAGGTACTCTGGCCCCAGGAGATAATTATCTTTGTGCCCTCAGTGGGTGGAGACGTGGACAGTTGTGTATACATGCATATGGAAAGACTTTGTGCACACATATGTGAGTGAATGGCGCATGTGGGTCCATGTTCAGATAGTAAAATATGAGGCAGTTGTAAGAACAAAGTAAAGTTACTTGACAAGTATGTGTCTGTTAGGGGCAGATGACTTTTCTAGGTACTGGAATGCTTCAGAAAAAAAAAACAGACATTGTATGACTGAAACCTGATCGTGAACAGTTTTGTAACTTCTATCTTATGGTGATTCAATTAAACAAATTTTTTGAAAAACCGAAAATAACACAGAGACATAGACATTAAAGAAATAAATTCCGATTGCCACATGTAAGAAAATGAAATAGGAACTCTATATTCACCATTCACAAAAGTAAATTCAAAGTTGATTAAAGAGATCGAGATTAAACCAGACTTTATGAAGTATGCTGAGGGAACCATGGGCAGAACCCTCCAGGAAATGGGCTTCAGAGAGGTCTTCAAGGAGATGACCACATTGGCCCAGAACCACAGTACAAGGGAGGGTGCTGGCCTTGCTGAGGGCAAACCCATGTTCAGTCTCACATGGTCTCTCGAGCCTGCTTGCAGTGATATCTGAGTGCAACTTCTTCCCAGAAAAAGAAACCCACGTTATAATAAAAAGACACCTATTTGATAGGGGAAAATGTTGGCACATAATGTATCAGACATAAGGCCATTCATTTTAAATACATGAAGACCTGTGTTCATTGAATTTTTTATATTTAGACCTAGAGCCTGAGGGAAGGGCAGTGAGCTGGGGGGTCCTGGGGAAAGAGCAGATTTGGGATCTCAGGATCAAGGTTCCACTGCACCCTATTAAGTATGAAGTGCAGGGATACACATGAGTGGACTCTGACTAGGGCTACATATCTGTGGGAGCTGGCACATAGATCCCAAGGAAAGCCACAGGCTGGAGGTCTTCCCTCAGGAACTGGCCCTCATAAGCTGTGCAACAACTTGGACAGAGGCCAGTGACTGACAGACACAGAAACTCACACACAAACCCAAAGGGGCCAACTCCAACCAACTTCCCCAGGGAGCCACCCTCATCTGCTCACACAATTTGGATATACCATCAGCCTCAAATCAAGTGAGCTCATCAGCACAACGCATTATTCATTATTTCATGGTGAAGAAAAGCCTCATTAGCTGTGCATTGCTTGGGTGCTCCCCATGGGCAAGAACTCGGTTTAGGCGCTGGATGCCCGAGAGAGAAACCAACCCATGGCACAAGAAGAGTGGACCCCGCCTCACCCCGATCCTCACTGGAGACCATGCCTGGAGCTCATTAGAACAGTGGGGCACAGGCAGGCCTGAGAAGTGCATGAGAACTTTTAAGAACATTCTTAGCTAATGCAGAGCTCATTAGCTAAGAAGCTGAGTGTCTGGCAAGCACGTCCTTCCTTCCCCAGGGTATCAGAAAAGATTGCACAGTACAGCCCAGAGCGGCTGATTAGCTGGTGCATCCCAGTTCCAAGAGAAGCAATTTTCGCTTCACAAAGTGGGCATTGTGGGTTTGAACTTTTGTTCTCCTCTGCATCTTCAGTGCAAAGAAAATGTTTCTCTCTGTTTCTCTCTCTCTCTTTTTCGCTCTCCCACTTTCTCCCATCTATGTAGCACAACTCCTGGCAGCACCATCCTGCACATGGTCCATCATTAAATTCCATTACTCTGTTTGCCCTGTGGAATATTTATGATATTACACACAAGGTGCTAATTCACACACATCCTCAGTGACCGATCACCAAATGGCGTGCAGGTTTAAGCTGCTATGCAAGTTGTTTGAATCCTCTTAGATGGAATGATATGAACAGAGAACTAAGAGACAGAAGCAGGGGTTGGAGAGATGGATTAAAGGGCTGGGCATACACTTTGCATGCCTGGTTCGGTTGCTTGGGATTAGAGGAGGGAAGGGCAAGAATTTACAACAAAAGGGCTCAAAGGAATTTGGGGGTTGCTAGAAATATCCTAATAAAGTATTATGGTAATGATTGCACTGTTTTCTTAATCTACTGAAAGTCATTGAGTCATAGTAACAATGGGTGAGTTACCTGTGTAACAAAGCTGTTTTAAAAAGTACTCACTGCAACTTTATTCAATACACACATCTGGAAACACAACCCACAAGTCCATCAGTAAGAGATGAAAAAAAAATAACGTCCACTGATACAGTGAAATGTTTCTGTAATTAAAAAAATGCAAATCATGAATATCGATGACAGACAGATAAATCTCACAAACAGCTCTGGGGCAAGGGGAACTAATAAAACCTTTTATTTTCTGGTAGTTTCCAAGCCAGGACATCAGAGAGAACTCTCTGCTGTACCAGAGCTTCCTAACATCAATGACTATCCAAGGTGCAGTTAGAATTACTGCATGTATCAAACTGCAATTATGGAAACACAGATTCTGCTGGAAAACCTAGGACAGGCCCCCAGAAAAGATAAAGTCAGGGTCTTCATGGCCAAAAAAGGAAAATGAACTCAGAGGTTAAATATTTGTTCTTTGGGGATATGGTGCCACCAGCAGGCCAACCTGTATGTGCAGGGCCAGTGCATCAGCAGTCTGATGATGCCCTCAGACTTCCTGATACCCCAAAATTGCCACTATGCCTTTGGTTGGACCCAAACAACTTGGGGCCAAGTTTACCAGAAATTAAACGGCCAAAAGTTAGATATGTGGGAGCCACACCCAACAAACCCACCTGCAGCTCAGCTATACAAGCTCATTTATTGGCCTTATTTCAGAGACTCATAAATCTCAAAAGAGATCAAAAGCCACAGCTAGGGCCAGCTGCACACCCTACAGGGCATATGCTCATACGCTATTTCTCTGGAAAAGATGGATACAAGAGCCATGATCCAGAGACACACAAAAGAATCTCCAAACCAAGCAGCTCACTGCAGAGAATCCTCCAGACTTTAAGCCAGGTGGACTTCACCAGGGTGCCTCAGACGGGGGCAGGTGTTATCCCTCCACCTGCCCCCTAAAAATCCCCGGCATCCTCCAACTTCTAGAACCCAATGAGAAGTGCAGGTACATGGGTTCAGTGACAGCAAACTCCAGGCCTCAAGGGATAGGGGATGGGCCGGTTCTTCTCATTCCCTGCCCCCCACCATAGGACCCTGGAGGTCACACCCAAAAACTGCCTCTGGCTGCTACTTAAGCTCCTTACTGGCCATGATCCAGAGACACACAAAAAAAAATCTCCGAACTGAGCAGCTCACTGCAGAGGTTTCTCCAGACCCTAATTATCTGTCACTGTCACTGTCATCTCGTTGTTGGTCGATTTACTCGAACGGGCACCAGTAACATCTCTATTATACTCAGCCCCGAGATTTTAGCAGCCTCTCCTTACTGTCTTTCCCAACGATTGGAGACTCTTTCAGGGTCAAGGGAATGAGACTTATTGTTACTGCTTTTGACATATCAAATACGCCACGAGTAGCTTATCAGGCTCTGCCATGTGAGTGGAATACTGTCAGTAGCTTTCTGCGCTTTCTGAGAGGTATATACATACCTTTTACTGTATTTGGGATATGAATACACCACGGAGAGCTTGCAAGGCTCTCCTATTTGGGCAATAGACTCTTGGTTCTTATCAGGTTCTTCAAGAAGGAGAACAAAAATATCCCTGATGAACACAGATGCGAAGATCCTCAACAAAATAGTAGCAAATAGAATTCAACAACTCATCAAAAAGATCATACACCACGACCAAGTGGGATTCATCCCGGGGATGCAAGGATGGTTTAACATCCGGAAATCAATCAACATAATCCATCATATCAACAAAAGAAAAGATAAAAATCATATAATCATATCAATAGATGCAGAGAAAGCATTTGACAAGATCCAGCATCCGTTTATGATGAAAACACTCTCCAAAATGGGTATAGAAGGGACTTTCCTCAATATAGTCAAAGCCATTTATCACAAGCCTATGGCAAGCATTGTCCTCAATGGGGAAAAACTAAGAGCCTTCCCTCTGAGAACAGGGACGAGACAAGGATGCCCACTCTCTCCACTTCTGTTTAATATAGTACTGGAAGTACTTGCAATAGCGATTAGGCAAGAAAAAGATATTAAGGGCATTCAGGTAGGAAAGGAAGAAATCAAGCTCTCACTATTCGCAGATGATATGATACTATACCTAGAGAACCCTAAAACCTCTACCAAGAAACTCCTAGAAACAATAGAGTCGTATAGTAAAGTTGCAGGCTATAGAATCAATACCCAAAAATCCATTGCTTTCCTATATGCAAATAATGAGAGAGAAGAAAGTGACCTTAGAAAAGCAATCCCATTCACAATTGCACCTCAAAAAATCAAGTACCTCGGAATCAGCTTAACAAAGGAGGTAAAGGACTTGTATAATGAAAACTATAAAACACTACTTCAGGAAATAAAAGAGGACACGAGGAAATGGAAAGACATCCCCTGCTCATGGATTGGAAGAATTAATATTGTCAAAATGGCAATTCTCCCCAAAGCATTGTACAAATTCAATGCGATCCCTATAGGGATACCCTTGACATTCTTCAAAGAAATGGAGCAAGCGCTCCTGAAATTCATATGGAACAATAAGCCCCCACGAATAGCTAAAGCAATCCTTGGGAAAAAGAAAATGGGAGGAATCAACCTCCCCAACTTCCAACTCTACTACAAAGCGGTAGTCATTAAAACAGCATGGTATTGGAACAAAGGCAGAGCTGCAGACCAATGGAATAGGGTTGAATACTCTGACATACACCCCCAAATATATGATCATCTAATATTTGATAAGGGAGCAAGAAATGTGAATTGGAGCAAGGAAAGCATGTTTAACAAATTGTGCTGGCAAAACTGGACAGCTACATGCAAAAAAATGGGCTTAGACCTCCATCTATCACCATGTACAAAAATCAGATCAAAATGGATTAAAGACCTCAACATCAGACCAGAATCCCTAAGGTACATTGAAGATAAGGTCGGCAAAACCCTCCACGACATTGAAGCCAAAGGTATCTTCAAAGCTGACACACCACTGGCCAAGCAAGTGAATGGGACTATCTCAAACTAAGCTGACACACCACTGGCCAAGCAATGGGACTATCTCAAACTAAGAAGCTTCTGCAACTCAAAAGAAACAGTGACCAAAATACAAAGACAATCTACATAATGGTAAAGGATATTTATGCAGTACCCATCCGATAAAGGGTTGATAACAAGGGTATACAATGCACTGGTTGAACTCCACAAGAAGAAAACTGCCAACCCAATCAATCAAAAAATGGGGTGATGAAATGAACAGAAACTTTTCCAAAGAAGAAATCCGAATGGCTGAGAGGCACATGAGAAAATGTTCAACATCACTAATTATCAGGGAGATGCAGATCAAAACAACAATGAGATATCATCTCACACCACAGAGACTGGCCCACATCCTAAAAAACAAAAGCAACCGGTGTTGGCGTGGATGTGGGGAGAAAGGGACTCTCCTTCACTGCTGGTGGGAATGCCAACTGGTTCAGCCCTTTTGGAAAACAATATGGACGATTCTCAAAAAGTTAGAAATTGAGCTCCCATTTGACCCAGCAATACCACTCCTGGGAATATATCCCGGAGAGGCAAAAGGTATAGTAGAGATGACATCTGCATTTCCATGTTCATTGCCGCTCTGTTCACAATTGCCACAATATGGAAAAAACCAGAGTGCCCGAAAACAGATGATTGGCTAAAGAAACTCTGGTATATTTACACAATGGAATACTACGTAGCTGTCAGAAAACATGAAGTCATGAAATTTGCATATAATTGGATCAACATGGAAAGTATCATGTTGAGTGAAATGAATCAGAAAGAAAGAGACAGACACAGAAAGATAGCACTCATATGTGGAATATAAAGTAGCTGAGAGGTACAAGCTTACAATGTTGAGATTCCTGGCAGACATTTCTCTGGACTTAGTTACTAAAATACTAAAATACAGAAATCCAAAACTATGCTGCTGCTAGTGCGGCCTCCTGACCTCATATCTCTTCATTCTCAGCAATGGAAAACAAATTACCAAATGCTTTCTTTTCAGCAGATCGACTTTAGGGGGGAGAAACTCCAAATCAATAATAGTGAATTTTTTTGTTTAAATATTGAATGTAATCAAAGTAAAGTGAAAGTAAAGTGAAATTTACCAGTTACACATGCGGGGTGGGGGGCTGGGGAGGTGGGGGGAAGGGGGGAGGTATATCGTGATTCTTGGTGGTGGAATATGTGCACTGGTGAAGGGATGGGTGTTTGAGCATTGTATAACTGAGACTTTAACCTGAACGCTTTGTAACATTCCACATGGTGACTTAATAAAATAATTTTAAAAAAAGAAGGAGAACAAAGCTATTAGAGGTCCCTAATTATCTAAAATTTTTAAATTCCATGCATGCAGTTGCTCTCGTGTGACATCTTATGCTATTCATAACAAGCAATACAAAAGAGAGTATGGGGGATATTATCTGCCATATAGGCAGGGAGAGGGCTGGAATAGGTAGGGATACTGGGGACTTTGGTGATGGAAGATATGCACTGGTGGAGGGCTGGGTTATCGATAATTGTATGACTAAAATTCAAACAAGAGAGCTTTGTAACTGTATCTTACAGTGATTAAAAAATAATAAATAGGGGCTGGAGCGATAGCACAGCGGGTAGGGCGTTTGCCTTGCACGCGGCCGACCCGGGTTCGAATCCCAGCATCCCATATGGTCCCCTGAGCACCGCCAGGGGTAATTCCTGAGTGAAGAGCCAGGAGTAACCCCTGTGCATCGCCAGGTGTGACCCAAAAACCAAAAAAAATAATAATAATAAATAAATAAATAAATAAATAAAGATTGATTCTCAGACAGGCATAAACTCTGATGACTGCCAGAAGGAGGAAAGACTGAAACCCAACTATGAGCAGCTTTGTGTATCTCACAGTGACTCAATAATTTAAGAAAATTTTAAAAAAAGAAGAAAAAAGGAAAAAGGAAATGGACCGTAGTCTCTGGCCAAGAGGCTAGAAGCCCCAGTCCTCAAAGAATTTCTTGTTTGATTGTTTCTTCGAAGAATAGTTCTTGGACAAAAGGCCTGTGTCCTAGCTGCGGGGCCTAAGGAAGTTATTTTTCTCTCTCTACTAGAGTCCCAGACCCATTTTCAATACCTTCTCAGATGGCACCTCAACAGTAGGAGAGAATTTAGGTGACCAACAATGCATGTTTTGAAGAGATGTGGCTTATACAGGGAGTACATTTATTTATTTTTAAAAAAAAATCTTATCAAAAGTTTTCTTGAAGCCCAGTGTTTTCACTGCAAGCGATTTTACCTCCAAAGGAAAAATATCCTATATTAAAGCAGGGAGTCTAATGACATATGTGCCAAAATACTGGAGGAGCATGACAGGGCCAGACGACATGAAGTGAGGAGGGCGGTTTGATACGCAGCATCCCATAGGGTCTCCCAAGCACTACCAGGAATAACTCCTGGGAGCATCGCTGGTTCTGGCCCAAATAAAAACAATACTGGTAGAGATATGACCATAATTTACTTTGAAATGCACTTGAAAAACATTATGTGGGTGGAGGGATGGACAGATGGACAGACATGCGCTATAGCAAGTAGGGTAGATTTTTTTAGTTTCTTTGATTAGAAGTATACAGATTGCTGGCAGGTCAATGATTTTGTGTTGGTTTCTGTGTCAAGGTGTCAACATGGAAATTCCCAGCTCTTACTCCTCTCCCCTCTTACTAGGGTCAAGTTGAAACAGTTGCCAGGCTGCGTGGCCCCTTCCTGGAGGCCTGCCTCTCACCCACAACTGCTCAGATCTCCTAGGTGGCCTAAGTGCCTTCCAGGCCCCAGTCTCAGGAGCCACTCAAAGTTCCTGCCTCTCTCTGGTGTCTTGGTCTTTCCTGATCTAAGACCACAGCAGCTCTCCTTCCTCTCCGAAACATTCCTTATCACCCTGCAAACCCTCATCCAGGGGACAATATGTGAGTCTTCAGATTTGAGTTATCCCTTCTTATGTGGTGCAGAAAAGTCTGCTTCCTAGGGGCATCACCTTCTGAGACCTTGACTCACCCCCCCCAGGGTCCACAGATGCAGTGTTCCAGGCTCACCCAGGATCACACAGCACATAAACCTGTACTGAACACTTGGGTTTGTCTTCTAAGAAGCCATTACCTGTCATTCAGGGAATGACAGGGAATATTCTTCTCTAACACCACCCCTCAGCATGGCCTGGGAGCTAAGGATGCAGTGTGTCATCCCAACCTCAACAAGTCAAGATCAGAGGATGACACAGTGCACATGACCAGTCAGCCTTAGCCCATCAGGATCAGAGACTGATTCAGAGCATGTGATATCAGTCTAAGCCACTTAGGGGAAAAGTGATTCAGAGCATGTGACAGCAATCTCAGACAATCAGGATCAGCCAGGAATGTCAACCTCAGCCAATCAGATACTGAGTCAGGTGAAGCAATTGCTTGTTTCTAAATCTACAGGAATAATGATCTTCATGCAGCCATGTGGGATCTGAGACAAAAGATCTGTGTGATCTGTGTGATCTGTGTGATCTGTGTGATCTGTGTGATCTGTGTGAGTGTGTATGAGTGTGAGAATGTGTGTGAATATGTGAAGTGTATGTATGTGTGTGATAATATGAGTGTATGTGAGTGTGTGAGGTGTGTGTGGTATGGATGTGTGAGGTGAGCATAGGTATGTGTTTGTATGATTATGTTAGTGTATGTGAATATGTGAGGTGTGTGTGTAAGTGTATGTGAGTGTGTAATATGAATGTTTATATGTCTGTGAAGTGTTTGTGAATATGTGATGTGTGTGAATGTGTAAGTGTATGTGAGTGTATATTTATTGTGTGTGAGTGTGTATGTATAGTATATGTGTGAGGTATGTCTTGTATGTGAATGTGCGCACACATACATTATTTCTGTCCTTGAGGGAGGTCTCTAAAGGAGGTCCCAGGGATTCAAAAGTCTCAATGACACTCAGAGTCATGGATGGAGCTGCGCTAGGGCTGGGCCCTGCGGTGCAGTGGAAAGGTTAGAGAGGAGTGTGGATCGGGATCAGGCGGCAGAGCGCTGCAGGGTTCCATCTTCTCTGTGAGTATTTCACTGAGTCTCGACACTGCAGTTTATCCATACGTAGTTCTGGGTCACTTGGGTTATTTCCAGATCTTGGTTATTGTACTCACTTTAGACACTTACATGTAAATGTCTTTGCAACATGTCATTTGGGCACTTGGGTTAGATAACCGGATGTGCAACTGCTGGGTCATATTTTTTTCTTGAGAAACTCAATTCTTAATACTTCTAGAAGCTTCTATACTGTTAACCATCAAGGCTGACCCAGAAAACATTCCCACCAATAGTGGTTAAGGATTCCTTTTCCCCACTGCCAGCACTGGTTGCTTCTACCCTGTCTGATGGATTCTCACTCATGTGTGGTCATTTCTCATTGTTGTTTTATTTGCACTAAGGGATGAAGAGCACTTTTTCATATACCTATTGACTGACTATTTGTCATCTTTGAGAAAGTGTCTGCTTAGCTTCTTTCCCACAATTTTTAGGGTTTTTTGTTTTTCTTTTGTTTGCTTTTGTGTTTTATAATCTTGGGTACTAGTCCTCTGTCAGATGTGTGATGGGATAGATTTTCTCCCACTTGATCAAATGTCTTCTCATTTCGGTCATTATTTTGTCTGTAGGGCAGGAGTTTCTGAATTTTATGTGGGTCCATTTGTTTATTTCTGCTTCTGTTTTTTTAGCCAAAGGCATGGATCCATTGAAAATATTTCTAGAATAATTTATCAGGAAGGTCTGCCTATATTTTCCTCAGTGTGTTTTATGGATTTTATGGATCTACCTGAAAAATCTGCAGCCAGTACTCATCAATACACTGGCTCGGCTCTCCACATGCTACCTGTCTGAATGCAAGGTTCCATCCCAGTAGAAAACCAGCAGGACCATTCTGTTGTACAAGAAGGGAGACATCCATGACATCGGCAACTATCGCCCAATCTGCCTGTTGTCTGTCGTCTACAAGTTGTTCACTCGTGTCATCCTGAATAGAATAGGCAGAACACTAGATGAAGAACAGCCATGTGAGCAAGCCAGGTTCCAAAAAGGATTCAGCAGGATTGACCATATGCACACGGTGACCAAACTCACTGAAATTTCGCAAGAGTTCAAGATGCTGCTTTGTCTAATGTTCATCAACTTAAAGAAGGCCTTCGATTCTGTTGAGACTGAAGTGGTCATCGAAGCCCTAGCCAAACAGGGCGTTCAAACTCAGTACATCAAGATCCTCCACGAGCTGTGTTACGGATTCACCACCAGGATCTCACCATTCTACAAGGAAGTAATCATTGACATAAAGAGAGGGGTTCAGCAGGGCAATACCATTTCACCAAAACTCTTCAGTGTCACCCTGAAGAACGTCATGCGATGACA
Organism: Sorex araneus; assembly: GCF_027595985.1. NCBI lineage: Eukaryota > Metazoa > Chordata > Mammalia > Eulipotyphla > Soricidae > Sorex > Sorex araneus. The sequence continues at coordinate 56,316,411 of NC_073309.1, read as the reverse complement.
GGAATGGGAAGGAATGGGAGTGAAGATAGACCATCAGCAACTACACCACCTCCGCTTCGCTGATGACATTGTTCTCATAACGCCAAACATTAGCCAAGTGGCACAAATGCTGGCCAACTTCGACCGTGAGTGTGGAAAGGTCAGACTGCAGCTGAACCTCAACAAGATGATGCTCATGAAAAACGAACTAGTCCCTGACACTCCATTTGCTCTCAATGGAACGAACATCTCCAAATGCAGCAGCTATGTATACCTGGTTTGAGAACTCAACATGAGGAACGACTTGGCACCAGAACAGCGCAGGAGGAAGTGAGCAGCTGGAACGCCTTCAAGAGAGTCGAAGAAGTGGTTAAGAGGACGAAGGACCTCCGACTCTGGGTACATCTTTTCAATTCCACTATTCGTCCTGCACTAACATACGCCTCAGAGACCTGGGCCCTACGCAAACAGGATGAGAACACTATTTGAGTATCCCAAAGAGGAATCGAAAGAGTTATGCTAGGAGTATCATGTCTCACTCAAGTGAGAGAAGGAATCCGGAGTTCTGATCTCTGTCAATGGTCAAGAATCAGGGACGCCGTCTCATTTGCCAAGACATCAAAAATCAGATGGGCCGACTTTTGGAAAACAATATGGACGATTCTCAAAAAACTAGAGGTTGAGCTTCCATTTGACCCAGCAATACCACTGCTGGGAATATATCCCAGAAAAGCCAAAAAGTATAGTCGAAATGACATCTGCACTTATATGTTCATCGCAACACTGTTTACAATAGCCAGAATCTGGAAAAAAAAAAACCCGAGTGCCCTAGAACAGATGACTGGCTGAAGAAACTTTGGTACATCTATACAATGGAATACTATGCAGCTGTTAGAAAAAAGGAGATCATGAAGTTTGCATATAAGTGGATCGGCATGGAAAGTATCATGCTAAGTGAAATGAGTCAGAAAAAGAGAGACAGATATAGAAAGATTGCGCTCATCTGTGGAATATAGAATAATAGAATAGGAGTCTAACACCAAAGATTAGTAGAAATAAGTACCAGGAGGCTGTCTCCATGGCTTGGAGGCTGGTCTCTCATTCTGGGCAACTCAGAGAAGGGAACACCAGGTAAAATGTGGTCGGAGGTCATGCGGGGGAAGGGTGATACGTGCCGAATGTAGACTAGATACTGAACACAATGGCCACTCAACACCTTTATTGCAAACCACAACACCTAATCAGAGAGAGAGAACAAAAGGGAATACCCTGCCATAGTGGCAGTGTGGGGTGGGGGGAGACGGGACTGGGGAGGGTGGGAGGGATGCTGGGTTTACTGGTGGTGGAGAATGGGCACTGGTGAAGGGATGGGTTATCAAACTTTGTATGGGGGAAGCATGAGCACAAAAATGTATAAATCTGTAACTGTACCCTCACAGTGATTCACTAATAAAAAAATAAATTTAAAAAAATCAGATGGGCTGAACATGTAATGCGATTTAGAGACGACCGCTGGACTAGAGCAGTTACTGACTGGATTCCACGGGACGTCAAAAGACTGCATGGCCGCCCACCAATGAGATGGTCAGACTTCTTCCTCAAAACCATGAATGAACGATTTAAGGCTCTTCCTGTTCCTGGAGTGAGCAGATATCATTGGGCTACTCTAGCATGTGACAGGGACAGGTGGAGACATTATTGGCGCCCCTCGAGCAAATCAAAGATCAACAGAAAGACAAGTGATGCAAGTGATGGATCTACCATTGAGGTATTTAATTTATTTTAAGTTAATTTTGTTTTAGTTTTTGAGCCACACCCAGTGGTGCGCAGGGCCTATTTCTGGCTCTGCATTCAGGAATCACTTCTGGCAGACTCTAGGGACCATATGGGATGCCAGTAATTGAACACTGGATCAACCGCATACAAGGCAAACTCCCTAACACAAGTACTATCTTTCTGGCCCCTCTATTTGAATTAATTTTTCTGTATGGTGTGAGATAGTGTTTCAAGATCCCCACTTTATGAAAGTGGTCAGCGTTGTCTCAAGACCGTTTCTTAAAGAGGCTTTGTTTTGCTCTGCTTCATACACCTAGTTCCTTTCTCAGAGATTGGTTACCCCCATACCAGGGATCTGCCTACGGGTTTTAAGTTCCACCTCATTGGTTTGAGAGCCTACTTTTTTTTTTTTTTATTGAGTCACCATGTGGAAAGTTACAAAGTTTTCAGGTTTAAATCTCAGTTATACAATGCTCGAATACCCATCCCTTCACCAGTGCTCATATTCCACCACCAAGAATCCCAGTATAGCTCCACCCCGCCCCCTCACACCCCTACCCCCCACACCCCTAGCCCCCCCACCCTAAGCCCCCCCCCGCCTGTGTAACTAATAAATTTCACTTTACTTTCATTTTGATTGCATACAATATTTCAACAAAACTCACTATTATTGTTTGGAGAGTCTGAGAGCCTACTTTTATCTGCTATCATGCAGTCTTGATTTTTTTTAGTTCCAGCCAATTTTGATTATTATAGTTTTTTTATTATTTTATTTTTATAAAGTTGTTCACAATAGGGGCGGGAATGGGGGGATAAAAAAAGTTGTTCACAATAATTTATTGCATTCAATATTTCAACACTAATCTCACCACCATTACACCTTCCCACCACTATTATTTCGAATTTTCCCACCACCACCCAAGCCTGTCCCAAAGCAGAGACTAAATAATTTATTTTGTATTGCTTATTATAAATAATCTACTAGAAATGATCCAAAAACGTTTTCTTAGAGGAAAGTGTGTGAAAATTGTTGTATCTCATTTTGGAGCCATTAAGCCCGTGTATAAGAGATCATTAATATGTTGTTACAGGTGTTAACATGTGTGTATATGTGTGTCACTGTCACTGTCATCCCGTTGCTCATCGGTTTGTTCGAGCGGGCACCAGTAACGTCTCTCACTGAGAGATTTATTGTTACAATTTTTGGCATATCCAATATGTGCAGGTAGCTTGCCAGGCTCTGCCATGCGGGCTCGATACTCTCGGTAGCTTGCCGGGCTCTCCGAGAGGGGCGGAGGAATCGAACTCGGGTCTGCCGCGTGAAAGGCGAATGCCCAACCGCTGTGCTACCGCTCCAGCCCATATGTATATTTATGTGTGTGCATATATATACATATATATTATCAAGATGGGTTGCCTTCTACTTTACACCTCATCAAATGTGGTGTACTACTCTTGGTATATATATATCAGTGGCATAAAGTATGAGATGTCGCACAGCTGCAAAAGCCAAGAATTCTAAAATTTTAAATAGGGTGCTAGAGCTGAAGTTAAATTTTTAACTGGATGGTGATTTTGGGGTCTGGAGGCATCTCTGCAGCAAATTGCTCTCTTCTGAGATTTATTTGTGAGTCTCTGGATCATGGCCATTAATGAGTTTATATGGCACACAGAAGCAGTTCTTGAGCATGACTGCCAGGCACGTGGAAGCACAGGAGATGGGGGGGAGGACACCCATTCCTGACTCCGTGTGAGCCTGGAGTGGTGATTTTAGTCATAAAACCCACTTAGCTGGGTTTTTCAGTGGATTCATTCTCATGTGTCAGAGGCTCATCCCGAGCCAATAAAGATCAGTCGTGAGCATGCAGCAATTATGGGTTTTGGAATTTGTGGCTGCCAGGGTTCTGTTGGGGCAGACAGGGAATCACCCGCCCCCCCCCACCCCGAGGTGCCCCAGATGAAGTACGCTTGGCGCCGAATGAGGAGGCATCTCCATACAATCTTGATTATTAGAGTTTTATGGCATAATTTTAAGTGTGAGGAAAGAAAAGTTTCATGTCTTTTTTTTCCTAGGATTGTTTTGGCCATTCAGCACTGCACTGTAGCACTGTAGTCCCGTTGTTCATCGATTTGCAGTAGCGGGCACCAGTAACGTCTCCATTGTGAGACTTGCTGTTACTGATTTTGGCAATCAAATACGCCACGGGTAGATTACCAGGCTCTGCTGTGCGGGTGGGATACTCTCGGTAGCCTGCCAGGCTCTCCGAGAGGGACAGAGGAATCGAACCCAGGTCAGCCACGTGCTGGGCAAATGTCCTACCCGCTGTGCTATCACTCCAGTCCAGTGCATACAGAAAAATAATATGCACATAATTGTATATGTGTCTGTTATCTATGGCAAATTATCATAAACATGATTTATGAAGAACTAAAATATCTTCATGATATCAAAAATTTAGATTACAGCTTAGATTAAAGGCTTTTATATTTTAATAACCAATGTAATGCTACATAATTGCCATTGATTAACATGGACCTGTTGACTTTTTTTGGCAGTGGGAGGGCGATTTGGGAGTCACATTTAGGAATCTTTTTATGCAATATAAGTTATAAGAGTATTTGGTCCATGTTCTTTAAACATGATTTTTAAAGTATCATGCACATTTTTATGTGGACAGCTGTGAATCTGTTCATGCTTTGGATAAGATGATCATTGTATTCACCTATTTTATTTCGGGGTATTTTGGGGACACACACCGTTTCTTAAGCCTTACTTCTGGTTCTGTGGTCAGGGATCACACCTGGCAGTGTTCAGGGGACCACATAGGATGCCAGCAACTGAACCTTCACTGACTGCATAAAAGGCAAATGTCCTAGCTACTGTGTTATCTCTCCAGCCCCAGATAGTCATTTTTAACAGTATTAATCTTTCCAAGCCATGAACATGGAGAGATACTACAGTGGGGAGGGCACTTGCCTTGCACACATCCAACCCAGGTTCAACCCCCAGCTCTCCATATGGTCTCCTGAGCACCACCAGGAATCTCCCTTAGTTCAGAGCCAGGAGAGGCCCTGAGCACAGCTAGGTGTGACCAAATATATACATATAGACATCACATAGAGATCTATATATCTAGTCAGAAGATTAACTCTGTAGTACATTTATTCTGTGATTTAAAAAGATAGGTTTGTATGCTGATACTCTCAAGACATGGAAATTCATCCAGATGTAGCACTGTAGCACTGTCCTGTCGTCCCACTGTTCATCTATTTGCTCAAGCTGGCACCAGTAAGGTCTCCATTGTGAGACTTGTTCTTACTGTTTTTGGCATATCGACTATGCCACAGGAAGCTTGCAAGGCTCTGCCATGTGGGCAGAATACTCTCAGTAGCTTGCCTGGCTTTCTGAGAGGGATGGAGGAATCGAACCCGGGTTGGCCACGTGCAAGGCATATGCTCTACCCGCTGTGCTATCACTCTATGTCCAGATATATGTTTAATAAAATATCAAGTTAACACACTGTTGAGATCTTGAGTTTTTCAGTGAACAGAAATGCTAAAACCAGTAACAACAAGTCTCACAATGGATACATTATTGGTACCCACTTAAGCAAATCGATGAACAATGGGATGACAGTGCTACAGTGCATTTGAAAATGACTGGAAATTGCAGGAAGACATCAAACTGTCTCCCATTGCCTGGAGGCGACCTTCCTAGTGTTCACCCCCTCATGCCAGTCCTGGGATCATCTGGCCAAATCTCTCCAAAGAAGAAGGAAACACTCACACTTGCCTTGATGTCTAGGTGCCACTCTTAAGGGCTTGGGGAGAAACAATCACAAAGTGTCAGCCCCTATGTGCGGGTGGCCCTGAGCTGCCTCAGCCCGGTCTTCCCCAGGGCCTCTGCAGAACATCAGCACAAATTTTGTGCTGCAAATGACCTCTGGAAATGACCTCATCTCTAAGTCCATGGAAGCTGGGGCAGTCTCTGAGGTCCTCCTTCTAGCCTCTCATTGTCAATACTGGCCACTCAGCACAGAGCCAAGAAGAAGGGGAGGAAAGCAGGGTGATGCCACATTGAGAGTGAGAGCTGCTACTTCTTTTTTTTTAATTTTTATTTTATCACCATGTGGAAAGTTATAAAGTTTTCAGGTTTATGTCTCAGTTATACAATATTCAAACACCATCCCTTCACCAGTGCCCATATTCCACCACCAAAATCCCCAGTATAACCACCGCCCCCGCCCCCCACCCCCAACTGTATAACTGATGAATTTCACTTCATTTTCTCTTTACCTTGATTACGTTCCATATTGCAAAACAAAACTCACTATTGTTGTTGGAGTTTTCCCCCCAAGAAAGACAGCCCTACTAAGGAAACATTTGATAATTGGTTTTCCATTAAAAGATTGTATGTTTTCAATTTTTAGAAAAGGTTTGGATGTGTCCCAGTCCTGCAAGCCGGAGCCGTGTTAGTTGCTGCTCAGTGTTGTCGGGGCTCCATCTGGAGAAGGCGTGCTGGCTGTACCTCCTCCATCTGGATCCCCGGTGTTGCTGGCCCAGTTTCGGGTCCGGAGCATTTCTCCGGCCGCGTTGCTCACCAGAATGCCTGGCCTCTTCTCTGTTGAATGTGGCAAGATGGTGCCGAGGGTGGGTCAAGAGCGTGACTTCCGGCGGCCAAGAGCTGCTACTTCTGACCTGCAATGGAGACACTTCCTTCACCTGGGTTTGGGTACAAGCAAGACCCCAGCAAAGAGTCTTTTACAGGGAAGCTCTGTTGAGCCACATCTGCTCTGTCGCCTTCCATCACCTGCCAGGCCACATGCTGCTCTCCCAGGACAAAGACCAGGAATGAGAGAGACAAAACATCTTCACCAGAACACCTGAGGCGACCATGTGTGGCTTCTCAACCACGAACTCAGTCAACCCTCATTTTGTGGTGATGGTCAGATTGTGCATCAGCTCCTGAGGCATAGAAGCATCAGTGAAGTCTTAACTGTAGTTAGTCTGGAGAGACATCCTGTTACTCGTGTTTTCATAAGTCAGAGTCATTATTTTAATAATTTATTTTTTTAATTGAGTCACTGTGAGAACAGTTACAGGGCTTTTAGGATCAAGTCTCAGTCATACCATGATCAAACACCCATCCCTTCACCAGTACACATGTTTCACCACGAAGAACCCCAGCATACCTCCTGTCCTACTCCCCCTCTGCCTGTGTGGCAGATGATTTTCACTTTACTCTCTCCTTACTCTGATTACATTCAATTTTCGACAGAAAACTCACTATCATTATTTGGAGTTTTCCCCCCAACAGTCAGACCTGTCAGAATGGCATCATTAGATTGTATGTTTTCTATTGTCGATAACAAAGAGCATATGATGTTGCACCGTCGCAAAAGCAGCCCCCAGTTTTGCGATTCTGGTATTAAGTCCAGAGGTATTTCTGCCAGCAGCCGCTGCATTCTGAGATTGGTTTGTGTGCCTCTGGGATCATGGCTGTTCAGGAGCGGAGGAGCTGTTCATGGGCGACCGCTCGAGGTCTCATTTAGGTAGGAGGCAGGGCCGGTTCTGCCCCCCCATTGCAAGATTCCCCATGCGACCCATCACTGCAAGTTCCTACCTCTCTGTCCAATTGGTTCTGAACAGTGGTGGTCGCCATGCTGCCGCAAAGGGGAAAAGGCTGAGGAACAGAAACCTTTCCCCTCCCGGGGCTGCACGGGGCCATAACTTAGTTCACAGTCCAGGAATATATCTGCCAGCAGCCACTACGTTCCGAGATTGGTTTCTGTGCTTCTGGAATAATGGACGCTCAGGGGTGGCGGAGCCATTCCTGAGCATATTTTTTGTATATCAGGAAAGGTCACTTACATGGCCGCATGGTTTGGAGAGATATCCCAGTCCCACATACCGGAGCTGTGTTAGTAGAAGCTCAGTGTCGCTGGGCCTCCATCTGGAGAAGGCAGGGATGCTGCAATTTCTCCATCTGGCATCCCGGTGTTGTTGGCCCAGTCTGGGGTCTGGAGCATTCTCTGACTTGCGGTGCCCACCGGCCCCGATTCTTCACTGCTGGCTGCTGTGGCAAGATGATGCCGAGGGCGGGTTGAGGGCGTGTCTTCCAGCAGCAGGGGTGGGCTGGAAATTGGGCTGGCGACGCCCCGTTCTGGTTCCCCCTCTGCAGTTTGGAGATGTCCAGTCCCACATACTGGAGTCGTGTTAGTAGAAGCTCAGTGTCACTGGGACTCCATTTGGAGAAGGCAGGTTGGCTGCACCTTCTCCATCTGGCACCCAGGTGTTGGCCCAGTCTGGGGTCTGGAGCATTCTCCGGCTTGCAGTGTCCACCGGCCCGGATTCTTCACTGCTGGCTGCTGTCAGAGCCATTTTCTTAATGATTGTTGCGGTGCTATAAAGCTGATCTTACATGGAGGAAGCTACCACTACATGGAATGGAGTAAGGGAAGAATAAATAGCCCGGGCATTAAAAGGAAGCTCAGTAGGCAGAAATGCACTCATGACTTTTCTATAGTTATACCTCTTGAAATTTTCAAACTTACCTTAAACCCAGGCTCATGCATGCCCTACTCCTGGCACACTTTTTCATACTAAGCAAATACTTGTTGGATGGAGGAGAAGGAAGCACTGTTGACAACGTCCTCCAGACACAACTCTGCATTCTAATGAGAGAAACAGTTCTGGTTGTTTGTTCCATGAAGTGATCAATCACTTCATGGTTGGAGGACAGAGATAAAACATGCAAAAGGAATGTAAAGACCATGGAGGGCCAAGGCCTCCTTTTATTTTATTTTTTATTAGTTACATCCTAATAACTTCACCACAGAGAAAGACTTGCTAACTAAAGGACACAAACAGTTATAAGATGAGCATTCCTCAAAGGAACATCAAGGTATACATTATCTTGTCAAAGCCATGCTGTCAAAGCTATGTTGTTATGATTAAAAACATCAGAGTAAGATATGGAACTAGACTAGTAGGCTTTACAGATTACGTCTCTGGCATTCTTGTGGTTGGTTACACATAGAGCAAAGGGAAGACTCATACTGATACTTGAAGGTCAATCCAGATTAAGGATGTGTAAGAGAGGGGGAAACTGCTGCCTTGTACTGCAAGATAATGTATGACTAGGTGGGTGTATGAGAGCATGCTGTACTTCTCCAGTTCATTGGACTCACAAGTTTTAGCTTGCCCACTTAATGTGAAAGTGGGGCCTTTGTTCTGCTTCCTGCATGCAGGGCAGCTTCCAGAGGCTCACACTAATACCCTGTCTTAGCACCAAGAGTTATTCAAACTGTCTTCTGAGTCAGCTTTATTCTGCACCAACTATGTGTTTCAATAGAGGGGTAATTAGCTCTGCTATGATAGATGTAACAGGGGTGAGAGGTTTCAGTGGAGTGTTGAAGGCAGCAAGCACATTAATGCTATTTCCCACTTCCTCAGGGAGCAGGAACAAGATCATGTTCTGCACCGTCTTCCCTGAACCTGGCACTGTTGCTGACATGATTCTCTGACACGTGTGTCTTAGAGACTAAAAGGGCTGCAAACACATTATGTCTGGAGTTCATGATCATAATTCTAATACTTTGCTGGGTTTGCTGATGTGATTTTGAACAGATTTTCAAGAGGAATAAGGAGATCGTGAGACATCCTTATTTAGGAAGGTTAACTCAGTCAAGGACTCACAGGACACACGTGGAGAGGAAAGTGACAAAGTTCAGCGGTAGAACCAGGGGAGGAGCAAGAAAAGTGAAAGGGAAGAAAGAGAAGGTGACTGAGGAGTTTTGTAGGAAGAGAGCTCCGCCAGCAACCTGAAAGTTTGTTTGGCCATGATGAGCTGATGCCAAATGTCGACTGCAATGCTGCATGAGATGCCAGAATCAGACTAGGGAAAGCACTTGTCTGAGCAGCAGAGGACCAGCCCAGGTGTAGGAGGTGCCCACCATCCTACATTATGGCATTATGAGCCTCCATCCCCATCAGCAGTTTCTTCTTTTAACCTCAGTGTCCTAAAAATACTATTGAGACATGAAATGCTGTTTCCATCATGTGCTTAGAGAGATGTCAATGTTCTCTCTGTTTGGGGGGCAAGAGGGTGGGTACTGGGCCACACCTAGTGGTGCTCAGGGCTTACATATGGCTCTGCATTCAGGGATCACTCCCCGCACTGCTCAGAGGCTCCATATGTGCTGTAGAGCATGGGGGATTAAAACAGTCACCTTTGTGCACATGCAAAGCAGGCACCTAAGCCCTAAGTTATAGGCCCTGTCCTATAACTCTGCCCCATTTATCAGATTGCTGTCATCCATCCCCCTGACATTCATAACATTATTGTGAAAAATATACCTAGAATATAAATTCAGATACAAATTTATAATAAAAGTAGAGGAATCTTTTAATTTATTTTTGAAGGGCCACACCAAGTGGCATTCAGGGCTTACTCCTGGCTTTTTGCTCAGGGATCACTCCTGCTAGGCTTGGGGCTCCCTCTGTATTATATTTATACCATCTTTCCTGTCACTGTGAGGAATATTTTTAGAAGAACACTTTTGCCAATTCAGTTTACAGCATTATCCTCAATTCCTACACATTAAATTTTCGGGTTTTTCTTTCAAGAGCCAAAAAATTAAAAGTCTGATTTTATTGAATTTAGCAATTTCACAACACCTTGAATTTATTATAACAATTGAAACAGAAGCAAGAGCTGCTCTCCAAATTATCATGAGGCTGAATGATTTTATGAACACAGAGATTTAGTAATAACAATTAAAAGAATCAAGGTTATGATCTCTTGAACAAAACTTATCTCACAAATATATAGTGTAGGAGAACATTGGGTTTGTCCTTTCAGCCTTGCTGCAGGGAACTTAGGTTTTTCAGGTTACGCCCATCACAGTGCTCCCAAGACACTCCCATTTCTTTGTTTATCTGTAAACTCTTCTCTGCACCCTCCTTCCCAACCAGTTAATCATCTTCTGCCTAATCAGATTCTGTTAACTTGTAAGATTAAGTCCTTCTAAGACATTCAACTTGTATTGTAAGGTAAATATTGCTCTTCTCTCTTTTGCATAGTTTACCTTAGAGCAATGTCCTTTCTGTATGGTCACAAGAAGACAATATTATGCTTCTGTAACTTGGGATTTAATTGGCTTCAAATATTATTCATTCCTGGGCATCTGCTTTCTCGACTTAAGCCTCAGTTGCCCTCAGTTCCTAGCACCCCAAAAGCAGGGTCCCAAAGAGGGACAGAATGGACCCAGGGCAAGCTGTGAGCTTCCCTGGCATTGAAATGGGCCAGGCCAAAATGCCACAATACTCAATACTCAACTATAAGTTAATGCATGATCATGAACAAATGCTGTCATGACCCAAAGGTAACGACAAGACTAGGATCCTTCTGGGGTTAGGAAGATTAACCTGACCTGAGGACTGTGGTCTGGAATGTATAGTAAGATGTCCTCAGGAAGAACCAAACTTTAAGTTTATATCTCTTACTGTGCTCATATATAATGACATTGCTAGAAACATTAGAAGTAGATTTACTACAACTATTTAAGTGGATTGCTAGTTGAGGAAAGAAGAAAGCGACACACCCTTGTTTGGATCCCACCCTTGAGCAGATCTCCAGTAATCTCCTTAGATGAGATTTTGTCTTTAAGGAGTGGTCTTACCTCTCTTTGTTGATTTGTTAATGTTCCAACCCACCTTTATGTTACTGCCCTATGTAATTGCTATATAAACTAATTGCTATATAAACTATGTAAACCTCTGGAGCCTAGCCACAGCCATGCTCAAGGCCCCTCTCCACACGTTCGGATGAACCTCATGCATGAAGGAACCGGCAGAGGAACCCAGGTGTGTGGGCTGAGACCTCCAAGGCTGCTCGGGTCAGGACTGGGCCTGCTTCACCCAGATTTCCCATTTCCCAGTAGCTAGGCGGTCACACCCAGGGACTGCCCCCTGTGCTGTGTAATCCTGTCAACGGCCAGCATCCAGAGACTTAAAAGCAAGCTCCTGGAAGCGCGGGCCACTTTTCGGCTGCGAGATATCTTATAGCCTACTTCTCTCTCTGGGAGAACCTGGCAAACTACTGGGAGTTTACTGTCCACATGGGACAGCCTCGCAAGGTCCCCATGGTGTATTAATAAGCTAAAACCAGTAACAAGCTGGTTCTCATTCCCCTGACTCTGTAAGAGCCTCCAGCATGGCATCATTGGAAGGAGGAGTAGAGAGAGGCTCCTAACATCTCAGGGTTTGGACGAATGGAGACGTTATTGAGACCGCTGGAGAAATCCGACGATCAACATGATGATGATGATGATGATGATGATGATGATGATGATGATGATGATGATGATGATATAAACTAAGACTATAAGATCTGGAAGGGAGAAGCAGAAGGGGGGACGGAGATTGGAATAAACTGCAACTGATACCGGCCAGTCTGGCACTCATTCCTTTCTTCGCCTGCCCATCTCCATTAGCCTCCCTGGGGTGGGGGAAGCAGCCTGAGACTACTGAACTTGGACGGCAGGAGAGATAGAGCGCCGCTGGCCTCTTTTGTGAGCACACAATATAGCATCATTTTAGGAAACAGAAAATGTCCCACAGATTTGGGCAAGGCAAGCGTTTCGTGTCTTAATGCATTCAGGCTCATTGTTTTACTACTCTGTCTCTCCAAACATTATTTGTCTCATTACAGATGGACATGCCCTAAGAGCTGGCTTGTTAGCCAGGGTCCAGGAATTTGTCCTGCTGAGTTTTTCCACAACACAAGACATAAGTAATGTACTTTTCAGGGGTTTTCTGGCGCTCTACTGTTGATGCTCCCGGAAGAGGTTCTCATCATCCACCTCACCCACAACCACAGTTAGTGCCACAAGCCCATATACTTCTTCCTGAGCAACCTCAGCTGCCTGGAGATGGCCTAAGTATCTGTGACCATGCCCAGTCTGCTCTTGGGGCTGTGGGTGAGACCCTGCCACATCCCTTTCACTTCCTGCATGACCCAACTCTTCTTCCTCCTCTCCCTCATGAGCCCCAAGTGCTCCCTGCTGACCTGCATGGCTTATGACTGCTACATGGCCATCTGCCTCCCACTGCGCTACCCATTGCTCATGCGACCCCCAGTCTGCCTTGGCCTGACCCTGTCCTCGTGGCTAAGCGGACTGCTTGTGTCGGTGATCAAGACATCATGCATTGCCAGCATGTCCTACTGCGGCCCCAATGTCCTCAACTACTTCTTTTGTGACCTGTCCCAGCTGCTCAACCTGTCCTGCACCCACGTGGCCCTTACAGAGCTGGTGGACTTCATCTTGGCCATCATTATCTTCTGTGAGTCTCGTGGCCATCACCTCCTATGTGGCCATTGTCAAGGTTTCCTGCTGCAAAGCTCTGTCCACCTGGTAGCGGTGGGCATCATCTACTCAGCCATCATCTTCATCTACATCCAGTCTAGCCACATAGAGGCCATGGACCTCAACAAGGTGCTGTTGGTCATCTATTCAGTGGTCACATCTTTTTGCAACCCCATCAACAGTATGTCAAACTCTTCAATGCCATCTACCTGGAGTCAAGTATTGTTTTACAAATTCAGCACCTTCTCCTGGGGTGCTGGTGGTTCTCTCTGCTCCACAGTTCCAAGTCCTGTGGCTTCACACTGGTGACCCATGCAAAAATGTCCTGCCAGGACTCTGCATGCCTGACAATACGAACACAAGTCCCAACCTGGTTTTGCAGGAGCTTTTCCATGCAACATAATCTCAATTTCAGATGCTTTCACAATGACTTGGGTATCCCCAGTGTAGATTACTCATTTTCTCAACACCTAGGTGCATTCTTATATGTTCACCACAGCACTGTTTACAATAGCCAGAATCTGGAAAAAACCCGAGTGCCCTAGAACAGATGACTGGTTGAAGAAACTCTGGTACATCTATACAATGGAATACTATGCAGCTGTTAGAAAAAATGAGGTCATGAAGTTTGCATATAATTGGATCAACATGGAAAGTATCATGCTAAGTGAAATGAGTCAGAAAGAGAGAGACAGACATAGAATGATTGCACTCATCTGTGGAATATAGAATAATAGACTATAAGACTAACGCCTAAGAATAGTAGAAATAAGTACCAGGAGGTTGTCTCCATGGCTTGGAAGCTGGTCTCTCATTCTGGGTAACTCAGGGAAGGGACCACCAAGTAAAATGTGGTTGGAGGTCATGTGGGGGAAGGGTGATGTGGGCCGAATACAGACTAGAGACTGAACACAATGGCCACTCAACACCTTTATTGCAAACCACAACACCTAATCAGAGAGAGAGAACAAAAGGGAATACCCTGCCATAGTGGCAGGGTGGGGTGGGGGGAGACGGGACTGGGGAGGGGGGGAGGGATGTTGGGTTTACTGGTGGTGGAGAATGGGCACTGGTGAAGGGATGGGTTATCGAATTTTGTATGGGGGAAGCATGAGCACAAAGATGTATGGATCTGTAACTGTACCCTCACGATGACTCTCTAATTAAAAATAAACTAATAAAAAAATAAATAAAATTTAAAAAAAACACCTAGGTGCATAATTGAGGGAATATAGTAGTGTGTGTGTGTGTAATTCTGCACACAAATGCACATCTAAATGGTGACATCATTTCTCACTTGTGAATTTTGAAAAATAGAAACAATTTCAGAAAACCAGTGGAAATGAAGGGTATAAAACTAGCATGCTTGGAATGGAAATAGGAAGTTCAATTCCCAGCTTGGTTCCTTGAGCACTGCTGGGAAAACTGAGGCATCAGCACCACATGGTCCAAGCAGCACTACGTCCTTGGGTTCGTACATTGAACCGCTGATAGGGTTGGCTGAAAATTACCAGTGGAGGGTGGATGTCCTGAGCCTCCAGTGGTGAGAACCCCACTGGGAGGCACAGCATAAAATAGGGTGAGACCAGGTGAGATGGTTAATCAACCATTGTTTAATATGCAAAAGTTTCGTGTTCCTACTGACCACTCAATTCTGGTTTATTGTGTCATAGAGATTCATTCCTAAACCTAGGTAAAGATGAGCATGCAGAAGTGCTTGTATCAGCTAAACCTGGAAAACTCATATATCCAGGACTAAAGAACACAATGTTGTACACAACATTGTTTATTCCTTGAATTTCAGACCATTTGTGCCCCCAGTGCGTCAGCCATCCCTCTGACTCAGCATCAAGCTCTCCAGAGTTCAAACGACGGACAGGAGAAAAATGTGCAGGCACTAGGCCTCAGCTTGTAGGTTTCTCACCTGTGTCAGAGCAAAGCAGTTCACAGGCTGCAGAGAGCTGACTCAAACAGGATGTCTGGGCTGCCCACCCTGGGGCAGGGCTGGCCAAATCTCTATGGACTTCTGATATGTCAGAGGCGCAATCTGTCCTGGCGATAGTGTAATAACTCCTCGCTTAGTCTTGCCACGGATGCACCAATACAGCACCTGGGAGAGAAGCCCAAACGCATAGACGTGGCCTAGAGCCAGACAGACTTTGTGTCCCCTCCTCCAGCTCCAGCACCCACCCAAGCCACCTACCCCTCAGGACGGCTCTGGGGTTTAAAGACCCTGCCACATCCCCTTCACTGACTGCATGACCTGACTCTTCATCTCCCTCTTCAGCACCAAGTGATCCCTGCTGGCTTCCATGGCCTATGACCGCTATGTGGCCATTTGCTCCCACTGCGCTACCCATTGCTCTGTGACCCCAGGTCTGCTTGGGCCTGACCCTATCCTTGTGGCTCGGCGGGATGCTAGTGTTGGTGATCAGACATCATGCATTGCCAACCTGTTCTACTGCGGCCCCAATGTCCTCAACCACTTCTTCTGTGACGTGTCCCCTCTGCTCAACCTGTCCTGCATTATGTGGCTCTCATAGAGGTGGTGGACTTCATCTCAGCCATCGTCATCTTCTGTGGGTCCCTGTTCATGGCCATTGCCTCCGACTTGGCCATCTGCAGGGCTATGCTCTGTATGTCATCGGCTGCCGCCCGGTGCAAAACCCTGTCCACCTGCGTGTCCCACCTCGTCATGGTGGGCGTCTTCTACCCTCTGGTCCTCTTCATGGACTCCTGGCCCAGCCACCCCAACCCCACAGACCTCATCAAGGTACTTTCAGTCATCTACACAGTGGTCACATCCAGCTGCACCCTCATCTGTTGGTATACAACATCCCATAATCTCAGGCCTAGCTAGGCTTGGCTGTAAACATTGTTTTTCTGTTACTGTTACTTTAACTGACTATACTTCTGGGTGTGTAACTGACTTTGATACTGTTACAGTTGACTAAGTTAATTTGCATATTCTGCCTATGTGGCTGAATATCACTGGTTAAAACATCAACCTAGTTAATAAAAGGGAGCTGAACATGCTCTCCGGCAGGCCACAACACAAAAACCTCCAGAGAACGTTTTGTGATCCTCCCAAAAAATGTATATTTCTTTCTCGAGAGTTTGTCTTAAATGCCTCGGACTGTCAAGTTAAACCTTACTGCAAGATTGTTGCAATACCATCATCTACTGTCTGAGCAACCAGCAGATGCTGGCGGCTCTGGCTCTTCGGAACACCTGCACCCCTTACCCAGTGTCAATGACCAGGGATGATGCCTCCCACTTCTTTCATGTCCACAACCACATCCACACACTTCAGGGGCCAGTAGAAGCCCAGAGGAAATCTCGGCCATGCCTTCTATGAGGACCATGTATAAATAAGCGAGGAAATACAAGAGACCATTGATGGAGAGGAAACAGTTGGGAACAGAGAAATCACTGAGGGATGAGGTGAAGCTGGGCAGTCAGTGAGTGCAAGGATGCTAGTACCTTGGGAAGACAACCGTTCCCTCAGTGTTTCAGTGTGTGTGTGCATGTGTGCATCACACAAAGCACAAGAATTTTCACCAGTGTTGTACAAAGACCCTAATCTGTAGTGCAAAGCCTATTTTACTGGGAATTGTTGGAAACATGCCAGTGCCCACTGCAGCAGGGCATGCCTCACTGCTGGACACATGTCCAGGAGACACTGTGGGTGCCTTCTCATGTGGGCAGTGAAGGTGCAGTAGTGAAGTGTCTGTTCTGAAACATCCACTGAACAATGTCCACCTCTCAAAAGCAAAGTGAAAAGAATAAAGTGCATGTATACGGGCGCTGCCAATCACTGAAGAAGCCCGTTCCCACTAGATGTGCAGGAAATCCAGACACCATCCAGAAAAACTTACATGCTTGAGTGAGTCCTTGCCTTGACGTTTTTTTTTCTTTCTTTTTTTTTATCGTTTGATCACAGCTGGCAGTGCCCAGAACTTCTTCCTCTGAGCTCAGCACTCACTCCTGAGGTTGCTTAGGTAATCATATGCAGTGTCGGGTTCAAACCCAGATGAGAAGTATGCAAGGCAAGTGCCCTCCCCACTGTTCTGCTGCTCCAACACCCTATCTGGTCTTTCCTCTCTATCAAGGTTGTGATTCATTCCTATTGTCTTGAATCACAATAAAATAAAATGTTTTATCATCTTCGTTTTAGTCCTCACTTTTTAATTTATTCAAGCTAAGGTAGTTGCTATAGTATCAGGGTTCATGGTGCTGATACACGGACCCACCCCAGAGTGTGCACAATTGGAGGCTGGAGCAATAACACAGTGGGTAGGGCGTTTGCCTTGCACACGGGCGACCCAGGTTCGATTCCTAGAATCCCATATGGTCCTCTGAGCACTGCCATGGGTAATTCCTGAGTGCAAAGCCAGGAGTAACCGCTGTGCATCACCGGGTGTGACCAAAAAAAAAAAAGAAAAACGTGTACAAAATCCCCCACCCCTCTCCCAAGGTCCCCTGGTGTCTGGTTATGTTCCGTGACCCTGCACCTGTCACTATCCAGCACTTCACTGTGACATCTCTTGCTCAGCCTCACCTGGGCCACAGGCAGGGAGACCACTGTCTCAGCCCCTCCCTGAAGTCTTAGTCTGCTCCCATGGCGCCCTGCAGCTTCACCCCAACATCTGAACGTCTTCCTCAAGATGAGAAGTGGGAGGAGGTCTGACTGCTTTTCCTGCCCCATCCCCACACCCAGCTCAGAATTATGTTTCCCTTTTTCTTCGCAAATTTTCTTCCAACCCAAGAGTTTATTAGCTTATTTAGAATTCTTTCTATTTTTTTGCCTTGGGGGCCGCTCCCAGCTCAGTGCTTGGGGGTCATTCCAGATGCTACTCAGGGAACCCTTTACTGCTGGAAATCAAACCCAGGGTCTCAGGCGTGCAGAGCCCAGTGCACAATGGACTTGAAGTTATTTGCTTTTAGAGCTGGTATGGAAATAACATGAGGATGTTGGTGAAGATGCAAAGGTACTTTGGTGGTGATAAGATGAGGCACTGCACCAAGTACCAGTGATGCTGCAGACTGTGAAAATGAAACAAAAGTCTCATCCTTTCTCTCCTTCCTTCCTATTTGGGAGTGGGAGGGAGGGGCCACACCCAGCAGTGTCCAGGGCCTATCCTACCTCAGTGCTGAGGAGTGACCCCTGACAGTGCTCAGGAATCAAACTGAGGCGAGTAGTCCATCCCTTGTACCATCTCTCCAGCCCCTACAGAAAAATGATTTTTTATTTTTTTATAGTATATGACACATCCACTTGCACCTCCCTTATGTGACCTACTGTGCAGTCAGAGGTCACATACCTGTAGCGGGGTATGTGCCAGGCTTCAATGCTCACATGCTCAGTATTGTGTTTGCTCAGGTGCTCTGCATGTGTGGTAGCTCTGGGCATCAAACCTGTGACCTCACACATGCAAGGCAGGAGCTCTGGCCACTGAGTAATCCCAGAGCTACAGAAGCTTTATTTTACTTTTTTTAACTTTTATTTAAAATTAAAATGTTAGAATGATTTCAGGTACTTTCTTCCATCTTCTCCCAAGCCTCGCTTTACTTGGTGCCTGTTCTCAGGGCTGTGAAGTACCATGGTTCTCACTAGCACGTGTGTGGTTGATGGACTGTGGGGTGGGTGGTTCTGAGCTAAAGCTTGGTGAGGTTCTGACCATCCCCACTAACCTTCTTCTCAAGTTCTTTAAAGAAAAGGTGTGTTTGGCTTCTGGGTTAAGGGAGATGTGAAACAGACCTCAGTCTACCCATGGTGTGAAGTGAATCACGTCAGCAAATCCACAGAGCCACAAACCATTATTTCTCAGAGGCACCTCCCAATACAGCCATGAGTCACTGGACCACATGCAGTGGCTGCACTGCCCAACGCTGTCCACATGGCTTAGTGCAGCTGTGTGGGAGACTGGAGCCCTAGGTGTGTGCCCACGCTGTCAGATATTCGGACAGTCCCTAGTACCAATGAGACCTCTCTCAGACCATGCTGGACAACCCGTGACACACTGGGAACATGTCCCTATCCACAGCGGGGAGGGAAGCTTCATTGTGGCCAGTCACGGTGGCTGGACAGCCTGACTAGCTTTCTTGAAAAAAAAAGACAAAAATCCTGTATTGAGAGACCAGAGAGACAGGACAGTGGGTACAGCTGCAAACCTGCTTTTCATCTCCAGCACCACATACAGTCCCCCAAGCTCCATCACAAGTGAGCCCTAAGCACAGAACCACCATGTGTGGCCTATAAACAAAGACAAACCAAAACAGCACACTGACAGAATAAAATGGCTTTCATCACATTCAGGTTTTTTAGGTGTATTGTACATTACCACCAGAAACATCACAGGATTCATAACTTCTTATAATTTACATCTTTATTATCATTACTCAGATGTGCAAGGCAGGGTTTCAGCCTCCTCTAACGCTAGGCTGTGCCTTGAAGAATCTGCCACACACAGGAGACTTTCTGGATTCCAACTTTGAATTTTCCAAGCTTAGACTTTTATCAAACCTTCTCCTCTAAAACATCACATTTCATTTAGAAATATATCAGGCCTCCATGCCCATCTAGAAATATATAGCTATTTTAGTTTTGAAAATACTGTCGCATGATTTCACAGTATTAGAATGCTCTAACTTGCTGAATCTTTGTCTCCCTGGTGAATACCCAGGGTGGGATACTAAGGAAGCATGTAAGTTAGAACAGCCAGAGCTAGAACTCCACTGCCATGAGTAAAACTGGCCGGGGCCTGTCCAGGCATCTCCACTCTGTGGTCACCATCATGTGAATGTTTCCCAGTCTGGGACAGGAAGAGTTTCACTCAATGTGACTCTCATCTTCCCCATGCACCCAGAAAATCCCTGAGTTCTCCCATCTAAGAGTTTGTCTATTCATGACCTCTTTGACCTCACTTTGGCAGGGGGTTGACAGGGCACCTCAGATGGACCAGGTGTCCCTTCGCTGCCCACTGCAGATGAACCCCTTGTGGCCACAATTTCCAGGAGAAAAACCCAAGTATGCAGAAGCAGGGACTGAAGACTCCAGACACGTGTTGGCAGCGGGGATGAGCTGTCCCTTCCCATCTTCCCGCTCCTTTGGAGTCCTGGCTGTTATGCCCACGAACTGCCTCCAGGTGACATTTAAGTGTGCCAATGGCCTTGATCCAGAGAATCACAAATGAATCTCAAAATTTATTATCCCCCTACAGAGATGTCTCTGGACCCCAATGATTTACAATTTTAGAACTCAAAGACTGTGCAGCTGCAAAAGCGGCCACATCACCTCTCATGATATTTGTAATAAGCAATAGAAAATAAATTAACTAGCAGCTGCCTGTGGCAGGCAGGCTTGAAGGGTGGTGGGAAAATTTAAAATAACAGTGGTGGGAAGGTGTGATGGTGGTGGGTTTTGTGTTGAAATATTGAATGTAATCTATTAATGTGAACAACCTTATGAAAATAAAATTTAAATGTTAAAGAAACTTTACCACACTAAAAAAAGAGCAGGGGGTTAAATGATTTGGAGAAATTTGGTAGTTCTTCTCAAAAAATATGTTGTTATCATCTGACCCAAACATCTATACTTAGGTATGTACCCAAGACAAAGGAGACAGTATTGCAGCACAAAACACTGTACCAAAAGCAACTAGCCTAGATATCTACCAACTCATGAGAAGGGGAAGAAATCCCAATGCATCCAGGCAATGAGATATGATTCAGTCATAAACATCAAGAACAAAGCCCCGGTACCTGCCTCCACATGCGCCAACTTCAAAAGCACAAGCTCAGTGCAAGAAAGTTACATGATGGCCTCTGGGTTCAGGATCGCAATCATGGGAAGGCCTGGGCAGGCAGATCCACGGACATGAAGAGTTGCGGCTTATTTGAGGTTGGAGTGACTTCCAGTATGTATGTGTGGGCAGGGGCGGGGAGGAGAAGACAGGAGACTTTTGGACAATTGAAGGTTCTGGAACTACCTATAAGGTACTTCATGAATGACTTAGATAGTCTGTGAATAAGACCTGAACTGAAACACAAGCAGGATGGTGCCGGCACCGAGTCGCACTCAAGAGCAGAGCAGGGTTTTCCGAAAAGCTGAGTGCACCTCCCTGTTCCTCAGGCAGTAGATGACGGGGTTGCACAAGGGTGTGACCACTGTGTAGATGACAGATAGCACCTTGTTAAGGTCCATGGCCTCTATGCGGCTGGGGCGGGCATAGATGAAGATGGTGGCTGAGTAGAAGATGCCCACCACGACCAGGTGGGATGCGCAGGTGGACAGGGCTTTGCGCCGGGCAGCAGCCGATGGCATGCGGAGCACAGCTCTGCCAATGGCCACGTAGGAGGCAATGGCCACGAGCAGAGACCCCCAGAGGATAACAATGGCTGAAATGAAGTCCACCAGCTCCGTGAGGGCCACGTGGGTGCAGGACAGGTTGAGCAGAGGGGACACATCACAGAAGAAATGGTTGAGAACATTGGGGCCGCAGTAGGACAGGCTGGCAATGCATGATGTCTTGATCACCGACACTAGCAGCCCACCAAGCCATGAGGACAGGGCCAGGCTCAGGCAGACCTGGGGTCGCATGAGCAATGGGTAGCGCAGTGGGAGGCAGATGGCCACATAGCGGTCATAGGCCATGGAAGCCAGCAGAGTGCACTCCGTGCAGATGAGGGAGATGAAGAAGAAGAGTTGGGTCATGCAGGCGGTGAAGGGGACGTGACAGGGTCCTGCCCACAGCCCCGCGAGCAGGCTGGGCACAGTCACGGATACGTAGCTCATCTCCAGGCAGCTGAGGTTGCCCAGGAAGAAGTACATGGGCTTGTGGAGCTCGCTGTGTCTGCGGGTGAGGTAGATGATGAGCATGTTCTCCAGGACCGTCAGCAGGTAGAGCGCCAGGAAGACCACAAATAGGGCATCACGCACACCCGGCCTTGTGGACAAGCCCAGCAGGATGAACTCCTGCACTCGCGTCCCGTTGACCCTAGCCACAGGGTGCTCCATCTGAGGACAAAACACATCTGGGGAGTGAGTGGGACAGCTCTGTCCCAAGACCTCAACCTCTAGCTCTCTGACTCGGGGAAATGCCTCTTGGGTCTCTTGGGTCTCTTAATTTCCTCGTGTACCAGGAGCCAGCCCCAGGGCTCAGAGGCCACAGCAGACATGCCCCACACACAGGGGTCTGTGTCAGGGATCAAAACCCGGCTCACCCAGCTGACACTCTACCCCTGTTATTCCTTCCACGAGGATAAACCAAGCTGTCCCCGTGTGGTAGACATCTCCTTTCCTATGAGACGTTCTAGACACAGCCCCGTACCGTGAGATTGAGAAGTATGTGAAGTATGTGCCTTACCTTCACTTCATGTCCCCAATTTTCTGCATCTTGCCAGTTGCTAAACATCTTAGTTCCTCCTCCGCCCACATATCAAAGCCCCATTGGTCCTCCTCTCTCATCTTCATATGTGCCCCCAGTGCTTCAAGACTTCAGGTAGTGTCCCTGCTCAAAGGCACATCTGCCAGGGACAGTACTGACATTTCTCTCCCCTCAGACATCTGTTCCCAGAGCTCCAAACTGCTCTCTCCATCCTTATTGCTATGTCTCTGGGGTAATCCAGCCCCTTCCATCCCATTCTCTGGCCCGAACGGAGTGAGTGCAAGGAGTGCAGGCTCCCTCAGTGGGACCAGGACGCATCTCTTGGATATTGGTCTGCATTGTTAGAACCGCCAACTTGACCTGGGCCTGAACACTCATGTGGCCCCTTGGCTGCTTGGCCTCTACTAAGTCTGACCCCCAACCTGCACTTCACTATTACCCTCAGGGCTGGAGGAACACGGGAAGGAGAGCAAGCAAGGTTACCTCAGCCAAGTCAGGAAATAGCCTTGGGAAGGGTCTGGCATATGTAATCAAACACTACAAAGACAGGCAGTGCTCACTAGCCCACAGTCCACCATCCTCTGGGAGCATCCCAGGGCTCCTGAGCACAACTTGGAAGCAAAAAGAAGGAAAAGAAGATAGGAGGGCATTGTTGCAGCTAAATGAGCCTGGTTAGGGATGGAGAACATTTGCTGAGGGTCTGTGACACACTTGGCACTCGCTTAGTCTTTTTCCATAAAAGTCTTAATGTGATCTTGAAAGGTCATGTTAGCATCCCTCACTGTATGCCATTTACATGTTAATTTTAAAAGGTTTTAGCCCATAAAAGTGGCTGGGATTCAAACAGTACAAAGGAGATGAGGAGAAGAATCCTCATCATTGAAGTAATTGCTCTGACAGATTTGAGATATCCTGTACCTACTCACAAATGCACCCATGTGTTATGTGAAATGTGTGTCTAGATGAGCAGTGCTGTTATGTTTCACGTGTAGTATAACACATTTGACCATGCAAGGACACGTTCCTCTGCACAGATAAGTGTGAATCTAATCTCCCCCTTGCTATCACGTGATTTCCTTCCACTCTGCACCTTCTCCTGTCCTTGCTGCTTTGCACTCACCATTAATGTGGCAACGGTGTCATATCAGTGATCCTTGAACTGCCTTGTCGTCTTTAAAGCTGCATTGACTAGTTTTTCTCCAGTCTCGTGTTGGCGTGCATATCACCCCTACTTACAGTGCCACACAAACTGTGTCTTGCCTCATAGCACTGGGAAGTTAGGGGTGCTGCGGGCAGAGCACCCACATCCTTGGCTCTGCAAAACTCCGCCAAGAAGAAAGGACAGAGTCCAGTGAATGTAATGGAGGTTTATTGGTAATTAAGGGTTTTTTGCTTGTTTGGGTAATTTGGATTTGTGGCCACACACAGCAGTGCTCCCCCCGGCAGGCAGGCTTAAATGGTGGTGGGAAAATTTGAGCAAAACATAATGCCCAAAAGGAGAGAGAGAGAGAGTATTAAGTAAATTGCCTGCCATGGAGGCAGGATGATGACTGGGGTAGGGGGGATATACTGGTGACACTGGTGGTGGATAGTGTGCACTGGTGGAGGGATGGGTGTCGATCATTGTACAGCTGAATCTCGAACATGAAAGCTTTGTAACTGTATCTCACGATGATTCAATAAAAAAAAAGTAATGTGGAGCTCATGACCAATTCAGTCAGCTTAATCAATGGCTGAATAAATAGCAGTACTCCTACATTAAAAAAAGAAAGAAAAAAAAAAGAAAGAAAGAAATACTCTTTGGAGGATTTATCTATTTTGTGCAAATTTAAACTTGTATTAGCATAGAATTGCTCATAATATAATTTTTTCATTTATATACCTATAAAGAGATATAGGCTGGAGTGATAGTACAACGGGTAGGGCGTTTGCCTTGCATGCAGCTGATCCAGGTTCGATTCCTCCATCCCTCTCAGAGAGACTGGAAAGCTACCGAGAGTATTCCACCCACACAGCGGAGCCTGGCAGGCTGCCCATGGTATATTCAATATGCCAAACACAGTAACAAGTCTCACAATGGAGACGTTACTGGTGCCCATTTGAGCAAATCTATGAACAACAGGACAACAGTGTTACAGTGCTATAAAAATATATAAAGTGTTTGGAAAAGACTATATCAACTTATATTTAATTTACAGTTTGTGGAAATTCAGGAGTTTGGCTTCATTCATCTGTGTATAGGTGTGCCATCTCCAAAGTGCACGAAGACCGAGATCTGTCTCACTGGCTCTAAAGGAGCCCAGTGAGGGAGCACCTGGTCAGGCACCTACAGCCAAGACTGTGTCTCCACATCTAAGCTTACATGTGAGGGGCGACCGAGGGCCCCTTGGGACTCTGGTGCAGGGAAGCAGTGATGGGTGTGCTGTTGGGATGATGAAAAGCACAATTAACCATATCATAAAGCCCAGTACCTCAATAAAAATGGTATTAAAATTATTTAAAAACAGTATTAGACATACAATCAAAAAATGAAGCAAACAAATATGGACCCAGGTCCCCTTCCTGTGGAATGCCTCCTGAGGCTGGGTGTCCATAGCAGCACTTTGTTTATGGGAGACTGTCAGGGCCAGTGTTTATGAAAACAGTGTGGAGAAACCCTTAAAGAGTTATAAATAAAATTCCCATATGAGCTAATATTTTAACTCCTTGGCATCTACCTCAAAAACTCAAAAACATTAATTCAAAAATGTACATCCTTTGGGATATGATTTTTTTCTCTTTCTTGGGGACATATGTTGACCAAAAAGTAAAAACAAACAAAAAGTGGAAAAAATGGACTGATAGTACAGCGTGCCTTGCACGCAGCTGAGTCAAGTTTCTTTTCTGGCACCACATATGAAGCCCTGAGCCCTGCAGGACTGTTCCTGAGCTCAGAGCCAGGAGTGAGCCCCCAAGCACTGCAGGTGTGCACTCCCCCTGCCACCCCCCGCCACCCAAAGCAACAACAAAACACCTCCCTCTCTGGCAAGGTAAAGCAAGAGACCTGAAAGAGACATTTGAAAACATTTGGTTTCATGTCCCTATCACAGGACCCAGGACGGGTGGGAGCCGATAGATGCGGGGCCAAACCTGGCACTGAGCAATAGTGAGCCTGGAGCTAAGGCTCCCTCAGGCAGGGACAAGGGCCAGACCAGGTGAAGGCTTTTGGACCCTTTGACCCGAACCGCCTTAAACTGGTCAAATGTCAGAGACACAAGAGGTCTCAGGGCACCTGCCGACAGCAAGGTCGAATTGGAGCACCTAGCCTCCCGAACTCTGTCCAGCCCCAGAGATGACAGAGAGCAGAGGGGATGCCTTTGAACCTCTGAAGTCTTCCCTGCCTGAGGCTGCATTGGTCACCTGCCAGGCACCCCCAGCCCTTCCCCAAGGAACTGCCCTCTTCCTTCCACGCTTCTCCCTGCTGGCCAGGCTTCAGTCCTCAGATCGACTTTTCTTGCATTTATCCATCTTTCCTCTTCTGTGCCTGTCTTTCCTCCCCCTGCATCTGTCCATGTTCTCCCCACCCATATCTGTCCATCTTTCCTCTCCCTGCATCTGCCCATCTTTCCTCCCCTGGGTCTGTCCATCTTCCCTAACCCTGCATCTGTCCATGTTTCTCCACTGCCCCTGCCCAAGAATTACAACGTTTCTGTCAGCCAGAACTAACAGCCAGCACCTTACATTCCAAGAGGTGTTTTTGCTTCTCTCGTGTAAGAGCAAATAAATTCCAGCAGCCTGAGAGATAGTATAGGGCAGGGCGGTGGAATCAGCTGATCTGGATTCAATCCTTGACACTGCATAGGATCCCCGAGATCTTCCAGGAGTGACCCTGAGCACAGAACCAGAAGTGAGCCCCAAGCAAGGATCCAGGAATGATCCCTGAGAACTTCCAGGTGTGGCACCCCAAAAGAACCAAACAGAAAGATTCAGAAGAAAAGTTCCTCATGAGGGAGCCCCGATCTTTCTGGCACAAAAGTTGAGTGGAGAGCAGCACAGTGGCTGCAGACCGAATTCTTGGGCACACAGTTGGGTGATCCCTGAGCCCTGTACCCATCTGTTCCTCTGCTCTCAGCCTTTATCCTCCCACCTCCCCCCACAGAGTACCCCTCAGCCTCCTCACCTGATCACCTCTGTTCAATGGGCCTGGGGCCACACACAACCCCTCTTCTTCCTTCCTAGGATCACTGACCAGAGTTTAGGAGTCCACGGACGGGAAAGCCCCTGAGCCTGTGCAGGAAAGGAGTAGTCTGGGTGGAGTCCTCCAAGCAGCTCTCGGCCAACCAGGTCTTAAGACAGAGCGAATCCAAATCTCCCCCTCCCCAGGGAGCTGAGTTACAACTTCCAGCTTCTCCACGGGGGTTCAGGGAAGGGACAAATCACCTCTGAGCTTTCACCAGTCCAGTGCAGCAGAACCATCCAAAAAGAACAGGTGTGGGGTAAGGGGAAGCAGAAGGAGGTGAGGGTCAGAGCACGGGGAAGCCCAGGTGCAGATCGATCTGGACCTAGCAGCTAAATAGGAGAATTAGTGCCTGAGTTCTGGAAGGTTCTAGAAGTATCTCATACAACCTTCACACTGTCCAGTCGGAAACACTCCACAAGTCCTGTAGATCGTGCTACTCCTAGGCCAAACTTTCTTTTCTCTCCAGGATTGCTGGATCAGGTGCTGCACTTCCCGCCCTCCACCCAGCCTGCCCTGGGACATCAGCTCCCACCATTCTCCTGTTTTTATTCTGCCCTAGGACATTAACTCCCACCA
Source organism: Sorex araneus (assembly GCF_027595985.1). NCBI lineage: Eukaryota > Metazoa > Chordata > Mammalia > Eulipotyphla > Soricidae > Sorex > Sorex araneus. The sequence goes on along the minus strand of NC_073309.1, from coordinate 56,289,103 downwards.
TGCATACACACATGCATACATATGTGTACACATACACATGTGCATATACATACAGAACTACCTAAGAACCCCCAAATGAATAAAGCAATTTCTAGGGCATGAGCTGGTGCCTATAGTAAATGGGGTTAGTGACAACTTTTCCAAGCAGAAGAGGAAGGACCAATGTGTTCATGTGTGTATATGCCTGCATCTATACACACATGTGTGTGCATGTGCATGTGTGCATACAGACATATGTGTATGTATGTGCACATGTGTATGCATGTGCATGATATATGCATGTGCACATTCATGTGCATGTTAGCACACATGGGTTCATGAATGTGCATGTGTGAATGTGCACAAGTGTTCGTATGTTGATGCTAATCCAGATCATTAAGGATGAGTCCTTGGACACTGCCCTGAAAGCAGAAAGCAGAACGGGTCCCCACTTTTAACAAAATGGGCAAGTTGAAGCTTGTGAGTCCAGATGATCTGGAAAGTACAGCATGCTCTCATATGCCCACCTGGTCATACATTATCTTGGCAGTACAAAGCAGGAGTTTTCCCCTCTCTTACACATCCTTCATCTGGTTTAACCTTTAAGTATCAGTATGAGACTTCTCTTTGTTTTTTTTGTAACCAGCTACAAGAATGTGGGGGACATAATCTGTAGAGCCCACGTGTCTAGCTCCATATCTTCCTCTGACGTTTTAATCATGACAACATAGCTTTGACAGCATAGCTTTGACAGGACAGTGTATACCCTGATGTTCTTCTGACGAATGCTTATCCTATACCTGTTTGTACTCTCATTAGTGATTCTTTCTCTGTAATGAATTCATTAGGATGTAACTGATAAAAAATAGAATAAAAGGAGACCTCTGGCAGCCGCTCTTGGCCTCGAGACTGAGTGAGCCTTGGGCCTCCATGCTTCTATATTCCTCTCGCGTGTCTTGTCTCTGAGCCTCTAAGTGATATCTGACTGATATCACTTCATGCAACCCAGGCCCATGTGTGTATGCATGCACACGCACAAACGTGTATGCATGTATTTGCATGTGCAGATGAAGCCAAGGTTCAGCTGCTTATCTCTTCAGTGCTGGAGACCATCCTTGCGTGTTTGGGGTCTCCAGGGATAACCTGGCAGTGCTCAGGACTTCTGAGGTACACACCCAGATCCTGCACCATAGCCCAACCCCCAGGTTGTTCTCCTGAGTAAGATTCGCTCAGTTTCAGGTGAGGAGTGTGTCCATGCAGAGGGTACCATCATCTAGCCCGAGAAGCACATGTGTTCCTTCCATGCAGAGGAGCTGATACCTGAGAGACAAATGGAGAACAGACAGGACCTCCATCCATCTTCACACAGGGAGGCTGGACACAGGCCTGGGCCCCCATCATGCCTCGGTAAAACAGGAGGGTAGGACCAGCTCTGGAGTGTTCAGGGAGCACTTGGTTCTCTTCTGAGGACCACAGTTATTCATGGAGCTGAATGCTAGGGCTTTTAATCTGCAAATAGATTTGATGAAGTGGGCCAGAGAGATAATACAGCAAGTAAGATGTTTGCCTTGCATACAGCTAACCCAGGTTCAATCCAGGCACCCCCATAGAGTCATCCTAGCCCTGCCATGAGTGGTCCCTGAGTGCAGAGGCAAGAGTAAGCCCTGAGCTCAGCTAAGTGTGCCCAAAAACAAAAAATAAAAGAAAATAAAGAATAAAAGAAAATTTTTTAAAAAGCAGTCAACACTAGTTTGAGGGAAAGGGCTCATCAAGGGGGAAGCAATCAGAGCTCTGGTAGCATCAGGTACAGCAGGATCTAGGAGTCATGTCAGAGATTTTTCATCTCAGTTTTATTCATAATGAATGTATTCCTTTCTCAGATTAAATACAGAGTCCAGAAGAGCAGCATTTTCAGTCCCTGGACCAAGTTTACATGAATTGGAAGAAAGGACAGATATTCCTACAAAACTCAGAAATTCATATAAATCGTGCAAATTCCCCCCTCCTCAGACTTATCACATGTCATTATGCTTCATTCCTCAGAACAGGCAGACCAGGCACATAGCAGTGTCAAATGGTGAGCAGAATGCAGGTGCTACAATTCTGGAACTCTCCCCTAGGGAAAAAAACCCCAGCTGGCAGCTTGCTGCATCCATGATGTCTGAGACCTTACAGTTGCCCGTGTGAAAGTCTGTAGCCTGTTTCCAGCAGTGTGAGAAGGTAACTCTTCATATCAAACAAAGGCAAAGGTCTGAAGATGTGAAATGTGAGATTGATCCTGGCTGAACCCCAAAAACAATGGCAGGAGGGTGAGAGTCAGAGAGAGACCAAGAGGTGACATTTGGATTTGGAGAGACCTTGCCACCAGGAAGCTCTTCTGTCTCCAGGTGCCTCAGGACATCCTGTCTCTTGGACCCCTGGGATTTAGCCTGGGGAACCCAGTTGGAGGTTTACCCCCAGAACTTTACAATACTTTACAATAAAACCAGAGTGTTAGGACAGCAGTTAGGGTTTTTCTTTGCATGTGGCTGCCCCAGCTTCAATCCCCAGCACCCAAAATGGTCCTCCAAACCCCAATATGAGTGATTCCTTAACACAAAGCCAGGAGTAAGCCTTGAGCATTGCCAGATGTGGCCCAAAACAAACAAAAAAACTGGAGGAAAGATCAATAATATAGCAGATAGGGCACTTGTCTTGCACATAAGCAGACCCATGTTCAATCCTAAGCTTCCCATATGGTCTTCTGAGCACTGCCAAGAGTAATTCCTGAATGCAGAGCCAAGAACAACCTCTTAAAATCTCTGAATGTGGTCCCCTAAAAAAGAAAATACTCACAACACCCAGTGTTGGCAGGGAGTTGGGAAAAGAGAACCTCCCTTGAAACACCTTGGAGATATCTCAAAACACCAAGATCAGAGGTTCCATACAACCAGAGATGTTATCTAGCCACCCAGAAATGCAAAAACACTGCTTGAAAGAATGCATGTTCACCACATCTGCTGGGTGCTTAGACAGTGAGACAGAACATGGGGTGAAGGAGCTGTGGTACATATGCAGTTTGGGACACAGCAGTTATACTCTGGTCTTGCATGTGGCTGACCTGAGTTCAATTGTTGGCATCCCATATGGTTCCCCAAACACCACCAGGAGTGATTCCTAAGTGCAGAGTCAGGAGTGGCTGCTGAGCACTGCCAGGTGCTTGGATGGAAAATGGAAGGGAGGGAGGGAGGGAGGGAGGGAGGGAGGGAGGGAGGGAGGGAAAAGAAGAGTCTGCAGCTGTGAGGAAATACAATCCTGCACATCCCTGAATTCATGGAGCTGGAGTGCATCGTGCTGAGCAGAATGAGCCGAGGGAAAAGCACAAGCACAAAACAGTCTCACTCACCCATGGTGGTCAGGGAATCAAATTAAGATCACAGGTATTATCAACTGATAACAAACTGGAAGAGAAGGGAGGAAACTGGAAGAGGTGCTGGAAGAGAAGCAAAGAGCCAAGACTGGGAGTCCAACTAGGGATATGGGTGGAGGGTCCTGGGCATTTTGGCAGTTATGAAGGCAGAGAGCTGCAGATGCCCAGATCATGAAAGTTGACACCACTGTAAACACATTGCTTTAACTGTAAGAAAACATATTTTTAATTATCTTTTTTTTCAAAAGTACAATTTTATTACTTTTTTATTTAATAAAGTAGTTTGCAATATTTGATTACATTTAAGATTTGAACACCAATCCCACTACCATTACACCTTCCCACCACCATATTTTGGATGTTTCAATCCTGAATTCCAACCTCTGCCCCAAAGCAGAACCAAAATAACTTATTTTGTTATTGTTTTTTTATGAAAAAATGCCGAAAATGCTATAAAAAGTGTCCTTAGAGGAAATAGTGTGAAGATTGTTGCATTTCACCTAGGTACCATTAAGCTCTTCTATAAGAGATCATTAACATGTTGCTAAAGGTTGAGCCTAGTGTGCATATATATATGCATATATATGTAAAAAAAATTTTCCTCTAAGATTGGTTATCTCTTTTTTTTCTTTTTGGGTCACACCCAGCGATGCACAGGATTTACTCCTGGCTCTTCACTCAGGAATTACTACTGGCGGTGCTCAGGGGACCATATGGGATGCTGGGATTTGAACCTGGGTCAGCCGCGTGCAAGGCAAACGCCCTACCCACTGTGCTATCGCTCCAGCCCCTAATATTGGTTGTCTCTTACTTTAAACCCCATAAAATGTGGTACGGTACTCTTAGAGTATGGGTGGTGTGGTGTAAGGTATGAGTTGTTGCGCAGTCCAGGAATAGGTTCACTCATGGGTGAGGCTTGGCCCAAGCATGTGGAAAGTTGTTGTGAGCATGGCAGTGGTTGAATTCTGAAGGTTTTCAGCTGCAGGAACTGAGTCCCTTGGGTTGGGGAGGGGTCTCACCCATCCCCCTCCGGGGTGCCCCAAATGAAGCAGCCTGGCGCCGGGTCTGGCATCATGGTTATGGCATGTGTCATGTTATGCTCCCTTCCAGGAGAGAAGGACCAATTTTTTTCAATTAAAGCACCATGATTTATAAAATCATTCATAGTGAGTTTTAGTTATTCAATATTCCAGCATTTTTAATAAAAATGAGCCATAGAAAGCTGTCAAGTCTGGAGAAATATTTCCTGACTAGGAAGCTAAAGCAACCAAGGAAAGCAATATCACTCAGAGGGAATGAAAATAAGTCTGTGAAGTCTACACTGCTGCGGGGTAGCCGTCTGCTTGAGGCAGACAGCCAGTGTGGAGTCTGCGGTGGGGTCTGGGGGTCCTTCTCGGGGATGAGCCTTACTCCATGAGGCAACGCAGGTGAAGGGGCCCATCAGAAGGCAAAACTTCAAATATCCCTGAGTTTCAATGACACACACAGAGAGAGAACCCTAATAAACTGAATGAGAAATGAAAAGGGAGACATCACAACAGAAACCAAAGAAATTCAAAAGATCATTAGAGACTACTTTGAAAGTCTGTATGCCACGAAACAAGAGAAACTAAAAGAAATGGATCAATTCCTGGATTCCTATAAACTCCAAAGACTGAACCAAGAAGATTTGGAATACCTGAATAGACCTACTACTATCAAGGAAATTGAAACAGTAATCAAAATTCTTCCCAAAAACAAAAGCACAGGTCCAGATGGATTCACTAGCAAATTCTTCCTAACATTTAAAGAGGACCTATTGCCAGTTCTACTTAAGCTTTTCCAGGAAATTGAAGAAACAGAAACTCTCCCAAACAGCTGCTATGAGGAACATATCTCCCTTATACCAAAAGCAAACAGAGACACCACAAAAAAAGAAAATTACAGGCCAATATCCCTGATGAACACAGATGCGAAGATCCTCAACAAAATATTAACAAATAGAATCCAACAACTCATCAAAAAGATCATACCATGATCAAGTGGTTTTCATCTCAGGGATGCAAGGATGGTTTAACATTCGGAAATCAAGCAACATAATCTATCATATCAACAAAAGAAAAGATAAAAACCATATGCTTGTATCGATAGATGCAGAAAAAGCATTTGACAAGATCCAGCACTCGTTTATGATGAAAACTCTCACCAAAATGGGTATTAAAGGAACTTTGGCAAGCATTATCCTCAATGGGGAGAAACTAAGAGCCTTTCCTCTAAGATCAGGGACAAGACAAGTATGCCCACTCTCACCACTTCTGTTCAATATGGTATTTGACGTACTTGCAATAGCGGGCAAGAAAAATATATTAAGGGCATCCAGATAGGAAAGGAAGAAATCAAGCTCTCACTATTTGAGAATGATATGATACTATATTTAGAGAACCCTAAAGCCTCTACCAAGAAGATCCTAGAAACAGTAGACTTGTATAGTAAAGTCTCAGGCTATAAAATCAATACCCAAAAGTCCATGGCCTTCCTATGCACAAATAATTAGGGAGAAGAAAGTGACACAAATAAAGCAATCCCATTCACAATCATGTCTCAGAAAATCAAGTATGTCTCGGAATCAGCTTAACTAAGGCGGTAAAGCTAAATCTGTACAAAGAAAACTACAAAATGCTACTTCACGAAGTAAAAGAGGACACGAGGGAATGGAAACATATCCCCTGCTCATGAATTGGGAGAATTAACATGATCAAAATGGCAATACTCCCCAAAGCATTATGCAGATTCAATGTGATCCTTATAAGGATACCCATGAAATTCTTCAAAGAAATGGATAAAACACTCCTGAAATTCATATGGAACAACAAACCTCCATGAATAGCTAAAGCAATTCTTGGGAAAAAGAAGATGGGAGGCATCACCTTCCCCAACCTCAAGCTCTATGACAAAGCGGTAATAATTAAAACAGCATGGTATTGAAACAAAGGCAGAGCTGCAGACCAGTGGAACAAGGTTGAATAACCTTACACACATCCTCAAATATATGATAATATAATCTTTGATAAGGGAGCACTAAATGTGAAGTGGCTCAAGGAAAACCTCTTTAACAAATGGTGCTGGCAAAACTGAACAACTACATGCATAAAATGGGCTCAGAACTCTACCTAACACCATACACAAAAGTCAGATCAAAATGGATTAAAGATTTCAACATCAGTTCAGAATCCATAAGGTACATTGAATAAAAGATCGGCAAAACCCCCCATGACATTGAAGCTAAAGGTATCTTCAAAGATGGCACACCATGACCAAGCAAGTAGAAACAAAGATAAACAAATGGGACTACCTTAAACTAAGAAGCTCTGTCGCCTCAAAAGAAACAGTGACCAGAATACAAAGACAGTCTACAGAATAGAAAAGGATATTCACCCAATACCCATCTGATAAGGGGTTAATATCAAGGATATATAAGGCACTGATTGAACTCTACAAGAAGAAAATATCCAATCCCATCAGAAAATGGGGCAATGAAATGAACAGAAACTTTCTCAAAGAAGAAATCCGAATGGCCAAAAGGCACATGAAAAAATGTTCTTCGTCATCAGGGAGGACCCACTCGGGTTAAAAGCTGCGTGCCAAAAGTAGACTATAGACCGAACATGATGGCCACTCAATACCTCTATTTCAAACTACAACATCCAACAGGAGAGAGAACAAAAGGGAATGCCCTACTACAGAGGCAGGGTGGGGTGGTGGGTGTTGGGCTGGGTGTGGTGGGAGGGATACTGGGAACATTGGTGGAGGAGAATGGGCACTGGTGGAGGGACGTAAACGAAATGCAAACATGAAAGTTCATAAGTTCGTAACTGTACCTCACAGTGATTCACTAATAAATATTTTTAAATGAGATATCATCTCACACCACAGAGACTGGTACACATAAAAAAAAAACAAAAACAAAATGGTGTTGGCGTGGATGTGGGGAGAAAGGGCTGCTCTTTCACTGCTGGTGGGAATGCCAACTGATTCAGCCCTTTTAGAACAGTATGGACGTTTCTCAAAAAATTAGAAATTGAGCTCCCATTTGACCCAACAATACCACTTCTGGGAATATATTCCAGAGTTGCAAAAAAAGTATAGTAGAAATGACATCTGTACTTATATGTTCATTGCAGCACTGTTTACCATAGCCAGAATCTGAATTAAAAAAAAAAAACGGTGCCCAAGAACAGATGACTGGTTAAAAAAACTTTAGTACATCTACACAATGGAATACTATGCCGCTGTTAGAAAAGAGGAAGTCATGAAATTTTCATATAAGTGGATCAACATGGAGAGTATCATGCTAACTGAAATTAATCAGAAAGAGTGGGACACACATAGAAGGACTGCACTTATTTGTATAATATAAATTGACAGAATAGAGACTAAAACCCAAGGATAGTAGAGATAAATATCAGGAGGATTGCCCCATGGCTTGGAATCCAGCCTCACATGCTGGGGGAAAAGTCAGCTGGAATACAGAAGGGACCACTTGGAGGGCTCGCTCGGGATGGGAGATGTGTGCTGAAAGTAGACTAAAGACTGAACATGATGGCCACTTGTTACCTGTATTGCAAACCACAACACCCAAAGGGAGATAGAGAGTAAAAGGGAATGCACCTACCACAGAAGCGGTGGGGGGAGAGGAGATGGGTGGTGGTGGGAGGGATTCTGGGAACATTGGTGGAGAATGGGCACTGGTGGAGGGGTGGGTGCTCGATCATTTTGTGACTGAAACATAAGCATGAAAGCTTGTAAGTCTATAACTGTACCTCACGTGATTCATAAAAAAAAAGACACAGAACATGGGGACAGCACCCAGCAGGGCCGCAGGTGCACAGAGGAAGGAGCAGTGAGGAAGGCTATGCACAGATGCCCACCAAACTAGGACCCCTTCTCTCTGGCTCAAAGTAGACTTGGGGAGCAGAACAGCTGCCCCCACTCCTCTACTAAGAAGGCATTTGTTTCACCCTTTCTCCCCTGAGTTTCAAAGGCCTCTGGGTCGGGAAGTGTAAAATGGTATTGGCTCCTCCTGGAGACCCCCACCCTGCTCCTCGGGTGCCAAAGTGGAACCTTAGGAACAGAATTGCACTGAGACCCCATGGAGGCTACACGAAAAAGCCATCCCAATCTCTGCCTTCATCACATACTAAGCACGCGTGCCTAATGGCCTGGCTCTGTCATTTTCTGCCCATGTGTGTTCTCATATGTTCCTCAGCTGCATGGACACCAGTTTTCCCTCAGGAATATGCATGAATTTCCCGAAAGAAAAAAAAACAGCTGAAATAGCGCTGAGCCACACTTGTCTTTGCCTCTGCCTGGGTCCAGCCTGACTCTCTGTTGGGAGAAGTGGCCACCCGTGGCCCCCGCACACTAACACACATGTCCACGGTCCCTATTGTGTCTGTTTCCTCTTTAGGGGTACAAAGAGGCTCACGGTACTGTCAGCCTCAGGAGGTGACGCTGCAGCTGGTGGCCACACATGGGAGGTCCTTGTGAGCAGTAGAGCACTTGCCGTCCATGTGTGCTTCACAGAGTGGCCTCATTGTGGCCAGGAAGGAGTGGTCTGACCACTTCAAACCTGGTTTCTCAGCTCTGTGACCACCACTAACAGTGAAGGCTCTGGGTCCCTCTTGAATCCCTGCACTGGCCATGGCTCACATGTGGTGCACTGATCACGGTATTTAATTTGTTTTTGGAGCTGCACCTCCATGGTGGGACCGTGTATGGTGAGGGCAGGGGCAGGGGCAGGGAAACCCAGGTCTGCTGCATGCAGGGCCAGGCCTTCCCAGCTGCCCTGTCTCTGCTGCCCTCAGATGTAATGAAGAGAACATCCTCCTGACGTAGACACCTTAGAGTTTACACTGCCTCGACGGACACACAGACAGGATGGTACAGGATGCAGGAGCGTAGCTGCACACAGAGGGGCCACGCCAGAGCAGGCCAGTTCCAAAGAATGTAGATGAGCAAGTACAGTAGGGGCATGACCACCAGGTAGCAAATGGCCACCAGCTTTTGGCGCCTGGACGGGGCATGGTGGGTCATGAGAGCAGGTACAAGCTGCAGGTGGCCAGTGCCTTGGGGCAGCACTGCACATGGGCAGTGTGGACATGGCAGTCAAGATGAAACAATAGAGGCAAGGATGAAGGCAAGTGGCAGCCAAGAATGGGTGTGCACAGGCGTGCGATTGAAGGCTGTCCTGGGCACGGCAGGCAGCTGACAGAGAAAGTACTCACCGGGTGGCCAGCACGCACAGCTCCAGGCCCAGCATCCCGGCCCAGGTGGCCAGCACAGGTGGCCTGAGCACAGCAGGGCACAAGGGCTGGTGTCGGCCAGGCAGCTGTCCAGCGCCACGGTGGCCAGCAGAATGGCTTTGGTGCTACCCATCGTGATGCTCATGTACAGCTACACCCAGACTGTGAGTATGTGTGCCAGCGCCTGTGGTGGCATGATGCTCATATCAGCAGCACCCAGTAGTGGCAGGTGGGCCAGCTGCAGGACCAGTGCAGTCAGTGCCACCAGCATGTCATTGCCCAGAGGGCTGCCCACACAGCTGCTCAACGCACTCACACACTCTCACAGGCACCTTCACACAAACACACACACACAACTCTTTATGCTCACACACAGCTCACACATCTCATATCCACTCAGACATACACTCACATACACACCCTCACACATTCATTCTCACACACACACAATCTGACACATACATAGAATCACACAGTCACACCCTCTCACACACACCCCTACAATCTCACTCTCACACCCACACACACTCACACATTTTCACAGACACTCTCAAACATACATTCACACTAACTCAAGCACAAAGACACTCATACACAAATTCACATACACATATTCACAGACTGACACACTTTCACACACTGACTCACACACACACATTCTCAAACACACATTCACACTAACTCACCCACCTAGACATGGGTAGAAGCCCCCCAGTAAAGAAATAAACTAAATTAGTGCAGCTAGAGAGATAGCACAGCGGGTGGGGTACCAGCTTTGCATGCTGCCAGCCCAGGTTCAATTCTTTACACCCCATACAGTACTCAACCACTGCAAGGAATGATTTCTGAGCACAGAGCCAGGAGTAACTCCTGAGCACAAATGAATGTAGCAAAGAAAGAAAGAGAGACAGAGACATAGACAAAGAAACTAAACTAATATAAAAATCCACTGTCTCCAGGACAGCAAGGCCAGGGAGGTGGGTGTGCAGAGACTGCAGGGGCCTTTGGGGTCTTCATGTTGACCTGAACAAATAAACCTGCCCGTGGGGTCTGCAGCCCACAGTCCAGAGCTAGGGGCAACACAGCTGGAGATGCACCTGCACCCAGATATGTCCTACCTGCTCCTTTCCCACTAGCAGCCAGACCCAGCCAGAGTAGGGGCATCTGGGGCTCCCCAAACCCAGAGGAGGGGGCAGGAGGGAGCAGAGGAGCAATGGGAGGGTGGGAGGTGGCCAGAAGATAATGTGTTTCCTGGTTCTTGTCACCTGGGAGCCAGAGGCAGTGCCAGGCTGCTCCATCCTGAGCCAGGCCCAGGCTCTGGGCACCCCTATTCCCCAAGGAGTCCTTACTGGCTGCCATTAATGAGGCTTGGCAGGGTCCAGGCCCAGGACCACCTCCTCCCTGACCTCAGACCTCCCCGCTCTCTGCATGCATGCAAGACTGGAGGTCACTGGGGTCCCTCTGTGGGGCTTCTCCAGGGCTCCTCCTCCCAGAGCTCCCTAGGAACCTGGCCCCTCTCTGCCCCTGCCTTCCCTTCTGCCTTCACTCCATGCCTCTTCCCTCCCTGCCCCCTCCCTCCCATTCCTTTACTCCCTTTGCCTTCCCTCCCTGCCCCTTCCTTCCCTGTCCCTTTCCTCCCTGCCCCTTCCTTCCATTTCCCTTCCCTCCCTGCCCCTGCCTTCTCTTCTGCCTTCTCTCCCTGCCCCTTCCCTCTCAGCTCTTTCTCTTCTTCTGCCTTCCCTCCCTTCCACTTTCCCTCCCTGCTCAGGAGATCTGGGGGACATGCTGGTGAGTCTCAGCTAACTGGCTCACATTCAGCTCAAAGCCCCAATGATGTGATGCAGCTTGGGCCTGTGGTGCTGGGAAACCCCCAGTGCCCAGTGCCAGCAAATGAACGTGGGTGGGTTGACTCCTAACGCTGTGCTGCTCCTGCTCCCTATGGCTGATCTTCATGCAGAGACCTGGGTCTCCTCAGAGCTCTGCGCTTAATACCCCCTTTCTGAACCCCAGACTTATAGATCTACCAGTCTTGGAGAAATCATTCTATTATTCTTCCATATCCAAAACAATAATAATAGTAAGTGATCGAAATCTTCCCTCTCCAATGCGGGAGGGCATGGGTGAGAGGAGTCTTAGCTTTGATTCTGCAGACCCTCCACATACTCTGGGCCTGGGCAAGGTCTGACCTCCCCATGGTGGAAGCTGAGTCTCCAGTCGCCCCAGCTGGCACCTGCACTCCCACCACCCTTCCCTGGGCCGTGGTCTAATATGCTTCCCACTACCTCCTGCCCCACCTCCCGTCACTGTCTGCCCTGCTGTCTGCCATGCCACCAGACTGTCCCACCCTTGACCACACCCACTGCCCACCTCCCCGTCCTCCCCATCTGTTATTTCTCTCATGAATCCCTCATAGTCTGGCCAGGGGTTGTCAGCTTTCTGGTTCTCCATGTTACCCTGGGACTTTCAAGCAGCCTCTGCACCCAATGCGTTTCCCAGGGTGCATCCAGCAGGTACTTAGTAAGTGCACGTGCACTTGGAACAAGAAGATCTTGTAGGGGCTGGAGCAATAGCACAGCGGGTAGGGCATTTGCCTTGCATGCGGCCGATCCAGGTTCGATTCTCAGCATCCCATATGGTCCCCTAAGCACCGCCAGGAGTAATTCCTGAGTGCAAAGCCAAGAGTAACCCCTGTGCATTGCCGGGTGTGACCCAAAAAGCCAAAAAAAATAAGATCTTGCAGGTGAAATGTGACTGGGGAAGTGCAGGGTCTTGTGGCCTCCCAAGGCAGAAAGGTCCCAGGACTGTCCTGGGCTCCCCCTGGAGGCTGGAGGTCATGGGCTTGTGTGGATTTGCAGCTGTGGAGGGCACAGGTGTGTGACTGGAAGGTCCATCATTGGGCCGGGGCCAGGACAGGGTCTGTGTGGGGCAGGTCCAAGGAGGCCCAGTACAGACGAAGGAAGGTGAAGGGATGATGAAGGGGTGTTGAGTCGAGCCTGCAGCAATGCTGAACATTTAGTCTTGACGTGCCTCTCACCAAATCTCACTTTCCCTCTGTTGGGATCACAGCCAGCAGGATGGCACTGGGCAGTGCCTAGGTTCCCTGCAAGGCCCCTTCCACTCGCTGCCTCAGAAGGCTGCCCAGCGCCCTGCACTTTATTCTTGCTGTTTTTCCAGGGGGACCAGGATCAGACCAACTGAGCTGCTCTCAGGGACTGTGCCTCTGCAGGGTGAGACACCTGTCATAGCCCCCAGCGAAGGTGTCTTTCTGGGCTCCTGGTTACACTCAGCCGCCAGCTGGGTGTGCTGTGCAGAGAATCTCTGGGATGTATAGTTGCGAGGCAGCACAGCCCTCAGTCAGGGCAGGAAGCACCAGGGCTGGGCTATGCCACAGGTACTGGACGATGGCAGCACCACATGGGCTCGCAGGGTGACAGTTCATATCTTGGGGGTAACTTCTGTCCAGACAGCATTTGTGTTTGTTTGTTTGTTTGTTTGTTTGTTTGTTTGTTTGTGGGATACAGGATAGTGCTCTGATGACTAGATCCCATCACTCCTGATGGCTCGGGGACCATAAGGGATGCCAGGGATTGAACCTGCATTAGTCACAGGCAAGGCGAACACCCTACCCACTGTACTATCGCTCTGGGCCCAGGTTACATTTTATTTTTCAATTTTGGGGTTTTTTTGTTTTTTGTTTTGCTTTTTGGGTCACACCCGGCGATGTTCAGGGGCTACTCCTGGCTTTGCACTCAGGAATGACTTCTGGCAGTGCTCAGGGGACCATATGGGATGCTGGGAATCGAACCTGGGTCAGCCGCGTGCAAGGCAAACGCCCTACCCACTGTGCTATTGCTCCAGCCCCCCAGGTTACATTTTTAAAGCTTATAAATGTGTATTTAAATGTGATCTCCTCCTCCTCAATCCCCAATAGAATTTTTTTGAGATCTTATCACTCTTAAAGAAACAGAACTGGGGCTGGAGCAATAGCACAGCAGGAAGGTCATTTACCTTGCATGCAGCCAACCTGGATTTGATCCCCAGCATCCCACAAGGTAACCCGAGCCAACTTCTAGGCCAACTTCCATGAGTAATTCGTGAGTGCAGAACCAGGAGTAACCCATGAGCAATGCCAGGTGTGACGCAGAAAGAAAGAAAGAAAGAAAGAAAGAAAGAAAGAAAGAAAGAAAGAAAGAAAGAAAGAAAGAAAGAAAGAAAGAAAGAAAGAAAGAAAGAAAGAAAGAAGAAAGAAAGAAAGAAAGAAAGAAAGAAAGAAAGAAGGGAGGGAGGGAGGGAGGGAGGGAGGAGAAGGAAGGAAGGAAGGAAGGAAGGAAGGAAGGAAGGAAGGAAGGAAGGAAGGAAGGAAGGAAGGAAGGAAGGAGGGAGGGAGGGAGGGAGGGAGGGAGGGAGGGAAGAGAAGGAAGGAAGGAAGGAAGGAAGGAAGGAAGGAAGGAAGGAAGGAAGGAAGGAAGGAAGGAAGGAAGGAAGGAAGGAAGGAAGGAAGGAGGGAGGGAGGGAGGGAGGGAGGGAGGGAGGGAGGGAGGGAGGGAAGGAAGAAGGGAGGGAGGGAGGGAGGAAGAGAAAAAGAGAGAGAGAGAACAGAGAGCCCATCGGTAAGATGGGACTGCAGACCTGCAGTTCTGAGGTCTGAGATACAGGCTGGTGTTCCTGGGGGCAAGTCACGGTCCTCTTGACGGTCCTCACAGTGGCACTGAAACAGGTGGGATCTCTCTGGGAGGACAGTGGGTCTGGAGTGTCTATTGCAGCCTTTGATGGGTATTCTTTTCATCTAACTTCCTGGAAATTCTAGGCCAACTCTGCTGGCAGCCTGAAGGTGCTACTTGGGGTCCCTGGAACACCCCAGTGGCCTGGTCAGGGGCTCTGTGTCTCTGCCCTGCCTGGTTTGCAGGAAAACAATGTCTTTCACACTCCTGCCCGAGTGTCACTGTCACACAGGACCCAGACAGAAGCTGCGAAAGAGCAAAGGCAACAGCTTCTGGTCCCCTCTCAGGATCTTCTGAGGCCCTGCTCTGTGGTACTGGGACAGGAAAGGAGGCAAAGGCAAGGCTACATCTCTGGAACACAATGCAGCAGCCACCTCCACTCCAGCTCCATTATCAGCCACTCTGTGTCCTTTCCACGGACCACATGCTGGAAATCCATTGGCACTGAAATGCCACTTCCCCAAGGGGGCAGAGCGACAGTACAGTGGGGAGGGGGCTTGCCTTGCACGCCGCCAATCCAGGTTTGATACTTGGCATCTACATTGTTCCCCTGAGCACCACCAGGAGTAATTCCTAAGTGCAGAGTCAGGAGTAAGCCCTGAGCATCAACACTAGGTGTGGCCCCAAAGCCAGAGAGAGAGAGAGAGAGAAAGAGAGAGAGAGATTGGAGAGGTCCTGTCATTAGGGCTATATAAGTGGGCCAGAATTCAGGAACTTGAGTCAGATTGATAAAGAAAACCACACGATCTTATGCACAGTGGTAATTTTTTTGTAATGTAAGAGTGAATAAAACAAAAACAAACAAACTTCACGAACAAATAATGTCTGATAGTTGGGTCATGGGTAGAAATACTCACCGTGGTGGGGTGATGGAAAAGCACTTTGGTGAGGAGCCCCCAGGCGATGCAGCCACTGGTGTCCGCATCTGTCTGCATAAGACAGCGCTTCTGGAAGCCACAGAGTGAGGTGTTGGTGCCTTTCCAGGCCCCCGCCCCCTGTGGTCTTTCTAAAGGCAGAGGCTGGACAGCCCTGACGCCAGGTCATCCCACTCCCTCCAGTGCACAGGGCTGACAGCCTGTTCACTGCCACACCACACCTGAGTCCGTTGAACCCTTAAGCCTATGAAGACAATTGGAAAAATCAGAAACAAGCAACACTGCACAGATGACAACCACACACTCCCACTCACCACCCGCACCTAGAGGAAGGTGTCCACACATGTGTGCTGCTTGGACCCACACATGTGACATCTGGCATAACCCAGATCTGGCAAAACCTGCGCAGTTCAGCTGACATCTGCGCAGCCCAGCTCTGATGACATGCAACCGTCAGAGCCACTCTCACTGCGGTACTGTAACTCAGCAGGCCTGGGGCTCAACAGTCCCTCAATTTGAAGAGCTGGGAGCTACCACAGGTGTCCACACCCCCAAGGAGGGACATGGACACTACAAGGGAGGGTGCAGGTGGCAAACCATGTGTACAAAATCCCATCATGAACAGACGTGCAATCACCAACCTCACTGAAGGGAAGGAGCGGAAATACAGAAACAACATACACAAAATACAGAACACAGAATGAGAATATATAAAGTATTCATACACATATAACATATTACTATGTACTATTGTACATGGCAGATGCAACATTCAATACATACACCAGGGGTTTTCAAGCCTGCAATGATCTAATATCTGGAAGAAATCTCCCTGGACTTCTTGTTAAAGTACATAAATTCAAAACAGTAGCGGCCGCGCGACCTTATTTGTCTTCACAGTAGGTCTGAATGTAGTGGGGTACTCCTAACAGCAATAGTGAGGTTTGTGTTGAAATATTGAATGTAACCAAAGTAAACAGAATGTAAAATGAAACTTATCAGTTACAAGGTAGGGGGTGGGGGGGCGGGATGGGAGGTGTACTGTGTGGTTTTTTTTTTTTTTTTTGGTGGTGGTATATGGGCACTGGTGAAGGGATGGTTGTTTCAGCATTGTATAACTGAGACCTAAGCCTGAAAGCATTGTAATCTTCCACACGGTGATTTAATAAAATAAAATTTAAAAAAAAATAAAAAGTAAAAAAAAATACATACACCAGTTTCACATAACTTCATTTCGTGGCATACATGGTTCTATGATACTAGCACCTATGTAGTATTACACAGCATGTGTGTGTGGATCTGTCAACACTAGGGGGTGCAGCCTCACCAGCCACACTTTATTATATACTGGAGAATCAAAACGTGAACATGCAAACAATCTTGAATAAATTCTTCTCATGAATCATTCAGTAGACTTATTACAAGTATTTTTGTAGGTCTCACTGTAAATTAAATCTGACATCATATTAATCTATAAACAGAGAAAACCCACTTTAAGAGATCAGTTCAAGGGCTGGAGAGAGCCCAGCAGACAGTGCATTTGTCTTGCACACCGACCCAGGTTTGATCCCTGGCACTCCATATTGCCCTGGAGCCTGCAAAGAGAGATCCCTGAACATAGAACCAGAAGTAAGCCCTGAGACCTCTGGGTGTGGCCTAAATAAATACATAAAATCTCAGATCAAATGAAATATAGCATTATGCTAACAAACATATGCACATCAAATCCATATTACCACCAGCTCGGGAGGGAGGTTGCTTTGCACAAGGCCCACCCAGGTTTTGTCCCTGGTACCCCATATGGTCCTCCAAGCACCGCCAGGAGTAATTCCTGAGTACAGAGCCAGGAGTAATCCCAGAGAATAGAGGGGTGTGAACAACAACAAAAAGACCAGCCCAAACAAATGCAATGTCCCTTGGAGCCAATTCTCAGCATGAGGCTGCCATGGGCACCGTGTCCATGGAGACTGGACATGGGTATTTATGGACTCTGGACCACACTGCACTCCTGCCCGCCCCTTCCCTCTCCAGCCTTGCTGACCTGTCCTTGCACGGTGGGTGCAGCAGAGCCTGCAGTGTTGCCTGGGAAAGTCATACCCACTGGGCACAGCGGGTAGGGTGTTTGCCTTGTACACACATGACTGCGGTTCAATCCTCGGCATCCCATTTGGTCCCCCGAACACCTCCTAAGTGCAGAGCAAGGAGTGACCATTGAGCATCACTGGTTGTGATCCAAAAGGCCAAAAAGAAAAGAGAAGAGGGGGCCAAGCAATAGTACAGAGGGTCGGGAGTCTTCCTTATATGTGGCTGACCTGGGTTTGATCCTCGGCATCCCATGTGGTCCCCTAAGCACCACCAGGAGTGATTCCTGAGTGCAGAGCCAGGAGCAATCCCTGACCATCACCAGGTGTGACCCAAAAACCTAAAAAGAGAAAGCAGTTCTCTCCTTTCTGCCTTTTCCTCAGTTCTTCCTTTAAATGACAACAGGGGATACCAGGCACCCACCAGATGCTGACATCAGGCACCTGCCCCATGCACGGCCCCTCCCTCCAGGCACCGCAGCACTGCCCCACCCACCCGTGGCCTCGGAGAGTCAGTGCCTCACATGGAGGTCTGTACTGTCCCCCCACATTCACACGGGGGGCCACCTAGCTTTCCTCCCACCGAATTCTCCTGTGATAACCTGTCTGTGCCAATGGTCCTGTGGATGTCACGGTCACCATCAGCGCCCTGGAATATCCAGCTGCTTCTGCATGTCATGCACATGTGCTCAAATGAGCTCAGAAAAGGGGTCTGGAGGCTTCAGTTTTCCCATAGAAACTTCGTTCTGTTACAACCCCCAATGCCACTGCACCTGGAGTGGGAAGCAGGGACAAGAAGGGACCATTTCTACACCTGATGTCCCACAACCAAATGCGGCCAAAACCAAATGCCACCCACTGGGGACAGAAGCAAGAGGGACTGTTCCTGCCAGAGCTGTAGTGGGGTCGCCTCTACGGGGCAGCTCTGTGCTCAGGGCTGATTCCTGCCTCTGTGCTCAGGGTTCACTCAGGACTCAGTGCTCAGGGATGACTCCTGGCTCTGTGCTCAGGACTCACTTCTGACTCTGTTTGGGGGGCAGGGGATCAAAATGGGGTTGGCCGTGTACAAAGCAAATTGTCTTACCCTGCCTCTACTATCTCTGTCCCTTTGTAAATGTTTCAGGTCTATTACATTGGGCCATATTGTCCCGCTGAGGGCACAGGGACCATGGGAGATAATTTGGGGCAGATGGTGACCTGAGGATGACCTCAAAGAACACGCTTGGCCCTTTCCTGGTGGCACAAATGGGGAACGGTTTGGAGTTTTCTTTTCTTACTCTCAGGCTGGGTGAGGAGACAACAGCAGGAACAGAGAGAAAGGGCCTGAGCAGGGTTCTTCCGGCGGGTCTTCAGCCCCGGTGCCACAGAGGTCACGCGCGCGCAGCCAGTGGGGACTTCTGAAGTTTGCCCCGCACAGTCACCTGGAGTAGTGGCGACCCACAGTGCCCAACATCCATGGTGACTGTTGCCTTTCCACACTCCGTATATCCATCCTCAGACCCCGACTTCGGCCCCATGGAACCCAAGACCAGAATAGATCACCAGAGGTCACGCAGGAAGAAAGTCGCATCAAGGGCTCACCACTCTGGTTCCCGCTGCACCCGGATTCTCACAGCACCCCACTCTCAAATCTATAAATGCGACACCTAAGTCAATCAGTCTCACCCACTAGCAACCAACACTGCAGAGCAGGGTGCCCAGGGTCAGGGCCATGTCTATTTGACAGATTTCGAATCAGATTGTGATGACATTTATTGAAGCGCCGACTGTTAAGTCCGGCTCTGAGCTTGGTGCTTATGTACAACCAAAGTGCCAATGACATAACAATGCTGACTTACATGTGTCAGGTCACACAGCTGCTTAATACAGAAAGCAAAGATGATTGTTCACATAGGTTTGCAAACAGTCATACTAACAGGTGTTTGCATAACCTGGCTGGTTTTTGACAGACAGGGCAGAGCAAAGAAATACAAGACATGAATAAGTAGTGTAAGTGTAAAATTGACAACTGACAGACATGGAGAATTTTTATTCTACAGATGGAAAATATATGTACATCCTAATTGACTGTGAAATGTGAACAAACAACGAACATGGCCACAATTCAAGCATTTCAAAAGCAAATGCATTATCTATGATGAGCCAGTGCAGAAATCTAAGAATTAAAGTATTTTTTAATAAGAACAACCCAACGACTGAGTTCCAAAATACTTTTTTAGAAATATTATACCATTTAAACAACATAAATTAACAAATTAACAAATTTTAAGGTGTTCCCAAGCTATAACCAGAATGCATTTATAGGATCAAGTGCACAGTCTATCAAATAAAATATTCAAGCTAAATTTTTGTGCAAAGCATTTAAATACTTTTTAAAAGCAAACTAGAGGGGGAAATGAATATAAATAAATCTGACGTTAGTTCCCTGGAAAAATGAGAGTAAATAAATACTACTTTGAAAAAACCTGTTAATAGCAAATCACAAACAGAAATTGTAAGGCAGAGAGACCATGGGCCCAAATAAAGGAAATAGCTTTGCTAACTGGTAAAATAGTAAAATAGTGCAGTGTCATTAAACTTTAGCAATCAACACATCATAGGAGAGTGAGAATTTTCTAGGAAACAAAGAATACTATCAATCACAGAAACTCATGAGGTGGAAGAATGAACACCTTGCCAAGGGAATGAAAGTCTGTGGTCGGCTCCTGGGCTGTCTTGCTTCACATGCAGACTCTTCCCGACAGCTAGGCATGGACAAAACTCAGTGTGCAGAGACCAGTCAGAAGCACCCAGAAGGGTAAAAGTCTTTTCTTCTGCGCATCCTGAGCCATGAAGCCAAAACTTAACAGAAATGAAGCCAATCTCTCACAAGAAGACAGACGTAAGGACCATGTGTAATAACATCAAGAAACAAAATTCTGCCTCTGACAACACCGTGTGCCACAATCTGAGGAACCCAAAGATCCTCCAACAAGAAGACAGCTGACAGATGTCAATGCTCTGGTTACCTTCTCTAAAGCCAGTGTGGATCTGCCACTTGGTGGCATCTGACCATTAAGTAACATTTTTCCTCAGTGGTACAGGAAAAAAACATGCAACTTGCAACTCACAGTGTCTTCAGTTCAGTAAAATATGGCAATGTAACACCTCATGTCAGAAAAGTAAATTTTTTTAAAATAATCTCGGGAGTGTCCAGGGCAGCAGCCACTATCCAGCATGACCTGGATCCACTAATGGTGCCTGGACAGTTAGACCATCAGCATCATGGGCATCCCCGTCAAAACCAGGAACAGGAAGAGCACGCAAACCACCAGCATGATGGGCACGTGCTGTGGTGCTCTCCGCCATTCCACAAAGCCCTGCAACAGAGGGGGATGGACAGAGGTTAGAAATAAGGCACTTCACTGTCCCCTGAAAGTCACAGAGAATATGGGATTGGGAGTTCATGAACACAAGGGAATCTGTGGGCGTCAGAATCTCAGGGGGAGCGGCCTGGCAGGAAGAAAGACACGAAGGTTCATGGCATCCAGCTGGACAGCACTTAAAGACAGGGTGCTTTCTCAGAAAATGTGTTAGCAGGCAATTCTGCCACTGTGTGACTGTCCCCAGGGTGGTCACACAGGCCTGGAGGAAGTGACACAGGCTTAGACAAAGTTCCATGGTCAGTTGACAGGCAACAGTTGTATGCCTGGGCCCTCACCAGTACACACCTTAAAGGGCAGAACCCTGGCCCATGATGCAGGGATAAAAGTTTCCAAAGGCGCATGTGGGGGCACTGGCTCACCCCTGGAGCATCCTGGGGGGCTACTAGCCCCCAAACAACCTTTGTGAAACAGGGAAACTTCAGGCTCCCCAAACTTTAAATGACAACACACCAAGAGCTGCAGGGGATACTGGAGAAAAGGGCCCAACTCACCTGGTGTTCCTCCAGCTCCTCCTCCTCCTGCTCTTCCTCATCCTCATCCATAGGGCTCCACTCCTGGGGGAAATCCACCTCCTCGGGAGACTCTGCCAGAGGGAAAGGAGAGTGAGTGGGACTGAAGGACAAGACTTTGGGTCCCGCCTTCCTTCACCTGGTTCACTTGCCCCCAGTCACATAGGTAACACAGCTTCTTCCAGGCAGGCCTCCATGATAGCTGTCCCCAGGCTCTGACCTGGGGCTCAGCACATGAACCGCGCCCCCAAGTTCTAACCCCCTGATCTGCCCTCTATGGCTCTGCCCACCCTGGATCTTCCCTCCTGGCCCTACCCTTTCTCACTGCTGTGCCCTTACCTTTGTCCTCACTGTCACTGACACCCACTTCCACAGCCACCCAGTCATGGTCGAAGGTACCGCGCTGCCCCCAGGCCTTGTTCTCCTGAGGCAGCAGCGTCTGGATCCTCTCTGGCTCCAGCAGCCCCCGGAAGTGTTCGGATCTGAGGCTCTGCATTTCCGTCTGGCCTGTCTGGGCCCTTCAGAACCTGAAGGGGACAGATACCGTATCAGTCACTCTCCAGCCCTGTGGCCCAGCCTGAGAGCCCATGAGACACCAGCATAGCAGTGGGACAAAGAGCAAGAAGAAAGGAACAGGGACTTCAGTCACACCTGTGCCAACACACATATACATGCAAATACACATGTGCAAACACACATATGCAAATACACACGTGTTAATACAGAGACATTCACACAAATGCACACATGCAAACAGACACACATACATATAAATATATACCTATGCTACAGACACACATATAAACAAATACACACATCCACACATGCAGAGACACTCATGCATGCAAACACACACATGCTAACAGAGGACACACAAATACACATATGCACAAGTGCAGACACACATACATGCAAGTGTACACATGCTAACACAAATATACACACAAATGCAAATGTGCAAACATACACACATGCTAATACAGAAGCAAACACAAATACACACATGCACACATCCAAACAGACAGAGATAGGCACACACACCTACAAACACAAACATGGACCTAAAAATGCATTCATATACATAGGGAAACACACATGTATGCAATAATAATGGGCCAGGGAGGGGCTCAAAGGTTTGAGTCTGGTCTGTATGTCCTGGTTTGATTCCCTCTCACATTACCTCACACTGGTGGTGGCTCCTGAGTGCCACCAGGTGTGACCCAAAACACAAAAACACAAAGGAGGAGGAGGAAAATGAAAATAGTTCTGAGCGCCCTGTTTCCCTCTGCACCCTGTGCAGAAACAGATTGCCACGGTGCAGCATGGGGTCAGGGCAGGGGGTGCTGGTGCAGGGGCAGGACAGGTGTTTGTTGATTCCACTTCTGGGAAACAATCTGGTAATGTAGATGAAAACAAAATATTTAGCCCTACTTAGATGAACCCCACCCCAGGAGAAATGAGGCCTTGGCGCAGACATGCTGCAGCCAGGAGCGGGGGTGTCCATACACAGCACAGCCCTCACTGCAGAGCCTGTCCCAGCCCCAGAGCTGCTCCACTCCCCAGAGCTTGTCTACTGAAAAGAGTCCTCCACTGCAGAGCTCGTCCTCTACCCAGAGCTTGTCCACTGCCTAGACCTGGTCCACTGCCCAGAGCCCATCCACTATAGAGCCCGTCCACTGCCCAGAGCCAGCCCACTTCCAGAGTCTGTTCACTGTTGAACTCATCCATTGCACAGCCAATCAACTAATGGGCCTGTTCTGCCCAGAGCTGGTCCAATGCCCAGAGTCCACTTGCTACAGAGCCTGTACAGTGCAGAACCAGTTCACTTCAGAATCTGCTCGTGGCAGATCCTATCCACTGCAGAGTCCATCCATTGCAGAATCTGTCCATTGCAGAATTTGTCCATTGAAGAGCCCAATCACGGCAGAGCCTGTCCACTGCAGAGTCTGTCCACTGCAGAGCAGGCAGCATGCAGGCAGCTTGGCCCATGGGTTCTACGAAGTGCCACATAAGCAAATAGGAGCTCAATGATATGGATGAATCTGTTTTTTGCTTCATTTGGGAGTCACATCCAGAAATGTTCAGGGTTACTTCTGGCTCTGCACTCAGGGAGTACTATACTCCTGACAGTGCTCAGGGGACCATAAGGATGCCAGAAATTGAACCCAAGTTTGTTACATGTAAGTCAAATGCCATACCCACTTTACTATCCTCTAGCCCCCAGACATGAGTGAGTCTGCAAGGCTGCACAATGTTGCATGACAGAGTCCCAGCAGGGACAGTAGTGTGGTGTGCAGAGTGGCAGAGCTAAGACAGAAGGCCAGGGGGGCTGGAGCGATAGCACAGCAGGTAAGGTATTTACCTTGCACGTGGCTGACTCAGGTTCAAATCCCAGCATCCCATATGGTCCCCTGAGTACTGCCAGGAGTAATTCCTGAGTACAGAGCCAGGAATAACCCCTGCGCATCGCCAGGTGTGACTCAAAAAGAAAAAAAAAAAGACAGATGGCAAGGGGCCTGCACAGTCTGAGAAGCAGCACCTGAATGTGCTCAGAACTCATTGAGTCTGGGCGCATTCCACCCGGCTGCACAGGGCACTCCAGGGCAGGAGGGAGGGAGGGGGAGGTTGGGTGAGGTTGCTAAGGGGAGAAGTGATAGTGGTTGGCAGTGGCCACAGCGCAGGCCACAGTGGCTCACACATTTCTTTTTGAGTTGTGTGAGGCCGGGTCAGAGCTCAGAAACCGATTAAGGCGCCTCAGTGATGGAGTGTGGAGGTGCCATGGGTGAGGAACCCCGGAACCCTCGGGGGTGCCACACACGAACTGTGTGCTCTGTGGTGCTTCTGTGCTTCAGGAGAAACCTCAGAACTATGTCAAGTAAGGATGCTGCACTCTAGCCCTCCGAAGCTCCCACTCCGAGGTCAGTATGGGGATACTCTGGGGATAAGGACTGGGAACTCTGGCACAGCCATCAGTGTAGGAAGAGCCCCAGTAGTCTGGAGAAGCTTCTGCCAAAGCTGAGTTTGGCTCTGTCCTCGGTGCTGATTCTCCCACGCCTCAGGACTCTGAGGCTTCTGGTCCTGTCCATGGTTCTGACTCAACACCTTCACTGTCAGCAGTAGCATTCAGAGCGCTGTCCGTGGTACTGAACTTTGTTGCTGGTGGCCCTTCCACGGTGCTAGCCTCACCCTACCCTCCTGGTCCGAGGGCTGCTAAGACTCACAATCTCTGTTCCTTTGTCCTCTGCCTTTAGTAGCTTTTTCAAAGAACATGTTCTCCCAGAGGCCAATGCCCTGTGAAGCCTAGAAACAAAGAGCCCTGGGGCCCGGGAAGCGTGGGATGAAACAAAGATGGGCAGAACCATAGGTCATTCAAGGGGCAGCTTTGGCTTTGCAGACAGCAAGTTCTGGGTATACTTGACTGAGATCATCATCAGGGGGTTTCAGAACATCTGTGTGGGGAGAGATGGACATAAAGGAAAGCAGGGAATGTGCATGAGACTCTTGGGTTGTGGGAAGCAAGAAATGGGGTCTGGTGAGTTATTGGCAAGGTTCTGGTTGTGTGTGTGTTGGGGGCTAGACGTTGGGGACAGCATTGGGGTTGTTTCCAACTCTGTTCTCAGGGGTTGCTCTTAATGGAGCGTGGTGATAACACAGTGTCAAGGAGCAAATCAGCCTCGTGCTCAGCCTGTTACCTGTATCTCTGTGCCAATGGCCCTAGTTTTCATGCAGCAAGGTGGGAAGCATAAGAAGGATATTATTATATCCTTATTATATCCTTTATATATATAAAGATATATATATTATATCCTTTATATATATACAAGAGCATATAAATATATCTTGCCTATATTTTACACTAATTTGAACTACAATCACTTAAACAATGAGTTTGGTGGCATTTCCTGGAATTTTCAAGAATTCTTGAAACTTAAAAATTACTTTAGTTGGAGCCAGAGTGATTGTACAGTGGGTAGGGTACTTGACTTGCATCTAACTGAGTTAGGTTTGATTCCCCAGCCCCCTATCTGGTCTCAAAAGCTCACCAGGAATAATTCCTGAGCACAGATCTAGGAACAAGCCCTGAGCACTGCTGATTGTGGCCCAAAACCAAAGTAAAATTACCTTAGCATACACCCTTCCTAATATAACTATTGTGCATATTGCAAACTGCTTTTTCAGCATCACTGTCATTGGTGGGTAGACAAGTCAGTCATGCTTTTTCAATTAGAACCAGTCTTTCTTCGTGTGGAATTTGAATTGTACAAAGTCTTCAGGATTGAGTCCCTGGCATAATATCTAGCCACTCTGGCCTAGAGAGACAGTACAGGGCTGAAGGCACTAGTCTTGCATGCAGCTGACTCAAGTTCAATCTCTGGAACCATATACGATACCCCAAGTTCTTTTAGGAGTAATCTCTGAGCAAAGAGCCAGGAATAAGCCCTGAGTACTGCTGGGTGTGGCCCCCACCCCCTACTCTGAATCTAACCACTCTGGCATCAGAAGCTGAATGACTAAGCCTGTTTTTCTCAAATATTATGATAATCAAGTAACCCAAACCCACCTCCATAAACTTGATAGATATTTAGAAAGCACCTACTACATGCTGAATATTCTGGTGGATGATCAGAGGCATAGCCAAACCCCTAAAGAGAGCAATTTCCATGCTCTAAAGGGAAGATTTGCCCGCATGCCTGGCTATCTTTCCTGGGGCTCCTCGGAGGGAATGGGCTCCAGCTTCCCCCCCACCCCGAGCAGAGCTCCCGGCAGCTGAAGACCACCAGAACCTAGCTACAGCCATGCTTGAGGTCCCTCTCAACACATTTGGACAGACCTCATGCATGAAGGTACCAGCAGAGGAACCCAGGTGTGTGTAATCCCATCAATGGCCAACATCCAGAGACTTAAAAGCAAGCTCTCAGAAGCGCATGTCTGCTTTGCGGCCGCGCAATATCTTATAACCTTCTTCTCCCTCTGGGAGTAACTAGCAAGCTACTGAGAGTTTCCTGCCCACATGGGACAGCCTCACAAGCTTCCCATTGTGTATTCATATAATAAAGCCAGTAACAAGCTGGATCTCATTCCCCTGACCCTGAGAGCCCCCAGTGCGACATCGTTATGAGGGCTGAGATAGACTTTTAAGATCTCAGGGAAAGGAAGAAATGAGAGGTTACTGAGCCCGCCTGAGAAATCAGTGATTAACGGGATTTCATGATCGTGAAGGGGAAGATAGCTTTGAAGCTCTGATTTCAGCTCTGATCATCCAGAACCACTGCAAAGGTATTCTAGCCTACTTCTGAGATTACAGCCTCAAAAGGAACTAGAACTCAATTGCTGTTTTGTTCTTGTTGTTGTCTGCCTTGCTTCTCTAATGTGGACTTTGTTGTTGGCCATGACTGTATCTACTTCATTTATGAGCCTTCCCTACCTAACATTTCTCAGCACATATTAAGTCCTTTGAGAAGTTTGATGTTATTTTGGAAGGACTAAATGAATGAAAAGTGACATCTGATTTAAAAAAAAAGACGACCCCAACATCTTAATGATGGCAACTCATCTCATTAAAAACAAGAAGAGTGAGGGACTAACGTGCTAGCAGTAGGCAGGGTGTTGCCTTGCATGGAGACTGGCCAGGTTTGATCCCCAACACCACATATGAACCCCTTGAGCAGAGTGAGCCCTGAGTACCACCAAGTGTGGCCCAAAAACAAACAAAAAGAGGAGTGAATGGAAACCAGCCCTAATCTGAGCAGTGGAGTCATAGAAGACCGAGTTATATAAGACCACAGCAGCCCTATGGAGCAAGACTCTGCCACGACACTGATCCAAGGCTACATGTCCTGGTTCCCTCCTCTGGTTCATCGGCTCTACCCAGAGACAAAAATCATGCAAAGCAGAAAGCCCATCAGTAAGGATCATTGCACAGGAAATAAGTCAACTTCACTGCCTTTTGCATACAGCCGACCCAGGTTCGATTCCTCTGTCCCTCTCAGAGAGCCCGGCAAACTACCGAGAGTATCCCATCCGCATGGCCGAGCCTGGCAAGCTACCCATGGCATATTCGATATGCCTAAAACATTAACGAGTCTCACAATGGAAATGTTACTGGTGCCCGCTCAAGCAAATCGATAAACAATGAGACGACAGTGTTACAGTGTTACACTGCCTTTACTAGTGAGGGAAGCTGAAGTTAATCATACTCACCTCCTTGGGGGGCTGGAGCGATAGCACAGCGGGTAGGGCGTTTGCCTTGCACGCGGCCGACCCGGGTTCGAATCCCAGCATCCCATATGGTCCCCTGAGCACCGCCAGGGGTAATTCCTGAGTGCATGAGCCAGGAGTAACCCCTGTGCATCGCCGGGTGTGACCCAAAAAGCAAAAAAAAAAAAAAAAAAAAAAAAAAATCATACTCACCTCCTCACTATGGCCTCTCCCCAGGGGCAGACAGCTTCCATTTGATGCTTAGATTATCTCCAAACACTTATTACTTGGGGCCCCCGGGCCCTTTGGGAGGGACTAAATTCAGCTTGTAGATGGCAATGAGAATTTTTTTAGGATTTTTTTTGCTTTTTTGGTCACACCCAGCATTGCTCAGGGGTTACTCCTGACTCTGCCTTCAGGAATTACTCCTGGCAGTGCTTGGGGGACCATATGGGATGGCGGGGATTGAACCCAGGTTGGCCACATGCAAGGCAAATGCCCTTACCCGCTGTGCTATCACTCCAGCCCCTTTCCAGGATCTTCTTGCCTAACTAATGCTGGAATTTTGTCTGTTTATTCAGTAAAGGGGTAAAATAGATACTTTGGATAAAAAAAATTCACATGGTTGCCTAAAATCTTTAAGTATTCAGTGTCTTGGGTATCTGGGATGAAATCATGAGATTTCAAGTCTGATTAGAGAGACACATGTGTTTTCTATCTCCCACCCCATTCTATGGAGCTTTTCTAAATATCTATTGATGGGACTAGTGTAAGGACAGATCTCTATAAATTAAGTAGCATTTAATTAAGTAGCTTGTTGAGTCCTGACCAAGATGCAGTCAGTTAGATAATGTCATATTCTCATTTTACTAAATAAAATAGATCTTTGTAGACTGGCCTGGAAAGAGCTCAAAGACATTGCATGGGGGGATGAGGGCCGGCTGCGGAGGAGTCACTGATAAAGTCTGCTTTCACTTAGATAAAGCCCAAACAGCACCTTCAACTGTGTGTCAGATGCTTTTCACAGATGCTAAGATATGCCTGTTAAAAGCTTGCCCGATTGAAAACACAAAAGGTGTTAAAAAAAAATGTTCACAAGACTGCCATATGAATAGTGAAAGCCCATGATTTTGTGAAGTGATTATTATGGTCAGAAGTTTCATAACATATCTCCAAATCTCAGCATGGCAAAACTCAGAGGTAAAATTGCTTTTGCTGTGGACTGAAGGCTTACAGGAAGTGTTTAATTCTTTCAAAACCAGAATTAGACAGGGAAGCCCTATGAAAATTAGATGCAACCTAATTTTCCTCCCTCACCGTGGTACAGAATAAATGTGACCAGTTTGATAGTGTATGTATTGCTTATAATATATAGTTCAAGCTATAAAAAATATAAAAATATAGTTGCTTATAATATATAGTTCAGGCTATTAAAAAGCAAAAGATTTAAAGATATGGGTTATTATAAGACACTGTAATGACACAGGCGCTAGGATGTAAAAGACAAAAACCTGTGCATCTGAACATCAATGAAACATGATATACAGGTTTAACTGCCAGAATTTGTGCAGAGTACTATTCCATACTTCCTGATACGCAGCTGATACATTCCCAGTATTGTCAATGCAGAAAGGATACTATTAGCCAGGCTCATTCTATGGACATGGAAAAGAGTCAGAACCTGCATATTCTACAAAGGTATGCACAGGTCACCAATACATATGGAAATGGAAAACTAGAAGCCACCCTCCACCAACACACCCAACTCTATATGATATGATCACTCACCCTGCAGTGCAGACGGCTGAGGTAGTGAGGCCAGCAGGAGATCTTGCTTTGTTTGGTATATTCTGGCCGTTGACAGGAAATATGCAGTTGCAAACTGTCGGGAATAAAATAATTTTAAAAGGGCTGCTACAGGGGAGCTGAGAGCCCTCTGAGTGACAGGATCAGAGCGACAGGATGCTCCCTCCTGAGTCCCAGCACCAGGCATGCAGCAGAAACACCACTGAGCAGACACACCTAGTGACCAGCTCTGCCAGCTGCTGCTCACACCTGACCTGCTGCCTCTGCACTGCCCAGCGAGGGAGGTGGAATGACAGATGCACAGAGTCCTATCAGATAGGGATCACCAGTCAACCTGCCTTTTCTTTCCTGCTATGAGAAAGCACTGGTTGCCATGGAAACCCACATACCCTCTATTAGTGTGGGAGGGGGGGAAACTATACTCTCAGTGACAGGAAAGGATCTGCTGGCTCAGCTCCCTTGAGAGATGTGTGCGGGCACATGTGTGTGTTCATGTGCGCACGTGTGTGTATACGTCCCTGTGTGTGTGAATGTGTGCATGCATGTGTATATATGCGAGCATTTCTTTAAAACTTCCAAAGAAACTGATAACCAGGTCTGTGTGTTGGAAGACGAGTTAACCATCTTTAAAAGAAAATGATTCTTTTATCCTCGTTGAGTTCTGTACGAAGGAAGCTCCTGAGTGGGCCTTGCATGCAGCTGATCCTGCTTAGATGCCAGCTAGGAGTGAGCACCGCTGAGGGGACTCAAAAGCCTTCTTCTCTTTGCCCCACCCCACTACAAAGCTGAGATTTGTCCACACCCCACCTTACACCCTCCATCAAACCCAGGAGTTATGAATTAGAGGGGGAAAGTGCTGGGGAAATGTTCTCACCTGCCTCCAGCTGTGAGCCTGTGCACCGGAAAACAAACACCTCCCTCCCTTCAGCTCTGGGTAGAACCCAGCCGGGAGGCAGGCAGCCCCCTGAGTTTTCGGATCTAATTGCCCCCTGAATATTCCTCGCTGGTCCGGGGAGACCAACGCCCTCTGGGGAGACTGGTTCGAACCTCAGGCCAGAGTGCAGTGTGGAACCCCCTATCCCAGGGAGCAAGAATACAAGTCGTTCGTGACGATGACGGTGCTGTTCTGGACGCCCGGCTGTAATTTGTCCTTCGACAATAGCGAGTGGGGGATGCCCAGACATAGATGAGGACGCCAAGACAGAGAGATGAAGTTCCTTCTCAGCGTTCTCTATCAGGCCAGCGACAATGCGACAATGAGATTCGGTGGGAGCTCAGCGCCGCTCTTCTCCCCCCTCCTCCCGTCCTTTCCCACCCGCTCCTCCCTCCTTTACTCCCATTCCCCCATCCCCTACTCGATCTCTTGCCCTCCCGTTCCATCCCTCCTCCCGAGTCCTCCCCTGGCGCCCTAGCCCCTCCACCCTTCTTCCACCTCCCTTCCAACTTCCCCCTCCCGGCCTCTCCCACCCACCCTGGGCAGTTCGCGGAAGCTTCTGGGAGCGCGCAGGGGAGTGACCGCAGCAGAGGAGCCGCGCGCAGGCGTAGTCCGCCTTCTCCCGCGTCCCGTGCCCTGACGCTGCTGACGCCTGGGGGCGCCGGCGAGCCAGCCCTTTTTTAGTCCTCCGTCTGTGGCCGCGATTTCTCCTTCTGGACCAGTTCTGGGGGCAGCGGCAGTCATGTCCGAGTCCGTTAGTGCCATGTTGGGGGCGGGTAGGAGGGGGCGCCCTGCTAGGCCAGAATCTTCATACCCCCGCGGACGGACGGCAGCTGAGTAAACCGAGGCACAGGAAAGCAAAGCCCCGTGCTACCCCCAGAGGCGCGGGTACAGGGCGGTGCGGAAGAACAGTCTCTGGGGCGGCGCGGGGAGGGCCCGGGCCGGCTTTGGTTGGAAAGAGGGAAAGCGAGAGAACGCTGGAGGGAGGTCACCCCGCTTCTAGTCCGCGCCTGCTCCCGGGAGACCCAGACCTCTGCCCGAGGCACCCAGTCCTCGCGCTGAGCCACCGCGCGAAGCCCGAAGCCCGGGGCTGGGCAGCGACCGAGAGGCGTGTCCCCACCCGCGGTTTCCCAGTGTCCTTGAAGTTTGACTTATAAAAGCACCGGCCAGTGCCTTAAACGCCATTAAGCGTTTAAGGCTTAAACGCCTCTGCCCTTCCCTTCACATAGGGAGCGGGGCGGGACGGCGTCTGCCTCTCGCAGCTGGATACGTAAGGAAAATTCGGTTTCCCTTAAGTAAACGTTTTACTTCTACAACTCTGGGGCACTTTGGCTTTTAGGGCACTCTTTTTCCTGTAATTTACTGAAAAATGAAGTGAAGAGGGTTTTTGTTGCACCTCCCTCAACAACTTGTCCCCTTGGCCCTACAGACAGGTTAGGGGGCGGTGGCCCTACTGCCTCCCCGCCTCTTGACCACCGAGGAAACAGACCCCGAGGTCCGCAGCTCTTGGGAAACGGGTGAATGAGGCGCCCGCGGGCTCAGGTGTGCACGCGCAGGTGGCGCGTGAGGTTGGTGCTGCGGCTGAAGCGGCGGCCGCACTGCCCGCAGCGGTAGGGCTGCTCGCCCGTGTGCGTGCGCCGGTGCACAGTCAGCGAGGAGTTCTTGAGGAAGGCCTTGCCGCACTGGCCGCAGCGGTAGGGCCGCTCCCCGGTGTGAATGCGCTGGTGCTCGATGAGGTACGCGCTCTGCCCGAAGGCTTTGCCGCACTGCCCGCACTGGAAGGGCTTGGCGCCCGTGTGGGCAGCCTCGTGCACGGCCAGGGACGAGCGCCCCGCGAAATGCTTGTGGCATACGGGGCAGACGTAGGGCTTCTCGCCTGTGTGCACACGCCGGTGCTGCGCCAGCGCGGAGTTCTTGCCGAAGGCCTTGCCGCACTGGCCGCATTCGAAGGGCCTGGCGCCCAGGTGCACGCGCTGGTGCTGGATGAGGTAGGAGCTCTGGCTGAAGGCCTTGCCGCAGTCCCCGCACGCGTACGGCCGCTCGCCCGTGTGCACGCGCCGGTGCAGCGTGAGCGCCGAGCTCTTGTTGAAGGCGCGGCCACACTCGGAGCAAGCGAACGGCTTCTCCCCCGTGTGCGTGCGCCGGTGCTCGGTCAGGTGCATGTTCTGGCTGAAGGCCTTGCCGCAGTCCCCGCACACGTACGGCCGTTCGCCCGTGTGCGTGCGCCGGTGCACGACGAGGTGCATGTGCTGACTGAAGGCCTTGCCGCAGTCCCCGCACATGAACGGCCGCTCGCCCGTGTGCGTGCGCTCGTGCTGAGCCAGCGAAGACGCCTTGCGGAAGGCCTTCCCGCAGCGCCCGCACGCGTAGGGTCGCTCGCCCGTGTGCGTGCGCTGGTGTGCCACCAGGTTCATGCGCTGACTGAAGGCCTTGCCGCAGTCCCCGCAGCCGTAGGGCTTCTCGCCCGTGTGCACCCGCCGGTGCGTGGTGAGCGCCGAGCGCTCGGAGAAGCGTTTCCCACACGCAGCGCACTCGAAGGGCTTCTCCCCTGTGTGCGTGCGCCAGTGCTTGGTCAGGGCCGAGCGGCAGCCGAAAGCTTTACCGCACTCTGGGCAGCCGTGCGGCCGCCTCCCCACACGCACCACGGGGAGCTGGACCAACATAGCCCACGTCAGGGGCACTTCGGTGGAGGCACCCGCGCTGAGTCTGAGGGGCAGCGTCGAGGGGAGCCAGTCACACCAGGAGTCTGACTTCCGGGAACGCTCCCGCTGGGCCCCTTTGGCCCCACGTGGTCTCTCCACCCCGTCCCCCACTGTCCAAGCGCCCCCACCGTCGGGCGTGTCTTCTGGAAAGTCCTCCTCAGGCTCTGGTGCTTTCGGCTCTGGTCTGGTCTCCAAGTCTGGGGGGACAGAGATGGTCTTTAGCGGGGGTTCGCAATCAGGGTTGCAGAGCGGGGTGTCCTCAGCCTGCCAATCATTCGGGTCGTCTGTGGATGCAGGGTGGGGGTATGCCCCAGCAGGAACTGCACAGGGCTGCTGGGGCAAAGGGGGCGGGCAGGGTTGGGATGGAATCTGCACGAGGCTGCTGGAGCAGAGAAAATGGAGTTGGGGAGGAGGAAGCCCATCTACACAGGAGATGGAAGTGGCAAGGCGGGTGGGGGGCAGAGGCACACTCTGCCAGCCAGACCCAACAGTCCCCCCACACCTGTTCTGTCCCTTGCCACCCAGCCTCCATCATAGGAGCCACAGCTCCATCACCCAGCAACCACTGATGTCACCTCTGCTTCTCCTGGTCTGGACCTCTGCGCAGCTTGCTACCCCAATGCCCACAAGGGAGGGGGGGCCTGAACGTGACTGAGGGCTGCAGTCCCCCTTCTGGCTGTGGGGTAGTTCCCACCCACCCCATCTCATTAGGGTGCATGTTCTGGATAAAGGCCTTGGGGATATCCAACACTGCCACTCTCTGAAGATGATACTTGTTACCTCTCAGTGGAGGATCCCCAAATCTGTTTTGGGGTCCTCTCCCTGACTCCTCCAGCAGCCTAACCCTGCGGGACAGACCATTCCTGTCTTTTGCAACATCCCCTTGCAGATGGCAGTTTCTACTCTTGCAGGTTCGCCCACGGTCCTGATTCAAAGCCTAAGGATTCCTCCCAAACATCCCAGTGACCCTACAAACACCCCACTGGGAAAAAATGGGGGGGGCAGAGTCATAGTACAGCAAGGAGGGCGCTGGCATTGCACGTGGCAACCCAGGTTCCACCCATGACACCCCATATGGTCCTCCCACCAGGAGTGATCCCTGAGTGCAGAGCCAGGAGTAAACTCTGAGCACAGCTGGGTGTAGTCAAAAAGCAAAAATGAACATGCCCTAGCTAGAGTGCCCTCTCTCCTCCAGTACCCCCCACCCTATCTCTAACCCCTTCCTGCCTTCACAATCCCTCCATTCTGCCACCCCTCCCTCTATCCCTTTACCCATCCATCCATCCCTCATGAAGTCTCTATTATTTTCCCTAGGGACACTTTATGCGATTACAATCCGTTTTTTCTTTTTGGGGGGAGCATCTTCCCAGAAGTGCTCATGGCTGGTGGTGCTTGCAACCAAGCCAGGGCAGTGTGAAATCCACCCCCATATCATTGCCAGACCCCAAATGACAACCCTGGAACTGCGGTCCACATGGCCAACAGTGCCCAGCAGTTCTACTCTGGCTTCAGTTGATTTGTTTTTATTTTTTGAAGTTTTGACTTTCTACATAGCACAATCTGCCTCACCGGGGACAGGTGGCAGTGGGTTGCAGGCCCTCACCGAGTGAGAACAGGTTCTGGAAGTTCTCCAGCATCACATCTCTGTACAGGTCCCTTTGGGCAAGGTCAAGCTGCTGCCACTCCTCCTGGGTGAAGTCCACGGCCACATCCCTGAAGGTCACTGATTCCTGTGAAGAGGAAACGCACCAACCTCTAACTGAACAAGGCCTAGAGAAGTGGCCAGAGTAGCCAAAGGGATCTCAGGAGGGCTTGAAGGGTGCGTGTGACAGACTCCACAGGGACCCTCAAGGATGACAAGAATGAAAACAGTATGATGTTGCTTAGCGCCCAAAGCCCCAGACTGAGAAATGGGAAGAAAGAGTCCATCAACTGC
The DNA here is from genome assembly GCF_027595985.1 of Sorex araneus. NCBI lineage: Eukaryota > Metazoa > Chordata > Mammalia > Eulipotyphla > Soricidae > Sorex > Sorex araneus. The sequence goes on along the minus strand of NC_073309.1, from coordinate 56,254,247 downwards.
CATCTGTCACCTGCCCCATGTAAGCAGCTGTCACTTATACCCATTTGCTACTTCTGTCCAATGTGCACAATCACTACCCAGAGGTGGAGAGGTCACTGGGCCACCCCAGCTGTGCTCAGGAGCATCCAGGGCCTCCCCTACTAGTTTTTAGGGTCTTCCAGGGCTGCTCCTGGCGTGCTTGGGGCCCTAAGGTGCTGGGGACAGAACCAGGTAGGGCACATGTACTATATCCTAGTTCCTAGGAAAATGATTTTTTCTTTTTTTGGTGACAGGGGGTTTGGGGCTGGGCTGGTGGTGCTCAGGGACCCTACGCCTGGCTCTATTCTCAGTGGTCAGTACTGACAGGGCTCAGGAGACCATATACAGTGCTGGGGATCAAAACTGGAGTGGCCTTGTGCAGGGCAAGTGTCTTCCCCACTGTACTCTCTCCACCCCTCGAAGAAAAAAATATTTAAAAGCTCAAACTCAATGACTGTACAAACTGATCATGCAGTCAAAACCAGTGATGGTCAGGGCTGGAGCAACAGCACAGTGGGTAGGGCATTTGCCTTGCACGCAGCCAACTCGGGTTCGATTCCCAGCATCTCATATGGTCCCTGAGCACCACCAGGAGTAATTCCTGAGTGCAGAGCCAGGAGTAACCTCTGTGCATCGCTGGGTGTGACCCCAAAAAAAGAAAAAAAAAAAAGAAAGAAAACCAGTGATGGCCATCAAGTGCTCAAGGCACGGGATCCCTTTTGCAGACCATTGGATGGGGATTTAAAAATACCTGCGCTAATGTATGGTCCATTTTCAAAATCAAACATCAGAGCAGATGCATGAATGCAGAAATGCCTCCCCTGTCATGTTTGGATGGGAACAGCTCCATCTTACCACCAGTTAGTGATGGTCAAAAAACAAAAGGCCCAGGGGCTGGAGTGACAGCACAGCGGGTAGGGCGTTTGCCTTGCACGCAGCCGACCCGGGTTCAATTCCCAGCATCCCATATGGTCCCCCGAGCACCGCCAGGAGTAATTCCTGAGTGCAAAGCCAGGAGTAACCCCTGAGCATCGCCGGGTGTTACCCAAAAAGAAAAAAAAAGGCCCAGGTGGGTCACATTCTTCCATTAAATATGTGTGACATAAAGACAAGTTCAAAGGAAAATACCACAAACAGACACACAGCGGACTACCTGGCTACAGGATCCTGGCACAGCCATCACTTCCTGGGTGCCCACCCCTCTCCGAGAGTCCGAAGGATGGTCTGTGCTATTCAGTCTCCAGGTGTAGGCCAGAAGTTGGGAACAGAACAAGGGAAGAGGCAAGAAGGTCTGCAGAGCCACAGGGACATCACATCTCCTGGGCTGAAGCTGCAGGTCAGGGGGTTCCCCAAGATGAAAGCCCAAAATTTGGCAAGACTCACCGAGGCATTGATGGTCAGCAGCTGGGCCATCACTCTGCAGGGTGGGCCTGGCAGGAAGAGAGAGGGTGGGAGGGAGCAGCTACACAGACACGTGCACCCCAAACATAGGCAGGGGGCAAGAAGGGACATGTGCGTGCCCAAACACAAGCAGAGAGTACACACGGCAACGCTAGGAGGCACTTTATCGCAAAGCTCAACTCTTCCCCACACACCCCATGAGGAGGGTATTATATGCCCCCCACCACCCATGTCACAGATGCAGAAACTGAGGCCAAAGGGTGAAGCTACAGGGACAGGAGAAGGGTGGGGATCTGTGTGCTTGAAGGAGTCAAGCCCCAGGCAGGTCCCCAACATGGAAACCCATGCACACATACTGTACAGACGTGCACACACACCTGCACAGACCCACAGGCACACCTGCACTGACAGGCACACACACCTGTAAAGATCCGCATGCACTGATAGCACACACACCTGCTCAGACTCACAAGCACACCTGCACACACGCGCACAGACAAGCTTGGCCCTGCACACACTCACCTGTCCCCAGCTCAGGGCTTGACAGCCCCCCTCCCCAGTTCAAACTCCCCTACTCTGGGCCCAACCTGGCCGCACCCTTGCACCCTCAGCTTGGGCACTCCCAACTCTGCTAGGCCTCCGGAGTTAGGGCGGACACGCCCCTTGGCCCTCCCACTCCCTTTCACACCACCGTCCCAATCGGGCCTCTCCCGTCGGCCCCCGACTCTACATTGTGACTACCAGCCAGTCGTACCTCCTACCCTGGCCAGGCCCCTGCCCCAGGCCAGGGTCACGTCTGACAGTCAAAGCGCAGGGGCGCCCCAGGCTCTCCTGGACAATGACCTGCGCCGCCAGACCAGTACGACGCAGAGCGCCTGCGCAGACGCTGGACTACGCTTCCCAGAAGCCTGCGCCCTCTCCAGCTGACGCGCCTCGTCTCCCAAGGACCTTCGCGGCGCGGAGCACGGACGAGCGGGACTGGCCAGGACTGCGAGGAAGGAGGAACTGGACGCGAGAGCTGACGGGGAGCAGGAGGGAGGAGAGGGGCACTGCACGCCTCGAGGAGCAGGACGGCAGAGAGGGTCACTGGGCTGGTGGTGGGAGGATGGTCGGAACAGGAAAAGAGAAATGGGTGATGGAGGAAATTCAGCCAGTGGAGAGGTGAGAGCTGGCGAGGCAGCAGGGGGGTAAGGCGCTGGTCTTGGGTGCAGCTGACTAGGCTAAATCCCCAGCAATGCTTGTACACCACCAACCACCCCCACCACCACCACCACCTCTATGTCTGCCCCTAGCTCCGCCCCCTCCCTGCAAAAAAAAGACGAAAAAAAAAATAGGGAGACCAAAAAATGTAATGCAAATTCAGAATGGACAAGGGGGACCAAGAGATGGCACAGCGGGCCGGGCATTTTTGCCTTAAAACGGCTGACCTGAGTTGGATTCCAGGAATCCCATATGGTCCCCCGAGCCCACCAGGTGTGATCCCTGAGCATCACTGGGTGTGGGCCCCAAAACAAAAAATTTTTAGAAGAACGGAGAAGGGATAGACTGAAGAAAGAGGGTAGAAGAAAGAACTAAAGAACTGTAAGGAAGAGGGAATGCGGGAAGAGGAGACGGTGTAATTGGGTTGGGCAAGGAGCTGGGATGAGAAGGGGTCCCATATACATGACAAGCGCCCTAACTTTGTCCTCTCCTCCAGCCCAGAAGACACTGTCACTGTGGTGCTAAAGGGTCATACCCTTTGTCCTGGTGTTCACACTCACCTGGGCATTGCAAACAGTGGGGCTGACAGGCTCAAACAACAGTTGCCAGGACCAAACTCAGCATGTGTACCAGAGGGTTTAAAACTCAGGAGGTGCTCTAAGCAATATGCGCTCCTCCAGGCCCTCAACAGTACCAAAGTATATGAGAGGAGCCGAGCCGTACTACAGCAGGGAGCGCATTTGCCTTGCACGCACCCCACCTGGGGTCCATTCCCAACACCCCATAGTGTCCCCCAAGCCCCACCAGGTGTGATTCCTGAGCACAGAACCAGGAGTAAGCTGGGTGTGATCCCAAAACCAAAAAAAATTAAGTACATGAGTGTAGGATATCATTGGTTTGTCCTGTCTCCCTTGCCACAAAGAGTTTACGTTTATCTGGTAATAATCTCTAAACATTTTGAGACAACACTGGTTCATTGTGAGACGGTAACCCAAACGAAAGCTTGTAACTATCTCACGGTGATTCAATAAAATTTATTCAAAAAAAAACAAAAAACATTGGTCTGTCCTGTTCCCCTTGCCACAGGAAGCTTAGGTTTATCACAGTGCTCCTGAGGCACTTTCATTCCACTGCGTTTATCTGTAAACTCCTCTCTATGCTTTCTTCCCCAACCGATCTATCACCTTTTCCCCCTAATCAGACTGTGTTAACTTGTAAGGTCAGATTCCTCAGAAATCTATGATTTTATATGTATGAGTGAAATATTGTCTTTCTCCTCTCTTTATGTCTTTTGAATACTTTAGTTTAAAGCAATGTCCTTTCTGTATGGACAAAGGAAGTCAATATTATGCTTTATAACTTGGGATTTAATTGGCTGTTGGGGACTGCTCAGGACCCTGAACAAAAGAGGACCCCAAAACCTTTACCCTGGACAAACCGGAAAATTCCATTACCAGCTTTGCTTGACCTGAGGCAAAGGTGCCCTTGTGACAAAGGAAATAGCCAAACTCAAGAGGTAAAAGTAGCCCAGGGCAGTTAACTAAGAGACGCCATTAAGCCCCCCATTAAGTAGAATACCTTCCTCTACCTTGTGCATTCCTCCTGCCAGATGCTCCTGCCAGATAGACCCTTGCCTTCCCCTCCCCACTATTTCTCAATCTACTCTTGAAGAATGTTGTAAGCCCACCTAATACACCCCGAACCTTTCCTTATTTGGTCTGAGAAGACACTTCCCTGATGATTGACAACTTATGTACCAACCCCCTGCTAAGAAAAGTATAAAGCCAGTGTGGCAGTTAATAAAGTTGCCCTTGATCGGCATGTGTCGTCTTGGGCCCCCTGTTTACTAACCTCACTAGTCTTATTTCAGATCGGGACCCTCACAGAATCCACCTAATTAGGAGCGCTTTCCACTGTTGTCTCTCCGAGGGCCGGAGAGATCTCCAGGGGAACGCGCAATTGGCTTTGAATATTACTCATTCCCGGGCATCTGCTTTCTCGACTTAAGCCTCAGTTGTCCTTAGTTCCTAGCACCCCAAAAGCAGGGTCCCAACTAGGGACTAAAAGAACCCAGGACAAGCTGTGAGCTACTCTGGCATCGATATGGGCCAGGCCAAAGTGCCACAATTCTTAACTATAAGTTAAGAGTTTGATCATGGACAAATGCTGTCATGATCCAAAAGCAACGATGAGACTAGGACCCTGCTAGGGACAGGAAAGACTTATCTGGCCTGAGCACTATAGTCTGAGATCGAGATGGCCCCAGGAGAGCAATTCTATAAGCTTAATGTCTCTCTTACTGTGTCCATACAAAATGATTAATATTTTGAATGCTTATATGTTAGTTGGACAAGGAGAGGAGAAACACACCCATGGAATTATGCTCTTGAGTGGGTCGTCCTGCTGAAAGAGAATCTGTCCTAGAAGCAGCATCCCCTGAGAGAAAGAACTTTAACCCTATTGATTGTGACCACCTAATGTGTAAGCCCCAACCCCTTATGCTTTGGGATTTAACTAGGCTGTAAGAATGGGGTGGGGGTGCCAGATCCAGAGAAGCCAGATCCAGATTCAGATCCAGAGCAAGAAGGAGAATGAAGTAGCATGGGGGAGGAAGAAGCAGGAGGAGAATCTGAGGAGAATGGAGATGGGAATGGAATAAACTGCAACTGAGACCAACCACCCTGGCCCTCGTTCCTTCCTTGGCCTCCTCATCGCCATCAACCTCCCCAGGGTGGGGGAAGTAGCGTGAGACTACCAAACACGGGCAGCGGTGGGGAAGAGATAGAGCCCCCTGCTGTGCCCCTTTTTTGTGTTTACACACGAGAATCCACGTATGTGCCTCTACAGATATACACATGCACACAAGCACAATTTCACGTATTACCATCTTACAGCAGAGTGGTACATTAAGATTGATGAGTATAATGATGTATAAGCATGATGCAAAGTGCACCAAGTGCACTTTGTTGTAGTCTGTATTTTGATAATGTATGTCAGGTATCCATCATTATAGTATTATAATACTATAATGATGGATACTATAATAAGTTTATAGAATAAACTTCTACACAAATTCTCTGCTCTTATTACAAATCTCTCCAACTCCTTCCTGTCAAGCACTGTTATTTTTTTTAATATCTCCATACTTTGTATATTCCAAAATGTAGTAATCCTTTCAGACTGGATTCTCTCTTAGCAGGGTGGATACTGTTCAGATAGTAACCCAAAATAACAAAACCTCAAGTTCTGTTTAAAAAAAAAAAGTCCTCAAGTCCTTCCCTGGCCTTGGCAGATATTGTTTAATACTGTTACTCAAGGATTTTACAAGCTTCCTTTCAAATGGTACTTTTAAAAGGGTTTTCAGAAAATGAGTTTAATATAAAATACTAGATTGCTGAAATATTAAATAAATGTATTAAAGAAATAGTTCAATGAGCTAAATGCATGCTTTGCACGCAGGCTGACCTGGTCCAATCCACAGCACCATGTGGTTGCCTGAGAACTACCACATGCAGCCCCAAAACTAAAAAGTCCTAGGTTAGGGCCCAAGTCTGGAACATAGTGACAGAATGCTGCCTTGAAAGTGCAAGAACCTAAGTTTGATTTTGACCTGTGGTCCCATGCCACGCTGCTGGGCAAAATTCCTGGCCCCACTTCTGGGATCTCTGCTCCAAGGGGTACGGTCTCTGGTATACTACAGCCAAGTAAGTAACTCTGGCTATCAGAACACCAGGGAGATGGCTCAAAGAAGTGTATTTGAACAGTATCCACCCTGCTAAGAGAGAATCCAGTCTAAAAGGATTACTACATTTTGGAATAAAGTTCACTCAAAGAGTAAACAAAGGCTTTGTATGTCCCAGGCTCAATTACCCCCACAGCACCCTCACCAAAAAAAAAAAAAGGGAAGGGGGGGAATTGTGCCAAGCTAGACAGATAACACATTGTCACTGAATTAGTCAACTGTCATAAGCAATTATCACAGACTGTCAGTACAAGTTATTTCCTCACCTTTCTGGAGAGAAGTCCAAGATAGGCTGCTAGTAGGACTGGGTTTAGAGCTACCTCTCTTCCTAGCTTATCAATGGTTACTTTCTGGTTGTAGCCTTAAATGGTCTTTCCTCTGTGCAATTTTATCCCTATGGCCTCAAATAGCATAAGAATTCTTTCAACACTATGACACAAAATCCCTTTTTGAAAAATATTGGCCTTTCCACTGCTGCACGAACATGATCCCAGAGGCCAACCAAACTACTTTGGGCACCAGCAGCTCACAGAAATGTCTCTAGACTGTGAACTGAGCCACTGCCCCATGTGGCGCCAGGGGGGAAGAGTTTTTCTCTCTCAGCTTTTCTATCTTATGAGCACCACAAAAGGGAAGTAAAAGCTTGCAGTGATGCAATTTCTGGCAGAAATTTCCCTGGACTTTGTTACTAAAATACAGAAATCCAAAACCTCATATCTCTTAATTGTCAGCAATGTAGAACATTATCAAATGGTTCCTTTTCAGCAGGTCTGACTTTGGGGGGAAACTCCAACAATAATAGTGAGTTTTTTGTTGAAATATTGAAGGTAATCAAAGTAAAGTGAAATCTATCAGCTACACAGGTGGGGGGGAGGTATACTGGGGCTCCTGGTGGTGGAAAATGTGCACTGGTGATGGGATGGGTGTGGAGCATTGTATAATGAAGACTTAAGACTGAAAGCTCTGTAACTTTCCACATGGTGATTCAATAAAAAAAATTTAAAAAAAGAAAAAAGAAAGAAAAATATTTTTCTTGATGCAATAATTTCAAGATCCGAATTATGCAATTACACAGGCAACTGCATCAAGGGTTGGAAAGATATGGGAAGAGCATTTGTCTCGCACACACTGACCCAGATTCAACCCCTGGCACCCCAAGCTTAGTTCCCCAAGCCCCGCAAGAAGCAATTCTTGAGCAAAAAAACAAGAGTTAAGCAGTTGGCTTTGCCACTAAAGTGAAACCAACAAGAACATAAAAAAAGAGAGGCCGGAGCCAAAGTATAGGGGGAAGGTGCTTGCCTTTTGCTCAACAGACCCCGGTTCAATCCCCGGTGTACCATATGGTCTTCCGAGCACTCCAGAAATGATCTCTGAGTACAGGGTCAGGAATAAACCCTGAACATCGTTGGGTATGGCCCCAAAATAAAAAGTAACAAAAAAAAGTATCATAAACACTCTTTGCACTTAGCATTTCTCAACCTTTTTAGTTATCCAGAACGCTTGATCTCTACATTCATTTCAGATGACAATAATTGTGTGTCTGTCCTGTGCACACTATGGGTTAATTTACCTATATCAGAAAATACACAAAGTCTGGGCTGGCAAGATAATACAGTGGATGAGGCACTTGCCTTGCATACTTCCAACTCAGGTTCCAAGCTCAGCATCACATATCCCCCCAAGCCCACCAGGAATGATTCCGGAGCTCAGAGCCAAGAGTCAATCCTCAGCACTGTTGGCTCTGGCCCAAAAACCAAAAATAAAAGAAAAAGAAAGAAAAGACAGGAATGTTACTTGCCCCTTCTCACAAAAAAAAAAAAAAAATCATTTTCTAACACCTCAAACTTTTCAAGGATTCTACTGTCAATGTTCATACCAAATTTTGTATTTTAATTGCTGGGAAAATGAGCAATAAATGCTGAAAATGAAATCTAAGAAAGATTAATGGATAATTTGAAGAATTACAACCTTAGAAAACACAAAAAATAGTGCTTAAGCCCCTAAAATCACAATCAGGAGAACATTATCCCTTTAGAGAACTGCTATAAAATGACACACATCCAGCAGCCTTTCAAACTCCAAAGAGAATTTTATCTGACTAGCTAGTACATCGTAACCATATGGGAGGGTACAGTCAGTTTCTCAAGGGAAAAGGATGGTGTAGTCATAAGGAGGCAAGAAAAAACTAGGCAAAGAAAATATGCCATAATTTACTTTCAAAATTATAATAATTAGAATACAGCTCTGAAAAAAAACCTTCAGTTCGTACAGCATAGTTATTTTATGGCTCTATACAATCCTTTTTAAGAGCAACATATAATTAAATGAACATGGCGAACATGCCACCCCTTTACCCCTGCCCTAATAATGATTTCCAGTGTATTATTACATTGTTTTCCGCCGTTATACCTTGGTCAACCACATTACACTTTGGTTTTTAATAAACAAATGGTGTACACATGTTTTGCAGCTCCTTTTTAAAGCTCCATTTCTCATCATGGTAGGTAACATATCCTATTATTTCAACTTTCGGTCTTTTCCAATTAGATCTTTAATGGTAATAACAGTACATTTTCATAGGTGCCACACAAGACAATGCCTGAGTCAGTGATACAGTGCTGAGGGAGCAATGCTTGGGAGAGGGAGTCTGGAAGTGGTTGGGATCAAACTCAGGGTATTATGCGTGCTTGGTATGTATTCTACCATGTGAGCCACTACCCACCCCCAAAGGTGTGTAATCAAAAAAATAAATGAGGCGCTCTCCCGCCATGTACATTAGTCAGTCATGAGTCGCTTCACCACTCGGCCTGCAGTCACCGCCAATATGCATGGAGGAGGGAACAGGGCTGCCAGGGTGGTTGTGATCAGTTGCCGTTTATTCCAATCGCTGTCCCAGCATTTATTCCATTCTCCACATGCACCTTTTCCAATCCCACTGCACACTCTATTCCTGTCTCACACTCCACTCTTTCCCGTCTCTGCCTGTCCCTCATGCTAGTCTCCCCATGCCCAGTCTCACAACCTTAGTCTAGAACTCTAGAGCTTAGCCAAGAGCTGGGGGTAGAAACTACACCTAGGTCAGATAGCACAATCAACATTGTAAAGGCCTTCACTTCCTTCCCAGGAAGTTCTTCTAAAACAAAGATCTCCTGCGAGGAGATCCGCTCAAGGGCAGAATTTCATCTAAGGATATACTTCTCCTTTCTTTAGTCCATAAACAATCATCTTAGATTTACTTCTTAATAATCTTTCTAGTCATTTTGTATGGACACAATAAGAGATATATTAAGTTTACAGGGCAGCTCTCCTGGGGAAATCTCGCTATAGATCCCAGACTACATCCTCAGGCCAGATTACTCCTTCCTAACCTTAGCATGGTCCTAGTCCCGTCACTTCTCTTTGGGTCATGACAGAATTTGTTCATGACCATGCTCTTAACTTAATAAATTTATGGCACTTGGCCTGTCCCATTTTGATACCAGGGTAGCTTCCAGTTTGTCCTGGGTCCATCTAGTCCCTTCACTGGGACACTGCTTTTGGGGTGCTAGAAACTAAGGGCAATTACAGCTAAGTCAAGTAAACATGACATGCCCAGGAATAAATATTATTTGGAGTCAATTAACTCCCAAGTTACAAAAGTATAGCATTAATTGTCTTCCTGTGTCTATACAAAAACAACATTGCCCTAAAGTGAACTATGCAAAGAACACAAGGAAAGGAGAAAAAGCAGTATTTCATTTACAAATACAAAATCCAGAGTCCTTAGAAAGATCTGACCTTTCAAGTTACAGGGTCTTATTAGGGGATAAGTGGTTAACAGAGAGAGAAAGCAGAGCACAGAGAAGTTAAAGATGAATACCGAGGAAATGGGAGTGCTTCAGGAGCATTGTGATGGGTGTAACCCAACAAACCTAAGCTCCTTGCAGCAGAGAAAAAAGCACAAACCAATGTTATCCTATATCAGTCAGTAATATATTGGAATTTTTATTGGATATCAATAAACTACATATTTAACAAGGGGAGAAATATCTTTATTAAACTGAATTTTACTCAGAGATACATCTAGTTCCCTTAAAAATATTAAAGGACCAAAGAGATAATATAGTGGGTAAGGTATTTATTTACCTTGCACACTGGTGCACAGGTTTTGACCTCCAGAAATACATATGGTCCCCCTAGCCCTGCCAGGAATGATCCCTGAACACAGAGCCAGGAAAAACCCCTGAACACTGACACTTCTGGCTCCCTCAAAAAAAAAATTTTAAATTCTAACTTCTACATTCTAAAGAGAATTACATATTTTCTCTGTCAGCGTCATTCTTACAAGTTTCACAGTATAAGATGTGAAGATTTCCTGTGTTCACTTTATGGCTCTGAATGGTTTTCATTCCTTTTATACCGAGGACTGGCATTTCTCTGAGCATATTTGCAGAAAATTATTAAACACTATGGTACAAGAATTCTCTCAACCTTTTTATACCTGTAGACAGGCAGCGGTGCAAGAACCAGCAATAGAAAACTACTGCCTTAGAACATTTCTTTTTTTATAGTGTGGGGGATTGAATTACACACGTAAGGCATGTGCTCTACTAAGCAACGTTCTCCTAGTCTCTGGAAAGAATAATGTAAACAGCATAGAATTACTTATGATATTTTTCACCAAAAAAAAAAAGTGTTGAACTGTTTCAGGTTTTTCTTTTTCCCCCCTACATTTATCTATTCAAGTTTTCTAGCTTGTTAGTTTTGCTTCTAATATTATTCCCTGTTTAGTCCTACGTTCTACCAAATGGGCTATTCTCACTTTCAAATGCCAGCTGAAGTGAGAGCTCCTCACCAATAATATTCCATGTTTTCAACTGTGGTTATCTTGCATAATATTAAAATCCCTGCATTCTGAGTAAGTTCCTACTTTGTACCACAGGGATAGTAAAAGGCCCTCTGTCTACGCTTAAACCTGTGGTTTTCTCAGTCTTGATCTGTAGCTCATTTATTTACGGATGAACTCAAATCTACGGAAATATTTACCTTACCTCGGCACTAATTATATGCCAAGAATTGTATGCTAAATCCTTTAGATAGATCATCTGACGTTGCATTCATCAAAACAATAAATTTTAACTTGAAAAATATACTGTACACTATTTTAAAAAAATAGTTAGTTGGCTAGTGTTAAAAATTCACTTGATGAGGGGCTGGAGCGATAGCACAGAGGGTAGGGTGTTTGCCTTGCATGCAGCCGACTCAGGTTCGATTCCCAGCATTCCACATGGTCCCCTGAGCAGCACCCGGGGGTAATTCCTGAGTGCAAAGCCAGGAGTAACCCCTGTGTATCGCCGGGTGTGACCCAAAAAGGGGGAAAAAAATTCACTTGACAAAAAAAATAAAGGAAAAGGATTATATGTATATGTGATAACTGTGACTGAAACTATAATGGGTCATAAACTGGAAAAAAAGGTAGAATATTCTAGAGGTATTTAGAAGACTGAAACAACACAATCTTGTGGTATGGTTCTGAGAAGGGAATAATTGTGTTTAACTCTTAAGTATGAATGCGTTGATGATGAGCAAGGTGTACACTTTGCCTGAAGGCTTTCCCACAGTCTTTACACTCATAGGGCCTTTCTCCAGTATGAATTCTCTTATGGAGTGTCAAATGGGCAATCTGGCTGAAGGCTTTGCTACATTCCTTACACTCGTAAGGTTTCTCTCCGGTATGTATTCTCTGATGTAAAGCAAGGGATTTTGGATGACTAAAGGCTTTCCCACAAACATTGCATTCATAAGGTTTCTCACCTGTATGACACCTCTGGTGACAGATCAGAGAAGCCCTCTGCCTGAATGCCTTTCCACATTCGAGACACTCATAGGGTCTCCTGCCAGTGTGCAGTCTCTGATGTTGAACAAGATAGGAGCCATCACTAAAGGCCTTCCCACATTCAATACATTCATAAGGCTTCTCACCAGTATGAACCCTCTGGTGTTGAACAAGGTGTGCAATTTGACTGAAGGCTTTCCCACATTCCTTACATTCATAAGGCTTCTCTCCAGTATGTGTTTTCTGATGCTGGGCAAGGTGTGCATTCTGGCTGAAGGTTTTGTTACAATCCTTACATTCATAAGGTTTCTCTCCAGTATGGATTCTTCGATGATGAGCAAGGTGTGTGCTCTGCCGAAAAGCTTTCCCACACTCCTTACATTCATAGGGTTTCTCTCCAGTATGAACTCTCTGATGAAGGGTAAGTGAGCCACGGTGGCTAAAGGCTTTCTCACAAATACTGCATTCATAAGGTTTCTCTCCTGTGTGAATTCTTTGATGCACTGTAAGAGATGAGCCATGGCTAAAAGCCTTTTCACACACACTACACTTGTAAGGTCTCTCTCCAGTATGAATTCTCTTATGCTGAATAAGCCCTATATGATCTGTGAAAGCTTTCCCACAATCAATACAATCAAAAGGTTTCTCTCCAGTATGATAATATCTCCGATGACGTATAAGAGAGGCATTCTGTCTGAAAGCTTTCCCACAGTCAATACATTCATAGGGCCTTTTCCCAGTGTGAATCCTTCGGTGATGAGCTAGGGATGAACAATCACTAAAAGCCTTCCCACATTCAGTACATTCATAGGGTTTTTCTCCAGTATGAACTCTCTGATGTTGAGCCAAATGTGCAAGCTGGCTGAAGGCTTTATTACACTGCTTACACTGATAAGGTTTTTCTCCAGTATGAACTCTCTGATGTTGAATAAGATGTGCATTCTGGCTGAAGGCTTTCCCACATTCATTACATTCAAAGGGTTTTTCTCCTGTATGTATTCTTTGATGTTGAGCAAGGTGAGCACTCTGGCTAAAGGCTTTCCCACATTCAATACATTCATAGGGTTTCTCTCCAGTATGAATTCTTTGGTGAAGAGTAAGTGTTGAGATTTTGCTGAAAGTTTTCTCACAGTCATTACATTTCAAAAGTTTCTTTTCTACATAAACTTGCCTGTGACTTTTAGCAAATGAAAGAGTTTTTAAACCTTTCTTATCTGTGTCAAAATTATATACCCTCTCCTCCACAGGCAATACCTGTTTTATACAAGATAATGAATTTAGATGGAAAATTGTCCCAGATTTGTTAATAAGGTCTCTTTCCTCAGTAAGAGTATCTATATAAGTAAGTGTCTCTTGTCTAAAGGGTGTCTTATGACTTACCATCTCCCTCTCAAACCGGTCTTCATACTTCCAGTTTTCTCCTAGTGGGGAACATTCAAGATCATAGCTTGATAGTCTTCCCATAACAGCATGAGATAATTTTTCTTCATAAACATCCTGGCTTGAAGGTATTTTCGTGAACATCTGGACATACTCCAAGTCTGAAAAACATCAGTAAAGCATGTTCCCTTTATCCCATTCCAGAAAAATAGAAACCTCCAAAATAAAAACATGTTAATCAAAGTTGCTAAAACCCACACAGGTTCTTTTGACAGTTGTAAATTAGGCATTAATGCAATAATTCTTGCACTTCTGTAATAAATCCTCATTTGCTGTGACTTTTTTTATTTTGCACCATTTAAAATTTAGATTTGTGAGGACAAAGAGATAGTATAGCCTGCCTTGCACATGACCAATCTGGTCCAATTTATGGAACCCTATGGTTCCATGAGCCCCACCAGTAGTGGCCTCAGAGCACACAGCTAGGAGTATTCCCTGAGCACCAGCAGGTGTGGCTCCCCGACAAAAATAGTTATGCTGTCATTTTTTTACTGTATTACTTTTCATTAATTAATGTACATCTTAGGACTATAAGGTATGTATAACCATGAATCATCATTTTGGAATTGAGAATGAAGGCAGAAAAAGGCCCCACAAAGATCATAAAACAAACTAACCAACTAACTTGAGGCTCTTTTCCCTATCATGTATTATGCAAAGGCTAGATTATGAAACTAGAAAAAAATGCTTTCAAGTAATGCAGGGAAGAAGACACATAAATTCAAAGAAAATAAATAGAGCCGATAATCCCAAAAACAAGTGGGTAGGTGATGGCCAAAGAAAAATGTTGGAAAAGCCTGAGCCCCTTGAGATGGTGACGATGGGCTGATTCAGGTCTGGGAATTGACTGTGGAAGTGCGGTCATTGAGCACAAGAAAAGCCTTGTGCCTCCCTGACCTGGGAACGGCCCCGATCTTGTATCTCTAGGTTGGCACCTTGATGCATTATGGTAGTTAACAAGTTAACTAATAAGTGATTGTATGTGACTGATGACAAAGAAGGAAATGTTATGTGATTTATTATAATAGGATAATTGCCTTTATTATTAGTAGTAAATTGTTTTTCTGATCATGGAAAGTACATAACCACTGATGATTTGGAATGAAGACACTGCGTGCTGGACATGAAGTCATCTGTCCCCTCCTGCGCATACTGCGCCATCCCAGGTCCTGAATCCTCTTGAGATACAAAATCTGGTGCCAGACCAGGAGCTGAAGGAACAGTTGATGGCGCTAATGAGTACGGCAGCAATTTGAGTAAACTAGACTCTCCAGGATGGGACAAACAACTTCTCGCACTTCTACTTTTGCTTTGCTTCTACGCCAAATTCTTTCTAAACAAGGAGCTACAATGCCTCTCAAGAAAATAATTAAGAGCTTAGAGGTTGTCAAAGAATACAACCCATAGTTCCCAGACAAAGGCACCTTAGACCTTGCTATCTGGGAACGAGTGAAAAATAATATAGAAAATCAGTACAGATAGGGGGCTAAGATATCCCCAAGTTTTGGTCTACGTGTGCCTTGATTCAAATTTTGGTCTCAGCTGCAGATGGTAAGCTCTTATTGAATACTGAAGAGCTAAACCGTAAACTCCAGAAATTACTCCATGAGTAGGAGCTGGATGATGATGATACTCTGGCTAAGGCTAAATCAGAAACTAAAGAAACCTTATTCTCAATTCTGTGACTTAAAGAGTTGCGGGGGATGCAAGAGGAGGAAGAACCTTTTCATTTTAAATCAGGCAAAAAGGGGGAAAAGAAAATCCCTATTTCAATTTTAGCACCTGTATGAGCAGTTAAAAATTTCAAGAGATAAATAATGAGGAAAAACTAAATGCTAGAGGCACCTTTCCCTCAACCCAAGCCAAACTGCCTTACATTCTTTCAGTCCTGGTTAATTTGTGGGGACATGATATAGAGTAGCAGTGGAGAGCTCAGGTTGTTATTTCTTTGGTCAGGGATAGTGGAAAGAGCACATAATACACTCAAACAACTTTTACTGTATAAATTTAAAAAATAAGAGAGGGACTCCCCCATCCAAGTATCAGACTACCCACAGCCCCACGCACCCTGCCCAGAGCTCTCCCACGGGCCCGCTCAGTCTGGGTCCCAGAAGATCCCCACCCCCACTACCCCCCCCCCCACTGCCTGGGTTTCTGCCCTGCTTGGCCAATAGGTTGGTGGGGGCGTGGCCTCAAAAGGGGGCGTGGCCTCCCATGGGGTGGCTGGCCCCTGCACTGCACACTTAGGTCATTATCTATATAACCTATTTCTTTGAAGAATACCCTGGCTATCTCAATCACTAAGGCCAATAGTCCATTAGCCTACTCTAATTTCACAAAATCTGTCAGTGAACAATAGAAGCTGCACAAGCCCTTGGTAAAGAGAGCATAGCCTCAAGTCTTCACTAGAGGTCCCATATAAACCAGGAGGTGCACCTGAGAGTAAGGAACTATCCTAGAAGGGGAAAAAAGACTACCATTCATCGACTTAGTTCATCCAGAATCCCCCTTGCAGCAAGAGGGAATAGGAATAGACAACTACTAGAAAATTCTAACTCTATAGTTCCAAAACAATATGAAGAAACAGTGAAAATCCCCACCAGGAAGAAAAGATTCCAGAAGTCTCAACAGGGTTTACCCACATATACAACCTCTCAGATAAAGAATTCAGAGAGGAAGTCTTGAAGATGGTTGTACTCAAAGCAACCATAGAACAGACATCCAATAAATTAAGGGAAGATATGAATGAAGCATTGGAATGGTCCACCAAGAAAGTGCAGGAAGAAATGAGAGCAGAATTTCAAAGCTACGAACAGAAGTCACACAAATAAAGGAATCAGTGAATGAATTAAAAATCTCAGTAGGCTGGGGCTGGAGCGGTAGTACAGCAGGTAGAGCGTTTGCCTTGCACACAGCTGACCTGGGTTCGATTCCCAGCATCCCATATGGTCCCCCTAGCACAGCCAGAAGTAATTCCTGAGTGCAGAGCCAGGAGTACCCCTGTGCATCACCAGGTGTGACCCCAAAAAAAAAAAAAACTCAGTAAATGCCCTCAACAGTAGAATGGCTACAGCTGAAGACAGAATCAGTGAGCTTGAAGATGAGCTGCACAAAGCTTACAGGCAACAACAAATGGCAAAAGACCTCAAAATGGCCCTAGAGCAAATCAGAGTCCTAGGGGATGACCTCAAGAGGAACAACATAAGAATCTTTGGAGTACCAGAAGCACAGGGAAGTAACCCCAATGAAAAAAACACAATTAAAGACATCATTGCTAAGAAATTCCAGAGCTGGAGAAGGCAGGCATCCAGATCCAAGGAGCCCGAAGAGTACCAGCCAAAAGAGACCCAAATAAAAAGAGTCCAAGGCATATCATAGTCAGAATGTCGGATGCTGTGGATAGAGACACATTACTTCAAGCAGCAGGATCAAAGAAGGAAATCACATACAAAGGAGCACCCCTTAGATTTACAGCAGACCTATCAGAGAAAATCCTCCGAGCCCAAAGACAATGGTGAGATACAGTGAAAATACTCAACAAAATGAACTCCTCACCAAGAATACTTTATCCGGCTAATCTCTCACTCAAACTCGAAGGAACCATACACTATTTCACGGATAAACAACAGCTCCGGAACTTCACAGACTCAAAACCAAACTTAAAAGAACTAAAGGGGCTACTGTAAGACAAGGAAAAACCCTACAAGAACAACAAACCCCACAGAAAGATGACATAAAACCCCATGATAATAATCTCTCTCAATGTTAATGGCCTAAATGCACCAATCAAGAGACACAGAGTGGCAAAATGGATTCAGAAACTAAACGCAACATTCTTCTGCCTACAAGAAACACACCTGAACAGTCAGAGCAAACACAGATTCAAAGTCAAAGGATGGATACAATCCTGCAAGAAAACAACTTCCTCAAAAAAGCTGGAGTGGCCATACTAGTATCCAACAACATAGATTTCAGGTTGAAAAAGACCAGAAGGAACAGCGAAGGTCATTTTCTATTTATCAAGGGATATGTACAACAGGAAGAAATCACACTCTTAAATGTATAGGAACCTAATGAGCGACCGGCTAAATACTTAAAACAAGTCCTAACAGACTTTAAGGAGGACATTGCTAGCAGCACAATAGTAGTCAGAGACTTCAACACTGCCTTATCACCTCTGGATAGATCAACAAGAACAAAACTCAGCAAGGAAACACTGACTCTGAAGGAAGTAATGGAAGAGAGAGGGCTAATAGACCTATTCAGGGCTTTACACCCCCAAAAAAAAATACACATTCTTTTCCAGTGCCCACAGAACATTTTCCAAAATAGATCATGTACTGGGCCACAAAACATACCTCAATAGAATAGAGAAAATAGAAATTGTATAAACTATCTTTTCAGACCACGATGCGCTGAAGATAGAAGCTAATCACACACAGATGCGGTGAACCAAATCAAACACCTGGAAATTAAACAGCTCAGTGTTGAACTGCTGAACGGTTGAACTCAGTGGGTCAGGAAGGAAATCAAGGAAGAAATCAAAAGAAATCAAAAAATAACAAATGAGAATGAAGACATGAGCTGCCAAACCTATGGGATGCAGCTAAAGTCGTGTTAAGGGGAAAATTTATAGCTCTGCAAGCATTCCTCAAGAAGGAAGAAAGGGCCTACATAGATAGCTTGACCTGACAGCTCAAGATCTTAGAAAAGGACCAGAAAAAGGAACCCAAACCAGACCGAAGGAGAGAAATAATAAAAATTTGAGCAGAGGGGCTGGAGCGATAGCACAGCGGGTAGGGTGTTTGCCTTGCACGCGGCTGACCAGGGTTCGAATCCCAGCATCCCATATGGTTCCCTGAGCACCACCGGGGGTGATCCCTGAGTGCAGAGCCAGAAATGACCCCTGTGCATCGCCGGGTGTGACCCAAAAAGAAAAAAAAATTAGAGCAGAAATTAACGACATGAAAACCCAGAAAACAATCTGAAAGGTCAATGAAACCAAGATCTGGTTCTTTGAGAAATTTAACAAGATTGATAAACCGCTAGCAAGACTCACAAAGAAAGAGAGAGAGCCCTAATAAACCAAATCAGAAATGAAAAGGGGAACATCACAACAGAAACCAATGAAATTCAAATGATCATCAGAGACTACTTTGAAAATCTGTATGCCACGAAACAAGAGAACCTAAAAGAAATGGATGAATTCCTTGATTCCTACAATCTCCCAAGACTGAACCAAGAAGACATGGAATACCTAAATAGACCCATTAATATCAAGGAAATTGAAACTGTAATCAAAAGTCTTCCCAAAAACAAAAGCCCCGGTCCTGATGGATTCACTGGCGAATCCTTCCAAACATTTAAAGAGGACCTGTTGCCAGTTCTCCTCAAGCTTTTTCAGGAAACTGAAGAAACAGGAGCTCTCCCAAACAGTTTCTATGAGGCACATATCTCCCAAATATCAAAAGCAAACAAAGACACCACTAACAAAATTATAGACCAATATCCCTGATGAATACCGATGCGAAGATCCTCAACAAAATATTAGCAAACAGAATCCAACAACTCATCAAAAAGATCATACACCACAACCAAGTGGGATTCATCCCAGGGATGCAAGGATGATTTAACATTCGGAAATCAATCAACATAATCCATCATATCAACAAAAGTAAAGATAAAAACCATATGATCATATCAATAGATGCAGAGAAAGCATTTGACAAGATCCAACATCCGTTCATGATGAAAACTCTCACCAAAATGGGTTTTGCAGGAACTTTCCTCAAGATAGTCAAAGCCATCTACCACAAACCTATGGCAAGCATTATCCTCAATAGGGAAAAACTAAGGGCCTTTCCTATAAGATCAGGGACAAGACAAGGATGCCCACTTTTACCACTTCTGTTCAATATAGTACTTGCAATAGCTGTTAGACAAGAAAAAGGTATTAAGGGCATCCAGATAGGAAAGGAAGAAATCAAACTCTCACTATTCATAGATGACATGATACAATATCTAGAGAAGCCTAAAGCCTCTACCAAGAAACTCTTAGAAACAATCGACTTGTAAAGTCGCAGGCTATAAAATCAATACCCAAAAGTCCATGGCCTTCCTATACGCAAACAATGAGACAGAGGAAAGAGACATGAAAAAAGCAATCCCATTCACAATCGTGCCCCAGAAAATCAAGTACCTCAGAATCAACTTAACTAAGGAAGTAAAGGACCTCTACAAAGAAATCTATAAAACGCTACTCCATGAAATAAAAGAGGATATGAGGAAATGGAAATATATTCCCTGCTCATGGACAGGGAGAATCAACATTGTCAAAATGGCAATACTCTCCAAAGCATGATACAGATTCAATGCAATCCCTATAAGGATACCCATGAAATTCTTCAAAGAACTGGATCAGGCAATCTTGAAATTCATATGGAACAACAAATGCCCACGAAGAGCTAAAACAATTCTTGGGAAAAAGACGATGGGAAGCATCACCCTCCCCAATCTTAAACTTTACTACAAAGTGGTAACAATTAAAATAGCATGCTATTGGAACAAAGGCAGAGCCGCAGACCAATGGGACTAAGGGAAGGGAGAAGCGTGCTGAAAGGAGACTATGGATTGAACAGGATGACCACTCAATACCTCTATTTCAAACCACAACACCCAAAAGGAGAGAGAGAATAAAAGGGAATGCTCTGCCATAGAGGCGGAGTGGGGTGGGGGGATGGGATTGCGGGGTAGGAGGGATACTGGGTTCATTGGTGGTGGAGAATGGGCACTGGTGGAGGGATGGGTTCTTGAACACTGTATGATGGAAACACTAGCACAAAAATGTGTAAATCTGTAACTGTACCCTCACAGTGATTCACTAATTTAAAAAAAAATTAAAAAATAAATAATAAAATTTAAAAAAAAATAAGAGGGGGAATTGTTCCCAAATAACAAGAATTTTACAGATTTTTTTGTTTTGTTTTGTTTTTTGGGTCACACCTGACAATGCACAGGGGTTACTCCTGGCTCTACACTCAGGAATTACTCCTGGCGGCGCTCAGGGGACCATATGGGATGCTGGGATTTGAACCAGGGTTGGCCACGAGCAAGGCAAATGCCCTACCCGCTGTGCTATCACTCCAGCCCCAGAATTTTACAGATTTTATATACAATACCCTAAATTTTCTGAAACTGCCTGTTGAATCACTGTTCTGTCCTGTCTCTCTGAGGTAAGTAGGAATCACACTTTCTGGACCTATATCCCTCACCACCCCCTCCCCCCACCCCACTCCACCCCTACCCCCGCTTCCAGTAGTGGTGAACTGGAGACAAATGAGACTCACTGTTTTCACTAACGACACCAATCACATGCTTGGGCCAAAGAGAAACCTAGTCATCGAATGAGGAAGGCTTAAGCATTAACCTTACTGTGGGACTGAGTCCCTGCCTCTTTGTGTGGGTCTTCTTAAGACACCCTCTGGAAAGGCAACAGAGAAGGTTAAAAATAAATTTTTTTTGGTGTTTGGCTCAGGGCTTACTCCTGGCTCTGTGCTTATAGAACATTCCTAGTGGTACTCAAGAGATCCATACCTCCATTCCTACTATACTATCTCTCTAGCCCGGTCTGAGGTAAAACTTTTGACCTAAATTTGTCTTTCACATGAGTACCAAAATATATTTTAAATTTTAAGTGAATGAATTTTTAAAGTACAGATTACAAAGTATAACATGGAGGTAATCCCCCCCCCCAAAAAAAAGGACAAGAATAAATAACAGCAACAAAAGAGAAAAACAAGACAGACAGTGAATTTAAATTTGATGAAAGTCATGTTAAAGAAGGGATGATGCCTGAGTGCAGAGTCAGGAGTAACCCCATCATTGCAAGCGTGACCCAAAAACAAAAACAAAAAAGAAATAAAAATATTTAAATCAGGTAAATTTGCTTAAGCAATTTGAGCAAATTTACTTAAAGAATTCTGAATTGCTGAAAGTCAGGGATGAATATAGTACTAGAACATAACTAGGCACATTTTTGTAGAACAAAACAAAATTCAGAAATAAGACTGGTACTTGTGGAAATCAGTAAAAATAAAGGTTAGGCAAGTTATACCACTGGAGAAGAGAAGAACCACTGAAAATTATGGTGCTTCCACATTTAATCTTTTTGGAGGGCCGGGACGACCATCTGGGATGCTGGAGATTGAACCTGGGTTGGTCAGGTGCGAGTCAAAAGCCCTACCTGTACCTGCTGTACTATTCCTCCAGCCTGTAAGTTTAAATTTGAGAGAAATTTTCAGATGTTTTCTATCAAGTATCAGAAAGAAAAGCCAGCCTCAAAATAGTTTTGCAAGCCCTAGTCACCTTGAACTTACCTGGGCACAGACTTCTTATTATCTCTCCTTTCATTATCCAAGGATCTCTACCTTGCTCCAGTAAGGAAATTACATTGGGTTTAGAAATACAAAGGCCTAAATACAGAAAAAAAAAAGAGAAATGGCATTACTGTGAATATCCCAGAGTTATGACCCAGTTTGAAGGGTATTTAAGGAAGAAGGACATTGTGTAAATGTTAAAGGCCTGAAAGAGGTACAAAGACTCCTCTAGAGAGGTGAAAAGTAAAGGATACTCTCACCCACAGAAACCAGGTTCCTGTAGTTCTCCAACATCACCTTCTTGTACAAAGTCCTTTGTGCAAGAGTCAGCTGTTCCCATTCATCTTGAGAGAAGTCAATAACCACATCAGTAAAGGACACCAATTCCTGAAGTGACACGAACATAATTTTGATCAATTAGTATTCAAAAATTCAACCCCCCATTTAGCTGGCTCACAAATAAAAAGTTATGCAATTCATATTCTCAAATAAAAAAGCTAAGTAACTGCTCTGGAGTCTAAATGATCTAGGTAAGGCAGTTAGTGGGCTTTTCTGCTGAGGTAATCTGTATATATTAAGAGGAAAAACAAAAACAGGAAAGGGGATCAAAGAGATAGTACAACATGTAGGGAGCTTGCCTAGCATGTGGCCAACCTGGGTTTGATCCCCAGTATCTCATGTACTTGTATGTAAGTAGTACTGAGGCTAATAGTGAAAAATAAAAAACATTAAAAATAGAACTAACAGTAGGTAAAGGTATATAACTGATAACCTTTCAGTATCTGTATGGCAATTCATAATGCTCAAAAGGAGAGAGCAGAGAGGGGAGAGGGAGAGAAAGGGAGAGAGAGGGAAAGAGGAAAAAAGAGGGAGGAAGAGGGAGAGAGGGAGAAAGGGAGAAGGAGGAGTGCCCGCCATAAAGGCAGGGGTGCAGGAAGGGAAACTGGGAACACTGGTGGTGGCCAGTATACACTGGGAAGTATACACAGGCATTGGAACATTAACCCAACCATGAACAACTTTGCAACCGATTCTATTTTTTTAATTAATTTTTAAAAACAAAGGAGAAAATTGGGGCTGGAGCAATAGCACAGCGGGTAGGGCGTTTGCCTTGCACGCGGCCGACCCGGGTTCTAATCCCAGCATCCCATATGGTCCCCTGAGCACCGCCAGGGGTAATTCCTGAGTGAAGAGCCAGGAGTAACCCCTGTGCATCGCCGGGTGTGACCCAAAAACCAAAAAAAAAAAAAAAAGGAGAAAATAGAACTAATGTTGAAACACAAACCACTGGTTAGAACTTTCAGTGTGTGTGTGTGTGTGTGTGTGTGTGTGTGTGTGTGTGTGTGTATTTGCTTGTGTAAAAAGAGCTAATGTTGAAACGTAACCCACTGGTTAGAATTTGCAGTGTGTGTGTATGTGTGTGTTTGTGAGTACACGCGCACAGATCTGTGGCTATAAATTACAGGTCAATACATACATGAGCAAGTAAGTGTAAGCTCAAGAGCTCATCATTAACTTTATACAAGAGATTTTTCAAAGCCTGTTGTGATCTGTCTAGTGTTTTATATTTCCCTGAGGTTTCCCTTTGGATCTTCTGGTCAGATAACTTAAACTCACACAAAGAATACTTATGTATTCTATTCCATGATATACTCCCATGACTACATATAACACTGGTGGCAGGGTAAAGACCAACTAGGAAATAAATAAAATGAGGTGAAGGTTTACCCCTCCTCAGAAAAACACAAGTTCTTCAATCACAGAGAAAATTTCTCTCCCTCAGAGGTTGCAGCTCCTGCAGAGAGTCCCACTAATAATGTTGGGACAAAAGAAAACAAATATTGTTAGGAAACTTCCACCCTTCATCCCTTCTCTCAACTTTAAATTTCTTTCCCACTTTTTGAGTCTGAATTAAAGGAACCTTTTTTCTGTCCATGTCCACACCCACTCACAGTATCTGGACTCTTGAATCCATGCTAAGAAATACTGATAGGAAAACAAACAAAAAAGTCAGAAGGGTGTTTTGCTTTGAGTAAGTTGCTCATTATATCTTTCATATAAAATAAAAACAAGGAGTGGCGCCACTGACCAGGCAAATGGAAACAGAGATAAACAAATTGGACTACCTTAAACTGAGAAGCTTCTGCACCTCAAAAGATACAATGACCAAAATACAAAGACAGTCTACAGAATGGGAAAGGATATTCACCCAATACCCATCGGATAAGGGGTTGATATCAAGGATTTACAAGCATTGTAAATTTACTGGTTGAACTCCACAAGAAGAAAACATCCAACCCCATCAGAAAATGGGGAAATGAAATGAAAAGAAACTTTCTCAAGGAAGAAACCCGAATGGCTAAAAGACACATGAAAAAATGCTCCTCATCACTAATCATCAGGGAGATTTAGATGTGTGGAGAAAGGGACTCTCCTTAACTCTTAGGAGGAATGCCGAGTGGTTCAGCCCTTTTGGAAAACAGTATGGACACTTCTCAAGAAATTAGAAATTGAGCTCCCATTTGGCCCAGCAATACCATTTCTGGGAATATATCCTGGAGATGCAAAAAAGTATAGTAAAAGTGACATCTGCACCTATATGTTCATTGCAGCACTGTTTACAATAGCCAGAATCCAGAAAAGCCCCGAGTGCCCGAGAACAGATGACTGGTTAAAGAAACTTTGGTGTATCTACACAATGGAATACTATGCAGCTGTTAGAAAAGATGAAGTCATGAAATTTGCATATAGCTGGATCAACATGGAAAGTATCATGTTAAGTGAAATGAGTCAGAAAGAGAGGGACAGACATAGAAAGATCATACTCATTTGTGGAATATAAAGTAACAGAATGGGAGATTAACACCCAAGAATAGAAGAGATAAGTACCAGGAGGATTACTCCACAGCTTAGAAACTGACCTCATATGCTGGGGGGAAAAGCAGCTCAGATAGAGAAGGGACCACCAAGCAAAGGGTGGTAGATGGGCCCGCTAGGGATGGGAGATACAGGCTGAAAATAGACTACAGACTTAACATGATGCCCACTTCATACCTCTATATCAAACCACAACACCCAAAAGGAGACAAAGAGCAAAAGGGAATGTCCTGCCACAGAAGCAGAATGGGGTGGAGGGGACAGAGTGGGGGTGGTGAGAGGGATGCTGGGACTATTGGTGGTGGAAAATGGGCACTGGGTGGAGGGATGGGTACCTGATCATTGTATGACTGAAATGCAAGCATGAAAGTTTGTAAGTCTGTAACTTTATCTCACAGTGATTCACTAATAAAAAAATTAAAAAACACAAGGAGTGGGCTAGAGAGATAGGCCAGTAGGCTGGGTTCTTGCCTTTCAAGCAGCAGACTTAGGTTCAAGCCTCAGCATTCCATATGATCCCCAAGCACCAGCAAAGTAATTCCTGAGTGAGGAACCCAGGAATGCTTCCTGAGCACTGCAAGGTATGGCCCAAAAACAAAATGAAAATAAAATTTAAAAAAACATTGGGAGGTGGAGGAGCTGGAGAGAGAGTGTGTACAAAGTGTAGGGAGCTTGCTTTGCACATGGCCACCCAGGTTAAATCCCTGGCACCCTGAGTAATCCCTGAGAAGAGCCAGAAGTTAGCCCTGAACACCAACAGATATAGCCCCAAAACAATAAAAGCATGAGGTCAAAGAGATAGCACTAGAGTTAAGATGATTGCCCTGCACGCGGCTGACCTAGGCACCACATATGGTTCTCTCTGCACTCACAATTTTCACTGTGAGTGATTCCTGAACAGAGTCAGGAGTAAGCCCCAAGTACCACCAGGTGCAGCACAAAAACAAAAAAAAGAAACAAATTTAAAAACTAAAATTAAGCAACCATTTCAAATTTCTTTATTTGTTATTAAGTTTATTAAGTTTATAAAGTTAAGCTTATAAATCAAATTCAACAATTTCTTATAACAAATTTGAAAATTTAATATTTTAATCAAGACATAAGTTTTACCTCTTAAGCTCCTACTGTTAATCAAAACACAAATTTTAAAATAAAAATGTTTTAGGGCTAGAGAATTAGTACAGTGAGTAAGGCATATACAGTGAGTAAGGCACTTGCCTAGCACATAGCTGACTCCGGTTCAATCTCCAGTACCTCATATGACCTGAGCCCCGCCAGGAGTGATCTCTTAGCAAAAAGCCAGAACTAAATCCTAAATACTGACATAACTGGCCCCCAAACTAAAAATAAATTTAAAAAATTAAAATTTTAAATGATTTGGGGGTTGGAGCAATAGCACAGCGGGTAATGCGTTTGCCTTGAACGTGGCCGACCCAGGTTTGATTCCCAGCATCTGATATGGTCCCCTGAGAAACACCAGGAGTAATTCCTGAGCACAGAGCCAGGAGTAACTCCTATGCATCGCCAAGTGTGACCCAAAAAGCAAAAAATTTAAATGTTTTGATGGAGAAAAACATCAAACTTCAGGAACTAAAGTCAAACTCAATAATAAGGGTCAAAAACATTAAATTATAAAGGATGATCAACAAAGTACTTTCTATTAAAATAGCAAAACTTTGACAATAATTCATCTGTTGAGCAAGGCATTGATTGTTGTGTTATCCTCCAAAAAACAGAAAAGAATGTAAAATATTCTTTTGCATTTTAAGATGCCTTCGGTTCCACAATAAAGTGGTACATACTTTGGTCAGAATGTTCCCGCCTCACCTGTGCCTGCAGCTCCCCTCCATTTCTTTCCACATGCACCTCAGAAATCACTTCCTCTGTGAAATCCACCCTTTTTCTTCTAGCAATAAGAATACGACAGTGCAGGGGCTGGAGCGATAGCACAGCGGGTAGGGCATTTGCCTTGCACGCGGCCGACCCGGGTTCTAATCCCAGCATCCCATATGGTCCCCTGAGCACCGCCAGGGGTAATTCCTGAGTGAAGAGCCAGGAGTAATCCCTGTGCATCGCCGGGTGTGACCCAAAAACCAAAAAGAAAAAAGAATACGACAGTGCAGACTGTATTATGCAAAAGGATCTCTCACCAAGGATGCAAGGAGATAAAATTAAGAGAAATACTATTGCCAGACTGCCTGGTCCATAAGAAATAATGATACAGAGAATAAAGAGCATTTTTCTAATTCCTCCAATAGTTTGGATATGGGGGATTAACCACCCTCCCCACCTACTCCAAAGGAAATCTAATCACCACGTGCAGCACCTCTCAGATTGTAAAGAAATGTTTGCTAGACCAGAGATGCCTCAATGGACTAAGTGCCAGATTCAATTCCTGGCAATATATGAATCCCTGAGGACTGCAGGCATGATCATAGAGCCGAGAGCTGGGAGTAGTCACTGAGCACCACGAGGTGTGGGCCATCCCCCCCCCCACAAAAAAGGAAAAAAGATGACTAGAAATGTTTGCTATTTCACTTCTCCAGACAGTAAACTCACTGAGACCCAGGGCTGCAGCCAAAGGGCCAGCCAGAAAGTGATTTTCACATTTTCCAAAAAGAATGTGTTTCTGGGCTTTTTTCCAAGCTGTGTTCTCTCTTGAACATGTACTTTTCTTTCTCTCCTTTGCATCCTCACTTCTGGATAAGCCCACCTTCTCTCCCTTCTCTTCCTTTCTTCCTCTTTCTTTCTATGATAACTGTTTTGCTTCACTTAAAAAAGGGGGGGAGGGGGCAGAGCAATAACAGTGGATAGGCTGTTTGCCTTGGATGAAGCCAATCTGGATTAAATCCCCAGCATCCCATATGGTCCCCACAAGCACCACAAGGAGTAATTCCTGAGTGCAGAGCCAGGAGTAATCCCTGGGTATCATCAGATGTGCCCCTCCACCCCACCCTCCAAAAAAGTGTGTTTCTGCACTAAAGATGCTTATGAATAAAACTAGGCACAAGAGAAGGGCTCAGATAGCTCATATCTTAAATGAAGAATAAACAGTAATAAGAATATGCAGAAGCTCTGCAGAGGTACTAGGCTGTTTGAATCTGTCCCTATCTATCACTCTTTAGAAACGGAGGAAATAAGACCAGGTTCCAGAAAAGACATTGTACAAACTTAATTTTCAGAAGAGAAACCAAATTCCTCAAAACTATATTTTAGATAGGGCAGAGGAAATACTCACTGGGCACATGACTTTAAGATGTTCAATTCCTGCCAACTCATCCTCTTCCTGGCTCCTCATTTGGAGGAGGGTTTTATCTTCAATGGCCAGCCTGGGGGAAGAGAAAGGAGAAGCAAAAGCCGGAGGGGCTCTAACAATCAAAGCACACAAATTCTCTTTCCCCTTCAGTCCCTCTGTTCTCATTCCTCCTGCACACAACATGTGCCCTAAATTCTGGCACTGACTGAGACAACTGAAATGTACCTCTGGAGTTTCACACGGCTCTGGATATTTTGTTGTTTTGGGGCCACAGGAGGTGATATTAAGGGCTGATTCCTGGCTCTATGCTCAGAGATCAGTCCTGGTGGACTCGAGGTACCATACTGGGTGCCAGAGATCTAACTTAGGTAGACCCCATACAAGACAAATGCCCTTCCCAGTGTACTACTGTTAAGGCCACTCTACATGGATTTTAAGGTTAACTATAACCCTTTTCCTCCCAAGCCAACCACTGATGATCAAGAATTTACTAGTTGTGCTGCATATTACAGTAGTTGCTTAACCTTCACAATTCTGTTTAAAAACACATACACAGGTGGGGCAGAGTGTAGGTAAGATAGAGAAGGGATGACAATAGCTGGAAATATTAAAATGGATATGAACTGGGTATTAAAGTAAGTAAAGGAATATACCCAATTACCTTTCAGTATCTATGATGCAAACCACAACACCCAAAAGGAAGAGGAAAAAGAAAGGGGAGGAGGAGAGGGAGGGGGACAGAGAATATCTGTCTGCTATTGAGGCAGGCTGAAGGGTTAGGGAGAGGTGATGGGCGAGAAACTGGGGACACAGGTGCTGGGAAATGTACAATGGTTGAGCGATGGGTGTTGGAACACTGTATGACTAAAAACTAATTATGAACAGCTTTGTAAAGATCTCACAGTGATTCAATAATAAAATCTTAAGAAAAAAGTGTTGATATTTTTAAATGTAGGAGTACCGCTATTTATTCAGCCACTGATCAAATTGCTGATAATTCTGACCCTGGGATAATCAGAATAAATTTTCTGAAATCTTGAGTGCCAATAAATATTTTAAAATATTTTTAAAAATACACATAGAACTTGATGCTATGTCACAGAAGAAAGCTCTGCAGAGCCCTTTGCTGTTATAAATAAGAGCTCAACCACAACCTAACCTGCCTTACTCTGTTCTACATGTTATACTACAAACATTCCTTATTACCACAATTAACTCTGTCCTACAAGTTATATTACAAACAACATGTTATGTTATCACACAGACACAACACAAACTGTGTCCCCTATGTCAGAATCTGATCAAATCTGAGGTTAAGTCCCTTGGGGAAAAACTCTCCTAAGGAGGTGCCACCCTCGGTATAACAAAGCCTATGTGGCTGACAAAGTAACAGGACAAAAATAGTTACAGGCTCGTTCTGTCTCCGGGAGCTGAGGTCACCTGCACTCGGTCACCAGGGCTCATGTATTATCACCCGCACGTCAGAGGCGACCCCACGGGCTAGACGGCCGAGAGGAGGAGGGGTCCGGAGCGCTCTGCGGATCCGGCTAAAGGCTCCCCGTGTCCCAGGCGCAGGGGAGCGGCACCGCGG
This sequence comes from Sorex araneus, assembly GCF_027595985.1. Lineage (NCBI taxonomy): Eukaryota > Metazoa > Chordata > Mammalia > Eulipotyphla > Soricidae > Sorex > Sorex araneus. Next base: position 56,224,532 of record NC_073309.1, on the reverse strand, counting down.
CCAGCCTGGAGACACACACGACAGGACACGGAGTCCCCTCTAAACAGGGCTTCCCCAATTCTGACCTGGTGACGGAGAAGGCGGCGCGTCCCCCTCAGCTCGTGCTCGGTCCACGCAGAGACCCTCCGAAGACCCAAGTCCCGCAACTCCCGCCCCGGCCCACGAGACGGGGACGCTCTGCTAGGGCCTCTCGAGCCACGCGTCCACTCGCAGCTACGCGGCAGAGCGGGCGGCTCTCACTGCTCCTCCCACCGCACGACGGGAACGAGCAGCGGCCACTCACCCCGCCTAGCTCAAACGAAGCCCGCACCGCTCACTCGCCGACGCGCCAGCTCCCGCATCCGCGCCGCCACACCCCTCAGCGCCGGGACAGCGACGCTCCTAGGACGCAGCCAATCCTGGCCGGAAGTGCGCGATGCCCCGCCTCCTCCCGCTACCAAGCGCCCTGGGAAATGTAGTCCCGGGCAGGAACCCACGAAGAGGCAGGTTAGGCAACCAAGCGACCAGATACGGCTCCTCTCCGGGATCAGCAACCTCTCTGTCATCTACAACCCCCTCATGCTTGAGAACAGAATTTCCTATGAGCCTCTCATCGCCGACTCGGGTTCCAGAAGTACGGACCGCTGACGAATTGAGCAAAGCCTCGGGAGCTTCAGGGAGCCATCGCCCTGCGGCCCACTGGAGGCGGGCGTGCGCAGGCGCATTGGATCCGAGGCGCAGTCACGGGCGGTAGGCGACGTCTGGATTTGTGTGGTCTGTGCACGGCGTTTTGTGACTTACCTGGAGTGTGTAACCTGTTTTCTTTCATGCCAACTAGTTATTTATGAAACTGTTAGTCCTTGTTAGGACTTGTTAGTCCTATTTAGAATTGTGCCGTCATTGAACAAAGTGTTTTTGCACTTTGTTTGGTTTAGTCGGTTTTCCGTTTAAGCTACACCGGGAGGCGCTCGGGGATCACTACTAGCGGTGCTGGGGACTCTATCCAATGCCGTCAGGTACATGGCAAACAACTTAATATTTGTTCTATCTCTCCAGTCCTTAGAGTATCGTTTTAAAGAGCTTTGAATCCTTTTTGAAGGATTCAAAAATCTACATGAACTATCCCAGTTCGTATAGATTCAAATCATTCCCAAGAATTAAATGTAACGCAACTGATAAGGCCCTTGGGAATCTCATTAGCGTCATAAATCAGCAGTTAATTGGACCTACCGGTCCGTTTGACTTTCAACAATTGCAGTACCTGATTGGAAGCAGTGAAATGTTTGCCGATAAATTAATCAAAAGGCATTGAATTCAAACATTTGTTCTTAAAACCAGAATTTCATGCGCCATTTTACTTTTGTCTAATTCCATGACAGATATGGGTGATGAGTACTTTTGGAACATTCCTCATCACCTTTACTTTTTGGTAAGAACCATACAATGGCTGTGGCAATGTTTATGACCTGCTGTCAAGAAAACAAAACTTCTTATTCCATCGCCTTTAATAACCAATCCTTATGGGGGAAGGGCCCTTTAGCAGTGCTAAGGGAGTTTGCGTCTCCTTATGCTATTGGACCATCCAAGAGGGCAGTGCAAGACTGTAGGGAATGGTTCTTCTTAAGCTGCCTTGGGGACCTCCAGGGCTGTACCCAGCGATGCTCAGGAGTGTGATAATACTGAACCTGGGTGGGACACATGCCCTATTTCCTGTCTCCATCACTTAGTCATTTCTAATGCTTTGCTTCACTAGAGCTTGATAATCAATTCTCAACTTTAACACTGGTTAGAGTCCTTTAGGTGGGAACAACTTCAACACTGGCTAGCTTCTTTCAGGTGGGAAAAAAGATGACATAAATTTGGAATTTAAATTTTGAAAAACAAGGTACTATGCACGTTTGAAGAACAAAATTAAATTAGGATGTGAAAAAAGCAAGAGTTACTTTAATGGATGAGGGAGAGATGGAGAAATCTCTAGGTAACTGCCAAACATGGCTCGATTCCAACTATTTACAGTTCAGGAGTGAAATTCCACAATGTCACCTTGTGTGAGGGCCCCTATCAATCAAAAAATAACACTGAGTGGAAGAAAACCTGTTTTGACAACATTCAAGATTGTGTTTCCAATTCTGACTGGCATCATAGGAGTCATGTGTGAATGGAGTTGACCAGAACCCAATGCAAAATGAAGCAAAGTATTAACAGCAAAAAAACACTAAAGCAAATATTTAAAATATACACATATAATTTCACACATATATACAAACATACACATATATACCTGTGCAAGTACCTCATCGGAGCTGTGTAAACCTGGGTGTCACTAGGGGTGATCACACATTAACGGATATTCATGGGCTCTCTCTCACTGCCAGTGTTCAGTGTTCTCGAGCCACTTTCCCACCTGGGACGGCCATTGCCTTGGACAGACTAAGGAGGAACGAGGGCCAAGCTGGTTGGTGATTAGTTTATTCCATCTCTCAGCTCTCCCAAACTCCACAACTCTCACAACTCTCTCCCACTCTCCCAGCTCTCTCCGACCCGCTCTCTAACTTGCTCCACAATACTCTCTCCACCTCTCCACTCACTCTGTCTCAACTCTGTCCTACCTCATTCTGCCTCTGTCTCTCTCTCTACCTTCTTTTTACCACCTCTTCCCTAACCACGCCTCCCAAGCCATGCCTCCCCAAGGAAGCACAACATGTTTTTCAAGCCTTCCTGACCACCTGCAGTCCAGGAGGGCAAAATAGCACTTAAGGTGCGTTTAGTCTCTCCTTAGACCGTAACTTTATTAACATCTTAATTCAACTTCCTAATATTTTCCATTCTGTATGGACACGGTAATAGAAACAATTAGGCTTGCAGGGCGACTCTTCTGGGAACATCTCGCCAGACTCAGGCTACAGTGCTCAGGCTGGATTAATCAATTCCTAACCCTAGCAGGGTCCAAATCTAGCTATTTTTGTATCATGACAGAATTTGTCCATGTCCATGCTCTTAGCTTATAGTTAAGCATTATGGCACTTTGGCCAGGCACATTTCAATGCCAGCATAGCTCACAGCTTGCCCTGGGTCCATCCAGTCCCTCGATGGGAGGCTTAAGTTGAGAGAGTGGATGTCCAGGAGCTAATATTATCTGGAGTCAATTAACTTCCAAGTTATAAGCTTATCTTTTTAACTATATCCATACAAAAAGTAATTGCTCTGAAGTAGCTAACTATGCAAAGGACACTAAGGAGACGAGAAAAACAATATTTACAAGTCTGCAGAGTCTGATCAGAAGGCAAAAGTAATTGACAGGTCGGGGGAGCAATCAACAAACCCAAGCTCCCTATGACCAGAGAGGAAGGGCAAACCAGTGTTATCCTATATATACCAAATATTTTTACTATGAATTATTACACCCATAAAGCTCTGCAAATTACATGTTTAAGTTAATAAATTGTAGAATGTCAACTCTCTTTAGACTCATACCCAGAGTACAATCTCTACTAACTGAACAATAATACAGTATTGAATAGTCACATTAATCCATCTATTTTGCAGAAGACCAAAATCCTGTTTGTCCTGATTAAAACAATTTTGCAGCAAACATTAATTTACATCCATTTGTTCCAGTGGATGCAACTCCTAGATCTAAAATTACTTTTTTAAGACCACACATATATAATGTTGATGCCACAGCATCCAGAACATAGAAAAACAATTTATACTGCTAATGGGCACCTGCTCTGTATGTAACAACCATGCCAGAATTATCCAGGCCAGGTTTGACTGCACTGAAAAACCATATAACCCAATTTACATTTTTCTAATTCACAAGCTTAAGAGATTTTGTTCATTTGTATCCGTCATCAGTGACATGACTTGATATGCACTAATTTTCTTATCGATTTAAATGAGTGATTATCATTTAATATGCACTGCACAGGTGCTGTCACTAGTCTCGACAAACTTTCTGGCCTCCCCTCTTCCCTGTCTTCTAGGACTCTGTCTTAATGAAGCTTTTTCGCTTTCCCCTTATGTATTTATTCATAATCAGATGTTAAGTACAAATGTGATTTTTCTCTAAGTGTGCTTCTAATTCTGAGGGTAAATAACCAATTTTCCAAAACATTACCCCAATCATACAAAGATAATTATGTACCAAAATCCAGGGACTGAAGTGACAGTACAATGAGTAGGGTGCTTACCTTGCATGCAGTCAACCTGGTTTCAACCCCTAGTATCCCATATGGTCCCCAAGCTCACAAAAGTGATCCTTGAGCGTGGAGCCAGGAAGCCCCTAAGCACCAGAGGGTGTGGCGAAAAAAAAAATAAAACAAAAAACCAAAATATCCTGTGCAAAGAACTTACCAAAATTTTCTCGCTATTCTTTCCCAAGAATTCTTTCCCACTTATGTTGTTTTAAATAAAACTGTCCAAGTAAACATATCCTACTAGGATTCTGTGAATAACAGTTTCCAAACATTTTAGTAGTATTGTCAGCAAGAAAAATATTTTCTCCTTTTACAATATATTAATATCAACTCTTTCATGAATTGTATATAGTTTTCTTTCTGAGGTAAGATCTATATTATGCACACAGATGAGCAGAAACTTTATCTTTTTGTGCTAGAGCAAGGATCTGTAAACACTTTCCCAAGATACACAGACATGTGTCGCTTTGTAGGTCAAATATTTAGCTAATAATAACAGCTGCAGGGGCCGCAATAGTAGAGCAGAGCAGGCAGGGTGTTTGCCTTGCAAGTGGCCAACCAGGGTTCCTCCCCATGTGGTCCCTGGAACCTGCCAGGAGTGATCCCTGAGCACAGAGCCATGAGTCAGTCCAGAGCATCATGGATAAGGCCCAAAGCCCAAAAAATAAAAATAATAGTTGTAGCCACTCAACTCTTCCACTGCACAGAGAAAGCAGCCATAAGAAATACAGAAACAAATATGTGACTGCAATTCAATAGACCATTATTTACAAATTAAAATTTCTGGAAATTTTGTGCTGTCAGAATTTTTAAGAATTAAAAATTTTTAGGGGCTGGAGCGATAGCACAGCGGGTAGGGCGTTTGCCTTGCAAGCGGCCAACCCAGGTTCAAATCCCAGCATCCCATATGGTCCCCTGAGCACCGCCAGAATACTTCCTGAGTGCAAAGCCAGGAGTAACCCTTGTGTATCTCCGGGTATGACCCAAAAAGAAAAAAAAATTAAAAATTTTTAGAATTTAGATCTTACAGGTCAGCCCAAGGGGCTAGAGTGCACACTTTACACAGAGGGTCCCTGGCCCAATTCCTGTCATCTCATGGCCCACCAAGTACCACTAGACCACTAAAAAATTGTTTAGATTAAGGCTGGACAATAGTATAGCAGGTAAATCACTTGCCTTGCATGCAGCTGACCCTAAATCCCTGACATCCCATATGTCCCAAGCCCTGTGAGAACTGAATCCTGAGTGCAGAGCCAGGAGTAACCCTGAGCACCATTAGATGTGGCCCAAAAAAACAGAAACAAACAAAAAAATTAACTCACAGATCATACAAAAACGGTGGAATTTCAGCTATCAGTCATAGTTTACTAATCCCCACTCAATGGTTCCTTAGATGTTCCATGGAATTTCATAAGCTCACATGAATTGAAACAACACATCTCATTGGCTTTCCCAATTCCAAAGCAAATGCCAATTGAAACATTATGCATATAGCCTTTTATTTCATTGTTTTTGTACTTTAGCCCAAAGTATCCTACTTGTGTACTCTTTAGACCTATTGTTAAATATACACTCAAAAATACAATTTTCTTACCAACAAGGCTATATTACCTTACATTTACACAGATAAAGTGGAAAGTCACAATAACCCAACTTTATGAAACCTAATTTTAAATCAACATAGGAGGGACTGGAGCGATAGCAGAGTGGGTAGGGCGTTTGCCTTGTACACAGCCAACCCGGGTTTGAATCCCAGCATCCCATATGGTCCCCTGAGCACTGCCAGCAGTAATTCCTGAGTGCAGAGCCAGGAGTAACCCCTGTGTATTGCTGGGTGTGACCCAAAAGAAAAAAATCAACATAGGAATAAAAAAATCTCAATTATCTTGAGACTCCAGCTCCTGATTTAAAATCTGATTTCTCATTCTCTTACTCTGAGTCACTTTTATTCAGAGTAATGTTAGCTCATCATTGACTGAAAATAATATTTTTAAAAGCTAATATTACTAAACACTTAGAATGGACCAGGCATTGTGCTAAGCACGTATTAGCCAGTTAAAAGATCTCAACATAAGTTTGACATGAATGAATGATAGTGACCCCCAAGAAACAAAATCCAACAAATTAGAAGAACAAACGTATTAAAAACACAACTGAGAAAAACTCAGTTTTCAGACTATTGAGAAGTTCTAGCTAATATGTATAACTCAAACTAGGGTGATGGCAGTGAGGTTGAACTCCAAATGAATTTAGGAAACAGACCAACAGGGTTTGGTATAGAAGGGAAAGAGGGGTGGGCTGGCGGTGTTTCGGTATGGCTTCTCAGATGATTAAAGTGCGCAGACTGCCTAAAAACTCTCCTGCCTCTCTTGTAGTTAAAAGATCTCTCTCCAGAGTGGATTCGTTTGTGCTGGTTAAGGTGTCCAATCTGGATAAAGGTTTTCCTGCACTCCTTGCATTCATATGGTTTCTTCCCAGAGTGAATTCTCTGATGGACACTGAGAGACTGGCGGTGGCTGAAGGCTTTGCCACACGTGCTGCATTCATACGGTTTTTCCCCAGTATGGCTTCTGCGGTGACAGATAAGGGATGATTTTGTCTTGAATGCCTTCCCACAGTCAATGCATTCATATGGTCTTTGGCCAGTGTGAAGCCTCTGATGCTGCGTGCAGGACGAGTTGTCACCAAAGGCCTTGCCACACTCGGCACACTTATAGGGCTTCTCCCCAGTGTGAACCCGCTGGTGCTGAACAAGGTGTGTGGTCTGGCTGAAGGCCTTCCCACACTCCCTGCACTCATATGGTTTCTCACCCGTGTGTGTTTTCTGATGCTGTGCCAGGTGGGCCTTCTGCGTGAAGGCCTTGCTGCAAACTTCACATTCATAGGGCTTCTCTCCTGTGTGAATTCTCTGGTGAGTGGCCAGCTGGGAGCTGATGCTAAAGGACTTTCCGCACTCCCCACACTCAAAGGGCTTTTCCCCAGTATGAATCCTTAGGTGACTGGCTAGGTGAATATTCTGCCGGAAAGCCTTCCCACACTCTTGGCACTTGAAGGGCTTTTCTCCAGAGTGTACTCTCTGATGCTGTGTGAGCGAGGCGTGATGGCCAAAGGCTTTCCCACATGCATCACATTCATATGGTTTCTCCCCAGTGTGGATCCTTTGGTGTACAGTAAGAGAGGAGCCATACCTGAAGGATTTGTCACACACGTCACATCTGTAGGGCTTCTCCCCCGTGTGAATTCTCCTGTGCTGATTGAGTCCTATGTGGTCACTAAAGGCCTTGCCACAGTCAGTGCAACCAAAGGGTTTATCCTCCGTGTGGTAGTACCTCCAGTGACGAAGCAGAGACGTGTTCTGGATGAACGCTTTCCCACACTCCACACACTCGTAGGGCTTCTTGCCACTATGACATCTTTGATGGCGAGCAAAGGATGAACCGTCACTAAAGGCCTTCCCACATTCCTTACATTTATAGGGCTTCTCTCCAGTATGAATTCTCTGATGAACTGTAAGGGAGGAGCTCTGGGTAAAAGTTTTTTTACATTCGTTACATTTGAAAAGCTTTTTTCCTGCATAGACTCCTGTATGTTTTATGAGCACTGAAGTTGTGGAGAAACTGTGAAGGGAATCTTGATTCTGAACACTCTCTTTTGAGTCATCCAAATGGAACCATCTTCCAGGTTTGTTATAGTAACATTCTCTTTCCAGAGCAAGGGTCTTGTTAGCAGTGATTGTCCCTTGGCAGAATTCTATGTTCTCACCCACTGGCTTCCTTTCAAAGGAGCCCATAGAAGACAAATGTCCTTGAAACATAGACGATTCCACAATAGTACTTAAAGTTTTGTCTGTTACTTCATCAATTAATTCCTGCTTAGTATATAACTCCTGGATCTCATGTATAGACAGTTGGCCTGAAAACATATTAAGGAAACAAATATTTACTTTATCATATGCTAGAATAAAAGAAATCTAACAGGAACACTGTGGTAGAAAAAAATTCACTTATTGGTGAATTAAACTATAAATTATGGACCTTTATAGCTATTCCGCTTGGGTCAGGGAGATGACTCAAAGGGCTGAGTATATGGGAGCCCTGAGTTCCATCCATAGGACCACTCAGAGTGGCCCCAAAAAACTTGAGAACTACTGGGTTTGTCTCCCCAAACAAAGCAAAGGCTGATACACACAAGCAGTCTTCAATGCCTGTAAGAAGATACATATTGAATTCCCACAGGAACCTTGGCCAGGGAGTAGAATGAAATATGAGAAACTAGGTACAAATCCTGAGCAAGGAGTCAAAATCAGAGCAGTGAGTAAAATCACCCCAATCCCTATCCCTAAAAGACAGGCCACGACCCTACCTTCAGTCTCATATTCTTGTCTGCCCTGCCCAGGATGGCAGAGTCACTCCAAACAAAAAATGACACCTAGGTTGTCATTTTCTCTAAGGTGCCCTTCAGATTTAGCTCAAGACTCAGTTATATTCCTACTACCAGACCATGTTATTTATGTGAATCGTATTTCATCTGAGAAATTTCAACAAAAGCTGTATCACCAATTGATTACTGAAGATTAATTCTTCATTAACCCACTTTCTCACACGAGGCTGACTAAATTCCTAACTTTTCTAGCCATTTATTAAGGATAAGTTTCTGTACCTTAATTTCTCATTCTCTATTTGGGAAGTAGAGGGCAGGGGTAACTCCGTGACTCCTGGTGGTGCTTGGGGGTCTACTCCAGGTTCTGTGCTCAGGGGTTACTACAGACTGTCTGGGGGAACCATGCAATGCTATAACTGCCTTAACCCCTAGAGAGATTGTACATTCAGGCCTTTTATATTACAGTAAGTGCTGATAGTCTACCGAGTGGTATCCACATATATACAAATATGTATCTGATCTCAGACTATAAGCTTATAGGAAGAAGCAGAAAAATGTCAGAAATCCTCTGCCAAAATTTGCCAAAATATACTAAAGTTTTATGCATGTATAACTCTACCATTCTGCAGAGTCAAATATTTGGGAAGACAATATTTTAGCTTGTTTTGGCTTTTGGGACCACATCCTGTAGTGCTCTGGGCTATTTCTGTGTTTGTGTTCAGGAGTAGCCCCTGGTGGTGCTCAGAGAAGCATGCGTGGTGTCCACGATGGACACCATCCTGTAGGCGGGATGCAAAGCTGGAGTCTTAACCCCTCTCCCCAGATGATGCTAAAAAGGTAAAAGGAGCAATATCAGCAGCAAAATACACACCTCAAACATGTAAGGCACTGTGTTTCATACGGGCACCAAGAACAAAACAAAGGGAAATGGGGCCCAGATAAATTCGGAGCTGCTGAGAGTGAAACGGACCCTCTGTGCCTAAAGACTTTGATTCCAGAGACTTCTTACAGCAATGCACTGGGACTGTGAGCTGGGCTATGCAATTTCTGGCAATATTTTCCCTGGACTTTATACAGAAATCCAAAACCGTGCGGACGCAGCTGCGTCCAAGCGACTTAACATCTATAATTGTCAGCAATGCAAAATGGTTCCTTTTTAACAGGTCTGACTTGGGGGAAAATCTCCAAATAATAACAATGAGTTTTTGTTGAAATATTGAAGGTTATTAAAGTAGCAGCCACTTCTCTGGACTGTGAACTAAGCAACAGCCCCACGCCAGCCGAGAAGAGGAAATATCCCTCTTTCCCGGTTGTTCCTATTTTCAGGGAGAAACGCGGCATGGTGTCCACCATACTATGAGGCACGGGAAGGGGGATGAGGGGAAAAAAAAAGGAAAAGGAAAAAGGAAAAAAAAAAGAGTTATGTACTTGGAGCAGTGGGGCTACGTATCTCTTCATTCTCAGCAATGGAAAACTAATTATCAAATGCTTCCTTGGTAGTAGGGCTGTCTTTCTTGGGGGGAACTCCAACAACAATGTAAGTTTTGTGTTGAAATATGGAATGTAATCAAGGTAAAGAGAAAATGAAGTGAAATTCATCAGTTATACAGTTGGGGATGGGGGGCGGGGGCGGGGGGTATACTGAGGTTTTTGGTGGTGGAATATGGGTACTGGTGAAGGGATGGGTGTTTGAATATTGTATAACTGAGACATAAACCTGAGAACTTTGCAACTTTAACTTTCCACATGGTGATTCAATAAAATTTTTTTTAAAAAAGGGAGATGGAAAAAATCTTATTTTTAAAAACACAAAGAACTTCCTTCTTAGGTGAGTAAGTAACAAAGATGTCTGTTTTCATGGCTCCCACTCAACCCAGTCCTGGAAATTCAACACAGCAAGAACAATCAGAAACATAAGTTAAGCATCAAAATTATAAGGAAGAATTGCAAGATTCCATATATAGAAAATCCTGTAAAAAAATAAAGAAAAAAATAATAAAAAAAAGAAAACCCTGTGAGAATTCAAACCAGCTACATGCAAATCAGGACAAGAGTAAAAACACCCGATTTGCATGTAGCTGGTCCTGATTCAAATACCTGGTTCCTCAAACACTGTCAGAGGTCACTCCTGTGCAGAGCCAGGACAGGTCTGCACATTGCTAAGTGTAGCTCAAACTCCCTCCAAAAAAATAAATAAAACACCACAATAATAAATAATCCATGAGAAAAGCTCATAAATTTCATCATGAAAATTATTTCAGGCTATAAATCAACATAAAAATCAGCTATTTTTCTATGGAATGGGAATTAATTCAAAATGGTAATTATAAATTAAACTACATTTTAAAAGGCTTTAAAATAAATTACTTTAAGTTTACTCAAGAGGATGTGAGAGTGTAGGTTGAAAACTGCAAGACTGCTAACAAAATTGATACCTAAACAAATAGAGTCTGAATTGACCCTAGATGATCCCGTTGGTAGCCAGAGATGACAGTGTTGACACAGTTATAGTTTCAGAGCCATTTAAGACTTAATGCCATCCATTCATATCCTAGAAGCCTTCTCATTCAGAAATTCAAACCATTCTAAAACTGACATGTCATTACAAGAAGCTTCTAATAGCCAAAACAAAGCAAAGGTTGAAGGAATCAACTTCCTGTTTCAGAACCTATCACAAAATTATTGTGACCAAATTCTAGAAGTCCTGGTCTAAAGACAGAAAGGAGATAAATGGAACAGATTGAGAATCCCAAAATAAAAATCCTGTGTCTAGGTTCAATTTTATACTCTTAAAAAAAAAATCACAGTCTTGGCGACTGGGCGGGGTCTGTGGCCTGGCAGGGCCTGGGGTCACCCACGCTTCTTCGAGCACTCAAGAGGAAAACGCAGCTGTGGAGTGGGGGGGGCTTATCACAGAGTCCTGCGGGCGGCGAGGGCTAACCAGAGAGACTACACTGGGAGTCCACTAGCTCACACAGGCTGGTGCTGACCACCATCGTCGTGACTCACTGAGACGCGCCCCCTCTCCCACTTCCCCCCCAAAAATCACAGTCTTATTTGTTTTATTGGGCAGAGTTAATAACCTGATCCCACTTAAAGTAAACATCCTATCCATTTTTCCATGCGGGTGCCAAGAACATTGAACGGAGTATCAAATGGCACCAGGAATATTGGATACCCACTGGCAAATGAAATTATACAAACCTCACACCACTAGCAAAATTTAACTCAAAATTCTTACACATACATACACACACACACACACACACACAGAGGCATAGATCTACACCACCCCTAATTTGGCAATGGGTTCTCTGGTATAACACCAAAAGCATAAGCAAAAAAAAAAAAAAATACTGGATAAAAAGAAAAGTAAAAAGAATAATTCGTCAAAATTCAAAACATATTGCATCTGGGCAGGAGAAATAGATCAAAGCGTTTGTGATTATACAGATCAGTGGTATTATAATCTGGATCAGCGACATGCAAGGCTTCCTCACTAACCCCCACCATGCTCCCCAGCCGTACTCTTGGCATCTTTAAACTGACAACCAGTTTCTTGGTTTTAATTTTCAACAGGAAGAAGCAAAAAACAAGGCATGTGTCTGCATGACACTGAAGACTATGCTTCCAGCATAAAGAAGAAACCAACTTGCAATGTACAAATGATGCTGAAATTCAGAAATTCACCGCCAACACTTGGGAAGACCCGGCCCCTTCCCTTCTCCCACAATTCAAAACCAAGGAATAAAAAGGAAACTCATGAAACTGATTCAGACTTGGATTTTGGTTTATGATTTTTATTATTTTTAGTGGGGGTAGGGAGTGGCCAGACCCAGGGGTACTCAGGAATTGAACCAGGTTAGCTGCATGCAAGGCATGTGCCTTAATGCCTGTACTATCTCTCAGGCCCAACTCTGATCTGGGAGACACACCCTTACCAGCTGTCCCCAGGTCACCAAGGCTGTCCCACAACACACTCTTACAGCAAGTGCTGAGGGCTGGGTCACACTTCTTCACGAACTCTATGAACTTACTGGTGATGGTCACCAGCCCTAAAATGATACAAGTATGTTTCTTGGTGAAACCCATGCTTGGGATCCTAAAATAGTTCTGAGGGAAGCACTCATTTAGATAATGGTGTCGGGATTTTCCCACATTCAATACACTCCCCCAAGTTTCTGTAAGTCTAGAAGGTTCCTTCTTCCTGTGTACAAAAGCTGACAAGAACAATTGGGATACAGGATGAAGCTCAGTGGTAGGCACGTGAAAGGCCCCCCACACACACACTCACACCCCACATTCACACACACACATATTCTCACACTTATCCACATTCACATATCCTCACACTACCCCACTCACACACACACTCTCATACTCACTCACACATTCACTTATCCAAATGCACACCCACACACATACCCTCACTCCCCCACTCATACACATACACACTCACACATATATTCATGCACACTCACACACACTTATCCAAATTCACACCCACTCACTGTCCCATTCATACATACATACTCCCACACATATTCTTATACTCACACACACTCACACTCCCCCAAGCTCACTCTCTGATCCACACTCATACACTCCCCCAAGTTTCTGTATGTAACAAGTTGTGTATTCTTTTTTCTGGAAGACAGCAGTCTGTTTATAAGAAGCATCATATTGTCTTTGCTTTGGGGGCCACAACCAGCAGTACACAGAGTTTACTCCTGGTGGGGCTTAGGTACCATGTGCAATGCCAGCGATTGAGCCTTGGTCAACTGTGTGTGCAAGCCAAGTGCACTCCCACTCCACTACTGCTCTGGCCCAGGAAGATCATCTTCATACAGAAACTTCCATATTTTCTGAGTCACAGCCCCTGTCCTCGAGGGTGCCTTTACCAAGTATACTCCATGTCCCAACTTACCAGCTGCCTCTCAAACAGAGTTCCGTAGCCCTATTGCTCCCCTAACACAGAGTAGTCCAGACTCCGGTCCATCACTGCCTGGGCCCATTGCCCTTCACAGAAATCCTGCAGCACTAACTCCTCAATCTCCTTCAAATCTAAAAACATGTGTTAAGAAAGTAATTATCTTTATTGGGGCTGGAGCGATAGCACAGTGGGTAGGGCGTTTTTCTTGCACGAAGCCGACCCAGGTTTGATTCCAAGCATCCCATATGGTCCCCTGAGCACCGCCAGGAGTAATTCCTGAGTGCAGAGCCAGGAGTAGCCCCTGTGCATCGCCAGGTGTGACCCAAAAAGCAAAAAAAAAAAAAAGAAAGAAAGAAAGTAATTATCTTTTTTATTATGGATTTGATGAAGAACATTGCCAAAAGGGTAATGGATGAATTCACTGTATCACTGTCATCCCATTGTTCATCGATTTACTCGAGCAGGCGCCAGTAACATCCCCATTCACCCCAGCCTTGAGGTTTTAGCAGCCTCTCCTTACTCGTCTTTCCCAATGATTGGGGCTCTTTCAGGGTCAGGGGAATGAGACCTGTTTTGGCATATTGAATACGCCATAGGGAGCTTGCCAGGCTGAATGAATTAAAACCTCCGAAATACACACATTGTTTTTAAAAGCTATTTGTATGACCAACTGACCTCATATTCCCAAATATGTCCAGTAAATTCCTGACGGAGGACTGGAGAGACAGTACAGGGGTGAAGGTGCTCACCTTGCACACAGGTTGAACCCAGGTCTCCCTGAACCCCACCCACCATGAGTGATCTCTGAACACTGCCAGGTGTGGACCCAAAACAAAAACCAATCATCTAAGTTATATTCATGTCTCATCTCCCTATGAGATGGTTCATTGGGGAGGTCAGGGCTTCCCAAATGCTCAGGAGGTCAGGGCCCCCAGGATGGTTTCATGCAAGGACCAGGAGATATGCAGCTGCTCGGGTCCTGTGGTGCCAGGGATCCCCAGACCGCCCCAGAGGTGTTGTACTTGGTGGTGCTGGGGATGAACCCTGGGGCAGGCACATCATGCCACACTGGCCCAGATCCTGGCCCAGCACTAGAGGGGGATTCTCCACCTAGCCATGTTAGCTACCAAGCAGCAGCTGATGGCCTGACTCAGGACAGACATGAAAGGTCGATTCACCAAACGAGACCAAACACTGGACCACCACCAGCCACGATTTAGGTTATGTAAGTGTGAACAACAGTCTAAGAAGAAGAGAGTGGAAAAGGGGGAAAGAGAGACAGGAAAAGTGGGGTACCCAAGCTCAGAGGTCTCCCGCCACTATCTAGTCTGAGGCGAAGCCCAAGATGCACCCAGGGAGCCTGCAGGGCTGTGGCACTCAAACCCCAAACTCACCAGGGCGCCCACCTCGGGTCACCGGCCACAGCTCCTCCTTCTGTTCCAACAGGAAGATCATGGCAGGCTTGGAAACGCAGAGTCCTGAGTGGGCAGGAAAAAGGGATGACCATGCAGTGGTCAGCAGGCTCTGATGGCAGAGGGGAATAGGACACGTGAGGGGCCATGGTATATGAGAGGACAGAAGAGGGACAGGGCACATAAGGGGACAGAGAAGGGACAGGGCATGCGAGGGGCCAGAGGGGAACAGCATGTGAGGGGACAGGGGAGACAAGACACACAAGGGGACAGAAGGAGACAGGGCATGGGAGGGTACAAAGGGGGGACAGAGCACGCAAGGAGACAAGGTATGCAAGGGGACAGAGAAGAGACGGAGACAGGGCTACGAGAGGCCAGAGGGGGGACAGGGCACCAAGGGGCCAGAGAGGGAGCAGAGACAGAGGAGGAGCAGGGCATGTGAGGGACAGAGGGAGGATGGCACATTAGGGACTGAAGGGGGACAGGGCATGTAGAGGGACAAAGTGGGGACAGGACACGTGAGGGGACAAATGGGGGACAGGACATGTGAGGGGCTGGGGGGGTAGGATACACGAGGGACCAGAAGGGGGACAGAACACATGAGGGTCCAGAGGTGGGGTACAGAGCATGCAAGGGGACAGAGTGGGGACAGGAACAGAGGGGGGACAAGGTATGTGAGGGGACAGAGGGGGTACAGGACACGTGAGGGGACGGGGGACTGAAGGAGACAGGGCATGTGAGGGGACAGAAGAGGGCACGCAAGGGGACAGAAGGGGGATAGGGCTCACAAAGGGACAGAGCGGGACAGGGTATATGAGAAAACTGAGAGGGGACAAGGCACCTATAGGTATTAGCCAGGCAGTGACAGCAGTGAAAGAAGGAGCTCAGCCAGAGACTCAGTGGGAAAAAGGGCTCACCTGGGGACTTGGAGATTCAGCAGGGAAGGAACTCACCCGGAGACTTGGCAGGGAAGGAGCTCACCCGCAGACTCAGAGACTCAGCGGGGAAGGGGCTCACCCAGAGACTCAGCAGGGGAGGGGCACACCCGGTGACTTGGTGGGGAAGGGGGCTCACCTGAAGACTAGGAGACTCAGCGGGGAAGGGGCTCACCCAGAGATTTGAGGGTCCTGTAGTTGTCCAGCATCACCTTCCGGTAGAGATGCCTCTGGTCAGGGCCCAGCCACTCCCACTCCTCCCGGGAGAAATCCACAGCCACGTCACCAAAAGTCACTAGACTCTGAAGGACAAAACTGTGTTCTTGCTCACTGTGTGCACCCCCCACAAGACTGGGATTGCTTGGGGGTGCATTGTGTATTGTCCCCCCAACTCACATGGCACCTTTAGCCCCAAGTTCTCAGAATGTGATCTGTACATGGAGATGAGATAAGCTTTTAAAAAGTGTGGGGTCGACAATGCTGCCCCAGGAAGGGAAATAATGCAATTTCTAACATAAATCTCCCTGGACTTAATTACTAAAACACTAAAATACAGAAATCCTAAACCACAATAGCGGCCGCACGACTTCATATCTCTTCATTCTCAGCAATGGAACACATTATCAAATGCTTCCTTGTCAGCAGGGCTGTTTTTTGGGGGAAACTCCAACAACAATAGTGAGTTTTGTGTTGAAATATGGAATGTAATCAAGGTAAAGAGAAAATGAAGTGAAATTTATCAGCTATGTGGGCAGGGGTAAGGGGTGGGGGTGGGAGGTATACTGGGGTTTTTGGTGGTGGAATATGGGCACTGGTGAAGGGATGGGTGTTTGAGCATTATATAACTGAGACATAAGCCTGAAAACTTTGTAACTTTCCACATGGTGATTGAATAAAATAAATAAAATTTTTTAAAGTGGGGGGTCGGACAGACTGTACAGGGAAATGGTCTGCCATATGTGGCTGAGCAGGGTTCTATGGCCAGCACCAATATGATCCACAGGCATTTCCAGGAGTAAGCCCTGAGCACCACCAGGGCTGACTAACCTCCCCACTCAGAGAAACCCATTTCCCAGCACAAGGACACTCAAGAGACTGAATCCCTATATAACAGGGGCAGGAGAGCTGGAGATGAGCCTCCAAACACAACTTCCTCACAGTGGGTTACAAGGGTTAGGTTCCAATTTGTCTTTACCAGTGAGTAGTCATAGAGAAAAGAGAAAAAAAGTTCTCTTCTGAAATAAAGCCAAGTATTACCAAGAACAATCAACCATCATGAGGGCTGGAGCGATAGGATAGTTGGTACCACGTTTGCCTCACACATCAAGTCCAGCAGGGTTCAATACCCAGCATCCCATGGTCCCCAACCCCCTCCAGGAGTGACCCCTGAGAACAGAGGCAGAAGTAACCCCTGAGCACCTCTGAGTATGTCCCAAAAATACAATTTAAAAAAATTAAATATACCATCAAGTTTCTCATAAATGCTCAGAACAAAGGGGCCACCCAGGGGCTAGAGCGATATCACAGCGGGTTGGGTGTTTGCCTTGCACTCGGCCAACCCAGGTTCGATTCCCAGCATCCCATATGGTCCCCTGAGCACCGCCAGGAGTGATTCCTGAGTGCAGAGCCATGAGTAACCCCTGAGCATCACCGGGCGTGACACAAAAAACAAAAAACAAAAACAAAAAAAAAACCAAAGGGGCCACCCATAGACACGAGAGATATCAGGAGGAAAGTCAATGGGGCACACATTGGTCATGTGGGCAGCTGTGTTTTCTGCTTTCAGGGTGCAATTCAGATATGTGCAAAAGGATTTTTCTCCAGGGACTACCCAGTGCAATGACCAGAAAACCACACAGCTCCCAGGGGAAAAACAAACTTTCTCAAACTAAAGACTTGTGCAGCCAGACTCATTCAAGCACCATATGCTCAGATACACGTTTCAGTTTGCTTCCTGCCTCTACCGTATAAACGTCCAGATATCGAGTGGAGTCCCCACAGCCACACTGGCCACCACAAAGTGGTACAGTAAGTATTTCTGACAGATCTTACAGGTGCTCTAAGTCTGGGCAGGGTAGAGAAAGACCCCGCAAACGAGCTAGGGAAGCAATTCTGCCCTTAGGAAAAAAGTGTTTCTGCTATTTCGTCTCAAGTCCCTCTCAGAGCTTTCTGATTCCGAGACACCGGCCACGCTCCTGCTGCAGGCTCTCCACCCCAGAGGCCAGACCCAAGACCAGCTCCTGGGAGATGGGAAGGGGGCGGGGGAGGGGAGGAGGGGGTGGCACTCACCCAGGGCACAGCCTCCTGCGGAGACCTCCTCTCTTCAGGTGGTACTGCGGGGACAGAAAATGGCACTAGAACCCGGCAGGCGACTCCGAACCCCACCCCCCACCCCCGCTCCCATTCCATGAGTTCTGCACAAGGTGGAAGCGCGGCAGGTGGACCCGCGGCAGGTGGGGCCCGTGGCAGATGGGGTCTCGCGATGCGTGGGGTCCCGCGGAGGGTGGGGTGGTGCAGGTGGGATCACGCGTCAGATGGGGTCCATGGGCAGGCAGGAATACGAGGCAGATGGGGTCAGCCGGGAAGGTGGAGCCGCGAGGCTCGGCAGAAGCCACACGGGGCACTGTGAAGGGGCATCTGGGGAACCTGGGGCGGCCCGCAAGTGAGCGGGAGGCCGCGGAGTGACCGCAGGGCTGAGCCGGCGAGACTGGGGCTAGAGTCCGTGCTTGATCTCAATGGCTCTTTGAAACGTTGATGTTCTCAGAGCCCCAGTCACGGGGCCCCGACGGCCCGGTCCGAGGCCTTTGCCGAGGACGCTGAGCCCCAGAGGACATCTATTCCCTCACCTCCGGTCTCGAGGTCCGCGGTCACCGCTCCACGCTGGCCCCTGGACTCGAGGTCCCTGCGGGTGCGCGGCCTTCCCCGGGCAGGGCGCGCGACAGTCGCCGGACTCCCAGCCGGGGCCTTTGTGGGGGCGCCGTGCCGCTGTGGGTACCCCGGCCCGCGGGCCCACGCTCTCCCGCGCCCCCTCATGTCGCTGTAGTGCGCGAACACGCCCCTCGCCGGGCAGCTGCCGAGCCCCACTGCCCGCCCGGCGGCCTGCAGCTCCACAACGCCCGCGCCGGCGGAAATGGGCGTGGCCGTGACGCGGCGCCTCCTGGGAAATGTAGTCCCGGCGAGCCGGCCGCGGAGCCAGAGCGGGCAGCAAGGATCCGGGGCGGCGCGCGGCTCCTCCCCGCCCATCCCGGCTGAAGGGTCGCGGCCGGGCAGGTGACGTTCTACATCGGACTCGGTCCCACTGGAAGGACAGGCCGCTCGGAGAGACAGAACCGCGCCCCAGAGTTTCCAGAGCCTCCCCCCACCCACACACACACACACACACCGGCGTTCGAAGACTGAAGGCGCGGCCTGAGGGCGGGACCGACAGCGGTTTGGGGGTCTCAGCCTGCGGAGGCGACCGGGAGGACCTGCCGCCGTTCTGGTTCGGTGACTCCGGGTCGCTGTGTGTAGTGGGGATATGGAGGGCCAGCCGCCGCCGATAGTGGTCTTGGACTCACCATTTACAGAGAGAGTGTGTATGTGTGTCATACCCACAACTACTCAGGGGCTGTGTGTGTGTATTAGGGCATACCCACAAATACTCAGGGGCTATTCCTGACTGTGGTTGGGGGTTACTTTGGGCAGCGTTTGGGGAACCCCGCGGTGCTGGGGCTAGATCGGGGTCCTCCTGCAAGCAAAGCCTGCACTCAGCTGAAGAGATGGTTGAGCTATCTCTTCAGCCAGGCCTCATGAATGTATTTTATGTATTTTATTCTTAAACGCGTTATCCACTTCAAGCAATCAGGACCTCACAGAATAGCAACGTATTTCCCGACATGCTTCAGTGGTGGAAACACCTTCATAAAATATGTTTCAAATCTTGCTCAGCTTATCAAGTGCCTTGAACTTTGCATAATGCTTTGGTATGTGGGATGCTTAAGTTCAATTCCTGGTACAGCACAGTTCCCCCAGCACCGACTCATGAGTAGCCCCCAAACACCACCAGGTGTGCCCCCATGGTACACAACCAAAAAGAGGTGAAATTTGACCCACCACTTCCACTGTCAAGCATCACTTAAATAATCCATCTCTCCAATGATAACCAAAAACAACACTACTTTTGCATAAATAAGTTCGTTTTTCTTTGTGATATTTGCCTAATTGGCATGATTTTTTAAAAACAGAACTGGCAATATAAAAATATCCTACAAGGACTTTGAGTGGAATGGAGTGAATGCAAATACCTTTACAGAACTCCCACCTAGAAATGGATGTATCTATTTATTCAGAACCCTGGCTCTCCTTCAGTAGAGATTACCCTTTTCTACTCTATATATAAACATGCATCCAGGTCACACTGAACTTCCTCACCAGCTTCAGGGTCAACAGAAACTATATTCCTTTTATTATATCAAGCTTTAAACATACTACAAATCCTCATCAATGAAGTTTCAGCTCCAAAATGGCTATAAGCCCTTAATATTGATGTATTACTTTCCAGTGTTCACTGTGTTAAAATAATTTTTAAACAACCCGAATTCGAATCCCAGCATCCCATATGATCCTCTGAGGACTACCAGAAGTAATTCCTGAGTGCAGAGCCAGGAATAATCCCTATGCAGCGCCGGGTATGACCCAAAGAGGAAAAAAAAGAAAAAAGAATCCTGATCTAGGACCTGGAGCAATAGTACAGTGTGTAGGCCATTTATTTGCCTTGCACACCACTGACCCAAGTTTGATTTACCCAGCATTCCACATGGTCCTCTGAGCACTGTCTGAAGTAATTCCTGAATGCAGAGCCAGGAGTAATCCCTAGGAATGTTGCTGGGTGTGACACCCAAACAAAAACAAACAAAATAATCCTGAGTTCTGAGCATAGTACAGTACATAGCCTTGCACTTAGCCAACCTGAGTTCAGTTTGATATATAGCATCACATATGACCCCCACCCCACCAAGTACTGCCAGAAGTGATTCCTAAGCATAAAGCCAGGAGTTACCTCAGAATCACTGGTTTTGTGACCCAAAAACAAACAGAAAGGAATCCTGATCTATCATTTGCTGAGTACTAATCCTGGGTCAGGCTCTATGCTATGCTTTATACATACCTAGTAAAGTTTTCTAACAAGAGTGTTTTAAAACTTTTACTAATGTTTGGGCTTGGGGCCACACAGAAGTGCTCACAGGACCATATGGTTCTGAGGGCAAAAACTGGGTCTCCTACATGGAAAGCATGCAATCAGCCTGCTGCACTCTCTAGTACAAGAGTTCTGAGAACAGAGTGATATAGTTCCTTTTTAAAATATCACCATGGCAGGGGCTGGAGCGATAGCACAGCGGGTAGGGCGTTTGCCTTGCACGCGGCCAACCCGGGTTCGATCCCCAGCATCCCATATGGTCCCCCAAGCACTGCCAGGAGCAATTCCTGAGTGCAGAGCCAGGAGTAATCCCTGAGCATCGCTGGGTGTGACCCAAAAAGCAAAAAAAAAAAAAAGTTTAAAAAAAAAAAGTTAAAATATCACCATGGCAGTACTACAAGGAATGTATTTGATGGAACAGAGCGATAGGACATTGGGGAGGGTACTTGCCTTGCATGTAGCTAGACTAGGTTCAATCCCTGTCATCCCATATGGTACCCTGAGCACTGCCAAGAGTAATCCCTGAGCATAGAGCTAAGAGTAACCCCAGAACATTGCTGGGTGTGCCCCTCCCCACCCCAAAAAAGAATGCACTTGAAGAGGACTAGTAGGATGAAAAAAAAAACACTGTTTAAACAATGGTTCCATTGTATTTTTAACCAGGTCATTAAAATGGAAAGAAGTGCGTGAATGTCAACTGTTTATCAGGTATAGCCAACAGTGGTGACAGAGAAGGTGAGACCTGGATGCCTGAAATGACTCTGACTTTTCTAATGATAAAATATGTGCTTTGTCTGAAGACTCACACATTCCTAACATTAAGCTCTCATCCCTGTATAAATTATGTGAAAATTAAGGTTTGCTTAACCTGCTCAAAGATTTTCCTGAATTCCTACATACATTTTTTTCCTCCAGAATGAATTCTTTGATCAACAGTAAGAGACTGACAATGGCTGAACTTTACCATAAGCTTTATGCAGTACACTCATAATGTTTCTTCCCAGTATGACATCTTTGATGACAAGGCATGATTTTTTTCTTGCCTTAAAGGTGATAAATATGTTATCACCTTTAACACATTCACATTGCCTTTGGCTAGTAAGAAGCCTGATGATGTCCACAGAACGAGCTCTGTGGAAATGAGCCTTCCCACATTCAGTATACTGATAGTGTACTTTTTTCCAATATGAACTCTGAATTATGTTGAATAAAGGTAGTCTGGCCAAAGCTCTACCATATTCATTACACTCAGATTTCTCTCCAGTATGAATTTTATAATATACAAGGTATACTCCTTGGGCTGAAAGCTTTACCACATTCTATAAGTTCACCATTTCTCTCCAGTATAAACTCTCTGGTGAGCAAACAGCTGTGAACTGGTGCTCAAATCTTCCCACTCTCCTTATACTCATTAGGCTTTTTACCAGCATGAATTCTCAAATGACTGGCAAGATCTATAATCTGCCTAAAAGCTTTTCCATATTCCGTACATTCATAAGGCTCCTCTCCAGAACATACTCTCTGATGAAGAGTGACTGATGCATGGTAGTGCCAGACTTTCCCATAGGCATGACATTCATGAAATTTCTCTCCTTTGTGAATTTGTTGATGCACACTGAAGGGGCCATAGCTTTTCTGCAAGTGTTCTATTTGCTTCTCCCCAGCATTAATTCCTCTATGCATAGTAAGTACTATGTATTCACACTGAAAGCTTTTCCACGTTGTTGTGTTCAAAGGTTTCTCCCAAGAAAATACCTCCTAAAGGATATGGCACATGTTCTATAGAATGGCTTTCCCACATTGCAACAGGGTCTTTTACCAATGTGACATCTCTGATGCTGAGCACAAGATGAACCATCTCTGAAGGCCTTTCCATATTCCTTACATTCATAGGGTTTTTCCCCTGTCTGGATCCTCTGATACGAGCAAGGTGTGTTGACTACTGGCTGAAGACTTTTCTACATTCCTTACATTGGTAAGGTTTTTCTCCAGTATAAATTCTTTGATGCTGAATAAGATGAACATTTTGACTGAAATCTCACCTACATTGCTTACATGTATATGTTTTTTCTTCATATATATTCTGTGATATTGAGCAAGGTGCTGACTCTGGTTGAGGGCTTTCCCACACTCCTTACATTTATATGGTTTTTCCCCAATATGAATTCCTTGAGAAACAGTTGCATATTCACAAAATAAATAAGAATCTCAGTGTTCTCTCACTGCCTGCGTTCAATGGCCTGGGGCTGCTTCTCTCACCCCAGATGGCTGATGGCAATGGGAGAATGAAGGAGGAAACAAGGGTCATGCTGGTCGGTGATCAGTTTCAGTTTATTCCAATCTCATCTCCTTCTGCCTCCTTCCAGTCTCTCCCACTCCTCCTCCTCCTTCTCCTCCTGTCTACTCTTACAGCCTTAGTTATATCGCAAAATCATGAGGGGTTGGGGTAGCAGTTACACACAGGTGTGGTTATTCAATCAATAGATATAAAGTCTTTCCCTTAGGGGAAGCTTCTTCTAGAACAAATTCTCATCCAGCAAGGTGATCCGCCTAAGAGCGAAATACCATCTAGGGTGCATTTCCCCTTTCCTTAGTCCAACAACCATTTGAACATTCATTTTAATTCTACTTCTTAATTATATTAGTCATTCTGTATTGACACAGTAAGAGATATATTAAGCTTATAGGGTGGCTCTCCTGGAGACATCTTGCTACAGATCCCAGACTGCAGTCCTCAGGCCAGATTAGTCCTTCTTAACCGCAGCAGGGTCCTTATCCAGTTGTTTCTCCTTGGATCATGACAGAATTTGTCCATGACCATGCTCTTAACTTATAGTTAAGTATTATGGCGCTTGGCCTGTCCCATTTTGATGCCAGGGTAGCTTACAGTTTGCCCTTGTTCTATCCAGTCCCTTTGTCGGCACCCTCCTTTGAGGGTGCAAGAACAAAGGGCAACTGAAGCTTAAGTTGAGTAAATATGACAGATACCCAGGAGTAAATATTATTTGGAGTCAATTAACTCCCAAGTTACAAAAGCATAGCATTAACTGTGTTCCTGTGTCTATACAAGAAGGATGTTGCACTAAAGTAAATTATACAAAGGACATAAGGGAAAGATATTTCACTTACAAATACAAAATTCAGAGTCCTTAGAAGAATCTGACCTTACAAGTCACAGAGCCTGTTTTGGGGATATAGGTGATTAACGGATAGGAGAAGAGAGCACAGAGGAGAAGTTAAAAATAAACACAGAGGAATGGGAGTGCCTCATAAGCACTGTGATGGGTGTAACCCAATAAACCTAAACTCCTTGCAACAAGGGTGGTGGAGAAAGGATGAACCAATGTTAAACCTAAAATGTTTAGAAATATTTTCCCCTTTTCTGTTTATGAAACAATAAATATCATAATAGTTTCATGGAGTTAGTACTGGCTAGTCTTTTCCAAAAGAACCAGGATCCTACAATCAATAGAATGAGTATGATAAATAAGGCTGTACCAGCACTGCCAATAGCATGGGTAAAGCTTTGCCACCATGATCTCATGTCAAGGTCCTGTAATGCATCTGCAATACCCTGGGCTAAGTTTTCATACTGAACTCCTGGGAGTTTAATTCTTAAACACTCAGACAATCTCATTCTGAAGGGTGAGAGTACCTAGAGACATATTTCCCTTCAGATCTTGCAAATGGCATCTAATTTTGTCCCAAGTGTGAGCAGATTCATTATATCTATGGGGGGTGACACATAAAGAGGAACTACTCCAGTCACAAAACAGTCTCATTTGTTGCTCCAAGATATCAACCCATCCTTAAACCCAGATTAGAGCTTGTTGTAAAGTGTCCAATCGTTGCTACATTGTCCAGCAGCCTACATTGTCCAGAGGTGGTGAGTCATTTTGCCAGATATTAACGAAATCATGTGTCTGGATCAAGGTTTAAAGAACTGTTCCCACAACAGCGGCATTAGTGGTCACAGCAACAAGTCCCAGGAGAGCTACACTCAGGAGTCAGGGACTTGTTGAGAATGCCAGAGCAGTCATATCATGACTTCAGTCACGAGTCCTTCAGCAGGGGAATGTTGCCATTCTTTGGTCAGGTTCACTGGCAGCCATATATGTGATCTGGCCTTTAGTAAAATTATACTGTAGGAAGAACTTTGGACTGAGAGGGAAGAATTGAGACAAGTAAATAAAGCACAATCACAACAAGAAACCTTTTTTTGGGGGGGAGCAGGGGTCAAAAGAAAGAGCGCCTTGAGCAAACACATAGGATGTTTGACACATGCTTTCATGTGGAAAGAGGAGTTATGATTGATGTCATAAGTAAAATTTCACTGCTTATAACCATGCAAGTACCCATCCCAATAGTGGCCAGAGCTTAAGGCTGCAGCCACCTTCCATAGATCAGTATGTTTGGGATAAAGTGTTCCATTATATATTGCTCAAGGGCAGTATCAGAGATGCCTCCAGACCCCAAAATCACCATCCAACAATGTTAGTGAGCTCTAATATCGGGGCTTAATGGCTCCAAGATGAGATACAACAATTTTCACACAGTTAGTTCTCAATCGAGTGATCAGCCTGGGGCGCAGAGACAAGCAAGGCATGTGGAATGTTGAAGCATGGAGGGCTAAAGCTTGCTCAGGCCATTTAGCACTAATTGGCCTTTATAGCGTCCTTCTACTGGGTTAAGGACCAAAATATCTAGCATACCTCAAAATACATCAAAGTACATAAGATCAAAATACATATTTTCTTGTGACTTAGTGACGAACAGCATTTTTAATAAAGCAAGCCAGACCACCTTGTAAATCTTTTACATCCACTCCCATACATTCTATTTCCTCATTCTCTATATATCTAAATATATGCAATCTTTCACAATAGCCCAATAAGGTATTTGATTAACTTTCATTCAAGCTTAGCACAGTTAATCTATAACAAGGAGTAGATGCATTGTGACATGCTGACCCCAGCTCAGTTCAATCAGCTCAGTTCCAAGCTATTTGCAGCTCTGACACGGCCTTGCTTGCAAGGCAGCATCTCAGGAACTTCCTCGTGAATCTGGTCGAGCTCCAACATCACACACTTTCCTCTAAGGAAAACTTTTTGTATCATTTTAGTCAATTACTCATAACAAGCAATACAAAATAAATTATTTAGCACCTGCCTTTGGGGCAGGCTTGGGCAGTGGTGAGGAATTTGAAATAATGGTGGTGGGGAGGTGGAACAATGGTGGGGTTGAAATATTGAATGTAATCAATTACTGTGAACAACTATATGAAAACAAAAATTAAAAAATAAAAATAAATCTAGGCTCCAAAGGCTGGAGCGATAGTACAGAGAACAGCGCACTCGCCTTGCATGCAGTAGATATGGGTTTGATCCCTACCACCCATAGGTCCCCTGAGCCCCACCTGGAGTGATCCCTGAGTGCAAAGCCAAAAGTAAGTTCTGAGCACCACTGGGTGTGGCTCCCAAACAAACAAAAAAACAAAAAAAAATTAGTCTTTAGAGGAATATAACAATACAGTGTATCTAGAAAATATTATATACAGTGTTCAGGAGAAAATTCAAAATCACTAGCTAGGGGCTGGAGTGATAGTACAGTGGGTAGGTATTTGCCTTGCACGTGTCCAATCTGAGTTCGATCCCCAGCATACCATATGGTCTCCCAAGCACTGCCAGGAGTAATTCCTGAGTGAAGAGCCAAGAGAGACCACTGAGCATTGCTGGGTATGACCCAAAAAGAAAAGGAAGTCAAAATCACTAGGTAAAAGAGAGGAAAAAGTGAATAATACTCAGACAAAAAGGCAATGAAGATCTAATCTGTGATAACACAAATCTTGGATTTGGTAGACCAGGATTTTAAATGTTATTGTACCTATACTTAAGATATAAGCTTATAATATAAGCTTAAAATTTCTCAAAAACTTGTAACTTCTCAAAAAATCAAAATTGTAAAAAGGAAATAGAAAGTTTAGAATAGGAAAATACAAAGGCTAGAGAAATTTACAGCAAATGAGGTATTTTGCCTTGTAAACGGCTGACCTGGGTTTAATCCCCAGCACCATGTTTGGTCGCGAGTCCCTCTAGGAGGGACCTTGAGCACAGCTGGGTATGGTCCTCAACCCAAAATATAATAAAATAAAATAAACCATAATCAGAATAAAAGAAACTAGAAAACACAAAGCTAATCTATCCACGAAGTGGTCCCTGGGTTAAGAAGAAGGCTCTAGGGGCCGGAGCGATAGCACAGCGGGTAGGGCGTTTGCCTTGCACGCGGCCGACCCGGGTTCGATCCCCGGCATCCCATATGGTCCCCCAAGCACTGCCAGGAGTAATTCCTGAGTGCAGAACCAGGAGTAACCCCTGAGCATCGCTGGGTGTGACCCAAAAAGCAAAAAAAAAAAAAAAAGAAGAAGGCTCTATGTTAGTTTCCCTCAGAATGTTTGAAGAAATTTTCATAGTTTGTTTCTCATGTGTTACAAGATACTAATAAGATGCAGATTTTTAATAAAAATATTCTGAACTTACCAGAATCAATCTACACTTGAAAATCTGTACTACAACAGTGGTGATAATAGTGTAAGACGAGGACTGGATGATAGTATAACAGGTAGGGTGCTTGCTTTGCATGTACCCAACCCAGGTTCCATCCCTAGCACCACATACAGTTCCCCAGGCCTGCCAGGAGTGATCCCTGAGTGCAGAGCCAGGAAAAAGCCCTGAACACTGCCAAGACTTGCCCCAAAACAAAACACAAGCAATAATTGGGTAAGATAGAGGAGACAAGGAAATCCAGGACACCTATGGGAACCACAGCCTGGTCTGAGTTCCTGGCTGCCTAAGGAGATATCCAAGGACTATCTAATATATATCAAATTCACTGACTCAAAATCTACAAGTTCCATCAATCCCTACATAAATTTTGTTTCCAAGCTCTCCACACAATTAAAATGTAAAGGGTCAGGAGGTGCAGATTCTTAATTGTGCAGGGGGAAGATTTCTCACCCAGTGACAACAGGCTCTGATCCCCAACATCATACTTCTAAATAAAGTTCTCTGAGCAGGGTTCAGCTACTTCCATTCCTTCTGGGAAAAGTCTACGGCTACATCCTTGAACGTCACTAAGTCCTAAAATGGTACAAATACATTCTTGATCAACTCATGTCCAGGTGTGCAAATAACTCCCAAGTCAATATGCTAAACTGTCCCTATTTTGTGTGAGAAATAGCCCTTGTAGGAGAAAAAAGTGTAAATACATTAAAATGTTAAGCACATTAAAATTTAAATAGTATTTATTAAAGCATTAAATTGTATGTTTGACTACCTAATTTCTTGGTAAACTTGGTCCCAAGTTGTTGGGGTCTAGTCAAAGGCACAGTGGCAATTTTGGGGTATCAGGAAGCCTGAAGGCACCATCAAGGCTGCTGATGCACTTGTCTCACAGGTTCAGGTTGACCTGATGGCGGCACCATAACCACTCTCCCTCCCCCCGATTTATTTTCTGATCATACTACTAGCAAGTATTGTTGGAAAAAGTAATATAAAGTAATAGAAAGTGAAGTTGTTATGTGCCTGAGGGGGCAGGTTGGGGATGGGAGGGAAAATGAGGACACTGGTGAAGGGAAGTTTACACTGGTGATATTGTTTACACTTATTGGTTACACTGAATGACTGAAATGCCTGTATTTGTAAATTATTGTTTTTAATAAAAGTAAATAAAAACCAAAAAAAGCATTAAATTGTATTTCATACAATGGTGCAAACTATTTCTCAGCCCAAGAATTTATGGACAGGTGACCAAAGGGCAGTAAGAACTTCAAGGAAGGATTGATACCTCTGGTTGAACCTTCCCAAACTAACCAAAAACAATATGTGGCCAGGAAGACAACTCAAAGGGCTGGAGCACATGCTGTGCATGTGGGAGACCAACCTTCAATCTTCAAGACTGCATAGTTCCCAGAACATCTCCAAGCATCCCCTGCTGGGTGCCCCCCACAAAAAAAAAGAATATCTCAATAGGTATCTTAAAAATGGTACCCTGAAGTTGGAGTGATAGTACAGAAGGTACAGCATTTGCCTTACACGTGGCCACCCCGAGTTCAATTCCCAGCATCCCATATGGTCTCCTGAGCACCTTCAGGAGTAATTCCTGAGTGCGGAGCCAGGAGTAACCTCTGTGTATCGCCAGGTATGACCCAAAAAGAAAAAAAAGGTACCCTATGGGAACATAATCATTCAGGGAGAAAGAGATATTGAGCCTAAATGGATGAGTATTTTTGTTTTACAAAATACTTACAGTACAGAAAGATGGTACAGCAGGTGCAGTGCTTACCTGGCATGCACATTCAATCCCTAGCCTACATATGGTCTGCTTAATATTACCAGGAGTAAACCTTGAGTACCACCAGCTGTGGCCAAAACACCCAAAAATACAAACAAAAAAGCTGAGAAGAGTTACTCTCTTAAGAACAGAGAGGCAAAGGGATAGTTCTGTCTTTTGAATTTTGTACTATGTGCATATATCATTTGTTTAAAATTTTATACTTCAAAATAAAGGATTAGATATTTTTGCTTTTTTGGGTCACACCTGGCAATGCACAGTGGTTACTCCTGGCTCTGCACTCAAGAATTACCCCTGGCGGTGCTCAGAGGACCACATGGGATGCTGGGAATCGAACCCGGGTAAGCTGCATGCAAGGCAAATGCCCTACCCACTGCGCTATCACTCCAGCCCCAAGGATTAGATTTTTAAACCAACAAATAATGTTAGGAATTCATACCTTCCTAACATTAACCTCTAAGAATATATAGATATTATTGATCTATAGATAATATATTGTGAGTTTCCAAGAGAAAAGTGCTATGGGCACGCAGGACTCCAACATTTCGTGACCAAGAGCCGCCTCCCCAGGCCGGTCCATGGCAGTGGGCAGACAAAGGATCAAGGTAACTGAGAAACTAGACCCAGGTCCCAGTTTGGCCAGTAGACAGTTTCTCTCTCCTTCCCAGCATAGTCTGGTCTCTCCCTTACTCCACAGTTGTTGTTGTAGTTTTGGTCGCAGTCTCAGTCATCATAGTTTCCTCATCCTAGTCTCCTCATAGACCTCAAAGTTCTCTCTCTCTTTATCTCTTCTTTCTCGTCTCGTCATAGTCTCATAGTCCTCTACTTCCAGTCATCATCATCTAGTCCTCCTTCTAGTCCCAAAGTCCCAAAGTCTCCATTCTCCTCCTCATTCAACTCTAGTCATCAACTTTTTAGTCTTCAACATCTAGTGCCAACTTTCTAGTCCCCTGTTACTCCTTACAGCATAGTTATATAGAAATCATGAAGGGTGGGGATACACAAAGGTGGGGTTGAACATTATCATAACAACAAACAGAGATAAAACCACTCCTTCAGGAGATTAACTCAAGGACAAAATCTCATTTGAGGAGATTACTCCAGATTACTAGGAGGTAAACTCAAGGGTGGGATTCCTCAAGGTGTACTGCTTTCTCCTTTCCTCAGCTAGTAATCCATTTAAACAATCATAGTAAATTTACTCCTTATAATATTTCTAGTCATTTTGTATGAACACAGTAAGAGATATATTAAGCTTAAAGGTTGGCTCTTCTTGGGGACATATCTCTCTCTCTCTCTCTCTCTATATATATATATATATGTGTGTGTGTATGTATATAAATATGTATATATATATACATATATATATATATATTCCAGACCACAGTTCTCAGGTCAGGTTGGTCTTTCCTAACCCCAGCAGGGTCCTTATTTAGTTACTTCTTTTTGGGTCATGACAGAGTTTATCCATGACCATGCTCTTACTTTATAGCTATTATGTATTAAGTATTATGTATTAAGTATTATGGCACTTGGCCTGGTCCATTTCGATGTCAGGGTAGCTCAGAGCTTGCCCTGGGTCAATCCAGTCCCTTGTTGGGACCCTGTGTTTGGGGTGATAGGAACTAAGGGCAACTGAGGCTTAAGTCAAGTAAATATGGATGCCCAGGAATAAATATTATTTTGGAGTCAATTAACTCCCATGTTACAAAGCATAGCATCAGCTGTCTTCTTGTGCCTATACAAAAAGGACACTAAATAAACCATGCTAAATAAATCATGCAAATGACATAAAGGAAAGAGAAAAGCAATACAGGATTATTAGTGTTTGATGGAATCAGGTGTGTCTCAGGGGCACTATTGTGGGAGTAACTCAATAAACCTTAAGCTCCTTGCGGGAGGAGCAAGGACAACCCAAGTTATCCAACACTACATGATCCAGCAATACTTCTTGGCATCTATTCCAAAATATGAAACATTAATTCAAAAGGATATATACACATCTATGTTCATCACCACACTTAGTACAATAGTCAAGATATGGTAACAACACCCAACTATAGATGAATGGATCAAGAAACTGTGGTATATATACACATGGAATAATATGCAACTCTAAGAACAAAATCATGCATTTTGAAGCAACATAGATGGAACTGGAGGATATCATGTTGACTGAAGGAAGTCAGAAGGAAAGAGATAAATATAGAATGATCTCCTTATATGCAGAATTTAAAGATACACAGCAAAGTAACAATAAAGGTCGAAAGGCAATAAAATGGGAGAATTGATCCACATAAGTAAGTCTGATAGGGTCCTTGGGGAAGGAGGTACACTGGTGATGGGTGTAGTGCTGTACTTGCATGAGAAATGTTACATGCATTATCAGTTAGCATTGAAAGCCACTGACTCTCAATTAAAAATACTTGGGGAACCATACCTGACTTGCTTGTTCCTAGCTCTAGCTCAGGAACACTTCTGTGCACTCAGCAAACCATACAGAGTACCAGGATCAAACCCTGGTCAGCTGCAAGCAAGGCAATCATTTTGCTCCTGCCCCACAATCACTGTCACTATCACTGTCATCCTGTTGCTCATCGATTTGTTCGAGCGGGCACCAGTAACATCTCTCATTGAGAGACTTATTGTTACTGTTTTTGGCATATCCAATACGCACAGGTAGCTTGCCAGGCTCTGCCACGTGGGTTCAATACTCTCGGTAGTTTGCTGGGCTCTCAGAGTGGTGGAGGAATCGAACTCGGGTCGGCCGCGTGCAAAGCAAATGCCCTACCTGCTGTGCTATCACTCCAGCCCCAATAAACAATTTTTTTAAAGAATCTAGTCGGGGCTGGAGTGATACCACAGCTGGCATTTGCCTTGCATGCAGCCAACCTGGATTCAATACCTGGCATCTCATATGGTCCTCCAAGCACTGCCAAAACTAATTCTGGGTGCAGAGCCAGGAGTAATCCCTGAGCATGGCCAGTGTGGCCCAAAGACAAAAACAAACAACAAACAAAAAATGTAGTATATTGAGATTTGAACAAAGTTCATCTAAAGAGATGATTCCTTATGCATTCTTTTAATAGAAGTTATTGCATGCCCATTTAAGTTGAAACCCAACTCACTGTAACAGAGATAACTTTCATTCCACAGAACAGAAACCAAATAATTTCACATGCACTAACAATAATAAATAAAAAGGGGATCAACAGGGTTTTGGACCCTTCACCCTCAGTCTCACACACTATATAGGCAATTGAGCTAAAGACAGTGTCCTCTGGGAGAAGTGGAAACCAGGAGCTTGAACAATACAGTTAATCCAGAAATTATCAAAACAAAGATGCGCTACTAAATTAAAAACAGCAAGATTCTTTTTTTTTTAATGACAACAGCAGCTCTCTTGGGGCATGGCTCACACTAGTTTCACAGTCATTTGGCTTTCTCTTGCGATGTGCTTGCTTGGTATCAGCAGTGTTCTAGGAAAGAAAGCTGGAGAAAGGAGCATGAGAAAGGAGGGCTTCTCCCACTCCCAGAATTTCCCACAAAATTTAGGTCCTAAGTACAATATTTTTCCAAGAAGGATCTTTCAGGTGGGAGAGATAGTGCAGAGAGGAAGGCATTTGCCTTTCATGCAGCCCACCCAGACTCCATCCCCAGCACCCCATATGGTCCCCTGACCACAGAACCGAGGTAAACCTTGAGTACCGCTGGATAGGATTCTAAAAAACAACAATAATAATCAAAAAACAAATACCCAAGCAAATCAAGAGTCCTTTATATTTTTTGTTTGCTAGAAAATAAGATGCTCTAGGTCCTGTGCCTATATTTTTTTTTATTTCTAAACCCTTTTAAAGTTATCAGCTCACATTTCTAGGTGAACCAGGATTCTTTCCCTTTTTGCACCTCTGTCAAACTGACAGTTTGGAAAATCTCCCAAACGCCCCAGAGGTCAGATGAACCCTCCTTTCGCCAACGACATCCCCATGTGGGGCTTCATTTTCTCCTCCACCAGGGTCAATGGATCTTCCTCTCACCTTCGTTCTCTGGTCTCAGCCCATTTGGCGTCCCCCTCTTTGGGTCACTCGGAACTGAGGGTTCGTCCTGGTCTCCGTCAGGAATTTCCACTGGAACTATGGGGAGCGCTGGAATGTGGGGGGATTCTACTCCCATATCACAGGACCCCAACTGCCATGAGAAGCACATGCTCCCACACCGAGCCTGCCGAGTCGCCACATGCGGCCACGCGTGAACCCCGCGTCAGGGAGGCCACGAGCTTTCTACACCCCCGCGACTGAGGCTGCCCAGTCTCTCATATGGGACAGGCAGCAGCCACACGGGCGACAAACCTGGCAAACCCGGTCTGTCTCCCGTGTCCCCGAAAGGTGGGGCCAGACACATCCAAACGCGCCTGAGCGCGACAGCCCGGCCACCAATCTGCCTGTCCCGCATCTGTTAGTCAATCTGTCAGTCCGACAATCAGTCGGTCGGTCTTTTCATCTGTCAGCCCCCCCCCATCTGTCTTGTCAGTCTGCTCATCAGTCACCATCGGTCAGCCAGTCCGTCCATCTGTCAGTCCGCTTGCCACCCGGTGGACCCATCTATCAGTCCGCCGTTAGCCCGTCTCTGCCAGTTCATGTTCCTGAACCAGCACCCCAACCCCTCACTCTCTCCCGCCCCGCGCACCTCAGGGCCCGCGGAGCCCTGGGCGCCACGGCAGATCTGCGCCTGCGCGGTCACTGGCACCCCGCCACACACCCGTGCGCCGATCTCTCTCTCTCCTCTCTCTCTCTCTCTCTCTCTCTCTCTCTCTCTCTCTCTCTCTCTCTCTCTCTCTCTCTCTCTCTCTCTCTCTCTCTCTCTCTCTCTCTCTCTCTCTCTCTCTCTCTCTCTCTCTCTCTCTCTCTCTCTCTCTCTCTCTCTCTCTCTCTCTCTCTCTCTCTCTCTCTCTCTCTCTCTCTCTCTCTCTCTCTCTCTCTCCTCTCTCTCTCTCACACACACACACACACACACACACGCGCGCGCAACGGCTCCACCCGCGCGCTGCACTGCGCAGGCTTCTGGGAAATGTAGTCGGTACGGGGGCTCAGCGCCGCTCCCACGATCTCCCCCGGGATGCCCCCAAAACACTCTGTCCGGAGGCCGCCACTCTCTCACACTATGGCGAGTACGGGACAAGCGGCCCGAGGGGGTGGACCCGGCGGAGAGGCGCGTGTGCTCAGGCATCGGGATGGGAGGAGCCGAGCAGAACGCGTGTGAGAGCTGGCGCTGAGGCAGCACCGCGGAGAGCGAGGAGCTGTGCTTAAGCGTGAAGGCCCTGGAGACCGCAGCGTCCCTAGTTACCGAGCTGCCTTGAACCTGCGGGGCCACACTTCCTCTTCTGAGACTAGCGCAAACCTGACGGTGAGGGGCGGCTTTTTTTCTGGATTGCGTTCAGCTACGACAGCAGATCGGTGCATTTCTCATCTGCAGCTGGGAATTTCATTATTATGAGCACTCGAAGGAGATCGCGGATCTTGTGGACGTCAAATACCCTACTCTGCCCCAGTCCGAGTGGGAAGCGCCTGTTGGGGGCACTGAGAACAGGGACTTAGAGAATTGGGACTTAGAGGTCACTGTCACTGTCATCCCATTGCTCATCAATTTGTTCAAGCGGGCACCAGGAACGTCTCTCGAGACTTATTGTTACTGTTTTTAGCATATCCAATACGCCACGGGTAGCTTGCCAGGCTCTGACTTGCGGGCTCAATACTCAGTAGCTTGCCGGGCTCTCTGAGACGGGAGGAGGAATTGAACACTGGTGGGCCGTGTGAAAGGCTAACACCCTACCGCTGTGCTATCGCTCCAGCCCAGGACTTACAGATAGGGGACAAAATATTCCATGGGACAGAGCACAGAGAAGCAAAGCAGATGAGAACACTTGCCCTTGTCTAGTGACCTTAATGCTTAGTTCTGCCCCCTTATCACACTCTTATGCACACTTTTTCACAACTACACACTCATACTTTCTCACGTGCTCTCTCTCTCTCTCTCGCTTTCTCTCTCTCTCTTACACACACACACACACACACACATTCTTTCACATGTACTCTTACACACATGTCCACCTTCTTGGATACCTCAGGGGCCCTTCCTGTTGCAGTATTCCCATGGAGTGGGGAAAAGGGCATGAGGCCACCACTGAGTCGGAAGATTTTTCAGACTCACTGAAATCTGAGTCCCTCTGAGATCAAGCTCTTAACCAGCACTCTCTTCTACTTGTGTCTTTTACTTTATTTGGTTTTTGGACCACACCCAGTGGTGCTCAGGATTTCCTCCTGTCTCTGCTCAGGATTCATCCCTAGCTCTGTCTCAGGGCTTACTCCTGGCTCTGTTTTTTGTTGTGGTTTTGGTTTGAGGTTCGTTTGATTTTTTTGTTTATTTTTTGTAGGGGTGGGGTGTGTGTAGCATGCCTGGCGATGCTCAAGAAAGTCCTGGCTCTGCACTCAGAAATTTGTCCTGGCGAGCTCAGGACACCATATGGAATGGGGGGCTCTAAAGGAGTCGGTCACGGGCAAAACAAGCACCCTACCTGCTGTACCATCTCTCCAGCCCTCACTCTTGGCTCTGTGCTCAGAGTTACTCTGGCCCTGTGTGGCGCTCACCCCTGTCACACCTTTGTACTTTGATATCACTCCTATCTCAGTGTTCAGTGCTTACACTAAGGTTGAATTTCTATAATGCTGCGCCACCTGCTGGAAAGATGATGTAAGGACAAAAGACAGCCTTATGGCCCCATCTTTGCAAGCAGCGGTGGTGGTTCCTAAGAAATCCCGTTCCTTTGGTCCTCCTAAAGAACCAGCTCAAAGCTTTTGATTCACAATGCCTGGGCCTGACTCCAAGAGCCTGGCGTGAGAATGAAGCTGGTGGTGCTTATTAGACGCAGGGAGCTGCTCCCAAAGGATCCAGTGGTGAAGGGTCAGGTCAGGGATGGGGTTGGATGAAGGACCCCGGCCAGGAGCAGAGGGTGCAAGGGAGAATCTGCAGGGTTGCTCACCCAGCACAGAGCTCAGAAAACAGGTCTAACTGCAGATTCACTGTAAAGATTACAGCTGCTGCTGCCTTCAGGAAATGGCTCTCATTTCCCAATCAATATGAGCAGGCACGGCCTGTGGAATATGGGGACTTGGAGGGAGGACTTTCCTCCCCAACTGCCAGATCTCTGAGCACAGCATCAGAATTAATCCCTTGGCACTGCCAGGTGTGGCCCCAAAGACAAAAAAAAAAGAAATACATTATTATACCAAATAAAAATGTCAACTGCCCTATTATAGAAAAAGATTTTTTAAATAAAGAACTAAAATGCCGGGGGCCGGAGCGATAGCACAGCGGGTAGGGCGTTTGCCTTGCATGCGGCCCACCCGGGTTCGATCCCCGGCATCCCATATGGTCCCCCAAGCACCCCCAGGAGTAATTCCTGAGTGCAAAGCCAGGAGTAACCCCTGAGCATCGCTGGGTGTGACCCAAAAAGCAAAAAAAAAAAAAAGAACTAAAATGCCTAAAACTGAAATTAAATAGGTGGACAATATTAACAGGTCGGGGCCAGAGCAATGGCACAGAGGGTAGGGTGTTTGCTTTGCATGTGGCTAACCCGGGTTCAATCCCCAGCATCCCATATAATCCCCAGAGCACTGCCAGGAGTGACCCATAAGTGCAGAGACAAGGGTAGCCCCAAAGCATCGCCAGTGTGGCCCAAACACAGGTGAGCAATCCTGAGTGTAGCATTCACAGACAGAAATAGAATATTCGTAGGTCGCCCAAGTTCTGTTGGGGGCTGTGCCTCATCCACTCGAGACTGACCGCCTTGTGCCCAAGAAATATGTTACCCCAGTGTGTCTGCACATAAAATTGGTATGTGAATCAGATAAATGCTCCACATATTAGTCACATTAAGCCCACAGGGTTGTGTCCCCAGCTTCAGCAGCCCTCATCTACTAGACCATCAACAAAGCCCTCAGGCTGGTGGGGTTATTAAGTTCTGAAGCTGGAGTGCAAGAACAGATGGAGACACTAAGTGAAGATCTGCAATGGCTATGTTCCAATAAAACTTTATTGACACGAGGGCCAGGCACATCTGGCTTCTTGTCCCTATATTAGACACAGCAGAAAAGCAAAAAAAAAAAGATGTTAAGTCATGAATAGAGATCAAGTCATACAGGTTAATCTACATAAAAAGAAAAAACTGAAATTCAAGATCTTGGCTTTAAAAAAATCAAATTTTATTAAATTCTGATCCAGTATTTCTGATCAAATTATATCAGAACATGTAAATTTTATCATTTCAGTCCACTGATTTAAATCAAGCTTTGTATTAAAAAAGAGGGCAAATTACTTTTTTTTTTCTTTTTGGGTCACACCCAGTGATGCACAGGGGTTACTCATGGTTCTACACTCAGGAATTACTCCTGGCGGTGCTCAGGGGACCATATGGGATGCTGGGATTCGAACTCGGGTTGGCCACGTGCAAGGCAAATGCCCTACCCACTGTGCTATCACTCCAGCCCCAGCAAATTACTTTTTAATGTCATGGTCATCTTGTTGCTCATCAATTTGTTTGAGCAGGCACCAGGAACGTCTCTCATTGAGAGACTTATTGTTACTGTTTTTGGCATATCCAATACTCACAGGTAGCTTGCCAGGCTCTGCCTTGTGGGCTCAATACTCTCAGTAGCTTGCCGGGCTCTCCGAGAGGGGTGGAGGAATTGAACTCGGGTCGGCCACGTGAAAGGCGAATGCCCAACCACTGTGCTATTGCTCCAGCTAGTTTAATTATAGTTCTAAGCATTCTAGGTTTAACTTTGGACTGTCCTTGCTCCTCCTGCAGGGAGCTTAGGTTTATTGAGTTATTCCCACCACAGTGCTCCCAAGGCACACCCAATTCCATCAGGCATTTCAAATCCTCTTTATCTTTAACCTCTCTTTGTGCTTTTCTTCCTCAGTTAATCACTTATATTCCCAAATCAGACCCTGTAACTTGTAATGTCAAAACCAGAGGGCTGTGGATTTTGTATATGTAATTAAAATATTGCTTTTCCCTTTCCTTTATGTCCAGTATCCTTTGCATGGTTTCAGTGAAATGTCCTTTTTGTATAATCACAGGAAGACAGTTAATGTTATGCTTTTATAACATGAGAGTTAACAGACTAGGAATAATATTTACTCCTGGGCATCCGTCCTATTTACTTAAGCCTCAGTTGTCCTTAGTTCCCAATGCTCCAAAAGGGAGGTCCCAGCAAGGGACAAGGATGGACCCAGAGCAAGCCATAAGCTACTCTGGCATCAAAAAGGGACAGGCTAAGCGCCATAACTATAATAAATTAAGAGCACAGTCATGGAACATGACCCAAAATAAGAAGTGACTGGATTAGTTAGTCACCCAAAACAGAAGTTACCAACCTGGCTAGAAGATTGTAGCCTGGAATATACAGTGAGATGTCTCTAAGAAGAGCCACACCTTTTATATATCTCTTACTGTGTCCATACAAAATGACTAAGAAATAATATTAAGAAGTAAATTTAAGATGACTTTCAATGGATACTGGCTAAGGAAAGGAGAAAGCAATATCCCCTCAGATGGAATTCCATCCTTGGGCGGATCTATCTCCTACTAGGGATCTAGAGTGTTGAGCCCTTTGATGAGATTTTGTCCTTGAATAAATCTCCTAGAATTACTTCCCCAGTTCTGTCCAGTCTCCAGCTGAACCTCACTCTGATATTTCAATTATCATGGATTCCTTCCTATGCCCCTATTATGTACCCAAAGATCAATGCCCCCTCCAAGCAGATCAAACAGACCGATACCAGTTCCCCAGCTTTTGCAAGTGACCTCTCATGAGGACACACCTGGTTTCACTGAACTTTGGTTCCTATGAGGGATGCACTTGTTTTATACAAGACAATGAATTTCTGCTCTGTGGACATCCTGGCATCACACTGCACCCCTAGAGAATGCAGAGACCAAAACTGTCTGAGTCTGCAGGCCCTGGGAATGGAACTTCTTCTCCAGTCTCTACTGTGGGGATCTCTGGAAACATGAGTTCCAGCTGAAACACCAAGTGAGCTTTGGGAGAAGGGAGGCAAATGGTCACATGGTTCTAGGACTCACACAGGACATGACTTCAAGATTTCAGGATTTCAAGAGTGATAGTGGTCACAGTTCCTCTCTGGAGGCAGATCTGGGGGTGAAAAGTACAAACATGAGAGACCAAATTTTCCTGGGAGCACTCAAACGATTTAGGACAAAGCCCTGGCCCCCCCTCCCTACCACCACAGAAATCTGAGGACACAGGGACAAATGTCACTCTCCCTATACCCTACCATGCCCAGACAATTGTCTCCCACAAATCTGTCCTGTGGTAGGATGTGACCAAAGAATATTCTGGGAACAGTTCAACCCTGAGCCCTGAGCCTTCCCTAGGACACAATGTAATGTTTCTTGCACCTGGCCCAGGTCCCACTGCCCTGAGTCAACAAAGAGCACATAATTGGAGGTAGGGACAGATCAGAGCAGGACCTGAGCTCCATCAGCAGACAGGCATGAGGTGCAGGAAGTGACTCCAAAAATGACGGAGTGACAGGACAAGTGACTGGATGGCTCTCTCAGGCCAGTAATTCCCTTTGATTGAGGTTCAACATCAAAGAACATGTAAGACAACATTAATGATAACAAAAGGTAGCTACAAGAGATCCTCTGTGCAGCCTCACAGGTCACAGGGCAGAGATGGTGCCCAGGTTAAGGGGATGGCCTTGAACTGCAGCTGACCCAGGTTCAATCTCCACCCGCATTTCACAGGGTCCCCTGAGTCCCACCAGGACTGATCCCTCAACAGAGCTTTGGGCGTGGCCCCCCAAGTCCCGAGCCAAAAGAACCCACAAACATACAAGTATTGTAACATCATTTCTTGAGTTAATCATTAAACTTTATGAAGGCACTTAGAGCAGTACCTGGCGCTTTAAAACAAACTTGATGAGGGGGTGGATAGGACAGTGGCTAGGGCACTTACTTGTTTTGCACGGGTACAAAATAGGTTTGATCCCTAGCTCAGGGTCCTGGGAGCCCTGCCAGGAGTGATCCCTGAGCATAGAGCCAGGAGAAAGCCCTGAACACAGCTGGGTGTGGCGAAAAAAATTAAACAGCAAAACTCTGATGTGTAAATGAAATAGTAATGGATGCTCCTGAATGTTCCTTAGTACCAAGGTATAGGCATTGCACCAGGCTGTCTCAGCTCCATCTGCAATCGCAGGACCCTCTCACTAAGTGGGTCAAGACAGATCCTTATGGACCATTCCCCCATTGGTTAACTCTGGAGGGCATCTAAGAAGTTCCCAAGGTCAAGTCTCTTTATAAAGGGGGGAGGGAAACTCCATATCTTTTGGAACTTAGCAACTCAGAAAATTTCATGAAACAGAACGTCGGCCCAGAGGAAGAAAACAAACTTTAAAAAGCACGCAGAGGGGCTGGAGTAATAGCACAGCGGGTAGGGCGTTTGCCTTGCATGCGGCCTACCGGGGTTCGATTCCCAGCATCCCATATGGTTCCCTGAGCACCGCCAGGAGTAATTCCTGAGTGCAAAGCCAGGAGTAACCCCTGTGCATCGCCAGGTGTGACCCAAGAAGCAAAAAATAATAATAATAAAATAAATTAAAAATAAAAAGCATGCAGAGGGACGAATTATGAAAACACCGGAGTGTTCCCCCCGGAAACAGGGAAACCCCTACACGCCTGGGGGGCCTCTGACTCGAATACGAGGGCGTGGACGGGGGCAGGGAGCAACGAACACGTAAGACAGCATCTCCATCGAAGGGGACTGCTGGCCGGAGAGCCACCCAGTCACTTTCCCTGTCACTCTGCTGGGAAATATGGTCCCGAGCCAGAGACGCCCGCAGAGAGACGCTGCCGCGCCGTCCCGGTTTCTGCCCGGCTCCCTCCCTCGCCCCTCCTCAGGTTGTGACACTATCCCTACGCGGCCTCCTCGGCGGCGCAGTCGCTTCTGGGAAATGTAGTTTCTGCGGCTTAAAGCTTGGAGACCGTGACGAGTCGGGGCCTGTCTGCCCGCTGGGGAATGGGCAGACGGCCCGGTGTCGCGAGGCGGTGGGGACAGGCCGGGTGCCGTGGGACGGGTAAACGCTGCTTCTTGATACCTAAAGGCTGGCAAGCTGACGACGCCATGGGGGGCGTGGCGGTGACGGCCGGCAGAGTCCGCGAGCCCTCGGGCAGCCAAGAGGTGACCTGTCCGCGTCCCAGGGGTGTTCCAGGGGAGCTGGGGCGCGTCGCTCGGCTCCATAGCGGGTGACGTCCCTGTCCGAGGTGCTGTACGACCCAGGTTCTTTGGAAATGTTTAAAATAGGAGCCGTGACCCAATGAAAGAACACTAATACTAACTCCCGCTTAGACATGGCGAGTCAGGGCAGGAGAGAGTACAGCGTGTTAAGCCCGAAAGCAAAGCAAAAAAGAAACAAGTAGTTGAGACTGAAGCTCAAATAGGAACAAGCAAGGACAACTAATGATGCTCTGGAAAAGAAAAACGGTGAGGGGCTGGAGCAATAGCACAGCAGGTAGAGTTTGCCTTACACACGGCCAACCCGGGTTTGATTCCCAACATCCCATATGGTCCCCTGAACACTGCCAGGAGTAATTCCTAAGTGCAGAGCCGGGAGTAACCTCTGTGCATTGCTGGTTGTGACCCAAAAAGAAAAAAAGAAAAGAAAGAAAAACGCTGAAGGTATACCTCAAAATCTCCTGTAAATATGTAACTAGTATAGGTTCGTCAATGTCAGATCCATAGAAGAAAATAGAAAATTCAGTAATTAGTATAGAGGGGATAGTATGGGGGAGCTTATGTTAATAAGGATGACAAGTCACGTTAAATATTAGATTTTTAGGGGGGGCGGAGTGATAATACAGCGGGTAAGGCGTTTGCCTTGCATATGGCCGACCCAGGCTTAGATCCCCAGCATCCCCAGGAGTAATTCGTGAGTACAGAACCAGGAGTGGGCCAGGAAACAAATAAAAAAAAAAACAGGAATCTCATCACCATTACTATTTATGAATTATACGATAAATAGAACTTACTGCTATTTAATTGTAACCATTTTTTTTTAAATTCCATCTTTTCTGGTTTCGATAATTTATTTCTTTATTTGCTTTTTTTTTTTTTTTTTGCTTTTTGGGTCACACCCAGCTATGCTCAGGGGTTACTCCTGGCTTTGCACTCAGGAATTACTCCTGGCGGTGCTTGGGGGACCATATGGGATGCCGGGGATTGAACCCGGGTCGGCCGCGTGCAAGGCAAACGCCCTACCCGCTGTGCTATCGCTCCGGCCCCAATTGTAACCATTTTTTAAATTTTTTAATTTAATCACTGTGAGATAGTTACAAAGCTTTTATGTTTGAGTCTGAGCCACACAATGATCTAACACTCATCCCTCCACCAGTGGACATTTTCCACCACCAATGTCCCCAATAGCCCCCTCCCTATCCCAGTCCTCACCCTACCACTATGGCAGACCACTTCCCCAATACTCTCTCACTACTTTTGAGCATTATATTTTGCTTGAATTTTCCCACCATTATTCAAGCCTTCCTGTCAGGAGCAGACATTAGATAATCTATTTTCTATTGCTCACTTTGAATATGATGAGAGGTCGCCTGGCAGCAGAAGCAGCCGGCGCGCTTCTGGAACTTTTTAAGATTGTAAAAGGTTTGGATTCAGAGACATCTCTGTAGGGCAAATCCATTTTGGGATTCAATTGGGAGTCCCTGGGTCAGAGTTTTTGGTGCACTAAGATGGGTGCCTGGAGGCAGACTGTGGGTCTGACAGCAAAGATGCCAAGAGGGCAAGCCGGGAGCCGGGGAGAGATAGCCTGACTCTTCTACCACTGCCCGTGTGGCCTGGGGTCTTAGTCCTAGAACCCACATACCTGGGCCTTGCTTCTGGGAGCCCGTGATCTCCGGATTTCATCTGAAGTAGGCAGGGAGAGCACAGAGCACACTGCTCCATCTGAGGTGCCCAGGTGAAACTGGTTGGGTGTGGGGCCCGGAAAGATCTCCTGCAGTTGTGGTGTCTTCCAGGACTCACTTCTGTGAGTCTCAATTGTAACCAATTTACACTTGACATTTTGTTACTATTAACAATGTTCCAAACAGTGTAGAAATAAAGTTTCAATTGCACTGTAGCACTGTCCTCCTGTTGTTCATCCATTTGTTCAGAGCGGGCACCGGTAATGTCTCCATTGTGAGACTTGTTACTGTTTTTGGCATATGAAATACACCACGGGTAGCTTGCCAGGCTCTGCCGTGGGGGGGGGGGAATACTATCGGTAGCTTAACAGGCTCTCCAAGAGGGGCGGAGGAATCGAACCCGGGTCCACCGCGTGCAAGGCAAACACCCTATGGGCTGTGCTATCACTCCAGATCCTCAATTAACTTTGTAAATTTGCAGATTTCATTTCCTCTGTAGAAATATCCCTGGCTTTGGGTCATGTGTGGCTTTGATGGTAAACACCGAGATGCGTAAGTCAATTTTGAAGACACGAATGGGAGTTAGAGAATATTTTCAAGACTCTGAAGTCTATGGACAAGAGGGTCAGCCTGACAAGGGCACAGGAGCTCTGCTCCGCTCTCCCGCGCGCACGAGCATCCTCCCCGACGCCCTGGGCAGCTCACAATTTGTCCCCAGAGCTTACAACGGTGTCCTGCCACACCGTGGGCGCTCAAGAATGGCTGTGGCAGGAGGGGAGAAGCAAAAGCAAAGCGAAGAGAAAAGTGCTTTGCTCTGCACCCACCTGCTGCTCCGGGATTCTCCAACCGCAAACCAGCCCCGCCCGGACAGTTTCCAGGCGCGGTCCCGTTGCCCTGGCCACCACACCTGCGTGCTAGAGCCACGCCTGGCGCCTGCGCAGTATGGCCTGGAGCGGTGGGGCGCGTAGCCCGAAAGACGGGGTGGGTTTTGGGGGGCCACGAGCGGCTGCGGACGGCGCGCTCCGCGGGGATGAGGCTGCAATCCCCGTGGGCCTGCAGCGACCGTGCCCAGGATTCTCCACGCCGCGGGCGGCCCTGGACTCCACTTCCCAGCAGCCCCCGCGCCGCGAGCGCTCGGCCCCTCCCGGCGCGGACGGCAGCCGAAGCCGACTCCCCATCCAGCCCGCGGGGGGCGCTCGCCGGCGGCTCCTCGGGCGGCCGCGCCGAGGGACTCGTCCGCGAGATCAGACGCTGAGGAGCCGGCGGGTGAGCGAGGGGCCACGAGCGCGGGACACGCTTGTGAGTCCGTGTGAGCGCGTGTGGCGCTGCGTGAGGGACGCGATGTATGTGGGACCGAGTGTAAATACGTGTGATAGGGTAGGACCTGTGTTAGAAATAAGTGACCGTGTGTGACCAGCGGGATGTGACCATGTGAAATTGGCATGTCATGACCAAGTGGCCAGTGGGAGAGAGGCTGTGGTGGGGCCAGTAGGCGGAATTA
Source organism: Sorex araneus (assembly GCF_027595985.1). NCBI lineage: Eukaryota > Metazoa > Chordata > Mammalia > Eulipotyphla > Soricidae > Sorex > Sorex araneus. Next base: position 56,179,669 of record NC_073309.1, on the reverse strand, counting down.
TGCCGTGCTGGGGACCCCTAGTACGGGTGGGGAGCTACGGGGAAGATGACTGGGAGGAAAGGTCAGAGACGAGGAGAGGAAGTGAGAGAAGCCTCCACAGGACAGAGGGTCTCCCTATCCCCGACCTCGTGCCCACAGGATAGAAAACGGAAGGGGAGCCCAGTCTGCCACTTCCAGAAACAATGACATTCACTGCGCAGAAGGCACAGGACAAAATGCTTTGTGTGAATTACCTCAGGCTCTTCTCACAACCCCAGAGAGTAGCTACCATGTCACTAATGACTGGGTTTTGGAAGATGCAAAGGTGGTGAGGATAGATGGGGTGTCTGCGAGCAGGCATGACTATCCCCAAACATAGAGGTTCTTACCTTGAAGAGTATTGCTTAAGTCCCTGGGCAGTGAGGTCTAGTGGGAAATAATTCATGATTAAGTGTGAGTTTCAATGAAAAGCGTGAGCACGTGGGACTTGAGCATTTTGGTGGCAGAAAACCGTTCCCCTGGCCGGCCCTCAATGGAGGGAGGAAGGCCTGGGGAACCGAGAAACAGAGTCCCAGGCTTGTTGGTAGTTTATTCCTCTCTCCTCCCCAACGAAGTTCAGTCTCTTCCTTTACAGCACAATTGTATTCAGTCTCTCCCTTACAGCACAATCATAGTTATAGTTTTGGTCGTAGTCTCAGTCATCATAGTTCCATCATCCTAGCCCACCCTTTCCCCTTACAACATAGTTATATAGAAATCATGAAAGGTGGGGGTACACATAGGTGGGGTTGAACATTGTCATAACAACAAACAGAGGTAAAGCCACACCTGCAGGGGAAGTTCTAGGGATTAACTCAAGGACAAGATTTCATCTGAGGGTTCAGCGCTCTAGGTTGCTAGGACATAGCTCAATGGTGGGATTCCATTTAGGGTGCATTGCTTTCTCCTTTCCTCAGCTAGTAATCCATTTAAACAATTATGGTAAACTTAGTTCTTATAATATATCTAGTCATTTTGTATCACTGTCACTGTCATCCAATTATTGCTCATTGATTTGTTCGAGCAGGCACCAGTAACATCTCTCATTGAGAGACTTATTGTTAGTTTTTGGCATATCCAATATGCACAGGTAGCTTGCCAGGCTCTGCTGTGCGGGCTTGCTGGGCTCTCCGAGAGGGGCGGAGGAATCGAACTCGGGTCAGCCGTGTGAAAGGTGAAAGCCCAACCGCTGTGTGAACACAGTAAATCAATATATTAAGCTTAAAAGTTGGCTCTTCTTGGGGACATCTCACTATATATCTCAGACTATAGTCCTCAAGTCAGGTTAGTCTTCCTAACCCCAGCAGGGGCCTTATTCAGTTACTTCTTTTTGGGTCATGACAGAATTTGTTCCATGACCATGCTCTTAAGTTATAATACTTATGGCACTTCTGGAGGTCTTTGGCTAAGATCCAGAGACTATAAAACAGAGCTCCTGAAAGAGAGCAATGCAGAGTCTCTTGCCCCGGCTCTTGGCTGTCTTCACCAGGGCCCCTCAGAGGGGGTCAGGTTGAGTTTCCCTCCCTGCCCCAAGCAGAGCCCCACAGCCGAAGACCTCTGGAACCCAGCCACAGCCATGCTCAAGGCCCCTCTCCACATGTTCGAACAAGCCTCACGCATGAAGGAACCAGCAGAGGAACCCAGGTATGCGGGACCCGGGGCTGAGATCTCCAAGCCTGGTCGGATCGGGACTGGGCCTCCTCTACCCAGATCCCCATTTTCCAGTAGCTTTGCAGCTACACCCATGGACTGCCCCCCAGCCCGTGTAATCCCATCAATAGCTAGGAACCAGAGACTATAAAACAAAGCTCCCAGAAGCGCACAGCCACATTCAAGACTGCACGACCTCTTATAGCCTAGCTCTCCCTCATAGCCTAGCTCTCCCTCTCGGAGAACCTGGCAAGGTACCGAGAGCATTATGCCCACTGCAGAACCTGACAAGCTCCCTGTGGCATATTCGATATGCCAAATACAGCAACAGTGCTAGGTCTCATTCCCCTTACCCTGAAAGAGCCTCCAGTGTGTCACTGCTGGGAAGAATGAGTAAAGAGAGGCTGCTAAAATCTCAGGGCTAGGACAAATGGAGATGTTTCTGGCACCCGCTCGAGCAAATCGATGATCAACAGGATAACAGTAATACCATGATGGCACTTAGCCTGTCCCCTTTCGATGCCATAGTAGTTTATAGTTTGCCCTGGGTCCATCATATACCTTCATTGGGACCCTCCTTTTGGGAGTGTTAGGAAGTAAAGGCAATTGAGTCTTAAGTCAAGTAAATATGGATGCCCAGGAGTAAATATTATTTGGAGTCAGTTAACTCCCATGTTACAAAAGCATAGCATCAGCTGTCTTCCTGTGTCTATACAAAAAGGACATTGCTAAATAAACCATGCAAAGGACATAAAGGAAAAAGAAAAGCAATATAGTATTATTATTGCTTGATGAAATTGGGTGTACCTCAGGGCCACTGTTGTGAGAGTAGCTCAATAAACCTAAGCTCCCCTCAGGAGGAGCAAGGATAAACCAATGGTATGCAACAATTAAGGTGCAGGTTTTCTTAGCAGGAGCAATAGCAAGTGACCCTTGATTCCAGACCACAGGACCCCTTTTGAAGCCAGCTCTTGTAAAGATGGCTTTTGATGGAGCATTTGTTGTAGCCTTATCTCTCACTTTTGTAGAAGGGATGGTTATTTTTGTTTGTTTGTTTGTTTTCAAAATTGTCATCTTGTGAAAAGAGTAAAAAGTTAGAACAGGATTTTAGTTCCATTCATTTGTTACTTTAAAAGCTTGACTAATCTCACAGGTGAAAGTCTTCATGTATTTAAGTGAGGGAAGGATCCTTACTTGATAATGACATTAAGGATAGTAAATATTATTTGTAAATTAAAAGGTGATTTAGATGCAGAAATCTTATATTGCATTCTTGATATATAAAACACATGGAAAATAGAATCATAAACTTAATAGGAATGACCAATTCAGTGACACCTCTGGGGGCTGGAGCAATAGTACAGCAAGTAGGGCTCTTGCCTTGCACAAGGCCAACCCAGGTTCTATCCCAGCACCCTATATTGTCCCCTGAGACCACCAGGAGTGATTCCTAAGCACCGCTAGGTATGTTTCAAAAACAAAATAATTCAGTGACATCTCTAGTCTATGGCAAAAAGGGAAAGATTTGGCTTCTAGGCTGGTTTTACTGGGAGTTTCAGGGTGAAACTGGCATCTGTGATTTCTTTCTCTTTAGCTCTTTCTCTGGACCTCCCCCTCTCCCAGACACAAGCCCAAAGGAAGAGAGTTATCTTAAATCCTTAAAGCCATGTCTGCGGTAAGGAAGCATCTCTTCTCTCTTCCCTAAAATGCCTGGTTTTATAGCGCAAGATATATGTTCTTACGTGGAAAAGCTTATGGACACCCCTTTGCCCCCCCAGGAATGACTCCTAAGCACAGAGCCAGGAATAAACCCTGAGCGCTGTGGGTGTGGCCCAAATCCCCACTCCCCAAAAAAAGAAAAAAAAATATTTGTAGCAGTCTAGTGAAAAGATTAAGATTCATTTAACAAAAATAAGCAAGGTTTGGGCCGGAGCGATAGCACAGTGGGTAGGGCATTTGCCTTGCATGCGGCCGACCCGGGTTCGATCTCCGGCATCCCATATGGTCCCCCAAGCATCGCCAGGAGTAATTCCTGAGTGCAAAGCCAGGAGTAACCCCTGAGCATCGCTGGGTGTGACTCAAAAAGCAAAAAAAAAAAAAAAAAAAAGGCTTAAAAAAAAATAAAAATAAGCAAGGTTAGTAGATAAGACATAGCATATATATGCCAAGTAGTATTATCTAACAAGTGATTTTTAAGTTAATATGCATAAATAATGATAGACATCTGATTAGGAAAATATTTTGGGGTTTTGTTTTTGTATTTGTTTTTGAACCATACTCATTGGTTCTCAGGGCTTACTCTCCTATGTCTGTGCTCAGAAATCACTCCTAGTGGGGCTCAGGAGACAATATGAGGTGCCAAGGATTGAACCCAGGTTTCCTTACCTGCTGTACTGTTTCTGTGGCCTTAAGGAAACATTTGGACAAATATGTACTCACAAATCTTTTTGTTTGTTTTGTTTGGGGACCACACGCGGCAATACATAGGTGTTCTCCTGGCTCTTTGTTCAGGAATTATTCCTGGCAGTGCTCAGTGAACCATATGAGATGATGGGTATCAACCCAGTTGGTCACATGCAAGAAGACAGATGCTCCACCCACTGTACTTTCTCTCTGGCTCCTGTACTCATTCAAGTTTTATTGTTTCTAGGAGATCTCGTTGAACATTTGGTAGCCACGTTTCAGTGCCACATGTATATCGACTCACTTTAAGAGTAAACTTTGAGAGGCCAGTATATAGTATGGCAAAAAAGTGCTTGCCTTGTACATGCCTAACAAAGGTTCCATCCCCCTCACTCTATATGTTCCCCTGAGCCCCACCAGGAGTGATCCCTGAACTCTGCCAGATGTGGCCTGAAAAGAGTAGATTTCACCCTGTGATGTGTCAAACACAAGAAGCATTTACCAAACCATACAGCAGAGCCTGATAAGTCTGCAGCAAGTTTTATCCTGTCAGGCAGAGTACCTAACTATTCTGACATTTAGGAAGTAAACTAGGTCTTATTTCATGTTATCATTAGGAACCATAATTTGGGGTCAGAGACAATATAAGTGGGTAATGTACTTGCCTTGCACATAGCCAACCTGGGTTTGATCCCTGGCATCCCATATGGTTCTCTGAGAACTGCCAGGAGTGATTATTGAGTGCAGAGCCAGGAGTAACCCCTGAACATCACTGGGTTTGGCCAAAAAACAAAACTCAATATGTTAGAAGTATTTTATTCTTTTGTTTTGTCTCAGCATGATAAGGTACTATTTTTGAAACTTAGTGTGCTTATCAGTAACTGTTAGATCTATCTTTCTTCCTTGAAACTTTTCTTTACTGCCTCATTTTTTCCTAATTTCCATACCAAGAAACAATCTAACATTTAGTGTGAATATTTATAATTTTACATATAATTGTTTACAGTGTAGTTATTGCCCAATTCTTGTGTTGTAAATCTTCTCTTCACCAGTAGAGTTTCTGAAACTATATATTTCTGGAGATAATATCAAATAGCACAGTGAAGTAATCTAATAATTACTTTAGTGTGTTGCTTTGAACCTAAGATACTGCCAGAAAATTTCACTGCATGCAGTTTTTCTCTCCAAAAGTAGACATTTTAATTCTGCAAAGTTAGCCCTGTGAAGGTGAGAACACTTGAGCAAGAATGTGTTTATATCATTTTAGGACTTGGTGACATTCAGGGATGTGGCTGTAGATTTCTCCCAGGAGGAATGGGAGTGGCTGACCCCTGTTCAGAGACAGCTATACAAGAAGGTAATGCTGGAGAACTACAGGAGCTTGGTATCACTGGGTAAGGATGTATCCTCATAATTCAGAATCTGTACTTAGGGCTGGCATCCAGTTTAAGGTTTGGAAAGCCTTTGATATAATTCAGTAAATTCTCCCCAAATAGGCAGGATTTTGTAGAACTGGCAGCTTTATTAGCTTATTCTTCAGAATTCTTCACATTTTTCTCAACTCCCTCCTACAACATCCTATCTTTCTGGTAACAAGGTACTTGATCTGATTTCTTTGGGTTTTGTTTGTTTGTTGGTTTTGTAGCTACACACATGGCTGTTCTTAGAGCTTACTCCTGGCTGACCCAGGGATCACTCCTAGTGGGCCCAAGGACCATATATGGCGCCAGGAATTGAATCCAGATAGGCCATATGCAAGGCAGATACCCTACCCACTGTACTATCTCTCCAGCTCCCTTGATCTGATTTCTGGACTGTTGGTATACAACATCCCATAATCTCAGGCCTAGCTAGGTCTGGATGTAAACCGTTTATGTTTTGGTTACTGTAACTTTAAATGGCGGTTACTGTTTCCGTTGGTTCATTTGCATATTTGCCTATGTGGCCGAATATGATTGGTTTGTATGTTAATTTAATAAATAAAAGGAGGTTGAACAGGCTGCTCTCGGGGCAGGCCATAACACAAAACCTCCGGAGGCAGTCCTGTGATCCTCCCCCAAAAATGTATATTTCTTCCAGGAGTAAAGTACCTCTGATTCTCTGGTAAAATTGCAACATTGTTGCAACACTGGACCTGGCTAATTCCTCTTTTACTTCTTATAAGCAGGAGTTTTCATTTCTAAACCAGATGTGATCTCATTATTGGAGCAAGGAAAAGAGCCTTGGATGGTGAAGAAGAAGGATACAAGAGGCACACATACTGGTAAGTGAGAGAGAACTAGGGAGACAGAAGCAATTTGAAGGAAAAATTTCACTGTTTCTAAACAGTTCTTGCTTATAATGGATATTTCTTAGGTAGCTTAAAGGCTTAAACCTGGGAAGAAATACTGAGGTATTGATACTATGAGCTCCCTAACTTATTCTCATGATATATATTCTTGCACATGTCACTGTCTTCTAATAACCTTTTTGTATAGCCTCGGTCCAGATGTCAAAGTGTTTCCTTACTTTTGCACAGGTTGTTACATCAAATATTTAAAGGAATCAAGAGATAATGTTTTGTTCTTTTTTTTAAGTTATTGGGCCACATCAGCAGTGCTCAGGAATACTTCTGGCTCTGCACTCAGGAATCACTCCTGGAAGGTTCAGGGAAATCATATGGGATACCGGGGATCAAACCTGGGTTGGCCTCGTGCAAGGCAAGAGTTTTACCTGCTGTACTATCTCTCTGGTGATAATGCCTTTTTGTGTATGTGGGCGGGGGAAGGTGGTCACACCTGGCAATGCTCAGGGGTTACTCCTGGCTCTGCTTTCAGGAATCACTTCTGGTGGTGCTCAGGGGACTGTGTGGGATGCTGGGAAATTGAACCCTGGACAGTTGTGTACAGGACAAGCATCTTACCTGTTGTACTATCTCTTGGGCCCCAAGAGAGGGAGATTTCTAAGGGAAAAAGTGCACAATGCACTATTGTAAACATGTGACAATTTGGAGGAAGAAAAACTCTGAATTAGAGATGACAGTGTCCATGAATAAGATCATTGATTTAAAAAGTGAAGGAAACCAAGCCTGGTGAGGAATTGGACCCATAACAACTTTATCAATCTCTCTGAAATTTGCCTTGGGTTATATTTTCATTTTTCTACAGTCATACTTTTTTTTTAAATTGTCAGATTGGGGGGCTGGAGTGATAGCACAGCGGGTAGGGCGTTTGCCTTGCACTCAGCTGACCCGGGTTCGAATCCCAGCTACCCATATGGTCCCCCGAGCACCGCCAGGAGTAATTCCTGAGTGCATGAGCCAGAAGTGACCCCTGTGCATCGCCGGGTGTGACCCAAAAAGAAAAATAAATAAATAAATAAATAAATAAATAAATTGTCAGATTGATTTCCATAAATGTGAGCAAAGGAATCTTGTAACTTCCTTCCTTGCTTCCTTCCTTCCTTCCTTCTTTCCTTCCTTCTAACATTGGTTTGTCATTTCTCTATGGTCTCAGGGAGCTTAAGTTTATTGGGTTACACCCATCACAATGCTCTCAAGGCACTCCCATTCCTTTGTGTTTATCTGTAACCTCTTCTCTGTGCTCTGCTTCCCCAACCAGTCACCTTTATCCCCAAATCAGACTCTGTTGACTTGTGGGGTCGATCCTTCTAAGGACTCTGGATTTGTATTTGTAAGTGAAGTATTGCTTTTCTCTTTTCCTTATGTCCTTTGCATAGTTACTTTAGAGCAATGTCCTTTTTGTATAGACACAGGAAGACAGTTAATGCTGTATTCACTCCTGGGCATGTTTTCTCAATTTAAGCCTCAGTTGCCCTTAGTTCCTAGCACACCCAAAGCAGGGTCCTGACAACAAATGGATTAGGACCTGCTAGGGTTAAGAAAGACTAATCTGACCTGAGCACTATTATCTGAGATCTATAGTGAGATGTCTCTAGGAAAGCCACCCTACAAACTTAATATATCTCTTACTGTGTCTGTACAAAATGACTAAAAAGATTATTTAGAAGTAAGTAAATCTAAGACGGTTATTGGACTAAGAAAAGGAGAAATGCTCCCCTAGGTGGTATTTTGCCCTTGAGTAGATCTCCTAGCTGTGGGAGATCTTTGTCTTTCTTAGAAGACCTTTCCCAGAAAGGAAGGGCTTTCATATGTTGATTGTGGTGCCTCACCTGGATGGAGCAGAGAGACTAGCATGGGGGAACGAGGGGCAGTGTGAGACTGGAATGGGGCGCTTTAGTGAAACTGGAACAGGCTCATGGGGAGAATAGGATAAATGGCAACTGATCAGCAACCAGCCTGGCAGCCTGTTGGCGGCTGCAGGCTGAGGTGGGGAAGTGGCTCATAGCCACTGAATGCATGTGGCAGGAGCGGGGGGAGAAAGAGAGAAAAAGAGAGAGGGAGAGAGAGAAAAAGAGAAAGAAAGGGGAGAGAGAGAGTGACCGCTGCTGCCACCACCATGCTCACTTATTTTGAGAGAGAGACTGCTGCTGCCACCACCACGCTCATTTATTTTGAGAAGGAGAGAGAGAGAGAGAGAGAGAGAGAGAGAGAGAGAGAGAGAGACTGCCACTGCCACGACCACAGTCACTTATTTATTTTGTGATCACACACCTTCCTTCCTTCCTCCCTCCCTTCCTTCCTCCCTCTCTCCCTTTCTTTCCATCCTTCCTGTGTTTTGCCAAACCCAGTGGTGCTCAAGAGCCTCTCCTAAACCATGCTTAGAGGATTATATCCTGCTGGGGACTGAACCTGGCCTCACATACAAAGTGTACTCTCCAGTGCTTTGAGACATTTCCCTGCTGCTGTTTTTTATCTCTTATATGGCTATCGTAGTTTGCAGTTTTAATTTCTTACTTTATATAACTACATTTTTTGTTTTGTCTTGTTCGGGAGACACACCTGGCAGTGTTAAGAGATTACTCTTGCCTCTGTACTCAGGCATCACTTAAGACAGGATCCGGGCACCATATTGTGTGCCAGAGATTGAACTCAGGTCAGCTGTGTACAAGACAAGTGTTTGTACTATCTTTCCAGCTGCTAGATAGCTTTTTTAAAAAAGCATTTAAGGGGGCTGGAGCAATAGCACAGCGGGTAGGGCGTTTGCCTTGCACGCGGCTGATCCAGGTTCAAACGCCAGCATACCATATGGTCCCCCGAGCACCGCCAGGAGTAATTCCTGAGTGCAGAGCCAGGAGTAACCCCTGTGCATCGCTGGGTGTGACCCAAAAACCCAAAAAAAAAAGCATTTAAGTGGGCTGGAGAGATAGAATCAAAGATACTCTAGGTATCTACCTTTGGATACATTGCATTCCCTTATCCTGTTATTCCCTATACCATAGATAAGTGAAATCATCTGTATTATCCTCATTTCTCTTAACATGATGTCCTTTAGTTTCATCCAAGTGATACACTACTTTTAGTAAAGGTTTTTTTTTGTTTGTTTGCTTTTGGGCCACACCTGGCTGTGTTCAGAGCTTGATCCTGACTCTGCACTCTGGGATCACTCCTGACAGTCCTCGGGGGACCATATGGGGCGCCCAGGAATTAAACCCAGGTCTTGGCCACTGTAAGGCAAATGCCCTACTCACTGTGCATTACCACTATCCCAAAAGGTTATATTATGCTCATTTATGTTCATGAGCTACATTGGTCTGTAGGTTTATTTAGTTTTAGTATATAATTCATTGCTAACTATACGAAAATTATTTTAAGTGCTTTTGCCCTCTTCTGATTTCTGAAAAGTTTGGATAGAATGGGGCTGGAGAGATAGCATAGTGGGTAGGGCGTTTGCCTTGCACGTGGCCGACCCGGGTTCAAATCCCAGCATCCCATATGGTCCCCTGAGCACGGCCAGGGGTAATTCCTGAGTGCAGAGCCAGGAGTAACCCCTGTGCATCACCACGTGTGACCCAAAAAGAAAAAAAAAAAAAGAAAGAAGTTTGGATAGAATGATACTATTTCTTTCTGATGAATTGGAGGCCCTTTTATCATTGTGATATGATCCCCTTTATATTTGGTACTACTTTGTTTTGAAGTCTTTCATAAATGAATAGTCACTCTAGTTTTCTTAGGCATGCAGTTTGCATATTACGCTTTTCACTATTATTTACTGTAAGAGTGTCCTTATATTTAATGTATTTTTAGTAAGCATCATATAATTATGTCTTCATTTTGTATATACATGTATATATATTTTAATGAATCACTGTCAGATACAGTTACAGACTTAGGAACTTTCATGATTACATTTCAGTCATACAATGATCAAGTACCAGTGCCCATTCTCCACCACCAATGTTCCCAATATCCCTCACACCACCACCCATCCCCACCTCTGCCTCTGTGGCAGGCACATTCCCTTTTACTCTCTCTCTCCTTTTGGGTGTTATGGTTTGCAATACAGGTAGAAAGTGCCCATCATGTTTGGTCTACAGTCTACTTTCAGCACACATCTCCCATCCCGAGCGAGCCCTCCACGCATCATTCACTTAGTGGTCCCTTCTCTATCCCAGCTGCCTTTTCTCCCAGCATGTGAGGCTGGCTTCCAAGCCATGGAGCAAGGTCTTCATTTTTATCCATTCTATCTGCCTTTTAATTATTTATATAATTTTATTATGTAAATAAAATGGGTTTGTCTTTTGTTTCTGGTTTGTGCGTTCTTTTACTTTTGTTCTTTTGGTCCTCCTTTTCTGCCTTTTTTTAAAATTTTGTCTTCTAGGTGACACCCGGCAATGCTCAGGGGTTACTCCTGACTCTGCATTCAAGAATTACTCCTGCCAGTGCTCAGGGGACCATATGGGATATGGGGAATCTAACCCAGGTTAGCTGTGTGCAAGGAAAATGCCCAACCTGCTGTACTATCAACTCTGGCCCCTATTCTGCCTTATTTCATATTACTTAAATGTTCTTTAGATTTCCATTTTATCTACAGAACTTTCAGAAGCATCTTTTTGCATTATGTTTCATTATTGTGGTAGAACAGTTAATGCTCAAAATGTGGTCTCGAGACCAATGGTATAGTGGCTAGAGAGATAGCTCAATGACCTGAGCACATTCTTTGTATGCATGTTTTATCTCTGGCACCACATGGTTACCAAAGCACTGTTGGGTGTGACCCCAAAACAAAACAAGATAAGAGGTATATCCTAGGAATTCAGAAATGCAGATTTTGTTTTAATGAATCACTGTGAGACACAGTTATAGACTTACAAACTTTAGTGATTATGTTTCAGTCATACATACCCTGACCTAATACCCATCCCTCCACCAGTGCCCATTCTCCACCATCAGTGTTCCCAGTATCCCTCCTGCCACCCCTTTGTGGCAAGCACATTCCCTTTTACTCTCTCTTTCTCCTTTTGGGTGTTACGGTTTGCAATGCAGGTACTAAGTGGCCATCATGTTTGGTCCATAGTCTACTTTCATCATGCATCTCCCATCATAAATGCAGGTTCTTATACCTTATATTACACCTTAATCAGAAACTCTGTGTAAGGGGCACAGTTTTATCAACTTAATTCTGTGTTTAACTAGATTCATAATTCCTTACTGTTCATTTCATAGGAATTATTTATCTACTAATTGTTAAAATTTCATCTTGTGGACTGGAGCAACAGAACAGTGGATAGGTACGTGCCTTATACTTGGCTGATCTGTATTGGATTCTGAGAACCTCATATGGTTCCCTGGGCCTGCCAGGAGTGATCCCTGAGCACAGGGCCAGGAATAAGCCCTGAGTACTGCCAGCGTGGCCCAAAGTCAAAAACAAAAATTCTATCTTCATGTTGATTCTAGGAGCATTATGAGTGTGATTTATAATTGTTTAAAGGATAGAGGGAATTTGAAAGGGCATTGAATTAGGGTAGGACAGGAGAAGTTTGCAATCTTATAATTAAAATTTTTTCTTCAGATTTTATAATTCCTATTCAGTGATAATTGTTCATTTGATTTCAGCCTTCCACTCATTGAATTCATCATTAAGCAAACCATTCTAATAAGAGTCCATGTATTATATAGTCTCTATTCCATCTACTAGAGTTTCCTGTACTAGAGTCTCTATTGATTCACCATTTCTTTTAGATATTAAGCATCTTCTATCCACCTGACCTTTTCTAGTCACTGGGTGAACAAGGCTGAAAAAAATAGAAGTTCCTGCACACAAAATATTACAATGTAGTGAGGATGGGGAGTAAACTATCAAATAATAGGTCAAATGAATTAAATGCTCAAAGTAATGTAAGGAAAGAAAATGATTGCAGGGGCTGGAGAGATATTACATGAGTTAAAGCTTACACAAGACTTCACACATGCAAGTATCCTACCATTTAAGTCCCTTACTGCCATTCCTTATGATCTCATACTTTTTAGACTATATTTAATAACTGTTAAATCCTCAAATAATTTTTCAGAGTTTATTTTTCTTGAGAAGGTATTTTGGGACACACCAGCACTGCTCAGGGGGTCATATGCAGTCCTGGAGATTGAACCAGGATTGTCTGCATGCAAGACCTTACTCCCTTTATTATCATTCAGGCCAAATCCTTAAATCTCTTACATATTTTGTTTTGTTTTTGAAGTTCTTCCCTTCCAATGCATAAACACAAGACAGTTGTTTCCATGTTATCTTTTAGATTGGGAATATTCATTTACAAACAGTGAATTTTCATCAAGTCAAGTCATTTATAAAGAATTACCCAAAGTAATGACAATGGGAAGAAGCCAACTCATTTATACCCTTGACTGCTCCAGTTTCAGAGAAGACTATAAAAATGAGAAGAGGTATGAGAACCATCTGGAAAGTCAGAAGGTATATTCTAGTCAGTTGATCATTACTCATAAAAAAATCCTTGCTGAAGATCAAGATAATGAATGTACTAAATCGTGGCAAACTTTTCATCAGGATGCAATACTTGATATGAAACAGAGTTTTCCCACCAAAGGAAGAGTTCTTAAGTGTGAGCCACAAAAAAGAAGTTACCAGGAAAAAACTGTTAAAATGAAACATAAGAAAGTTTATGTAGAAAAGAAACTTTTGAAATGTAATGAATGTGAGAAAGTCTTCAACCAGAGTTCATCTCTTATTCTTCATCTGCGAATTCATACGGGGGAGAAACCCTACACATGTGATGAATGTGGCAAAACCTTCAGCCAGAGTGCAAACCTAGCACAACATAAAAGAATACATACTGGAGAGAAACCTTATGAATGTAAGGAATGTAGGAAAGCCTTCAGCCAGAATGCACACCTGGCTCAACACCAGAGAGTTCATACTGGAGAAAAACCTTACCAGTGTAAAGAATGTAAAAAAGCCTTTAGCCAGATTGCACACCTGACTCAGCACCAGAGAGTTCATACTGGAGAGAGACCTTTTGAATGTATTGAATGTGGGAAGTCCTTTAGTAATGGCTCATTTCTTGCTCAGCATCAGAGAATTCATACAGGAGAGAAGCCTTACATATGCAATGTGTGCCGAAAAGCCTTTAGCCATCGTGGATACCTGATTGTACATCAAAGAATTCATACTGGAGAGAAACCTTACAAATGTAAGGAATGTAGGAAAGCCTTCAGTCAATATGCACATCTGGCTCAGCATCAGAGAGTTCATACTGGAGAGAAACCCTATGAATGTAAAGTCTGCAGAAAAGCCTTCAGCCAGATTGCATATCTTGATCAACATCAAAGGGTCCATACTGGGGAGAAACCATATGAATGTACCGAATGTAGAAAGGCCTTTAGCAACAGTTCGTCATTGGCACAACACCAAAGAAGTCATACTGGAGAAAAACCTTATATGTGTAAGGAATGTAGAAAAACATTCAGCCAGAATGCAGGACTTACCCAGCACCAGAGGATTCATACTGGAGAGAAACCTTATGAATGTAGTATTTGTGGCAAAGCCTTTAGCTATCGTGGATCTCTTACTCTACATCAAAGAATTCATACTGGAGAAAGACCCTATGAGTGTAAGAATTGCAGAAAATCTTTCAGACAGCGTGCACACCTTGCTCATCATGAAAGAATCCATACAGTGGAATCACTCTTGACCCTGTCTTTTCCCTCACACTCCATACCCAATCCATTGCCAAGACCTATAGGTTTTATCTCCTAAATATGCCCAGTATCTGACTGTTCCATTTTCATACCGTCATTTTTGTCCAGTATGCAATAATGTATTTTATCTGAATTATGGAAATAGCTTTCTAGCTGGTCTTACTGTATTTGCCATTTTCTGTCATTTTTCCATATTGCAGCCAAACATGAATGTTAAGTGTTTGATCATAAGCTGGAGAGATGGCCAAAAATAAAAAAAAGTGAGAAACTGATTTTCTTGCAAAATGTTTGATTTCTACATATCTGGTGAAGATAAATTATAAGGGAAAATTCTAGTGAAGATAAAACGATAGGGAAAATATTTTTATCTTAAACTGTAAAAAGGAACAATAGGACATTTGCCTTGCACACAGCCGGCCTGGGTTCAATTTCCAGCATCCCATATGGTCCCCCAACCACCGCCAGGAGTAATTCCTGAGTGCAGAGCCAGGAGTAACCCCTGAGTATCGATGGATGTGACCCAAAACAAAAAAAAATGTAAAAAGTGAACAAAAATACATGAAATCTTCATGTTCAAGATAAAGAGCATCCAGCAATAGAAGAGCTTTAGGAAATGGCATGAATGTGATGAGCTTATGTTTTACCCCTAATAACTGCATGGAAAACTTCTGGAATGTGATCTCCCAGAGTTGAGATGGAACTGGGAGTTACAAGACAAACGTGGCTAGATTTCTGTTGTATTTGGTTTAGAGTCATGCCCAGGTTGGCCGTGTGCCAGGTAGGGAGATACTTATGAGTTTGGTGGACACATTGTTTATCTTTGAAATTTTGCTCACTTCTAGTATTTCCATTTCTTACAGCTCTAGTATGCTTTTAAAAAATATATAGGGGCCATTTTTGTACAGCAGGTAAGGTACTTGCCTTGCATGTGGCTGATCTGTGTTCAATCCCCAGCATTCCACATAGTTCCGTTAGCACTACTAGGAATTATTCCTGAGTACAGAGCCAAAACTAAGCTCACACCACAGCCAGGTGTGGCACCAAAACTAAAACCATTTAAATTAAGATAGTCTTCCAACTTTTGTGTGCCTATTAAATTCTTGTTCTTCCTTTAGCAGCATCATGCCTTCAAAATCAATACCTGTCCCAATGCCTCTATTACCTTAAAGTTTATTGTCCTGTCCTCTAAAGAAACCTCAGTTCCTTTAATATTTCCATTGTTAAAGATTATTTGTGAATCCATTTTTTAATTAGGATCCAGAGAGATATTATAGCAGCTAGGGTGTTTGCTTTATATGTGGCCAACCCAGGTTCAATCTCTGGCACTACATATAGTTCCCTGAGCATTACCAGGAATGATCCCTGAGCACTGCTGAATATAGCACCAAAACAAAAAAATCAGGGTTGAGATGGGGCTGGAGATAGTAAAGCTTGTAGAGTGGTTGCCTTGTACACGGCCAAATTGGGGTGAGGTGAGTCAGTCCCCTTTGCATGGCCAGGAGTGATACCTGAGCACAGTAACTAGTGAGCCCTGGGCACTGCCAAAACAAAACATAAAACAGGATTGAGAGCCTTTAGAGATTAACTGCATTGTCTGTTTAGTTTAATTAGAGAGTTCAACTCTGGACTACGTCAAAAGCAACTATTTTCAGGAATCTTAAGCAACTGTTTGAGATTATGGACTTTTACCCAGAGGACAATGATCACTCAGTTCCCTTTTTTGTCCTTTCTAAAGGATAAAACTTATTAACCAATTAATGAGTTCATAGCTCCTGGCTATGCACTCAGGCAAAATAGCTTAAGATGTTAACGCTAACCAATTCTTTTTCCCTAACCACTGATCTCTCATCTTCATCTTTTCCTCCCATAAAAAATTCCTAACTGGAATGACAGTGCAGCAGGTAGGGCATTTGACTTGCATGCTGCCATCCTGGGTTCAATCTCTGGAACCACATATTCGATCCCTGGAACCTGAGCCTGCCAGGAATGATCCCGAATTTTGAAGTAAGCACCACCAGGTGTGGTCTAACTGCCCCCCCCCAAAATTCTTTTTGTTTTGTTTTTTTGCTTTTGGGGTCACACCTGACTATGCACAGTGGTTACTCCTGGCTCTGCACTCAGTAATTACTCCTGGTGGTGCTCAGGGGACCATATGGGATGCTGGGATTTGTTTTTTTTTTGGGGGGGGAGGTTTTGGGTCACACCCGGCGATGCACAGGGATTACTCCTGGCTCTTGACTCAGGAATTACCCCTGGCGGTGCTCAGGGGACCATATGGGATGCTGGGATTAGAACCCGGGTCGGCCGCGTGCAAGGCAAACGCCCTACCCGCTGTGCTATCGCTCCAGCCCCCCCAAAATTCTTAACTCTGACCCTCATTGATACAATCCACAGGTTTTGCACTTGATCTGTTACTCCAGATTATAATTCTTTCATAAAAATCCCAGTGTTTTAGTAGTTTCTGTGTATTAGGTATACAACCATTGATTTGGTATGGCCTGAAAAGACTGGCAGGAAATGAACAAAGAAAAGGGATATATGTGTGTACCAGGAAAGGGAGGAAAGAAACCCCTAGCAGTTGGGTGTGATTCCCTCAAAAAACAGCTGCTGTGGAAGAAAGTCCAATACAGAAAGAATAAAACTGCGTATAACTCAATCACTGAAAAGTTTTCCAGGTTTTATTTCTTACATATTTTACACAACCTAAAAAAGGCAACTGAAAGCTACATGGCAAACAGGTAACAAGAAAAGAGTTTGGTTGGTATATAGAACCATAAATTAGCTAAGTACACAGATCTATAAATTAGCTCAGGCTGCCATACAAAGCTACAAAGAATGGGTGGCAAAAGAAATTATTTACAGTTCTGGAGTCTGAAAGTCCAAGAGGAGGATGCCAGCATGGTGGGATACAGATGAGAATCATTTTCATGGCATGGAGACACTATCTCCTGTTCTATCCTCATGGCAGACAGCAAGCTTCTGGCTTTCTTTTAAGGACACTCGTCTGAAATATTACTTTCCAAAGGCCTCATTTCCAGACACATTGAGGATTGGATTGCAGCATATGTATTTTGTGTTTCTGTTGTTTTTTATTAGGGGGCCACACCGGCTCTTGGGAGTGCTTTGGGGTGTATATAGGAGATGCTGGGGGTTGAATCTAGGTCAGCTGCGTACATGCAAGGCAAATCCCCACCTGTGTACTATTGCTCTAGCCCTGCAACATAGGAATTTTGGAGGGACATAGTCCAAAGCACTACATATACAAGTCACTTAATACACAATGTTCTTACATAAAAATACCAATATTTGTTATATAAATATAAACACTGTATTTTCAAATGACACAAAACAATTTCTCCCTGCTTTGAAGTTCATTCTGTACAAATATGATAGCTATTTTTATACACTTAAAGACAATTCCTCTTTATTCTCACTTGTAATTTCTGCTGGCTTAAAGTGGCACTCTGGTTTTCAGGAAGTCCCATATATGTGTTAATTCTATTTCTAATGAACAAAGTCCTATCCACAAAAATAGACTTCACAGTTTCACTTTGTTGTACAAGACCAATGAGACAACTTTAAAATCACATCAGTAAACACCAGAAACTCATCAAATTAAGTATGGTTTTTACTAAAATGATTTGCTCTTACTGCTCTAAAATTAAGACATATAGTAAGATCACCATCTCGGCTAATTTCAAATCTGTACGTAAAAAAGTCATCAATGACTTGCTCTTTGGCTTTCGAATTGGAACACATCAAGTGGTCCCATTTTATCAGTGTTACAGACATGTGCATTTTCCATGTTTCTGTGGCTGCAATTCTGACAGCCTCACTCTGCTTTTGCATTTTTACCACGGCGTTTAGCTTTTCCTTCAGAATGTGAATTTTGATGTCGAATCAAGGAGGAGCTCCGGCTATAAGCTTTCCCACACTTACTGCATTCATAGGGTTTCTCAAAAGAATGACTTCGCTGATGCCGGATAAGATCTGACCCACTACTGAATGCCTTTCCACATTCATTACATTCATAGGGCTTTTCGCCAGTATGACTTCTTTCATGCAGAATAAGGGATGTGCGCTGACTGAAGGCCTTCCCACATGTTTTACATGTGTATGGTTTTTCTCCAGTATGAATTCTTTCATGTTGGGCAAGGTGTGCACTCTGACTAAATGCCTTCCCACAATGGTCACATTCATATGGTCTGTCTTCGGTATGAATCCTCTTATGTCGAGTAAGAGATATTCGGTGACTGAAGGCTTTCCCACAGTCCTCACATTGATAGGGTTTTTCTCCAGTATGAATTCTTTGATGCTCAATAAGAAAAGATTGTCGGCCAAACACTTTACTGCACTTGTTGCATTTGAAAGGCTTCTCTTCAGAATGAATATTCTGATGTATTTTAAGGTTCGCAGTTCCAGAAAACATTTTCCCACATTCCTTACATTCAAACAGTTTCTTTTTCCTTGCATGAATTTTCTGATGTTGAATAAAGGACAAATATCTATTATAGATCTTCTCACACTTATTGCATTCATACACTTTCTTGCAGTTTTTAGCTTTTAAATGTAGAATAAGGGTTGACAGTCGTTTGAAAGCCTTCTTGCATTTACCACACTTAAGGGACTTCTCTGACATGTGAATTCTCTGATGAAGCACAATGGATGAAATCCTACTAAAGGATTTCCCACATTTCTTGCATTTATAAGGATTTTCTAAATGGAGACGTTTCTTCTGTAGATTCTGACGTAAGGATTTCTTATTTTCATGGGTTTTCTCTCCAGTATGATGCCTTTTATGTCTAACAAACACTGACTTCTTTCTGAAGCGTTTCCCACATTTATTGCACTTGTGTGTTTTCTTTCTACCATGAATTTTCTTACGCAGTGAAAAAGATGATGTATGAGTGAGAGCTTTCTCACATTTTCTACACTGGTTAGCTTTCTCAACCACGTGAATTTTCTGAGGTACAGAGAGAGACAGGCATTGACTCAAGGTCTTCCCACAGTCAGTTTCTTTTCCATTATGAGTTTTCCCATGTAGAATAAGGGTTGTTCTTTGAATAAAGTTTTCTCCACATTTATCACATTCATGAATTTTCCTTCCACTATGAATTTTCTGATGAAGAATTAGGGATGAGATCTGTCTAAAAGATTTTCTGCAATTACTGCACTCATAAGGCTTCTCTTCAGTATGCAAATTCTGATGGAGTTTAAGAGATAAGCTGCTACTAAAGGTTTTCCCACAGTCACCACATTTTAAATTTTTCTTCCCTGAACGCACTTTCTTAGATTTTAATAGATTTGAATTTTTTGTGCAGCCTTTCTTTCCTGTGGGAGTTTTCTGTGGTGCAGAAATTGGTTTTTGACAGATGTTTTGCCCATCTTTGCTCCAGTGAGTTGGAGGTAACTTCTTGGTCCCACCTTTAGACCCTGAGTCTGAAAGACATCAACAAATTAAATTTTGTGCTGAAGAAACGAAGCTTCCAGGCAATCATCATTATTAGCCATAATATCAATGATGATAAGCAGAACAGAAGTTTTTTATTGTCTCTTTATGGGGAGGAGTTGGGCCTTACCTGGAGATGCTCAGGGCTTATAACTGGCTCTATGCTCATGAATTCATATGTGGTACTGGGGATAGAACTGGGTGGTTGTACATGCAAAGCAAGTGCCTTTACTCCTGTACCAGCTCTTCAGTTAATATCTTCCACTCTTTTTAGCGTGTTCCAGTTACGATAAATAATTTTAATATTTAATAACTGAAAAGTTTTTACTCTGAAGTGAATAAGGTTTTGTTTATAGAATATGTTCATACCATATATCACATTAAACTCACGGGTTGTTTGTTAAATCAGTGTAATTTTATTAATGTGTACAGAAAAATCCAATGGCAGACTGTAAGATAATGTTTATTTGCCCTTCCTCCATAGCTGCTGGGAGCTTGTGTTTGTTGATTGCCCGTTAACCTGTCAATTATCTTTGTCTCCTGATCAGACTCAGACTTGTAAATATTGTCTTTCTTTTCTCCTTACTGTCCTTTGCATGGTTAGTTATTTCAGAGCAATTGCTTTTTGTATGGATACAGGAAGACAGTTGAAAAGACAAGCCTGTGACTTGGGTGTTGATTGACTCCAGATAGTATTACCTCCTGGACATCTGCTCTCTTAACTTAAGCCTCAGTTGCCCTTACTTCCTAGATCCCCAAAAGCAAGGTCCCGACGTGGTATTGGATGGACCCAGGGCAAGTGGTGAGCTAGCTACTCTGGCATCGAAATGGCCAAACTTTTGGCCTCGCCAAAGTGCCATAATACTTAACTATAAGTTAAGAGCTCGGTCATGGACAAATTCTGTCATGATACAAAAGTAATAACTACACTTCGACCCTGCTGGGGTTAGGAATGATTGATCTGGCCTGAGCACTGTAGTCTGAGTCTGTGGTGCAATGTCCCCAGGAGAGTCACTCTATAAGCCTAAATGTGTCTATTAACTGTATCCATACAGAATGCTAACTATTAGGTAGCAGAATTAAAGATGTTAATTAAGTTGCTGGTCTAAGGAGAGGAGAAACACACCTTAAGGGCTGTTTTGCCCTTGTGGGCTGCAGGTGGTCAGGAAGACTGGAAAAACATTTTTGATTGCACTTCCCATGGGGAGGTGTGGTTGGGGGTCGTGGTGAGAGGAAGAAAAGGAGCAGTTTCGGGGAGAGAAGGGGGATTGAAGGAGAAGGAAAGGAGAGGGAGAGACAGCAGAAAGAGAGATAGAGGAGACAGATACATCAGGAAGAAAGAATTCTGCGGTTTGAGAGAGAGAGAGAAAGAGAGAGAGGGTTGGAGAGAGCCAGGAGATAGAATAAATGGCAACTAGTCACCAACCAGCTTGGCCCTCCTTCTTTCAGCCATCTAAGACAACAGCTGTCCCAGGTGGGAAAGCAGCAGGCAGAAAACATCCTTTAATATGTAATCCCCCCACAAGAGGAGTTTACACGGCTCCACACGCATGAGGGGATTACACAGCAGACTACATATAGAATGTAAATTAATGGAGATGAGATGGGGATTTACTGTAAGTGGGCATAAGGGATTTTATTGAGCCAATTAAAATGCCCTAAAATTGTAATATGGTATGGCTTTACACTTTTTTTTTTGCTTTTTTTGGGTCACACCCAGCGATGCTCAGGGGTTACTCCTGAATTTGCAGTCAGGAATTACTCCTGGTGTGCTTGGGGGACCATATGGGATGCCGGGGATTGAACCCGGGTCGGCCGCGTGCAAGGCAAACGCCCTACCCGCTGTGCTATCACTCTGGCCCCTGGCTTTACACTTTCCATAAATTTATCAAAAACACTTAGATAAATTTCTGATTTACAAATTATACCTCAATATAATTAGAAAAAAATTTAATTATTTTTGGTTTTGGGCTATTATTTTTGGTTTAGGGGTTACTCCTGGGTCTGTGCTCAGGGTTCACTCCTGGCAGATTTGGGAAACCATACAGAATTCCAGGGATCGAACCCAGGTTGGTCATATATAAGGAAAGCTTACCCATTGTACTGCCTCTCCGGCCTAGAGAACATGGGCTTCTCTAGAGAGGAGTCAGTGCACATTTTTTTTTTTTGAGCAAGAACCACAACTAGTGGTGCTCAGGGTTTATACTCCTGGCCCTGTGCTCAGGGATCACTCTTCAGGCTCAAAGATACCACTTGGATGGCAGGGATCGAACCCAAGTTGGCTGCATACAAAGCAAGATCCCTACCCATTGTACCATTGCTCAGACCAAATTATTTTTAACATTTTAAGACTAATAACTATTTCTTATTTTTTGATTCCTCATGAAATATGCTTGAAAACTGCCACTTCATCGTAGCAACAAATAAAACAACACTATGCAAACTGGAAAAAGAAAAGCAACCATTTCATTACAATGGTGAGGATATATGGCAAAATGACTGCTACCAAAGACTGAACACACAAATGGAAGAAATGTAGCTGTGGCTCACCAGAGTAGGGACTCATAAGGAAAGCCACTAGGAAACCTATGTCTAGGTAGTAAAATCTAAACTGATAAATTTCTGGAGGCTTCCTAAAGTCTCAGACTAAAGAACTATAGTTTAAATAGTCATACAGCAGATACTTGAAATATTCTGAGATTTACTTTTAGGAGCTTGAACAGATTCTCACACCATCAGAGAAAACTTTTGGATTGCCAGCAGAACCATTTTGAAAATATGTCAGAGCACAGTTCCTTTGATTTATTTTCTTAATGAGGCAAGATAGTTTTTATTGAATGAAACCTGTTTAGAAAGATATCAGGGGGTGGGGCTGGAGAGATAGCACAGCGGGTAGGGCGTTTGCCTTGCACGCGGCCGACCCGGGTTCGACTCCCAGCATCCCATATGGTCCCCTGAGCACCGCCAGGAGTAATTCCTGAGTGCAGAGCCAGGAGTAACCCCTGTGCATCGCCAGGTGTGACCCAAAAAGAAAAAAAAAAAAAAAAAAAAAGAAAGATATCAGGGGAGGGGAGCCAAAGCAGATAGGTACAGCAGGTAGGCATTTGCACTGACCCAGGTTCTGTCCCCAGCATGCTATATGATTCCCCCAAGCACCACTAGTCCTGAGTGCAGAGCCAAGAGTTATCAGCATTATCAGTAATAGCCCAAACTCTTCTTCCCACAAAAAAGGAAGATGTGAGAGGAGAGAGAGTACGTGTTCAAGAGAAAACATGAACTTCTCCAGAATGGAGAATGCAATCAAAGATACTGACAAGTAGCAAGATACATGTTAAAGGAAGAGATATGTATTCAAGAGAGAGCATGGTCTTAAAGAGCAGCCTCACTGGGAATTTTTGTTTGTTTTTGGGTCACACCCAGCATGCCTAGGGCTTACTCCCAGCTCTGTACTCATGGGCTCAGGGACCATATGGGGTACTAGGGATTTCACCTGGGTTGGCTCCATGCAAGGCAAATGCCCTGCCCACTGTACCATCTCTCTGGTCCCCTCATTTTTCCCTTCTAACAGCCTACTGTGAGGAAAAACTGCAAGAATCAGAAACTATCTGTTCTGTTTTTAGCACAGTCTAACTAACCTACAGAAATGAAATACCTAATTCCAGATGGTTCTAACCATCCAGTCCCACTTAATGTGGAAGAATAAAATCGAGAAATAAGCATAAGCATAAAATTTTCTAAAGGCATAAGCTCAGTACAAGGTTAAAATCGGGGCTGGAAAGATAGTACAGTGGGCAGGGTGCTTGACACACCTCACCCAGGTTCCATCCCCACCACCCTATATGTCCCCCTGAACCTTGCCAGGAGTGATCCCTGAACACAGCCAGGAGTAAGCTCTGAGCACAGTCAGAAGTAAGCTCTGAGCACAGCTATGCCCCATCAAAAGAAAAAAAACTGAACCAGGGTTCAATCCCTGACATTCCATATGGTCCCCCAAGCACCACCAGGAGTAATTCCTGAGTTCAGAGCCAGGAGTAACCCTGAGCATTGCTGGGCTTGACCCAAAAAAGAAAAAAAAAAGACTAGTGGACAGAAGGTCTTTGTAACTGATACATTATATATAGCTCTTCAGAAATTTGAGTAAATATCACAGGAATGTTGGAATTATTGGACCAAAATTGAAAACAAGTATGATTAAAGTGCTAAGGCGCCAGAGGAAAAGGTGCAGAATCTATTAGAAAAGATGGGTAATGTAAGCAATAAGGAAAGTCCCACAGAAAACCCAAAACAAATTGTCATATATAAAAAACATAATATAAATGAAAATATGCCTTTTATAAGCTAGATGATTTGATGTAAACAAAAGAAGATTCTACAAACAAAAGGATTTATCTGTATATTTTCTGACAACTGGGAATCCAGGAGGGCAAAGACTGAAAGAAATATAGACTGGGAAAACTGAGAAAGAAAGAAAATTACGTGTGTACTGGGAATGAAGGAATAGAAAAAAGGCAAAGGAAAAACATCTAAAGCAAAGACTGAAGGACTGGAGCAATAGTACAGTGGGTAGGGCATTTGCCTTGCACACAGCCAACCTGAGTTCAATCCCCGGCATCCCATATGGTCCCCTGAGCACCACCTGAGTGCCCAGCCAGGAGTAACCGCTGAGTATTGCTGGGTGTAACCCAAAAATTTTAAAAATTGAAAATAAAGCAAAGACTGAGAATCTCCCCTAAGTTAACAAGCACTAAATCAAAGATCTAACATCTCAGAGTCCGAAGCACAGGAAGAAACTTACACACAGGTGTATCATTGCCCTGATTTTTTTTTCCTTGATGAGCAAGACAAGTGCCCTACTTGCTGTACTATCTCTCCAGTGGCCATGTCATTTTTAAACTGCAGATAACTGGAGATGAAAAATCCCAAAAGAAAAGACTAATTATTTTTTTTTTACTTTTTTTTTTTTTTTTTTTTGCTTTTTGGGTCACACCCAGCGATGCTCAGGAGTTACTCCTGGCTCTGCACTCAGGAATTACTCCTGGCGGTGCTCGGGGGACCATATGGGATGCCGGGGATCGAACCTGGGTCGGCCGCGTGCAAGGCAAACGCCCTACCCGCTGTGCTATCGCTCCGGCCCCTTATTTTTTTTTTTAAAAAAAGAGGTAGGGCCAGAGTGGGTTAGGCACTTGCTTGCACATAGTCAACCCGAGTTTGATCCCCAGGATCCCATCCCCCAAACACATCAGAAGTGATTCCTGAGTACAGAACTGGGGGGATCCCCTGAGCATTGCTGGGTGTGGCCCAAAAATTAAAAAACAAAAAAAGATGAAGATATGCATGCCAAAAATAAATAGAAAAGGAGCAAAAATAATTATATCTAACTTTCCAAGCCATGAAAGCAAGAAAATAGTGGGAAAGTGACTGTCCTATCTGATGGGATTTCCCTTCACACAGTTGCATCTGTCCTTACACAGAATGTTGATCTAATCTGAGTTTTTTGCCACTCACCTGAGCCCCGGCTTCTTCTAGCTGACTCCACAGTCCACGGCACCTTCCCTTTCTCCAGTAAAGTGATCACATTTGGCCTCCGAGAGGCAAGTCCTGCAACATGAGAGAAACATCAGAATTGAATCTGGTGGGGGCAGCTGCCATCAAAGCCTAGCCCAGTGTTAATGGGAGTAAGGTCGCGGAACACACGGCCGGGAAGACTCTGAATGACTGGAGCGTCGTGATCAAAGTGTGGGATACCAGAGTTGTCTGTTCCTAAATCTCCAGAGTGAACCATGTTCCTGGAAAGTTGGACAGAAACTCCTGAAACTGATTATGAAGTAACTCTTTCAGTTCCAAACCCCACAACTGTTCCTTTTGTGAGACCTGCTCTGCCCTGTCCATCCACCCACAGAGGTTCTGGCCATTTCAATTTCTATTGTACTAAAGTATGGCCTGGAAAATGGCCTCTCCTGCCCCCTCAGAAGAATAAAGAACCAGGTGCCATACTCACTTCTACCTCAGAAGTCTGAGTTCCTTCTATTAAGGCCGAGAGTCCCCAGGGTCTTCCCTTTGTTCCCCAATCCCAGCATAGCAGTTATTCCCTGTAGTTGCCATCTGTTACTTTGGCGGCCACTATTCATCTTTTTACAGTACCTGTTAAGTCAGTTTTTTACATTGTTTTCAATGTCAGAAACTGAACCTAGAGCCTCACACATGCAAGCATGCACTCACCACTGAACCACACTCCCAGTCTCAACTCCTCTCTAGTCAGACAATTGAGTTATGCCCAAGAGATTCATATATAATTATTCTGTGACTACCAATTCCATTCCTAGGGATGTACCAAGAAATGATACGTGACTGTACAAAACCTTGCATGTGGGAATTCATAGCAGCACATTTGTGATTACCAGAGTGGAAACAGTCCTAATGCCCATCAGCTGATGAAGAAATAAATGCAGACTTTTTAGCCATAAAAAGGTACTGAATTATCACAGTGTAGATGACCCCTTAGAACACTAGTGGGGGAAAGCTACATACACAAAGGACTGTACTGAGGTTCCATTTCTATGATATACCAAGAATAGGCAAATTCACAGATAAAAAGCAGGTTTCCTAATCTGGGGTGATGGCAGGTCTAATGGGCCAGGGAAAATGAATGGCAACTGCTAATGGGAATAAGGTTTCTTTGGGGGACAACAACAAGATTCTTGAGGCCAGAGTGATTGTGATAGTACAGCAGGTAGGGCATTTGCCTTGCACACAACCGACCCAGGTTCAATCCCTGATCCTATATAGTCCCCCCAACCCCATCAGGAATGATTCCTGGGCACAGAGCCAGGAGTAAGCCCTGAGTACCACCAAGTGTGACCAAAAACTAAAAGACTGATTCATGTCTGTAGTCATGATGATGACACAACTCTGAATAAACTCTGGACCCCAGAATCATGTATTCTATGTGGGTGACTTAATAGTATATAAATAAATCTCAAGAAAGCTCTAAAGTGGCTTGTTTTCCTATATAGAGTGGCTGATACACATGCTCATTGGACCAGTTGTAAACTGTTGTGGGAGATTCTTACCAACAGATACCAGATTCTGGTAGTTCTCCAGCATAACATCTTCATACAGTTCCTTCTGAATGGGACTCAGCCATTCCCACTCCTCCCGGGAGAAGTAGATGGCAAGATCCCCAAACGTCACTGGTGCCTGTGATGGGAAAATCAATGTCCTTTTACCACAGGCTTATCTTTCCACATAACTAGGGAAACACACACCCAGTATTTTCCCTAACAGGAGATATTCCAGAAATATCTGGAGTTCCAGTTGTTTTCTACAGCTTGTTGGAACCTGTCATCTATGTGGCTATTTGACAGAAAGGTGGTTAAGTGATGGTAACAGTTGTAGCTCACATTAGCCAATGACTGAGGCACAGAGCAATGTGACTGAGAGGCCTGAAGCGAAGGTGACTTACTGAAGGCCTCACAGCTAGTAAATGGGAAAGCTGGGGTTCAGTCTGGGTCGTTGGACTGCTAGCTCAGGCTCCAAACCTCTGGTTCTCTAACGAGCACATGAATATGTTAAGTAGGGCAGAAGGTTCTAGGCAGATATAGCTGAGGTCACCAAGAGCAGCTGATCTCAAAATAGACCACTGTGTCCAGTGTAACCAATCACAGGAGCGCGTAGGGGTAGAGCATTTTTTGCAGCTGGTGACAGAGGGGAATAACAGAAAAGGGAGCTCAGGGGAGTCAAAGCTGGAATGAGCTACTCCCAGCAGCCTTCAGATGGAAGAAGGGAGCTACAAGAGAATCCACAAGGTAGATATGAGAAAGAACTGAATCCTGCCAATGACCAGTGGATTAAGAGGAGAACCAAGGCCCAGGTGAGGTAAACACTCTGATTTTAGCCTGGTTCAAAGCAGAGGCAAGACCCAACTAAGTTATGCTGAACACCGGGATCTATGGAGTTGTCCACAAGTACCAGGAATTGAACCCAGGGCACATGCTCTGTCACTGAACCACATCCCCAGCATGTGTTACTGTTTTAATTAGCCAAGTTTATGAATTTATTATAGCATCAAATACACTGAATATAGACAACTAAATTGTTATGAGAAATTTCGTTCAAATTACAGGTCAGAGTCACCTGACCACATGATGTGAGCATGCTGATCACTGGCTTTACCGCTTCACCACACCAGCTCCAATGGACACAGACAGGGCTACATGCAGACTCAAAAGTTGGCTCTGTTTCTCCTTGTAAAGGCAGATTGTATGAGGAAACAAAATACAAATCCCGGGGCCAGAGTGATAGCACAGCGGGTATGGCGTTTGCCTTGCACGCGGCCGACCCGGGTTCAATCCCCGGCATCCCATATGGTCCCCCATGCACACCAGGAGTAATTCCTGACTGCAAATCCAGGAGTAACCCCTGAGCATCGCTGGGTGTGACCCAAAAAGAAAAAAAAAAAAAAA
Source organism: Sorex araneus (assembly GCF_027595985.1). Lineage (NCBI taxonomy): Eukaryota > Metazoa > Chordata > Mammalia > Eulipotyphla > Soricidae > Sorex > Sorex araneus. Next base: position 56,151,636 of record NC_073309.1, on the reverse strand, counting down.
CAAATCCCTGGTGACATAAGAGGCTAACTATGTGACAGGGACTCCCTCTTAGCCAGGGGACTCCCACCTAGGTACCACAGCCACCTCTAAAATTCACAGTGCGGGGCTGGAGCAATAGCACTGCAGGTAGGGCGTTTGCGTTGCATGTGGCCAACCCAGGTTTGATTCCCAGCATCCCATATGGTCCCCCAAGCACCACCAGGAGTAATTCCTGAGTGCAAAGCCAGGAGTAAACCCTGTGCATCGCCAGGTTGTGACCCAACAAAGCAAAAATAAAATAAAATAAAATGCACAGTGCTTGGGGCTAGAGCGATAGGAAAGTGGGTAAAGCGCTTGTCTTGCACGCAGCCAACCCAGGTTTGATCCCTGGCATCTTATATGATCCCCCCAATCTGTCAAAAGTGATTCCTGAGTGCAGAGCCAGAAGTAAGCATCATTAGATATGGTCCCCAAAAAACAAAACAAAAAAAAATGCATGGTTTTTCTGTTCAACCCCTGGGCTGGGTTCTGCTCCAAGCACCCACAGAGACCCTAAAGAAAAGGCCAGGGGCTGGAGTGATAGCACAGCGGGTAGGGTGTTTGCCTTGCATGTGGCCGGCCCGAGTTTAATTCCCAGCATCCCATATGGTCCCTCAAGCACCACCAGGAGTAATTCCTGAGTGCATGAGCCAGGAGTAACCCCTGTGCATCGCACAGTGTGACCCAGAAAGAAAAAAAAAAAGCCAAAGGCCAGGTGCACACTGAGCAAAGAAGGACAGAGCCTTGAGTGGCCTCATGTGTCACTGGAGCCCTCACAGTCCCCCAAGACCAGGCCAGCACTGGTCTGCTCAGGCAGGAGAGCCAGTGTCCAGATGGAGGGAAGTGGACTTGCCTTACCTTTGGCTTGGACCGCCTTCGTGCAGCTGGCATCCTTTCCTCCTGTTAGGCGTTCGCACAGGTAAGCAGGCCTGGGGAAGAAGAGAAGCAGTGAGGAAGGGGGCTGCCAGGTGGTTCTGGACATACACACGCACAACCTCTCCACACAGATACACAGGGAACACAGCAGAACAGCACCCCGGCCCTTTCCTGGGCTCAGCAGTGTGATGGCCCACACTATCTGCTTTGAAGATAACTGAAGGTTTTGGAAGGGGGACTGTGAACCATGCAGATGGCTACTCATTCATCTGATAAGTACGAACTGAGCGAGTGGAAGGTCCCAGGGCAATGAAGTCCACTCGGGCCATAGTGTTAGTGGAGAGACTGCAATGGGGGAAAAGAACCAGAGCGAGAAGGCATGATGGTGTACAGGAAGAGGTGTTTCTCAGAGTGGGAAATTAAGATGTGCTCTGGAGAGGGAGCCACGTGTGCACTAGTGGGGTAAGAACATTCTGGGTGGGGTAGGTAAGTGTGTGTTGATGCATGGAGAGAAGCAGCAAGGTTGTGGTAGTGAGCAAACAACTGATTCGGAAGGGTTAGCTCACTTAAATCAGTTCCAGTCATTAAACAGCAAAAGGGATGGTAAGTGATAAAAACAATCATTCAAAAATAAATTATAATCTAAAAGAAAAAATTATCAGTTTAGTTACTGTAAAAATTTCCAGTATCTCTGAAGTAATTTGGGCATGCCAACACAATTTTCCATTGATAACTTTTGTGAAATTTTAACATAGATGAAATATCTTCCATTAAAATTGCATCTGCGGGGCCAACAAGATAGTAAGCAGGTAGGGCACTGGCCCTGCATGTAGCTGACCCAGTTCAATCCCTGGCACAACTAGGAGTAACCCCTGAACAGAACCAGAACTAATCCCTGAGTACTTCCAGGTGTGGCCAAAAACACCCAAAATAAAAAAGCATCCAGATCCAAAGGCACAAAGTGTAACACTGAATTTTGAAGATTTTATATGATAAACTAGGTTGGAGATAGTACAGGGATTAAGGTGCTTGTCTTGTGCATGTGACCCTGGTTACATCCCAACACTGCCTATGGTCCCCTCAGCACTTCCAGGGGTGATCCCCCAAGTGCAGAGCCAGGAGTCAACCCTAAGCACTGCAGTGTGACCCCAAAACCAAGAACAAAAACAAAAATGTGATTTAGAGATACATAAGAAAAATTCTGGGTTTTTAAGACTCATGATTTAGAATCCAAACTTTAACATTTAGGCTTAGGAAAAGCTAAGGAGAATGACTTTATTTTCACCTTCTTCAGCGTGGAGGCTGGCACTAGAGCAGTCCATGCCGAGTCTGTGCTCTGCTGTTCTACTGGACTCAGCAGGCAGCCTCCTGGGGAAGCTTCAAGTGTGTTTGCACAGCTGCTTCCCAGCGCTGGGACATGGCACAGGCACCCGGCCTCGCATCACAGCCCTCCCTGCACTGAAGCTCGCCTGGCATAGAGCAGCGGCTGGAGAATCCTCACAGACTGACGCAGGAACCTGCCCAAGTGCTTCCTGGAACACTGTCCTGAGGTGCAGGAGCCTGTTCTCTGGTGGACGCATGCAAACAGAATGCTTCTGCCAGCCACCAGCTGCCGTCCTGACACCTTGTCTTTTGGGATGGACCTTGCATTGCTCATTTTGAGAAATCCAAAGTGAGTATGATGACCACCCAATTCTTCACCAAATGTTAACATTTCTCAAATACCCTGCAAAATGGAACCATTCCAGACTAACTTGGAGTATGATGACCCACCCACGGACAGCCAGTGGCCTCTGAAAAGCACCATTGGGGGCAATGGACTTGAAGCTCCTACAGTTTTCTGAGGAAGGAAGAATAGCAGACAGCCTGGGGAATGAACAGCTGGGCATCCCCTTCTACTTGTTCTTCTTTCCTCCCCCGAAGCACCTCATGATTCTTCAGAATTTTGGGGAGATACTGAGAAACCATGACTCTGGGCACTGAGTCCTAAGGAGCTCTCCTCAGTGACCACTCAGCATTACCAGTTCTTCCTGGGGATAAACCAACCTGTGCGACTTCCAGGACTCTAGCAGCTGGGCTAAATACCCAAGAGGCTGGCCACTGCCCTTCACTGTGACAAATCACAGCTGTCAAGTCCTGGGCTCCTAGAGAATCGGGAATGTGGGATAAGCAAAGAACCCTGACTCATCAGCAGAGACCAGTGCCCTTCTGGGCCAGCCCATAGAGCGCCCACCCACGCTGGTCTGATGGGGTTCAAGCAGGGTGGGGTCCATCTCTGGAAATGAGCACCTGAAGTGCATCTACTCCTGTGGGGACTAACATTGCACCCCACAAAGGCCAGACTTGCAGGAAGCCATCTGCAACCTCATCTGGCCAGGAAAGGAAGTGGGACTTGAAAGGCCATGCCCTATCCCCAAACCTGAAAATCTCCCTGGCCACAGGGACTGCGGCTCTGAAGATATGAGGGTTCTGAGACGGGGAGCCTCCCCTGGACACTCTGTTGAGGGATCTGCACCTTGGAAGAGGGGAGCAGGAAGATAGTGGTCCAAGCCAGCACACATCAACTCCAGCCTCCAGTGCCTCACAGCCTGAGAATGAAGCTCTCTGCCGGAAACTAGCAAACTTGGCCAATACACCCACACAGCAAGAGACACCCCACAAAGCAGCCTTCCCACAGAAACACTCTGTCAGTTGGTTTAGATGCATTTTCAAACAGTGGTGCTACCTTTGCCTCCTACATCATAATAAATCTCAGTTTTTGCAATTAAAAAATCATGTTTTAAAGGCAAAGGAGTGGGACTGGAGCGATAGCACAGCGGGTAGAGCGTTTGTCTTGCACGCGGCCGACCAGGTTTGACTTCCCACATCCCATATGGTCCCCTGAGCACCGCCAGGAGTAATTCCTGAGTGCATGAGCCAGGAGTAACCCCTGAGCATCACCAGGTGTGACCCAAAAAGCAAAGCAAAAAAAAAAGGCAAAGGAGTTAGCTCAAAGGGCAAGTGTACATGCTTTGCATGCAAGAGGCCCAGTTTGATCCGTGGCACATGGTCCTCCAAGGAGGACCACCAGGAGCTCCCCTCAGCACTGTTCTGGAGTAGCCCCTAGGTACTACTACTAGGTGTGGCCTAAAAAAACAAAACAAAAAAAAACCAAAGTCATGTTTTATATTATTTACCAGGTAATCGCAAGGTGTGCCCCCCGCTCCCTCTCTGATTCCTTATATGCAATGATCACCCAGGCTAGGCAGCAGCCCTGCTCTTTCTCACAGCTGTCTGCACACAGTTACACATACCACGGAGTCTTATTCAGTCCTATTCCTCAACTCAGGTTGCCAAGGAATTCAGCCTATCAGGAAAAGGAACATCAGTTTGACATGACATCATGTTGCTTGCCTCTGCCCATGTGATGTTCAGTTTCAGGCCACAAGTTAAAGCAGAAAGTCAGTCACAAGAAAAAACATAACATTTTCTCTGCCAATTATGTTTACACTATTCTTCATCACCTAAGTGTGACACACAATCAGGCCAGAGTAGCAGCATAGCAGGGAGGGCTCTTGCCTTGCCTGCAGCCAAACCAGGCTCGACCCCCAGCATCCCATAAGGGCCCCCCAACACCTCCAAGAATAATTCCTGGGTGAAGATCCAGGAGTAACACCAAAATACAAGAAAACCAAAATAATAATTTTTTAAAAATCACCAAACGGGGCCTTACTCGGGCCTAACCCTGAGGTGACACTCCCCAGCACTTACATCCCTCACCTCACCCGACAGCCTCTGAGGTCTTGTCCGATCCCCACATCCCCATAACACTGTACCTCACTAAGTGCACATCCCCTTCCCCCAGGCGCGCAGCCGCTCAGCATCCCGTCCCCCAAGGCGTGCACCCCACAGTATCCAAGACCCCCACTGTCTCCCCACAGTATCCCCGTCCCCCCACAGCATCCCCCACACTACCCCCCCCCGCGGAGATCCTCCACGCGGAGGCCGCAGCCCCACGGCATGCGCCCCCGCCCTGCACAGGCGCAGGAGCCCACGAAGCCCCTCACTCAGGCTCTCCAGTGTGACAGAAGCGCCCCTCCGGAACCTCCCCGACCCCGCCCCCGCCCGCCCCCGAGAGGCCCCGCCCCCAGGGCTTCCCCGGCCCCAGGCCCCGCCCCGCGCGTCCGCAACGAACCGGGGATGCGGGCTCGCGGCTCTCCTCGGCTGCCACGCCCGCCGTGGGGCCCGCGACCCTCGGCCCCCGGCCCGAGGGAACGCCCCGCGTACGCGCACTGCAGGCGTGCCCAGGCTAGCCGCCGCCAGGAGCCTCGGGGGCCCGGGCCTCGCCCTGCCGGAGCCACGGACCCGAGGCCGCGCGCGGCATCCCGTGTCCAGACTACGCTTCCCACAAGGCCCCGCGGCTCCCGCGGCCCTGCGTGTGCACGCGGCGGCGCGGGGGCGAGCGCGTGCGGGGCGTCCGGGTGCCGAACGCGCGTCTCCATGGCAACAGCAGCAGCTCGGCCCCCGCCAGGACTCCGTCCCTCGGGGGCTGGGTTTGAGGGGCCGGGGCGGGGCGAGTGCAGACGAGGCTGTGGCGCAGCTTTATTTCCTCGGGGCCTATACCGCGGGGCAGGTGTGAGCAGCGCTTTTCCCGGTGCCCAGGGGAGCCTGAACCAGCGTGCGGTGCAGGTCCTGGGGGCCCTCAGAGACTGATCCCCCACATTTGCCTTGAACGCGGGGGATGTAACTTGTGGCTCACGCCCACCCTGCCCATCACCCGCTTGCCCCTGGACAGCGTTTTGGCATTTTTCTCTTGCATGAACACTCCTGAATGAATCCGGTTAAATCTACACGACTACAGAACGGAATGGTGGACACCCCCTCCCGAACACTCTCCCACACGTGCAAACCACCGTCGTGGCACATGTGAACTCTGCGTGGCTGTGTGTGGCCGAGTTTTGTGGTTGTGAGCACGTGTATCCCTGTTTGTATGGAGCTCCAGCTGTGTGTTTGCATGTGTGCCCGTTTGTATGTGTATGTGTGTGCGCGCCTTTATGAATGTATTTGTGCGTTGTGTGTATGTGTATTGCGTATGCATTTGTGTGGCATATATGAAATACACAGTTCTGACCCCAAGTCCAGTGCGTAGCTTCCTCCCCATCACCCTGCGATTCTCAAACACCAGCCAGGCAAATGGGGCTCCTGTGGGTCTGCCATCACCATCACTGGCTACTGCGTCATTATCTAGGAGCACTAGCTGCGGCCCCCAAAACCTCCCCTCCGCAGCTGTTTCGGCCCAGCCTGAGATTTCAGTGGTCTTGGGAGCCCCTTGCCCGTTGGACAGCGCCAGATCTTACTCACCAGTCCCCAGGTGTGTTGCGAAAGGATAGAACCCAGGCACTGCGGTGAAGGGTTTTCTCCGCTGCAGCTCCGTGGTCCAGCCGGGAAAGGCTCTGAACCCCGTCTGCCCGTCTGTGAAAAGGGGGTGGGGGTGGGGGTGGGGGTGGGGAGGGTGCAGGACGCTTCAACACGTAAGCTTGATTGGTTGGCCATTGTGACTGATCTCCAGCTCCAGCCCCTCCCTGGAGCCGGGGGGTGGGACTAAAAGTTCCCTCTAATCAATTGTTTGGTTCCCCTGGCAACCGACCCTCATCCCTAGGTGGCCTTTAGGCCTTTCTCTAAATCTGGGCAAAGTAACAAAAGACACCTTGCTCTCCTGGCTCTGGGGAAATTCCAGGGGTGTTAGTACCTGAGCCCCAATGCTAAGAACAAATTCCTATCAGTAATTGCATCTCCGCAGGCTGGGTGTGCTTGGGGGACAGAGGGATGCGCAGGGTTTGTGAATGCACTACTGCAGCCCTACAGCTGTTGCTGGAACTAGATCTTAAGTGAGGATCTAGTTGTCATGGCTCAGTTCGGTGGGTGGAGGTGAACATCACACAACAGCCATCTGTTCTAATTACAAACCGAGTTTCACCACCACTGCCATGCACCCCTTAGCACTCACCAATAAGGGGCCCGGTCAAAAGTGGTTTTCCATTAAAGAGGTTTTTGTTGGGGGGCCACACCCAGTGGTGTTCAGGGCCAACTGCTGGCTCTCTGCTCAAGGATCACTCCTGGTGGGAGTTCAGGAACCCTGGTGGGGTCCGAGATCAAACTCTTGTCAGCTGCGTGCAAGGTAAATGTCTTCTCCCAATATACTATATCTCCAGCCCCTGTGTATAAAATACTTAAACTGCTTTATTATTTGTGTATAATATGTACTGGACAAAATCTAAGATATCAAATATTCCTTAGCCACAAAATTTTCTAAGCGTAACTTTAAAATCTTTTACCATGAAAGTAAGGCCCAGGGGCTGGAGCAATAGCACAGCATGTAGGGCGTTTGCCTTGCACACAGCCGACCCAGGTTCAGTTCCCAGCATCCCATATGGTCCTCTGAGCACTGCCAGGGGTAGTTCCTGAGTGCAGAGCCAGGAGTAACCCCTGTGCATTGCCAGGTGTGACCCATAAAGCAAAAAAAGAAAAAGAATAAAAAAGTAAGGCCCAGGGGAAGCTCCACAAGCTGAGCATGGGCTTTGCACGCAGGAGCCAGGGTTTGATCCCCAACACCCCGTATGGTCCCGAGCCCCACCAGGAGTGTTCCCCAAGTTGAGCTGGCCCAAGCAGTCCTTTGTTTGTGGGGTCCACAGGGCCGCGTGGATGAAACCCCGCTGGGGCGCTCCCTGAGTCCCAGGGGCGTCCGGGCTTCTCTTGACTCGCAGCTGAAGGCCCACAGCCTTTCCCACTGTGACAAAACTTCAGTTGGGCACCACAGCAGCAAGTGCAAGTCCCTTCCCCTCCAGGGGTCCTCTCCTGCCCAAAGGAAGCACTGAGGGACAGAAATAAGAACCAGGAACAAAGGGAAATGTCCTGAACATGTATTTTTGTCAACTTCTATTTGTCTCTTTAACCAGAGGGCACAAATGATTTGATTTTCTTTTTGATGCGACTGCAGGGGCCAGAGACAACCCTAGGATGGTAGAGTATCCGGTGTCCCTAAGGCCCTAGTTTGAGCCCCAACACTGCCCCAAAAGCCTGTAGGGCTGGGAGATGGCATCATGTGGTCCCCCAAGAACCAGCAGGAGTGACTCTTGAGCACCACCAGGTGGGCCCCAACATAGAAAAAAGTTACTAAATAATAGAAGATCAGGGTATTTGGGGATGCCACACCAGCCTGGCCTGGAACTTAGCATCAGTAGTGCACCTTTAAGACCCTGCATAGGGCCAGCCAACAGGTGGGTATGACCCTCCCTGCCCCCAGGACAGTGGGGACAGGCAATGGGAGGCGGGAAAGCAGCAGGAGCTGGTGGGTGGCAGTCAGGCCCTGGGATCCTGGAGGGACCCACAAGCAAGTCCTCAGAGCCCAATTCACCCACCGCCAAACAGATAGAATCACCAAACACCAAAAGACAAAAGATAGAAATATTACTAAAAAGAAAATTACTGGGGCCGGAGCAATAGTACAGCGGGTAGGGTGTTTGTCTTGCACATGGCATCCCCAAGCACCTCCAGGAGTAACTCCTGAGTGCAGAGCCAGGAGTCACCCCTGAGCATCTCTGGGTGTGATCCAAAAAGCAAAAGAAAAAGAAAATTACTGACCAGTATTCCTGAACACTGATGCCAAAGTCTTTAACAAGGTCTTACCAAATTGACTCCAACAACATATCAAAATATCATCGCTTATATGCCATTATCAAATGGGATTCATTCTAGAGATGCAAAGATAATTTATGAAAATTAATTAATGTAATATACTATATAAAAAAGACAAAAATTAGGGGCTGGAGAGATAGCACAGCGGGTAGGGCATTTGCCTTGCACGCGGCCGACCCGGGTTCAAATCCCAGCATCCCATATGGTCCCCTGAGCACGGCCAGGGGTAATTTCTAGTGCAAAGCCAGGAGTAACCCCTGTGCATTGCCAGGTGTGACCCAAAAAGAAAAAAAAAGATAAAAATTAAATGGCCATATCAATCAACGTAGAGAAAGCTTTTGATCAAATTCTTGGGGCTGCATCAGCCTGTTTCTCCCCTCCAGCGGCCCTCCCCCACCTGCAGCTGGCACCCGCTTTTTGGCTTGCCTGCACTCCCCACTTCTTGTTCCCCCACAATCATGAACACCACACTGAGGTATCTGGGTTCATGGTCCCTCCAAAGACTGGAAAGGGGGGCTGGAGCAATAGCACAGCAGGTAGGGCGTTTGCTTTGCACGAGGCCAACCCGGGTTCGATTCCCAGCATCCCATATAGTCCCCTGAGCACCGCCAGGGGTGATTCCTGAGTGCAGAGCCAGGAGTAAGCCCTGTGTATCACCAGGTGTGACCCAAAAAGAAAAAAAAAAAAAAAGACTGGAAAGGGACTAGAGGGCTGACCGAGCCCACACCAGCCTGAGCCCAAAGCACCTCTTACCCCTGTCCCCACCCCAACTTCTTAAAACAATTTGCCTGCAGTAAGAAGAACTGGTTTCCAGCCCAGCCAGTACAGCCTTCCTCCAGAGCACCAGAAAAGGTCCTTCTTTTTTTATTGGCAGGGGTGGGGGGCATACCCAGAGATGCTCAGGGCTGACTCCTGGCTCTGTACTTGGGGATAACTCCTGGTGGAGTTCAAAGGACCTTATTGGGTGCTGGGGATCAAACCCAGGTCAGCTATTTGAAAGGCAAACAATTTAACTTCTGTGTCTCTCAACCCTTACCTATTTTATTTATACTCAATGTATGTAAAAAGACATATACAAATACAACTGTCAATGTATGTATCTATTTTATGAATATACCAGGTGTGTGTGTCTGCCTGGTGTATACATAAGTATATTTTGTAACCCCTGACCACAGTCCTCTGAGGCCAGAGACTGTCCAGCTAGTGTTCTCCAGATCTACAGAGGGGACTTTCGGCTGCCAATTAAGCATCCTAACAGACAAAAAGGAGAGTAGGCTCAGGGTCATTCACCTCCCAGTAATGAGTGCCTCTGCCCAGGACGCCCTAAAACAGACAAGCCCTTGGCCTCCCTCTCCCGCTGGCCTGACTAATCCGGGTCAATTAGGAAGCCCCTGGGCTAGGAAGAAAAACCTCCAGATAAGGACAAAGAGGAGGAGGGCCTGGGGCTGTCAACAGCTGCATGCCTGAGGGAGGGAATGAAAACTCTGAACTAACCCTGACTTCCTGGGCTGCCACTGCCTGCCAATGGAGACTGGGGGACTGTGGGATCTTCCCCAGCAGCCGCTCACTCTTCTCAGATCTCAAAGTTCCTTGCAGGATCAGAATAGCCACAGTTCTCTGCAATGGAAGCTTTGGAATGAAAACAGAGGTTTTTTCACTGCCTCTGATCTCAGTAGCAGAGGTCTCACCTCACTGCATTAACCCTGATTCCATCCCATCAAAGCATATGGTCCTAGAACCCCACCAGGAGGGACCGCTGAGCACCAGCAGGTGAGGCCCTAAAACGAAAATTCTACTATTAGGAGGGTTAATAACTTAGCAGTTTATCCTAAAATGTATTGTGATTAAAATATATATAATATGAGGACTCACAAGTAAGTCGCTGAAGAGGAAGAAAGCAACATGCCACAGAGATGCCATCAGACCCAGCACCAGGCTATCTCATCTGGGGCAACCCAGAGAGGGGTGGGTGAGTCCCAGCACCACCCCCCAGAGAACCATGACAGCCAAAAACCTGCAGAACTCAATCGCCACCATGCTCACGGCTGATCTCCACTGGCTCAAACAAGCCTCATCCATGAGGAAATCTGCTAAAAGATCCAGGGAAGCTAGACTTGTGACCAAAATCTTCAGGCTCTCCTGGAGTCGGGAATGGTCGACCTACCCCATCTCCTTGTGCTTCCCCATGCCCAGGAACTGCCTCTGGTGCTTTCTAAGCTCATTAAGGGCCCTGATCCAGAGACTCACAAATAAACCTGGAAGAGGGGCTAGAGCAATAGTACAGCAGGTAGGGCATTTGCCTTGCACACAGCAGAGCTGGGTTCGATTCCCAGCATCCCACATGGTCCTCCGAGCACAAGCAGGGGTAATTTCTGAGTGCAGAGCCCGGAGTAGCCCCTGAGCATCACTGGGTGTGACCCAAAAAGCAAAATAAAGAGATAAAAATAAATAAATAAACTTGGAAGAGAAAGAGAGCAACACCCGACCCCATAGTCAACATCCAGTTAAAATTTTAATTCTAAGAATTCCTGGAGCCCATGCCAACTCTCTACAGGGGCTTAATGGCTCCAGGTGATACAACAATTTTCACACACTTTCCTCTAGAGAAACTTTTTGGATCATCTTTAGCGAGTTATTCATAACAAGCAATACAAAATAAATCATCATGTTCTGTTTTGGGGGCAGGCTTGGGGGGTGGGGTGGAATAATTCAAAATATGATGGTGGGAAGGTGTAATGGTGGTGGGAAGGTGTAATGGTGGTGGGATTGGTGTTGGAATATTGAATGTAACCAATTATTGTGAACAACTTTATAAAAATAAAATTTAAAACTAAATAAATTAAATTTGACTTTAAAAATTTTAAATTTTTAATTTAAATTAAAATTAAAAAATAAAAATGTATAATATGAGGTTGGAGCAACAGTTCAATGATTTGCAGAGGTCCGACCAGTGTTCAATCCCTGAACCCCTGAGCGCAGAACCAAGAGTAAGCCCGGAGTAAATTCTGAGCACAGCTTGGTGTGCCCTGCCCAGCCCCCATAAAAAGGGATTAAATTTAACCTGACACTAAAAGCTGAAAGTTAATTTTTTTTGTTTGTTTGTTTGTTTTTTTGGCTTGGGGGCTACCACCAGCAGTCTCCAGGGCTTACTCTGAGGACTTTTCTCTCTGAGCTCAGAGAGCTCTCCTGGCAATGCTCAGATCATTGCTCAGATCATATGTGGTGCCCTCGGCTATCTGTGAGGCAAATGCCTTAACCTGGGTTTTGTCTCTCGGACTGCAAAAGGTCTTATGTTCTTTCAATGATGCTCCTTCACTGGTGGCTGGGACAGAATATTTCTGGGGCAAGTATGGGGCCCGAATGATTCCTGTTGGGTTTTTGCTGCCCCCTGGTGACCAGTGCTCCTCCACGCTGATGTCCTGATGCACTTCGCTTCCAGCGCTGACGAGGAAAAGCCGGAGACTGGACAGGGAGAGAGCGCTTGCCTTGCACGCGACCAACCCGGATTCGATCCCAGGTTCGATCCCACCCCCTGTGACCCTCAAAACCAAAACAACACAGGGTCAGTGTGTGCACAGTGTGAACAATTGCGGCTTCTCTCTGGGGTCGGCAGATCCCGTCCCCCACCACCGCATCCCACGGAAGATATGTTGCCAGCAGTGCTGTGTGCAAGTGTGTGTGTTGCCTATCAGAAGGACACGTGGACCCTAGTTTTTTTTTTTTTCCTTTTTGGGTCACACCGGCGATGTACAGGGGTCACTCCTGGCTCATGCACTCCTGGCGGTGCTCGGGGGACCATATAGGATGCTGGGAATCGAACCCGGGTCGACCGCGTGCAAGGCAAACGCCCTACCCGCAGTGCTATCGCTCCAGCCCCTAAGATCCTAGTTTATTGCAGCGGAAAAGGCTGGAGTTCTTTGGCCCCTGGGCACGTCGGTCAGTTCCTGAGGGCCTGTTGCCAGGTCGGCGACCGCAGCGTGCACTACAACCCCTCTCAGACAGGTCATATTCCCCCGCAAGGGGCGAAAGGAACCGACTGCAGGCGGGGACGGTGGTTCCCACTATAGAACCCAGTTTTCGGAGTGGGAGCCAGGGCCCAAGGAAGTCCGGTAGCAGATGCCGCCAGGCGCTCGGCCGTAGCTGAGGCGCGAGCTCAGCTCAGCCCCCAGACGCACTGTAGACCCAGGCTCAGGAGCGCGCCCGTGTCCGGGTGAGTATGCGCGCGCACCGCCTCGACCCCTGCGGGTTCGCACCACTTAACTCCCTGCTGCGCGCAAGAGCCAGGATGAAAGGGGGCGACTAGAGGACACTGCAACCTGCCGTGCCAGTGAGAACCCCAACTATGTGCCAACACCACGACGGAGGGCAGGGCCGGGCTGACAGACATCGTGGGGCCTTCATCGTGGTCGTCCGATTTGATTTTGAAGAACTGCATCCAGCAGGACCCTGGGCCCACTAGGGGCTGCTGGATCCTACCTTGAAATCCTGGATCCGGAGTTTCCCGCCTTCTCATGGACTTACATGTCTGTCACCCCTACTTTCCCCGCATGGAAAATTTAGGACTCGCTGGGGCTGCAGCCCACCGAGGGACTGTCCTTTGCAGTTGTGCTAACTTCTCCCAAAGAAGCCGCCTCATTGCAACCCACTTGCTCTCATGGGGCCAGAACAGAACCTGAGAAACTTTTTTTTTTTTTTCAGGGGGCGGGATTGGGTCACTCCCCTCCTAGGGGTGCTCAGGACTTATTCCTGATTCAGAAGTCACTCCTGGCAGGGCTCAGAGCACCTGTGCAGTGCCCGGGCTGGAAGTAGAGCTAGCCTTCTATACCACTTCTTTGGCCCTAAAGACACTTTTGCACTGATAAGATCCCCCAGAACCGTCAGTACACAGAGCATTCAGACTACTGAGACACATGCATCATGTTTCTCCATCAATTTCTGTATAAGCGATATGTATTCTTACTGGGCGTGGGAGGGGGGGAGAGGGCCACACACATGGTGGTGCTCAGGGCTTACCTCTGGCTCTGCACTCATGGGTCATTCCTGGCAGGGCTCAGGGGACCCTATGTGGTGGATCAAATCCAGATCAGTCGTGTACAAGACAAATGCCCTACCTGCTCTATTATCTCCAGGTCCCACCTTGTATCTTCTTTGTATGTTTCTCAATTACATATGCTCGCCATTCTCCCTCAGGAAAATAGTTAACTTCTGGACCCTGTAGAGGCTGTGATGTCATTCTTATCCCTGTCCTGGGAAGAAGGTCTACCCCTCCTCTCTCTGCAGCCTGCATTGGAAACAGCTCCCCTGCTTGAGGTAGCTTGTGATCAGTAAGGTCCCCCTTCCTGAACTATTCCCAGTCTCTCTGTCTTCTTTGACTGCAGTGCCGAGAGTACTTAATTATGACAATGGGCTGGAGTGACTGCACAGGGGCTAAAGCACTAGCTTGCGTGTGGCTGACCCTAGTTCAGATCCCTAGCACCACATAGGGTCCCTGAGCCTTGCCAGGGGTAACCCTTGAGCACCACCAGGTGTGGCCCAAGAACCCTCATGGATGAGGTTTCTCAGAGGGTCAGAGCATATGCTCTGCATCCAGTAGCGTAGGTGCCAGTCCTGGCACATGCCCCCAAGCACTGTGTATGACTGCAAAGTCAAATAAAATCCGGTGTCACAGGGACTTTTACTAGAATAGCCTCAGTCTGGACACCACTTTTGTTACAAGGACTTTGCACACTACAGAATCTCCTTTCCTTCTCCATAGTTGTTCTCTCTCTCTCTCTCTCTCTCTCTCTCTCTCTCTCTCTGCCTTTCTTTCTCTCTCCTTAGTAGTGCAGCTTCTTTTCTTTTTCAGGGCTTTGTTCTCCGTTGTGAAATTTCAAAGCCACTGATTTCCAACTCGTGGTCAAGCCAGAGAGAGCTCAGTGGCCTGGAGGGAGTGCTTGGCATGAGGCCTCGAGTTCTGTCTCCACACCACACGGATCCCTTGTTGCCAAGCCCAGGTAGGGGTGCTCAGAGGCCGATGGCTCAATGAGATCGAGTGAATGAGGGAAGCGCAGTTTCATGGGAAGCCTCAGTCTTCTCATCCCCCAAACCCACCATGGTGTAGCTGCAGGACAGGGCATGAGGGCAGGCACAAGAGGAGGCACCATCCTGCTTCTCTGCACACCTATACAAATGACCTGGCTTCTGTACAGGGAAACCAAGGCAAGCCTCCTTAACTTCAGGACAGCTGCCCTGGTCTCGTTAATCAGGGCTCCTGAGGCACCCCCCCCACCCGGGAGCACAGAGACAGGAGTACCTCCTGTAGGCTCTTGAGTAACTCCAGGTATGACCCCAGAAAACTAAAACAAAATCAAATAAAAGGAAATCTGAGGGGCTGGAGCAATAGCACAGCGGGTAGGGCATTTGCCTTGCACTCGGCCAACCCGGGTTTGATTCCCAGCATCCCATATGGTCCCCTGAGCACTGCCAGGGGTAATTCCTGAGTGCAGAGCCAGGAGTGACCCCTGTACATCATCAGGTGTGACCCAAAAAGCAAAAAAAAAAAAAGAAAGGAAATCTGAGCCGGTTTGAGCCCCTCAACTTCAGCACACACAACTGGCAGGGACCTGGCTTGAAGTACAGAGGGTGGGTCTCCTAAAACTGGATTACCCACTTTAATCCCACATCATGTAGGGTAGGGCAGGGTGGGAGGCCTTGGCCTTAAAAGGGGCTGAAGCCAGGCTGGATTCCAGTTGCACATTTGGAAGAGACAGGAGGAGGTAAGTGCTGGGGTTACTTGGGAGGGGTTCTGTAGTGCTGGGGTCCAGCCTGCAGGACGAAGACAGATCCTGGTCTTGTCTGCCGCATCAGCAGAGCAGGGACGTGCTTGGACAAGGTGACGGGTACAGAGGGTGAATTTGTTTGGTTTTGTTTGTCGGTTCTGTGGGGGTCCTGGGCGCTGGTGGGGGATGGGGGTATCTAACTCGGGGTTCTGCACAGAAGCCTGTGCGGTAGCTTCTTGAGTCCCCCATCCCTGACTGGTGTGACCCAGGTTTGTCAGGCTGGTGCTCAACACAGGGCATGTGGGAGACTAGAGTTCCTGTCAACTTTTTTCAACTTTTGTTTCCTGTATGGCACAACAAACTCCGTCCTGTGTGTCAAGAGGATGGGTCTGGGGAGAAAGGGGATTCCAGGCAACCACAAATAGGGCTGGGCAGGACAGAGGGGGCAGAGATGAGTGCTGGGTGGGTGAGGGGCTTGAGGGGTGAAAGTTTTAGAACTAGATGAGAACATCTGGTGCTTTCGATTGTACTTTGGGTTTGCAGCTTTTGTTTTTGCTGTTTGTTTTGGGTTTGGGGGCCACACCCAGCTGTGCTTAGAGTTTACTCCTGCCTCTGCTCAGCGATAACCCCTGGCTCTTCACTCCAGGGTCACTCCTGGCAGTGCTTTGCTGGACATGTGCAGTGCCAGGCATCAAAACAGTGTTGCCTGAATGCAAGGCGAGTGTCTACTCGCTGCACCCTCTCTGCAGAACGATCAGGCTGTACTGATCATGCCTGGTTTCCACAGGGCGATTAAAAACAAACAAACAAAAAAGAAAAAAAAAACCCAAAACCAACAACAACAAAACCCCCTACATTTTCGGGCAAAAAGTAAAGTTCCAGGAGGGGAGTTCGTGCAGGGACCAGTTCCATTCGGCTCTGCACTCTCCCAGCTCCTGAGCACTGCTGGGTTTCAAGGTCCTTCACAATGCTCCCCCCCGCCCCCCCCACAAATACCCACAAGGAAAAGTGGCATTTTGGAAAACACAGATTGAAAAATTTCAACTGCAGCTGATATGTGAGGGTGAGGGCAGGGGTGAACCCTGAGAAGGGGTGCAGTCAGGCCCCTGCAGAGCGGTGAACGCTCAGTGGGGGTCAGCCTGACAAAACTAGGACCCCCTAGGACTCAAGGCCAGCTGGAGCCAGGTGAGTTCAGAGTTTGCTCCTGTTCTCCAGGTTCTGCAGGAACTACCTCCACCCACAGGATACCCCCAAACACACAGCACCCCAAGTCTGCAGCCCAAATGGCTTCATCTGAGACACCTTCGGTGGGCACGAGTTCTGCACCACATTCCCCACCCCCGATCCTGGAGCCACCCAGCAGCCCAGAGTACTGGCACACCAGCTTCCGGAGCTTCCGGGGCTTCCGACGGCTGAACCAGCAGCAGGACCCAGACCCACTGCAGGACCTGGTGATGCTGAGACATCTGTGCTGGTGCTGGCTGCGCCCTGATCTCCACTCGAAGATGGAAATTCTCGACATGCTGGTGCTGGAGCAGTTCCTCATCTCACAACCCCTGCACTTGCAGGCGCTGGTGTTGGAGAACGGGGTGAAGAACTGCCAGGAGCTGGAGCAGCTTCTGCAGAACCTCCAGAAACCCCAGAAATGGGTGAGTGGGATGCTTTGAGGAGGCGGGAGGGTTCCAGTCGGACACACTCTCAGGAGCAAAGGAGGTGTGAGTGCCTCAGCAGACAGGAGGGGCCCTGGCCATCCCATGCCTCCCATTCCCGGATGGTTCCCTGGCTACTCCTGACGCAGGGGGCTGTATGGCTGAGAGGGCCTGGCTTGGTCTCCAGGGTGGTCTGAGCTGGCCAACATCACTCATGCCGCTATGCACTAAGCATGTGATTCCCTCAGGAATGGCTGTGTGGCTGTGCCGGTTCACCCCACTTCCTGCATTCCCAGATCCATCAGGGGCAGGGTTGATGGGTAGAGAACGGTGTGAGATGAGAATGAGGACACAAGAATCCCCCTGAGTGTTGTGTCCAAATGCCAATCACACAGGTGACAATGACAGCTCCTATGCAAATGCCTGCCAGAATTGGTGTTGGGGACAGACTGGGCGGGGTTTGGTCAGCCACCCTTGCCTGGAGCACATTTACAATGTCTGTGCACTGGATGTGCACATTTGGGGTGCTCCTGATGTTCACATTAACGTTCCTCCAGAGCAGCCCCCGAGAGAGCTCTGTGTGGGGTCTCAGAAATCCAGGAGGGCGAAGAGAGCGCAGGGAGAGGCATCTGCCTTCCACACCGATGCCCGTTTCAGTCCCACAGCACATATGTCCCCCTCCCTGGCTGAGCACCACAGGTGTGGCTCAAACACACACCCCTGATTTTTAATTTACCCCCAAAAGAGTATCGTTACTGTAGACGGAAAGACATTTCTTGCACGACACTCGGATGCTGGGAAGGCCCCAGAGGAGGACAGCGTGCGACCTGAACCCCAGGACTCAGTGTGTGAAACACCTCCAGAGACTCCCCTGGGGGTCAGCACAGGAGGACAGGAGCCGCCGCAGACCTGCCAGGAATCAGGGGGACAGGTGAGTGGTGCGCCCCGACTGCGTTGTAGGCACAAATATTGGGATGGGTACAGGATGCCATGGTGGGGTCACCCCGAAATTCCCCCTCAAGGGAAAAGCTGAAACATCCACTGCCAGTGATGAACAAGCAAATAACCCAAGATAGTTTCCACAGAAAAGTGACATTCTGGGGTCACTTTGCAGACACCCAGTCCATGGGGAGGTATGATGGGGAAGTCTTGACCTCAGGTTGTCTTGTCCTGGTTCAGTCTTGGGGGGGGGCGCTGGCTTTGCAGAGGCTTGCCCCCAGAGCTTCGCACCCCACCCCCTGACTCCTAAAAGATTGGGACACAGTGCCACATCTTGGAGTGTCTGATGGTCAGCAGGGGCAGGCTTAGGAAAGCGAGCGCCTTGTCCCACTCTCAGTCCTCAGGCACTCAGCTGCATTTTTAGCCACCCCTGTCCCCATTTTTCTCTTCGAAGGTGTTCTCAGGAAACAGGCCAAGTTACAAGCAGGAGGCTTTGATGCCTGAGCTGGAATCAGGCAAGGAGGAGCTGGACACTGAGAGGGAGATGGAGCCTCTGGGGGAGATGGAGACTGAGCCAGGGATGGAGCCTGAGCTGGAGCAACAGGAGAAGGAAGAGGAGAAGGAGAAGAAGGAGGAGAAGAAGGAGGAGGAGGAGATCCTTCATCCTGGTGAGTGTGGAGGGGAAGCAGGTGTGGGGCCTCTGCACACCAGCAGAGCTGGAGGCCCGTGACTCTCAGTGCTGGGCTCGCTTCCACCCTGCCCTTCCAGAGCTTCTCATCCACCTCTTAGGCTGGGGTTGGGGTTCTCCACTGGGGGCTGTGGCTCATGCTGCCAGTGTTGTCCCACTCTCTGCAGGTTTTCTGGACACTGAGAGGAGTCGAGATGGAGCTTCTGGGAGCACTGAGGGTGCGCACAGGTTGCCAGGCGCATCCAAAAGAAAAGCTTCCCCAAGCGCATCAGGGCCACGGCGCTCTCAGCGAGCGAGATGCCCGCGCGCCGCCAGCCCCTCGGGATCTCCGCAGCGAAATGGAGCCTCACCTCGGGGCCGTGTCCCCGCAGCCAGACCAGGGGAGCGCCCCCCACTGGTGTGCGACCACTGCCCCAAAGTCTTCTTCTACAAGTCTCAGCTGGACATCCACCGGCGCAGCCACACGGGTGAGCGGCCCTTCAGCTGTGCAAGCTGTGGACGTGGCTTCATGCAGCCGTCGGACCTGCGCGTGCACCAGCGGATCCACAACAACCAAAGGCCCTACAGCTGCAGTGTCTGCGGGGCCACATTCACGCACCAGTCCACACTCACCGGCCACATGCGCATGCACACCCAGGAGCGGCCCTTCGCCTGCGACCAGTGCGGGCAGCTCTTCAGCCATCGCGGCAACCTCAACGTGCACCTGCGCACCCACTCAGGCCTCAAACCTTACTCGTGCCCCGTGTGCAGCCGCGACTTCCGCCAGCTGGGCACCTTCAATCGCCACAAGAAAACGCACCTGTGCCAGGACGCCCCAGAGGGCCCGGAGACCTCCGTTCCTCAGGCCAACCTCTCTGAGCCGCTTGACAGGCCGCCGGCTCCAGGTGCTTCCTCTGCTGCTGCAGATGACAAATCCGAGGTTACAGAGGGTGGCCTGAGACCATAGAGGTCACACTGGCCTGGCCATCGGCTGGCCTGGGGCCATCTATGCACAAAACTAGAATGAGCAGCTGAGAACTTGTCTTGCAAATGTGGGTTCCCTTGATCCCCAGCACCACATGCTCTCTCAAGCCTGACCCCAAGGTCAGCACATGTCATTTTAGACTCCCAGAGTATAGCCTTGGTGATTCTGCGTGATTCTGCGGGCAGTTGGCCTTTCTCTGAAGGGTGGTTTGGTTTTGTGACATTGGCTGTTTGATTTCTTTCAGGCTTATGGGCTTATGTTGCTATTTTCCCCGACTGTGTGTTGGTTAGTTTTTAACATTTTCCTAACAAAGCTGGAAAGGCAGCTTTTTCTCCTGTGATCTTTATTATTTCATCAGAAGCTCACTCAAATACACAGCATGTTTGATTGGTTTAAACGGACTGAGTCAGGTCTTCTTTGCATTCAGTGGTGGTGCTGGGGGCTTCCCCAGCCATGCCCCAGTCACTTTTGCCACTGCTGGCGCCAGCCCCGGCCCTCCCGCCTGCCAAGCACACACCCTACCTGTTACTATCCTGCACCATTCCTAAATACATTACTCATTACCAGTAGGTGCCTCATCTGGTACATCTGGTACACATCTACATGCCCTATCTCCTGCCCCTGTCCTGTCTGGTCCTTCCGAGGCTGTACCAGGTCACCAACTGGGCCCAGAGCCCCCTGACAGTAAGTCCTCTCCTGGAGCCCCATGAGAAGGTGCTGCATGGGGATTGCCCTAGCATCAGTTGTCTCACTCAACTGCACCCCCCCAACACACACACCCCTGTCTCACAGCAGCCACCTCACCATGCAGAGACAACCATTCTCTCCATCCCCAAGCACTCAGGAGTGAGGATCCTGGACACAAGACTGCACAGGAACACCAGACACACCAGACCCGCAGTCTGTGGCCCCTCTGCTCAATGAACTGCCCAGAAGAACCCCAACTGGAGTTGCAGCAGAGTTAGGGCTTTCTGAGCTACTTGGGGGGATTGATCCCAGTGATGTAGCTGCTGGGCCCAGCAGAGTCGTGACCCTAGAGCACTGCAGGACACTAAACCTGCCCCAGAACTATCTCTGCCTCCCTCTTTTCTCTGCAAAAATAATCACCCATGGGCCATGCATAAGTAAGCTGGCCTGGGTTTGACGGCCAGGACCCCTGGGCTGGGGGCACAGTACAGCTCACCTGGGTTTGATCCTAGCACAGCCAGGAGTGTGTAATGAGCAGCGCTGGTGGTGGCTGAGACAAAGAGACCAACAACAGAGCGAGGTTTTATTTAGCTCCTCTCTGCCAGCCTCTGGGAAGGGGCTTCAAAAAGTGGGCCGGGGGGTGGGGTTTGGGAGCTGGTGGCTGGTCACCAAGGCCAACATCCCTTCAGCTCTGTCTGCCCTGAGAGCTGAGAGGTAACCCCAAGCTGCTGACACGGCGACTGGTCACCTGGCTTCCAAGTTCTGCTGTGTGCCATGCACCCTGCTAAGGAGCCAGTGACCTTATCCCCGTCTGGGCAACTGCAGGTAGGGTGGCCAAGTGCGCTCTGGGACAGGCACAGGCACCCTCATGTCTGTCATTTCTGCACTGCCACAGCAGTGCACCCCCACAAGGATCCACAAGATAGGTGAGAGTGTGGGGCAGCCCCTCCGTGACAGTCCATGTGGGTGGGGGCTTGGCACAGGCCCAGCTGGGGTGAGAGCAGGCATCTTGGTTTCCCCATCTATGTAATAGGAACCACAGGGGTTGTGGGGGACGTGATGATGGCGGGGGTCTGAGTCTGTGTGTACTGTTCCTGGGCCGTGGGATTGGGGGTGCCTGCACCCATCCTTGCAGAGCCCCATGGCCCTGCTTCTGGGGTCACAGTTCAGCCTCTGATCCCAGCTCTCTTGAAGAATCCTGATGACCCAGGGTGACCTACACAAAGTGACACCTGAGGCAGGGGAGTGGGTGCCACGTGGCCCCTGGGGTGTCTGCACAGCAGTACTTCAGTCCCTCAGGTTTGATCTGTGGGCCCCACGCAGGGAGCCCCCACTCTGAGCAAGTCTGTGGGATCCCTGGACCCAGACGCGGCCCTTCAGGTGCCTCTGAACCCTTGAAGCCTGCTCTCCTGCTCCGCTTCTGGGCTCCGGAGGGAAAAGTGAAGGGGAGAGAGAGGAGAGGCAGAAGCCCGGGACAGAGGAAGAAGTGAGATTCGCACAGGAGGCAGAAACCCCTAGGAAGGGAGAGTGGTGTGAGGGGATACTGGAAGAGGCGGGCGGGAAGGGGGTCAGGGGCGCGGGCGTAGGGGTGTTGGGAGGCACAGAGCAGGGAGTGGCCAGGCCCGCGGGGCGGTGGGGAGGGGCCAGCCGCAGCTAGCCTAAGGGCCAGGCTGGGAAGGGGCCACCTCCATCGGGGGCCGGGGCAGCTGCGCGGCCGTGGATGCGCTGGTGTCGGAGCACGTGCTCGCGGCGCCCGAAGCCCTTGCCGCACTGCCAGCAGGCGAAGGGGCGTGCGCCGGAGTGCGTCTTGCGGTGGCGCACCAGGTGCTCCCGCCAGTAGAAGGCCTTCCCGCACTCGCAACACGCGTGCGGTTTCTCGCGCACCGCCAGCGGCCGCAGCGCGGGGCTGCCCGCGGGGGGCACGCCAGGGTGCGTGCCACGGTGGCGCCGCAGGTGCTCCTTGCGGCGGAAGGCTTTGCCGCACTCAGGGCAAGTGTGAGGCTTCTCGGCCGTGAGGTTCTGCCGCGGGCGCAGCAGGTGGGCGGGCTTCAGTGCAGTCTGGCCGCACTCAGGGCAGGACGTGGCCGTGGCGCCTGGGGCCGCCAGCAGGGTGGGGAGGGCGGGCAGACAGGGTGCCAACGGAGGGCTGCCTGGCTCCTGCTTGTAAGGGCGCGTGGGCTGGGCGTCCGCTGTCGCCGGCACCTCAGCCCCCGCGACTGCATCTCCTGCTGGCAAAAGGTACAGGTCAGGGTTGGTAGGGGGCATTGGCGGTGCTGGATAGGGGCCCAGGTGGCACAGGAGTGGGGCAGAGAGGGAGTGTTGCGACTCACGCCCTTGTCCTTTGTGTCCTGGGCAGCGCCTACGCATGTTAATGCCCAATAAACTGATGGAGAAAGGCTGGGGAGGGTGGATGAAAGAGGGTACATGCATGGATGGTGGGTGGGTGGGTGGGTTGGACTGATGGTTATGTGGATGGATGGGTGGGTAGATGGATGGTAGATGGATGGTGGTGGATGAGTGGGTTGATAGATGGTGCCTATGTGAATTACCTGAACGGTGGTTATGAATAGATGGATGGGTGAAGGGCCAGGAGAATTCTGGAAGATGGAGTGGCAGGGTGAATAGCTGAGAGGGCAGATGGACCATCAAGTGGGTGGGCAGGGAGCACCATGGGGAACAGGCACACATGAGAGAAGGTACAGAAATGGGTTAATGGGGGCAGGATGGTGGGGGACTGGGAGCTATCTGGTGCTTGGGTAAGGGTCTGATGGGGATCCAGGCAAATGGGGAACACAAGAGGAATGAACTATGTGGGCAGATGAGCCTGTTTCTCTGGGTTTGCAAACTTGTAGGATTCAGGAGCAAAGCCACCTCTGCCTCTGACTGCTGACTCACAGGTACATCTGGGCTAGCTGGCTGGTGAGGAGAGCGCATGGCCATGCCTGGGGCCCAGCTCCAGCCCGGCACCACAGGGCTCTGGGTCACCAGGAGCACCTCCAAGCACTGAGCCTGAAGTGGTCCTGAATCCTGCTGGGTGTGGCCCCAAAACAAGAACATTCCAGGGGTTATCACTGCCCACGCGCGCCTCCAGCATATGCCCCACACCAAGGAGGCACAGCTGTGTCCACCTCAGCTCCAGACCATGATCCACAAAGAGGGGCATGTTTACTGCCCGACTCAGTTGTGCAAACCCATGCTTGGCCAGGCAGGACTGTGGTAAGACACGGGCCATGCATGCATGAAGGGGATGGAGCCCCGTGCTTGGCAGAAGAGGGGAGTGGGGTTGGGGTGCTCACCTAGGGGCATCATCCCGCCTTCTTCCTTTCCCACGCTGACCCCAGAGTCGGCTGACTCGTCCCGAGGCACCCTCACTGCTGGTCCCTGAGTCAAAGACATCGATGTCCACTGAAGCCTTGGCACCTACATCCTGGGATCCTGGGGCTGCCACCTCCAATGGGGAGACCCCCGCCACAGCGATGCCCCCCCCTTCCAGCTGAGCCAGCTCCACCATGTCTGCAGGGTGAACTGCAAGGCTTTCGATAACAAGGGGACCCAGGACTACTGTTACTCTGGGATGGGACAGCAGTGGGCATGGGGGTCATGGGGCTCACGGTGTGGTGGTGGCTACCTTCACGGGGCGCTCTATAAACCGTGCACCCCAAACCACAGCAGGGTGGGGAAGGCACAAAAAGGTGCAGCAGGAACTGCCTGAGGAGGCCTTGGGGCAGTCTCCAGCCTTGTGGGCCCAAGCACTGCACCAGCTGCAGGCTGCCAATAAGCACTTGAAGCAAATACTGGCTCAGGCCAGCGCCATCTCCAAGAAGGTCCAGTGGCCCATGTGAGGCTGGGTCTGAGTCCCACCTGTACCAGCATGCAGACAGAGTTCCACCATGCATGCATGCATGTGTGCGAACAGCCCCAGCCCAGGCAAATGGGCTCAGCATACACATGTATGCACACACCAGGCACGTATGTGCACACATGTGTGTCCTCTGTTGGTGCACTGAGCAGGGTAAACCTCCCCAGACGCACCCAGGCTTAGCTGTTTCCACACAGCATCTGCCATATTAGCCACAGCAACACTGCACAACCCCTAATTGTGATCACAACGTGGAGAATAGGTGTGGGAGGCAGGTTTGAGTCCCACAGGCAGTGTGTATCTCTCCTCACCCCATCCCCACTACCAAACCACCCTGAGCTTTCCCAGTACCCCCATCCTCAACCTTTGGAGGGGTGTCCCTGCATCCCGGCTTGTTATGGTCCCGTCTGGGTGGGGCCTTGCAGGGGCTTCTCAGTGGTGGGTTCCCAATCCACTATCACTCCCAGCAGCTCTGTAGGACAGTGCAAGCGGCCCTGCTCACCCAGAGCTCCTCCAGCAGGGCCACGGCTTCCTCTCCGCTCTGTGGCCGCCGGCTGCACACCCAGGACTGCACGTCGGCAGGCAGAGCGCTCAGGAACTGCTCCAGCACCAGCAGCTCCAGCATCTGCTCCTTGGTGCGCAGTTCTGGCCGCAGCCAGTCCCGGCACAGTGCTCGAAGCAGCCCCAGTGCCTCCCGTGGTCCCGGCGCATCACCCAGGTGGAAGTGGCGAAAGCGGTGCCAGGGTGAATCCAGCGCCAGGCCCTCATCCACCTGGCCCTCCTGCTTCACAGGGGCAGGCTGGGGTGGCAGCGACGTACCTTCCATGTGGCTGGCAGCACCTGCGGGGGGGGGGGGGAGTTGGTTGTGAGACGGGCTCCTGGGGCAGGGCCCACACCCCAAGAGGTGCCTGGGAAGCGGGCGGGATTTCCCCACAGTGCTAAGGAAGAAAGGGGACTCAGGCATATCTTGGGTGGCTCTTTCCAGCCTGGAGGTGTGGGCTGGGTGTGGGGTGCCCAGTCTAGACACACGTCAAACGGTCCGCAGGCTGCTCCTCCACACCCACCCGACCCCTCCGTACTTGTCCCCTCAAATTCAGAGTTGCAGTGCTCTACTGGGGTGCCCGGGCAAGCTGGACTGTCAGCACGAGATTGAGCTCATCTGAGTTGAGAGTTGGATCCAGTCTCACTGGCCAGGGCACCCTAGAAGTGCAAGACACCCACTGATCCTTGTCCACACCAGGCCCGGAGGACAGGGGGGTGGAGCCAGAGCTGCAGGGCCAGGGGCCTGAGTGGGACAGGACCAGAAAGAGGCAGGGCTAGAATGGAGCAGGGGTCAGAAATGGTAGGGGAGTTACTGGAGGGGCGGGGCTAGAGAGGCAGGCCAGAAAGCAGGAAGAGAGGAGCAGGGCCAAAGAGAAGGAAGAGGCACAGCAGGAGCAGAGAGGTGGGAGCTGAGAGCAGAGGGCCAGGAAAGAAGGGCGGGGCCAGGAGAGGAATGGGGGGTGGGGCCAGGGGAAAGGTATAGAGGGGCGGGGCAGGAGAGGAATAGAGAGGCAGGGCCAGGAGAGAGGAATAGAGGGAGAGGCCTGAAGAAGAATAGAGGGGCGGGGCCAGGAGAGAGAGGAAGAGGGGCGGGGCCAGAAGCAAGTTATAGAGGGGCGGGGCCAGGAGCAAGTTATAGAGGGGCGGGGCCAGGAGAGAGGAATACAGGGGCGAGGTTTGGAGAGGAATAGAGGGGCGGGGCCAGGAGAGAGAAATAGAGGGGCGAGGTCTGGAGAGGAGCTCACCGAGACGTCCTGACTGGCACTTGATGGCGAACTTCCAGCCCCCAGATCTATGTGGGGCGTCTCAGTGACCAGTGAGAGCCTCTGGCTGTATTCAAGCGACTACAGACTACCAGGACCTGGGGACTCACAGATAGGTTAGGAGACATAGCAGGTGGTCAGCATATTCTCCACATCCCTTCTCTTCTCTTTACAAAGCTTCCCAGTACCTCAAAGCATCTCCCCTTCTCCCTTCCAGAGAACAGAACCTTCGGGCACAAGGACAACAAGTCCAGGAACAGGGCCTCATTAGGTGGGAACAGGCAGCCCCGCCCCAAAGTTGCTCACAGGGACACTGGAATGGGAGGGGGTGCCAGGTGAGCAATGAGCCCTGGTGGGCTCAGGCTGAGTGCAGCTCAAATGTGGAACCAGCCAGTGGGATCAGACTTCCAACCCAAGATCAACCCTGTGGTTCCTTTCTGCCTATTCGGGCGCAGTTGGGGCCAGTCCTGGGAGGAACCTCTGACATGCGCACACAGCTCTACACCTGCCTTTCCCATACACCCTCAAACACAGGCCCTGAGCTGAATCCAGGATGTGGGAGAATCACTGGCCTCTGGCTGGGGTTTTCACTGGAGCATTGTGAAGCCCACAAGACCTGGCACTGACCAATGGGATGGGCAGGGGTTGGACCAATGCTTACCTCTGCATAGTGGGATCACCCCAACCCCAGGAAGTGCTTACATCCAGGTGAACCCAGCATGCTCAAGTCACCAGCCAGAAGAGGAAGTCTAGACTATTTCTGCCCTGAGGGAATCAGGGCTTCCTTTGTCCATGTCATCCCTGGGGCCCCAGGAACTGGCCCCTGTGTTGTGGTAATGTGTGCTCAATGTCCCTTCCACTCACTGTCTCTCTGGAGGTCCAGCCTGGCCCCCTGACCAGTTAGACCAAACACAGAGCCAGTGGCAAAGACACAGATCCCCAGTGCATGGAATGGGCAGGCTCTCAGGAAAGGCACACAATTTCAGAGTCCCCAGAGCCTGTGTTCCAGAGTCTGCAGTGAGATCCTGGGTGCAGGGCTCGAGTTCTTCATGGGTCCCAAGCCCCAGGTGGTGCAGGCTCATACTGAGGTAAGTTGGGTATAGTGCACCGCATGGTGGCACAGAGTCTGGGGACTGCGAGGGCTGACACCTGCTTTACATGCCTCCCCCCACACACACCCCCGAGTCTGGGATGAGTCCAGAGCTGCAGGGGAGTCCCGCAAAG
This sequence comes from Sorex araneus, assembly GCF_027595985.1. Lineage (NCBI taxonomy): Eukaryota > Metazoa > Chordata > Mammalia > Eulipotyphla > Soricidae > Sorex > Sorex araneus. The sequence goes on along the minus strand of NC_073309.1, from coordinate 56,124,495 downwards.
GTCACACACATGTGCACCCATTCTGGGACTCAGAGGGGTGTGCAAGCAGGTGTGACCCAGAGCGTAAGGTGCGTCCTCTGAATTCCACTTCTGGGAGACAGGGCCAAGGGCAGTCCCTCCAGCCAGGAGGGCTCCGAGCCTGTCCTCAGGGCACCCTCACTCCACACTGGCAGCATGGAGGTGCGAGCTGGGCCCTCACCCAAAGTGGTGCCAGAGCGAACTCCCCAACTATGTCCCCAGTACAGCCTCTAGAGTGCAGAGGAGGGGGAGCATCTCAGCTGCGGGGCAAATATTTACCCCAGCCACCGCGCCCTGCCCCCTAGCGGTTCTTGGACAAGGCTCCAGGGCACCTCAAACACTCACAGCGCCACCTCCCAGGATGAAAGAGAAGACGGGGAGAAGCTGCACCTAAGCCAGGGGGCGCGGTGGGAGAAGAACCCCAGGCCCGGCAGCAGCCCCTCATCCCAGCTAGTCTGCTCAGTGGCTGTTCCCAGCTCCCAACTACAAACAACAGAAACTAGCCTTAGGCTGGGAAAAGCCACCAACTGCAGGACGCTGGGCTTCAGGGGTGCAGCTTCAGACCCGCAAACATCGAACTGACACATTTGCACCCCTTAACCGACATGATCCTCCCACAGGCCAACAGGTGGAAGGCCCCCCACTTCCCCGCTTTCTTGGAGAGAGACGGGGAAGGATTGTTCCTACCCGCGAGTCTCGTACAGCGAATGCCAGTGCTGGGCAGCCGGAACGGGCGCAGGCACGGGCCGGCTGCAGCCCCGAGTCCGGGCACCCGGCTGCGCGACAGGATAGGGGCCGTCCCCAGCCCTTCCAGCAAACCTTCCCGAAGGGGTCTCCATTTCGCCGATCACGCCTCCGCGGCCCAGCTCGCCCCTGCTGGGCACCCCCCACTTCCCAAATCCCCGCTTCCTCCGCTCCCACCACAACCTTCCCACTTCTCAACCTTCCCCCATCGCCCCTGCACCCCAGGCCCTTCCCGTCCCCCACCCCGACCTCTTCCGCCTCCAGCGCCCCCTCCCCAAAGCTTACCCACCGCCCCATCCTTCTCGCCTTTCTCCCCTTGCTCACCTCACTCTCCCAGGCGAGGTCCCCCCAAGCCGCCTCGACGCCTCGCACATGCGTACAAGACTCAGCGGGACTCCATGCCCCGGCAGGCTGTGCGCCAAGTTCCTCGGTCCCCCTCCTGGCCGCACTCCCGGACACCCGGATGTTCGTTCTGCTCCACAAACCTCCCCAGATTTCTCGTCTCCGTCTCCTCCCTCGGCTCCCGTCGCAAACGGAACTACACTTCCCAGGAGGCACCGCGGCATGAGGCTTCTTCCCATTGGCTCTAGCATTCTCCAGCACCAGAACTACATTTCCCGAGAGCAGCTGAGGCGCAGCCGCTGCCCATTGGGCCTCCCGAGCGCGAGGCTCGGACATTCCCAGCAGTCTCGCGGGGGTCTGGGGCGCGAGTGCTAGAGGAGAGCCCGCCCAGTCTGCTGGGAAACCTGGTTTCTGAACGCTTGAGGGGAAGACGTCAGCCTAGAGACCTCTCAGGGCTTTCTGTCCGCTGCCTCAGGCAGAAGAGAGGTGGGAGGTAAACGCGCTTTTCGCGCACCGTTTCCGGGCTCAGTTTCCACTCCTGCGATCCGGATGGGGAGTCTCAGCCTCCCCACTTCGGAAAAAGGGAGCATGCACATGAAGCATAAGTTTGATCCGCGCTGCGACATATAAAGGAAGAAGAAGCAAGCCCGCAGGCTGAGCACAGGCTTTTCACGTAGGAGGCACCAAGCCGAGCCTCACACTGCCCGGTGTGACCCCCAAGTCAGATAATACAAACTTAAACGGAAGGGGGCCCGCCTGCAGCGATAGGACAGGGGAGAGGGCCTTTGCCTTGCATGCGGCCGGAGCGGATGCTATTTCCCCATTCCTCACATCCCCCGAGCACTGCTGAATGTGGCCCCAAAACAAAAAAAAAAAATAATAATGATAACCTAAGGTTTTCACATCTGCGGGGGCATGGTCACAGTGAGACCCTGTGAACGCCTGGCAGTCTTTGAGTCGCGCGGGGGGGGGGGGAGGGGGGAAAACTTGCCCCTGGGTTCTGCAGGGCCCCAGTGAGAGTTGGAACCTGAGCCCCTTGCGCCCCCACCGGTGCAGCTCCTCGAAGCTCCCTGAAGCTAGTCCTCTGCTCCAGCCTGTTGGGCCCTGGGGCACTCTGGGCTCCTCCACTTGGACTCCTCCAGTAACCTCTCGAACATCAGAGGGCGTGGGCCTGCACTGCCCTGCCCCAAACCTTGGGCGGCAGCCAGAGGGGAGGTGAACTATTGCCTGTGCCACTACTTACCACCACACTCGGACTGGGGCCTGGTCCAGATGGAGATACTTCATGGTTTGAATGAGTCTGAATGTCCGTGCATAAGTCAACCGAGTGTAGACAGGAGGGACTCAGGATCACTCTAGCATTACCGGAAGCAACCCTCAAATAGACTGGGAGTAGCCTTCCCCCCAAACAAATCATGGGGACCTCTCTTAGGCAAGGATGTGGCTTGAGCAGTGGCACATTACAGGGCAGGGTGCTGTGTTGCACTCCTGTACCACATACCCCCCTCTTCTCAGCCCCTCAGACCTGCCTGCTTAACTGGCCTGATTCAGGGGGGAGTGACCACTCCAGGAGGGTTCATAGGCTTCCTGACTCTGTGCTCAAGTGGTCCCTGATAGTGTTTCAGGGACCTTATATGGCCCTAGGGATTGGAGCTGGTTGCGCCCTTCCCCACATACACCCCTACTGTGTCTCCCACTGAAGAACTTTCCTGGCCAAATGCAGGGGTTGTGGTTCCTGAGTACATCTCTGCCATGCACTCAGCGATGAGGGCAGGGGGCACTCAGGTGGTCTGACCCCAGAGCCCAGGTCAATTCCTGATTCCTGGATTTTGATCCTGACAGCCCGGGATGTTGGTGGGATCCACCGTATCCACCCCAGATCAGCGTGTGTCCTGCAGTCTAGGATACAGAGAGGGTCTGGGGGACCAGGATCAACACTGGTCATGACACTTGCTGGGAGCAGGAGTGATGGCATCCTGGCCAGTGAAAGGTGAAGGGGGATATAAGGGCACTGCCTTCAACAGGGGGTAGCCAATAGCACCCCATCCTACCTATAGGTTCAGGGCAGGAGAGACCACAGGCCCGAGCTCCCAGCCTCCAAACTGTGGGCACCCCAGGGGGTGAAATGGGATGGGATGTGTGTGTATGACTTTGTGTGTGTTGTATGTTTGCGTGTTGTGTATGTGAAGGTGTGTATGTGCACATTGTGTGTGTATGTGAACATGCTCAGAGGGTGGTGTGTGTGCTGGGGAGCTCTCCTGTGACCACATGTGATCACATGTTGAACCATAGGCCCTGCTAACACCGGGTGGCCCCAGGTTCAGAGGTCTGTGCAGTGCACAGGACACAGTAAAGCCCAGTGAGAACCAGTTCTCGCTATTTTCCACCTAGTACTACCCAGAATCCTCAGTGACCAAAGGCCACCACCTAAGACTTTCTTTCCCAAGCCACCCCCATACCCAAATTGGAGCTCTCTCATCCGGAGTGCAAGAGCTGAGGGAGGAGCATGTGCACCAGCTTCCCACGCCCCCAGGGCAGGATTCCTGCAGCGTGCAGCCCTTCCCCTGCAGAGCTGTAATTATTGCCCCAAATAATAATTAAGTCTTCCTCCTGGTGGGGCTTCAGAGGCTCCTCCAGGGCATGGTGAGGTAGCCAGCACCCAAGATGAATGATGAACAGATACAGAGGGCTGCTCCCTACCAGGATTGGCACTCAGCCTATGAGCGCGCTCTCCAGCCCCTTTTTGCTAATTATGAATTTTGGGTCTAGGCCCCTGATACCTACTCCTGCCAGTATGTAAGCCCTGGATCTCTGTGCCAAGTGACTGACCTTTTTGGAAACCCTTCCCTCTGTCCCAGTGAAGCCATGGCACCAGGGAGCCCAGAGGCCAGGGGCCCCCATGGGCACATGTGGAACCCTCTGTCCCGTGTCTGAGCAGAATGGGTGGTCAAAAGGAAAAGGATGTCAGCCATCACCTGCCAGGCTGGAAAGGCCGCAGTTTTATTGCTTGTTTATTCATAACCCTCCTTAATCCTCTCAGGGTCTTGAAAGCTCTGTCCTTGCCAAAGAAGGTCGTGCTTGAACTGGGCAGTTCAGATTAACTCTCCCTTCCTTTCCTCTTTCCTTCTTCCACACGGGGTGGGCGGTGTTCAGGATTCACTCCTGCAGAGGGGACCCTATGGGATGCGGGGGATCAAACTCGAACTGGAGCTCAGGTTGGTTGTGTGCAAGGCTAGCACCTTCGAGGCCGCATGCCCTCTGGCCCCATGTTGGCTGCGGTTCCGCAGGATGCAGCCCTCCTCACTGCAGGGTTATCTGAGGTGCTTTCAACCTGAGGTTTGTTTGCAGCATTTCTCTCTTACAGGGTGTCAAGTTTTAGAGAAGAGGAAGCAGGAAACGGATCTAATTCTGTCTTACAGAGGGGGTTTTATTTCATTTAAGGAAGGAAGGCATGCTGGAGTTTTCACTGTTCCTCCGTGGGGTTGGGGGCGCAAGCTTTGTATGCTGGAGGAGGGTTGATTCCTGCTCAGCAGATGCCCTGGGGCCCAAAACCACGTGGTAGAATTAAGGTTTCTAATGGATGTGCCCTACACCCCACCCCCTTGAAAGGCTCAGGGCCCATGAGGTGTTATGAGGTGGTACAAAAGTGGGGTTCATTCCCTTATAGGAGAGATGACCCTTCCAGAGCGCACTGGTCCCAGTCCCCCAGCCTGTGAGCCTAAGGCTAGTGGCTGGGCAGCCCCCTGCTGGGGTACAGAAGCAGTGAAGGGATAGGGTTCATTCGGGGATGAAGTGGGGTCAGAGAAAGAAGGGCCTGGATCACTGTTGCTGCTAAGTGGAAGGTACTGGGTGCTCAATGGCTTGCTCGACGGCCCCCTCCTCAGCACCAAGGGTCCCACTGCAGCTCACTTGTCTCTGGCCCCAGGCTTCTCTGTGGAGCCATGGCTTTACTTCCAGAGCTGGGGATCCCGCAGGTCATTAGGGCACTGGTCAATCAGAACTTTCTCTCATCTTCCTCCACTCCCCCCCCACCCCCGCGCCCCTTGAATGGTTAGAGCCAACGATACAGAATGGGCCATTCCTAGGGACCCATGAGAGAAACTGCACCTTCCCCGGGCAACTTTTTTTTCTTTTTTGGGCCACACTCAGCGATGCTCAGGAATTACTACTGGTGGTGCATAAGAGACCATATGGGACACTGGAAATCAAACCCAGGTCAGCTGCATGCAAGGCAGATGCCATTACTATTGTTCACTGTACTATTGCTCCAGCCCCTCAGAGGGAACTTTTAAGAGGTGAGGGTGGGTTGTAAACTTCTGTAGTCTCTCACCTTCCTGAGGATGCCTCTGGTAAAACACAAATGAAGCAAGCAGAGCCAAAAGACCTGGGAGCCCAAGCCCTGTAATTTTTTTTAACTTTTTTTTTTTTTTTTTGCTTTTTGGGTCACACCCAGCGATGCACAGGGGTTACTCCTGGCTCTGCACTCAGGAATTACTCCTGGCAGTGCTTGGGGGACCATATGGGATGCTGGGAATAGAACCTGGGTTGGCCGAGTGCAAGGCAACTGCCTTACCCGCTGTGCTATCGCTCCAGCCCCACCCCTGTAATTTTTGAGCTTCTGGGTCAAGCCACTACTAGAGGTATAAATACCTAAATTTATTTGGTTGTTACACAAAGTTCCCCCTTCCTGTTTTAACTGTGTTTCTGTCTCATGCAGTCCATCCCTAGCTGTTTATGACTGACTTCCTGGGAACTGGACTCCTTGAGTCACTGAAGAAAAGTGTAGGTTAAGTCAGACAACCCATCCACGGTCCTCTACACAGAATTGCCAGATCAAGCAAACTATAATCATAGTAAAGAACATGGTTTTATTTGCAGTTCTATTAATAATGGGGTGGGGGGATAAGTATCACAATTTTTCTTGATCTTGGGACTACATCCAGAGCTGCTCAGGGGACCCTGTGGTGTTGGGAATCAAAGTCGGGGGTCCTAAATGCAAAGCATATACTACAACCCATTGAGACAGAACTGGCCCAGAACCAGGACACTTTTATTTGTTTATTTTTGTCTTTTTGGGTCACACTGGCAATGCCCAGGGTTTACTCCTGAAATTATTCCTGGCGGTGCTTGGGGGACCATATGGGATGTTGGGGATCAAACTGCCCTACTGGCTGTACTATCACTCTGGCCCTAAGATGCTTTTACATTGAAGGAGAAACAAAGTCCCCCATCAATGTGCTGCATGTCCCATAGCTTCCCCAGGGATAAGGAGCACTCGAGGTTGGGGGACTTGGACTCGGGAGATGGGCATGGGACAGGAGATAAGGGTCAGACACAGCCTTGGTGACAGAGTGCTTGTCCCATAGTTAGTCTTTTTTTTTTTTTGCTTTTTGGGTCACACGTGGCAATGCACAGGGGTTACTCCTGCATTGCTCTGCACTCAGGAATCACCCCTGGCAGTGCTCAGGGGACCATATGGAATGCTGGGAATCGAACCTGGGTTGGCTGCATGCAAGGCAAATGTCCTACCAGCTGTGTAATCGCTCCAGCCCCTCCCATGGTTAGTCTTGCAACCATGAGAATCTCGCATGTTCGACTCCCTTGTGCCTGGGGGCTGCCCACTAACAGCAGTGCCTATCTGTGGGAGGGAGAAGCCGATGGGGGTCAGCAATGGCTCTGGGGCTGCACCCTTAACCATCATGCCCCCCTTTACTCCCAGCCTGAGCCAGGTCTGTATGCAGAGCTTGGGGTTTCTGGGGCAGAATGACAGGGACCCAGTAGGCCATGATGACAGTGAGGCTGTTATCTAGGCAGGCGAGGCTTCTGCAAGCAAGACCTCACTTGGCCCTCACAGCAGGCTCCTGACTTCAAAGAGTCCTGGTGAAGCTTCCCAGCAATGCAGCAGCGAGGGCGCCTAACACCTTGCTCTAAAACCCTTTGGACACTGCAGTCTGTTTTGAAGGAAGGTTTGGGGTGAGTTCTACATTCCTCAGCCCCAAAGGCTGCTTTGGATCCCACAGTTGCCACGGAAAATTTTGACAAAATGTCAATTGAGTGTTATTCCCCCCCTCCCTTTGGAGTGCACACCTGGCGGTGCTCAGGAATTACTCCAAACTCTGTGCTCAGAGATTGCTCCTGGTGGGAGTTGGAAAGCCAACCACATGTAGTGCTAAAGATCAAACCCAGGTCAGCAGTGTGCAAGGCAAGAATTCCCTTTAAAGGTCTCACTGGGTGAATTGCGCAGTCTGGGGGTGGGGGCACTCAGCAGGTGGAAAGCAGTTCCCCTTAGGCTGTGCAGAAGGGAAGGAAAGTTGGCTCAGGTAATCTACCTGCAGAGGGCGGGGGCGGCCGTTCTGTGGCAGACTGTGTGTGTGGGGGAGGGTAAATGACCTCAAAAGATTATCAGAAAATATTTTGCTTTTGGGTTACAGCATTCACAAGGTGAGGCTAGGCTGGGCCTGGAACGGCCTGAGGATCCTGCCTGGCTCTTGGCTCTTCGTAATGGGCAGTCCTGGGGTTCACTGGGTCGGTGGAACTAGTTCTATGCCCTGGCGCCTTGCTTACGTTCGCTTCGCTGTCTGTGCTGGCGGCACATCCTGAGGTCTGTGCGCCAGGGAGCGCAAAGTGCCTTTGAGTCCCTCTGCACGCGCTGGGCTACACCTGGGCGTCTCCGAAGCTCTGGTGGCTGCACTTCTCGTGCAAAAGGCGCGTGAGACCCCGCACATGCACCGGCGACTGAGCGCGCGCCCAGGGGCAGAGGCTGGTGCGGGCCGCGGGACCAGGACCTGCACGGGGTTGAGCGGTCACCGGCGTCTGTGCTGAGAGCTTACCGGGCCAGCGCGGTCACCTATCCTCCCTCAGTCAAGCCTGTGAAAGCGGCTCCGACACGGCGTGCCTCTTGTTGACTGCGAGTGCTGGGTCCGTTCCAGAACGGGGGAGCAAAAGGCCAGACAGGAAGCCTCGAGTGCATCTGGGAAGTCCAAGGCCGGCCCCAGGCAGGGGCCAGCCCACTAAAACAAATGCGCGCCCCAGCTCCTAGCTAGCGCTCCGAAAACCTCAGACCCCCTACCTCGTGGGCACCCACTGGGCACCCCGCTTCGGCCCGAGACCTGGTTCTCGGCGCTGGGGGCTCCTCGGACAAAGGATAAATACCCTAGGACAGAGGCCGCAAGCGTGACCTTCGCCCAGTATCGGTGGTGGGGGGGGACCAGCCTGGGCTCGCGCCCGACCTGCAAACCCCTCCTCGGCAGGTTCTAAGACAGCACTTTGGGGGCCGGTGCGGGAGACGCCCGCGGCTCCGGACCCTCCCTCGTCTCCACGACTCGCACGGCAGCCCTGGGCGCGCGGAGACAGTGACAACGGCAGCTTCGCGGCCCCACGCGCGAAGCGGCCCGACGGGAGCGCGCAGGCGCACACGCCGGAAGTCGCCGCCTAACGGGCCGGCCCGCGCCGCCCGGCCTGGAGGGGCGGGGCCCGAGCCCCTCGGCGCGCGGCGCCATAGAGCGCTGTCGGAGGACCGCGGTCCTAGAGGCGTCCGGAAGTGGCACCGTGTGGCGCCCGCGGCGCATCATAGAGCCCGGGGGGCGGCGGCCCGGGGGCGGCGGTGATTCCTTCCTAGAGCGGCGAGGACGGGGCGGCGGCCGGAGGGGGAGCGAGGAAGGGGGAGCGGCGCGGGCGGAAGCGGCCGGGAAGGTCACTTCCGGCCTGGGCGCCCGTCCCCCTGACCCCAGGGTCTGAGTCGCCGCTGCCGCCGCTGCCACCATCCGCAAGGGAGGACGAGGAGGAGGAGTGTGGCACGGCGGCCCCGGGACCTAGGAGGTGAGCGGGGCGCAGGGCTGGGGGCGCGCGCCGAGGCAGGGGCCGCGCTCGGGGGCCGGGCTGCGGGCGGGGGGCGGGAGGGCGGGCGGCGCTGAGCGAGCGCGACTGGCGGCCAGTGCGCGTGCGCGCCGCCGGGGGGGCGTGAGTGGGCGCGCGGCCGCTGACGCGGGAGAATTGGAGTGCGCGTGCGCGGTGCCGGGAGCGCGCGGCGCCGGGGGCTCGGATTCGGGACTGGGGGGCGGGACCCGCTGCTGCCCTCTGCGGGCATGGCCGGAAGTGCTGGCGACTCAGGGGGAAGTTGAGGCCCCAGTGGGGGGAGGGGTCCGTGCGGGCCTCACTGGAAGCGGCGGCCCCGACCACCTCCCCGTTCGGGGCCCCGGGCTGTCCGCGCAATGCGTGGCTCATTCATTCTCCCGTGGCTGGTGCGGCCAGAACAAGGTCGGGCGGGCCCGGGACGGTCGCCCGGACACGTGTCGGACACTCCGATGCGGGGGTCGTGCAAGAAAGTGCCGCTCCCGGGTCTCGGGCCGTCTTGCACAGAGCCCGCACAGTCCCCGCCCCGGGGCTCGGGGCGCCCCTTTCTGCGCCCGGACGCTTGGATCCGCTTATCGCCCCTAAGCCTAAGCCGTATGTGCGAGACTCAGCGGGGCCCCTTTGCCCGAGAGCTTGGGGTCATCCCCAGCGCCAACTCCCGCCTGCTGCTTCCTCCTGGCCGCCCTCCAGTCCCACCCGGGTGGGGCACCAGAGGCGGGCCCCACGCCGACTTTGGCGCTGCCGCCTGGTGGCCCAGCGTGACCGGTGACCTCTGGGTGTCGTCCCCCTCCACACGTGCACGGGCGGTGGCCGCTGGGGGTGGACAGCCCTAGTTTGCCCCTGTTGTGCAGGTTGGGGTGCACGAGTGACTCTTGGCTTGTGACCTTGGACCTGCCACTTCTCCTTCCTCCTACCCCCTGCCTTTGCCGCACCCTCCCCGGGGCACGGGGTCATGGCGCTCGGGTGCCGGGAGGGTCGGGACTCTATCAGCCCTCTCCCCCACAGGACTGGGGATGCCCAGAACAGCCCGAGCCAGGGGAGGTACAGGCTAGCCCTTAGTTCCCCAGCATCTGACCATGAGGGACATGTGCCCAGACATGACTTGCAGGCTTGCACCCCTGGAACACAGCAGGTGCTGCCTGGGCTCTGGGTGGGAGGGGACCCTTCCAGAGTGGGAGGGGTGTGGCTGCAAAGGCCAGCTTCTAGCACAGTTTTGGGAGCACAGTTTTGGGGCGGTGTGGGGGGACTTCCCTTGGGGTTCAGGCTGGGTGCACCGGGCACTGTGTGGTGCCAGGGAAGGAAGCATGTGTGAGGCGTGTGCTGGGTCCTCAGAGGGGCCTAGTGGGGTGGTGGGGCACAGACCTGAGGTGCTCAGGCGCTGGGTAAGGAAGGACAAGGAGGATGGCAGGGCTGTTCATCTGCTGGAGCAGCCCCCGGGGCACCCCCTTCCCACTCACCACCTTGGGCTGAGACTGCAGACCCTGGGGGTGGGAGTCTGGGCCCCGAGGGGCAATAGAAGCAGTGAGGGGCACCCCAGAATAGTGCGGTTAGATAAGGCGAGTTAGGTGAGCACCTGGTGTGAGAACAGGTGTGTATGAGGTGGGCAATGTGATGGGGTGAGTGTGACAGGTAGGTGTGTGTCTGATGGGTGTTTGTGATGGTGTGACAGGTACGTGAGAACAGACGTGCAAGTGTGGTGTGACATGCTGGGTGGGTGGTTTGGGGGAGCATGGGGAAGGTGAGAAGGGTGCAGGCTGGGGGTCCGTGATGTGCCCTGAGGGGACTGAGATGAGAGTGCTGAGGGGCTCCTCTGCTACTTGGCCTCATGGAGGTCCCCCTTAGCACCGAGAACTCGCCAGTGCCTGTGCCTGTTCCTGCTGTGGCTGCAAGGGCTGCTGTGTGGGGGCCCCAGCTCTATGCCCACCCAGCCTTCTCGAACCATGGGGCCACAGCACGTGTGTGCGGGAGAGGCACCAACCAGGGTGGCCCCTGCCAGCTCTGGGAAGGAGGGGGAAGGGGAGAAAGGGGGGTCAGAGCCATGGGCAGAAATCCCTGCAGTGCGCTTTCCTGGGCGCCTGTATCCTCAGACTCTTGGAGACTGAGCAGGTGAGGACCCCTGTGACATTTTGCTAGACCCCTGCCTGCCCTGTTCCTCATTCAAATTTCTTTTTGTTTTGGTTTTGGGGTCATGCCCTACCATGCACAGGGGTTACTCCTGGCTCCACACTTGGGAATCACTCCTGGTGGTGTTCGGGGGACCATATGGGTGCTGGGGATTGAACCCAAGCCAGCCACATGAAAGGCACGTGCCCTCCCTGCTGAGCTAGACCTCTCTTTCTAATTTAACCCTTTGCACCCACCCTGAGAGGAGAAGGGGGAGAGTGGGAGGGCTGGGCGCGGAGCCTCCTGCCTGGGACTCTACAGGGGCAAGTAGTCTGGGAGAGCATGGCTACTCAGACATTGAAGGTACAGCGGGCGGTGGGGGGGAGGTGGGGAGATTGGCAGGAGAAGAAAGCCAGGATAATTGGTGGGCAGGCATCCAGAATAGGTGGGCGGGAGCTAATAACAACAATAATAACAATAATTTGTCTCGGTCTTAATAAGCAGCCTGCCCTGTGGCTCGTGTACAGCTAATTGGCGTGCAGGGCATTGGTGGGTCAGGGTGCACGGGCCCTTTGGCGGGCAGAGGGGACCAGCTGGGTTGCTGAGACAGGCAGGGTAGGGGTGAATGAGAGGGGGTGAGGGAGTGGGGGAAGCCTGGATCACATGCCATAAGCAGGGGGTTTTGTTTTGCTTTGTTTGTTTTTTTGTTTTTTGGGTTGTTTTTTTTTTTTTTTGGCTTTTTGGGTCACACCCGGTGATGCTCAGAGGTTACTCCTGTTTCTACACTCAGGAATCATTCCTGGTGGTACTCGGAAGACCATATGGGATGCTGGGATTGAACCTAGGTCAGCCGTGTGCAAGGCAAATGTACTGTACTATTGCTCTGGCCCATTTTGCTTTGTTTTGTATTTTTGCTTTTGGTATTTGACCACACCTATTAGTGTTCAGGGTTGACTCCTGGCTCTGTGCTCAGGGATCATGCCGGGCAAGCTCCAGGGGTCCAGATAGGTGTTGAGGATTGACCTGGGATAGTGACCAGCAAGGCCAGTGCTCTGCCCACTGCCCTCTCCAGCCCCGCAGGCACCCTTGCCATGTTTCTCGGAACCCTTGACTAACCTCTTTTTTTGTTTTTGAGCCACACCTGGTGGTGCTCAAGGTGTACTCCTGAGTCAGTGCTCAGAGGACTGTGCTGTGCTGGGAATCAAGTCTGGGCCTCAGCCTGCTTCCTGGTCTGCAGGCGTGTCACCCACCAGCCCCACACGTAGACCCCCAGCACTGCCAGTGTGACCCCTTCAAAAAAGCCCACACGGGGCTGGAGCGATAGCACAGCAGGTAGGGCGTTTGCCTTGCACGCGGCCGACCCGGGTTCGATCCCCAGCATCCCATATGGTCCCCTGAGCACCGCCAGGAGTAACTCCTGAGTGCAAAGCCAGGAGTAACCCCTGTGCATCGCTGGGTGAGACCCAAAAAGCAAAAAAAAAAAAAAAAAAAAGCCCACACAACCGGAAATCAGAGGTTAGGCTCCTGCCAAGCCGCTGCGGGTCCCCACACTTCTTTTTTTTTTTTTTTTTTTAATTTTTTAATTTTTTATTGTGGAAAGTTACAAAGTTACAAAGTTTTCAGGTTTAAATCTCAGTTATACAATGCTCGAATACCCATCCCTTCACCAGTGCTCATATTCCACCACCAAGAATCCCAGTATAGCTCCACCCCGCCCCCTCACATCCCAAACCTCCCCACGTCCCCACACTTCTTGGAGCCATGGATTCAGAAGGAGATGGACAGTTGGCCTGCACCCGGAACAGCACTGCCTGTCACTGCGAAGCATCTTGGGGTGCAGGCCGAGTAGAGTGGTTTCTGTAGACAGCCTTGACTGGGGAGGGGACGGGTCTAAGGGCAGAGGACCTGCTGACCCCAGTCTGTAGCCTTACCCCAACTGTTCCTGGACTCCCTCTCTCAGTCTCACCCGGGTCTTGTTCCTTGGGGGCTTCTCCAACACCCCTCACGGCTGGGCCTGTTCCTCTCTGTGGGGACTTTCTTTTGGGGTGTCCTTGGGCTCCCCAGCCGCAGAGGGAGATCAGCATGTCACCTCATGACTCTTGGAGCTGGACCCCTACCCTGCCCTCTTCCCTCACCAAGGGCCGGGTTGCCTTAGGGCCTTGCACCAGGCTAGGCATGTAAGGGGCCCTTAAAGGAAGACTTGGGGGCCTCTCCTGGTGGTTCAGGGCCTGCAGGCACAGGTGCCAGCTCCACCTCAAGTGTGCCCATTTGAACCTGAGGAACCGCCTGTGGCCAGCCCTGGGCTCCCCAAGTACCTGAACACCTGTCTGCCCGAAGGTCAAGACTGGGGGTACTGGTGGGTGTGGGGCCCTGGAGGCAGTGGGCAGTACAGGAAAGAGATGATGCCCGCCCGTCCCAGCCGGGGCCACGGGCACGTTTCCTGCAAGTGCTCACCCCAGGGTCTCGTTTTCTGTCCCCACCCCAGAGCCGGCCCAGCCCTCTTCCTGACTCCTGCGGAAACCCAGGCATCAGCAGTTCTCTGGTCAGGAAGTGCTGCTGGGCCAGGGCCCGTGGCTAGAGGCCCTGGGAGGACGGAAGGAGGCTGCTGCCATGCCCCCACTCTCCCACACGCGAGTCGTCGTGTGTTCCCCCTCCCCTCTATTCTCCTGCACCCCACGGGACAGACATCTTTCTAGGAACTGCATGTGTATGACTGTTTTCGGGTTCAGGGTCCACAGGCTGGATTTGTGGTGCTCAGAGCAAATGTTGGTCACCTCAGCAGATGCCCCCTTTCAGGGCTGAGTCCCACCCATAAAAGAAAGGTAATGCATGAGCCATGCCAGGGCCCGGAGAGACAGGACAGTGGGGCGGGCACTTGCCTTGCCTGCGGCTGAATCAGGTTCTGTCCCAGCACCTTGGAGGGTCCCCCGAGTCCCACCGGATGTGGCCCAATAGCCAAACAAAACTGCTTGAGGAGTCACAGTGATAGTACAGTGGGAGGGTTGCCTTGTGTGGGGCCAACCCTGGGTTAGATCCCTGGCATCCCACATGGTCCCCCAAGCACCGCCAGGTGTGGCCCAAAAACAAAACAATAAAAAGAAAAATGCACTTGAGTATGAGACTTGCAGGCCACCTGTCCACGGGGAGGTGCTGCAGCATTTGGCATGGCTGCACAGGGGAGCCCTCACAGTGGGAAAGGGGCGCGAAGCTGGGGTCTGGCCAGGGCTGTGCCCCATGCCTCTCAGTGCTTGCTGCTGTGCCATGGCGCTCGTCAGCTCCATCCTGCCCCTCTGCAGGGACCCAGACATGGAGCTTCGGGAGGAGGCCTGGTCACCGGGGCCGCTGGACTCAGAGGACCAGCAGATGGCCAGTCATGAGAACCCAGGTGAGGTGTGGCTGGGTGAAACGGATGAGGAGGAGTGGTGTGTGTTTAGGGAAGTGAGCAGCCCTGGTTGTATCAGGGTGACACCCAGAGGGGATGCATGGGAATCTACAGCCCTGCCCCTGAGACTGGGGTGTGCCCACCACCCTCTTACCTCCCACACTCCTCTCCTCTTGGGGCTCTTTGGCTGCCCGTGTTGCCCCCAAGACGTTCTAAGGAAAACTCCCAAGTGCTTCAATGTTTGATCGGCAAGAGCCACACGCGATTCCAGAGTGGCCCAATGGGAGGGGAGCATGGCCCCAAATGGACAGAAAAGACAACAAGGCCTCATCATGGGGCCAGACACACCGTGTCCTTAAGGTGTGGGACTTTACCAGGCCTGCCTGACACCCCGGAGCACTGCCAGACTGGGGCACACGTGGGTGCCCACAGGCCCTTCCAGGCTTCAGACTCCACAAGGTGGGGCTCCAGCTTTGCCCACTGGAAGCAGTGATGTCCAGGCCACTCCATGTTGGCTCAGAACCCCATGGCCCTGGCACCATGTGACCCTGCAGACAGGAAGACAAAACATTTTCTTAATGGAGCACTGCACAGTGAGACCCAGTTAGCTCCTTCCACAGTCTGCTGCAGTGCTCACCCTGTAATCGGCAGGCCTTGCCTGGCCCCCGTGGCTGGGGATCAAGTGTGCTAATGGGCTCCCCAGCTTGCTGTGACCCCTCACTCCAGGCTCTATGTTAGCTCTGAAGATCCCAGTGTCTGCCCTGGGGATCCCTGGCGGACTTCCTGAGCCTTTCTGGGGAGTCTGCACTGGGGCCAGGGTGCGGGGGAGGAGCCTGCGGTCCCCTCTCCAGGGCGTGCTTGTGTAGGTGGGGCCTTGCCGGGCAGCCAGTCCTGGGAGGGAGCTGAGATGGTCCCGAAGGGTCATTGTGCACTTGGGGCAGGCTTGCTGGTGGCGCGCCCCCAGAACCAAAGCCTGGCCTGAGCCGCCCTGCCTTCCCTCTCCCCCTACCCCACCAACAGTGGACATCCTCATCATGGATGACGATGACGTCCCCACTTGGCCCCCCACCAAGCTGTCCCCAGCCCCGTCGGCGCCCACTGCGGGCCCTCCACCCCGGCCACGCCCACCTGCCCCCTACATCTGCAACGAGTGTGGCAAGAGTTTCAGCCACTGGTCCAAATTGACACGGCACCAGCGCACGCACACGGGCGAGCGGCCCAACGCCTGCAGTGACTGCGGCAAGACCTTCTCCCAGAGCTCGCACCTGGTGCAGCACCGGCGCATCCACACGGGGGAGAAGCCCTACGCCTGCTCTGAGTGTGGCAAACGCTTCAGCTGGAGCTCCAACCTCATGCAGCACCAGCGCATCCACACAGGCGAGAAGCCCTACGCCTGCCCCGACTGCGGTCGCAGCTTCACGCAGAGCAAGAGCCTGGCCAAGCACCGGCGCTCGCACAGCGGCCTCAAGCCGTTTGTGTGCCCGCGCTGTGGCCGCGGCTTTAGCCAGCCCAAGAGCCTGGCGCGCCACCTGCGGCTGCACCCCGAGCTGTCGGGGCCCGGGGTGGCGGCCAAGGTGCTGGCAGCCAGCGTGCGCCGCGCAAAGGCACCCGAGGAGGCAGCCACGGCGGCCGACGGCGAACTCGCCATCCCGGTGGGCGACGGTGAGGGCATCATCGTGGTAGGCGCGCCAGGTGAGGGGGCCGCAGGGGCCGCGGGCATGGCGGTCGCGGGGGCCAGGGCGCCCGGACCCCGCTCGCGCCGCGCGCCGGCCCCCAAGCCCTACGTGTGCCTGGAGTGCGGGAAGGGCTTCGGGCATGCGGCCGCACTTGGCACCCACCAGCGCGCCCAGCATGGGGACGGCGCTGGGGCGGGGGGCGAGGAGCCGGCGCACATCTGCGTGGAGTGCGGCGAGGGCTTCGTCCAGGGCGCGGCGCTACGCCGGCACAAGCGCAGCCACGCCGTGGGCACGCCCTCCGTCTGCAGCCACTGCGGACAGAGCTTCTACCCGGCCGGCCATGGCCACGAGGATGACGACGCTGCCGCGGGCCGCTGCAGCGAGTGTCGAGGTGGGGAGGCCCGGTAGGGGTGGCGGGGCCCGGGGGGGCACCGGGCCCCTCGGGCTTGGCAGGAGCCACTGGTGGCACAGCCCCAGAAATCGGGAGGCGGACAGAGGGGTGCTACGGGCCCCACCGTCGTCTCAGCCATGGCGTCTCCCGCCCTGGCCCTGCAAGAGGCCGCGGGAGCTGAAGTGACAGAGACAGGGCCACCTGGCCACGGAGCCAGAGAGGAAACACCCCCCCTCCCAGGGAAGGAAAGGGGGGGGGGCTTGCCTTCTAGAGTACTCTCATAGCCCTACTGCCTCTGACCCGCTCCTTCTCGCGGGAACCCCAGTCTATACTCCTGTGTTTGGGGTAGCTGAGGACTGAGGAGCAGCACTAGACCCTGCGCCAAGCGCCCCGCAGAAGGGGGGGCGGGGTCAATAAAAGGCACTGTCGACTGCCCCTGCTATTCGTGGTTCTTGGCTTTGGGGAAACAAGATGCCCCAAGTCGCCCCTGCGGGCTGGCCCACCCCCTGGGTCACAGAGGGATGGTGGTTACTGCTGCCCCGGATGGGGGCAGGGCTCCACACTGTGATTAGGGCACTGGCCTTCCATGTGACCGAGTTCCATCCTCGGCACCCTGTATGGTCCCCTGAGCCCTGTGGAAGTGACAAGCACCTGGGCATTTTGCCCTCAGTGCAGCCATATGGCAGCGCCGTTCTGGTACCCACAAGTGCCAAGACCCCCATCAGGAGGAGGACCGTGAGCCAGGGGTCTCCAGGAGCCTCGCCTAGCTCAGAACTCACTCCTGAGTTCTGTGCTGAGGCGGGAGCATATTATTGGGAAAGAAGTTATGGGGTCCGGTTGGGGAGGGGGTACACTTGCAAGGAGGGGTGACGTCTGCGCTTTGTTCCGAAAAGGTGGCAGCCCCCAGGCCTCCTGGGAAGTCACTGAGTTTCAGGTGAGCTGGGGACTGGAGCCAGAAAGGTCATGGCCACTTCCAGCAGGGCCCCTGCGCCAGTTGTGAATGGTGTTCCCATGCCCACGCCTGGACCCCTGTGGGCCGCGGAGTACTCAGTAACGCCACCTGACCCCGCCACACATGATGGTGCCCATGGCTCATCAGGGCCCTCGCACTTCCCTGGCGCTGCCTACTCTGTGGGCGGCCTGCACCTGGCTGTGTGCTCCCGTGAAAACCATTGAGTCAGTCTGGGCCACCCCCACCTTTCCTTCTGCAGCAGCCCTTAACCCCTTCTCCATCCGTGCACAGCTTTCTAGAAGGTTCTGCATAAAGCAAGCACACTTCCTCCTGGGGAGCATTGCAGGGCTTTGCATTCAGTACCCCTGTTGGCCCCTATCCAGCACTGGTAGGTAGAGGGCCAAGAGGAAAGTGGGCTTCTCTGTGGGCCACCTTCTCCCTCTGCTTTTGCGAGCAATGCCATGTACCCCACTGTTTTAAAACCGAAGAAGATAGATGTGCCCCGGCAAAAAATAAAATTGAGGAAGTGATTCAAGCCAGTTTCTTCAGGCCTGGATTGTGGTCCCAGGGGCCTGCCTGCTGGGCCTCCCAAACCTGCTTTTCCCTGACCCTGGGGAAGGAGATTGATCTTGCCTGAAATAACAGTAATGCTGCGGGCAGATAAAAATATAGCAGGAAATAGGGAAGAAAAATACCACCTGGGACCTAACCCAGCCCAAAGTCACTAAGGCCTCAGTGCCACAGGAAAACCCGGGATGCAGAGTCCTGGCCCAGCCTGCCCTGCCTGGGGTCCTTGGGAGAGGATTGTCCACTGTCCCCTGGACAAAGGTCACACAGAGAGCATCAGTGAACCCCATGGACCGCAAACAACTCTCCCCCTTGGCTACCACCCCAGCAACAGACTGGATAGGGGCAGAACAGAAAATTGTGCAAATGAATATGGCAGCAGGAAAAGGGTAATGTGGTTGGGGGTTGCACCCGGCGATGCTCAGGGTTTACTCCTGGTGGTGCTCAGGGCCATATGGGATGCCGAGGATCGAACCTAAGTTGGCCACTTGCAAGGCAAATGCCCTCCCCGCTGTACTGTCACTCCAGCCTGGAAAGGAATGATCTGCCCCCATCCCGGCCTGCCTCTGTCTCTGTCCCTCTCTCCTCCCCTGCTCCAAGGAAACTTGTCCTACCTCACTGTTTCTGCAAATTGTTTCCTGTGAGGAGCACAGGTAAGACAGGACTGACATCCCTCTCCTGCACAGTGATTGCTCACTGCAGCCTGGTTTCCAGCTCCCTAAGCACGCAGGGTGGGAGAACAAGTGGAAGCAGGTGCCATTTGACGGCCACCTCCTGAGCTGCTGAGACGGGAGGCCTGTGCTGTACAGGGCTCAGAGAGGATGCTCACCAGTCTCGAAAGTATCCCCCGAGACCAAGAGGTAAGCATTCTCTTCCTTCTCCCGGCTGCCACCTCTCCCAGATCCTGCTCCTTTCTGGGGTGCCCCCTCCCCCACCCGCAGCAGTAAAACATGTGTGTGAGGGGTGGGATTGCCCCAGCTGTATTCAGGAGCCTCTTGGTGGTGTTCGGGGACCAGAGTAGGAAGGATGGAGCCGAAGAGCCCTGCAGCTGAGCCTATGCTCAGCCCAGTGGGCTAGTCTCATCCCTGTGAGGGTGTGTGCTGTGCACCCACCCCTTCGCCTTCCACCGAACCACACATGGCTGGCACTGCAACTGGGGAGCGGCTGGTTGGTCCCCAACCAGCCCCACTGCACTGGCCCAGGCTGTCAGCACCAAGGACAGAGCCTGGTGGTCCTCCATCTGTCTGTTTCTCTCTCCCCCCCTCCACCCCCACTGACAGGAAAGTGAGGCAGGAGGGGGGTGAGGGGATGATGCATCCATGCCCTCCAGCCAGCTTCATGGACCCCAGAGCTGAACAGTTGAAGCCACCGGCTGTGGAACAGATGGGACCTGAAGTGAAGGTGGTCTCATTCCTGTGCCAAGACAGTCTAGTCCAGCCTTCACCAAAGACAGTTGAGCAGGTGCAAAGGATGGAGGATTGGAGAGCAGGAGACAGGGAGATGCTGGCCTGTGGTCAACCCCAGCACCACAGAGGGTTCCCTGAGCAGAGCCAGGAGTAGACTGAGCTCTGCCAGGTGGGGCCCAAAACCCAAAAAGAAAAACACAAGTGCTCCCACATCTGCCAACTCTCCCCTTTCTGGGCATTTATCCCCCAAACACCAGAAACACATTTAGATGGGCTGGAGAGGGCTGGAACTTGGCACTGCCTCTGCCTGTGGCTGTGACCTCCACATTGCATGTGGGCCCCAAGCACCTCCAGGTGCCCCCCCAAAATATAAAGGCGTATTTATGTTCATTTCAGCAACATAGTACAGTAGCTACAACATGGGGGCAGCGCCAAGGCCAGCAGCAGAGGACAGCCTGAGCAGCTGTGACCCAGGGACTAAGCAGCTGGCGGTAGTGGCCCCAGGAGCACCATGGACACGGGAGTCACAGTTTATGGCAACTTGGATAGAACTGGGCGGGAGGCGGGGGCAGGGGATGATGGTGCACTGAGTGAAACAAGCTGGATGCAGTACAAATACTGGGGTCCATCCTCAGCTGTGCAGGACCCCCGCCAAGCACAGAGCTGAGAGTACCCTAGAGCACTGCTGGGCATGGCCCCCAAGGATGAAAGAACCCCTGGCAGCATGACTTCCATTGACTGCCACTATGCACCCCTGTACCTGACTCACCCATATGACCCCTATAACTAATGTCACCAAGGCTTCATGGCATCACTGCTGCTGCTTCCAGGAACCTTCTGCACATGCAGCTATTGACCCTGGATCATCCCCCGCCCCTTGGGGTCACTGCTTGGGCACACTACCCTCTTCCCCTATCCTGCACGGTGGCCCAAGCCCTGGAGAGCTGCACACGTGCCACATGCTCAGAGTTTATTGGGGTTCCTCTGCTCCATGGAAGAATGCTCTGTGAGCAGAGGGACAGGGCAGAGGCTCTGTTAGTGACCGTGCAAATCACTGCCGACACCAGAACCAGTCTTCACTGGGCTCCTCATCCCAGTCTTCACCAGGCTCCTCGTCCCAGTCGCTGTCCACAGTTACCGATGGCTTCACCTGCTGCAACTCTGCCACCAGTTGCTGCACCTCAGCTGAAAACTGCCCTAGCTTCAGCCTGCAGGCAGCAAGATCACCGGAGGTTTCAGAACATTCCTCTCCCTGCAGCCCCCCCCCCCCCAATGTGCGGACAGCTTGGGCAGAGCAGGCTGCCTTCCCCGTGTCAATCCTAAGACACAGGGGCCCCAAAGTGTGCCCTGTGCAGATGTGAGGTCACCAGTGCAACTCGTTGGTCTGGAACATGCTTGAACCAACTCTCTTTGCACCCCTAACACCACAAGCCAGTCCCAGCTGTGCTGTGGGAGGTGTGTGGGAGCTCGGAGATGCAGGCAGCACCTGGGCAGCCCCACAGCTGAGGTAGCTGCAGTGCCCCCTGGTGAGCATGTGTGCAAGTACCAGAATCAAAACTCCAGAGATCCCTGGCCATAGAAGCTGTAGTAAAAGGAAAGGGGCAGATAATAACCCAGCTGCAATCCTTTGATAATAAAATGATATTAAAAAAGAAAGTATGGCAGGTAAGGGGCTTGTCTTACACATGGCTGACCTAATCCCCAGCATCTCAGATGGTCCTCTAAGTCAGCCAGGAGTGTGCCCCCCCCCAAAAAAAAAAGAAGAAGAAGGGGCACCAGAGAGGTACTACAGAAGTTAGGGGCTAGATTATTATGTTTTTGGTTTTTGGGTCACACCCCAAAAATGCTAAGGGCTCTGATGCTCCTGGCTCTGCACTCAGGAATTACTCCTACCACTCCAGTCCTTTTTTTTTTTTTTTTCTTTTTGGGTCACACCTGGAGATGCTCAGGGGTTACTCCTGGCTCTGCACTCAGGAATTACTCCTGGCGGTGCTCAGGGGACCATATGGGATGCTGGGAATTGAGCCGGGGTCGGCTGCGTGCAAGGCAAACACCCTACCCGCTGTGCTATCGCTCCAGCCCCTCCAGTCCTAATTTTTAATTAAAAAAACAAAGATTAAGGTCTGTACAGTTTGTGACTATAGCTGCCACGCCTGGTTTGAATCGAGGTACCATACTGCCCTCTGAAGAATGCCAGGAGTGCCCCCTGAACACCAGTGGGTGTGACCCAGCCCACCTCCCAGAAAGTTGAATGAGGTTGTGTCATGCAGCCCACGCAGCATGTCCCTCACCCGAGGGGCAGTTGGCTGCATGTAAGGCAAGTAGTTCAGCCCTGCACTGTCCCCAACCCACAACACATGAAGCTTACTCAGTGCTGTCTGCATGCAGCTGCAAACTCACCCAAAGAAGCCCCCTCCCTCCCCGCCGTCAGCCCCATTCCCACTGATGCTGAAAGCCTATGGGTATTGCGGGTGGCACAGAGCCAGTGCCTTAGCTGTGACTGCAGCTCTGGCCCCCATGGGCTGTCTAGGGTGGCAGGGACTCACCCAATGGCACGCAGGGCACAGGATGGGTGTGCGATCCCCTGACACAGCGTCCTCAGAGCCGGGAGGCTGAAGCTGTTGCCGGCCAGGCTGAGGCTGAGGAGGCTCCGGTTTTGGGAGAGGGTGGTGGAGAGCGTCTCGCTGCTGTCCGAGGTCAGGCCGCACTCCTCCAGCCTGTGGGCACACAGCCAGGCCAGGCCCTGAGCATCAGCCATAGCCACTCCCTGTGCAGCTGTCAGATGCCGGGGGGAGGGGGCCGCGGAGACCTGAAGCAAAGCCCGACATGCCCCCGGGTCCCCTGGAGAGTGCCGGGGATGGAGGGTCAAGGCTGAGATCTTGTTTCTGGGGATGGAACCCTGGGTGAGCGGAGGCTCCCAGCTCGGGGTGAGCCAGGGAGGAGTGGGCCAGGGTCTCTCCAGAGCGACTCAGGTGACCGTGCAGGGCATGCCCCTCCAGCTGTTAGGGACAGAGTGAGTGTTTCACCGACTCAGAGGCCTCCCGGCAGCAGCTGGAGAGACAGCAAGTGCTTTCCCCACTGTACTCGGGACACGACCCACCTGGGTTCGACACCTGGCACCCCAAATAGTCTCCTGAACCCCGCCAAGAGTGGTCCAGGTGAATGCAGAGCCAGAAGTAAGGCCTGGATGTGACCCAAAAACAAAGCCTAAGAACATACAGGCTTGACTGACACATAGTGAGGGTTGGCTCAGATGCTCCAGCCACCGCAGGATGATAGGATGGAGGAGGCTGACAAGGCTGACTGCTTTCCCAGAGGGTGCCTGCGCTTCTGAAGCATTTAGGAACAAAGTCTCTAGCCAAGAGGTGAGGCAGTGGCGGGCAAGGAGGGCCATGGGGGGCTGGAGCGATAGCACAGCGGGTAGGGCGTTTGCCTTGCACGCGGCCGACCCGGGTTCGAATCCCAGCATCCCATATGGTCCCCTGAGCACCGCCAGGGGTGATTCCTGAGTGCATGAGCCAGGAGTGACCCCTGTGCATCGCCGGGTGTGACCCAAAAACCAAAAAAAAAAAAAAAAAAAAAAGGAGGGCCATGGGGTGCTTGTGTCCAGTCTGGGGAGACACACTGAGCAGTACACATGCTCCCCCATTGCAGAGGTGAGGCAGGGTGTGCACAACATGAGCTCATGTCACAGGGGCAGGAGGGAGTCATGCTCTCCTAGGACGTGTCAGTAGCACTAAGAAGAACCAAGAGGTCCCCACATTTCCAGGAGGCAAGGAGGAAACTCAGTAATGACTTCGAACAGTGCTCAGAGGCCTCCCTAAACAGGGATGGTGCAGTTTTTCTGGGAGACATCGGCAAGCTCAGAAAATAAGAAGCTCCAAGGGCTTTGAGGAAGCTAACCAAAGGAGAGGGCATGGCCACCCAATAACAGGACGGACCAGCCATAGGGATGGGGTCCACCTGGAAGAGGCGGGGTCAGCTGCTGAGGGCCTGCCAAAACTGCCCATCACCTAGGGCCGAGAAGCAGCTGTGGTTTATTTAGTTATTTATGCTTTTTGGATCACACCTGGTGATATTCAGGGGTTATTCCTGGCTCTGTACTCAGGAATTACTCCTGGTGTTGCCCGGGGGACCATATAGGATGCTGGGGATCGAACCAGATCTGCTGCATACAAAGCAAGTGCCCTCCCGCTGTACTGTCTGGCTCCCCAAGGAGCTGTGGTTTAGAGGAGATGGTGGGTTCCCAACTTGGCCACTGAGAGGGGTATTCCTCGTTTCACCCCTCCCCTATAAGATAAGTGGGATAGCCACTACTGCTGATGCATCTCACAAGGAGTCCCTTGGGTTCTTTCTCTGCCACTGCCCTTCCCGGGTGTTCCTTCAGATGCACTGGTGGCATGTCACGTCTGGCCTGGCACTGGGCTGTGTCCCAGGGCACTGCAGAATGGCAGGGTCAGCCCTTCCTGCTCAGGCACCCCCTTGGGTCCAGCAGGCCGAACCTGGGCCCACCCAGAGTCCAAGACTTGCTCTGTTTTCTTCTTAATGCCTCAGGAGCAGCAAGGCAAGACTCAGCCCCAGCACCCCTGCACCAGGCCAAGCACACCCTGGTTCTGAGTTTGGGATCCAGGCGCCCCCATCCACTTTGGTTTGCTCCAAACACCGAACTCTGACAGCAGGAATGCTGCTCTCCCAGGCTGTCCCAAGCACAAAGTCCAGAACACGAGCACGGCGCCCTGGCCCACCTGAGTCTCATGAGTGAGCTGGTGCTTTGTTTGAGACCCTCGCAGAGTGCCACCAGCCCCTCGTGGCCCAGGGCATTGTGGGAAAGATCCAGGCTGCTCAGGTGCTGGCTCCTCGCAATCACTGAGGACAGGCTGGAGCAGCAGGTGGCCGTGAGCTCACACTGTACAAGCCTGCAGCAGAGGGAAGAGGTGTCGGGGAGCCGCAGAGGGTCCCTATCTCCTGTCCCTCTTGGCTCAGAGCGGGGGACCTTGGGCCAGAGAGAGGCAGAAGAGTTGGCACCTCTGGACAGTTCTACCTGGAATACTCAGCAGGAAGCTAACTCAGACCCAAGTGTTAGTGCCCCTAGATGCCACAACCTGCCTCCCAGCGTCCTCACAGGGAACAGGGCCGCCCCCTCCCACCCTCAGCCTCAGCCCACTGGTGGGCAGAGCTAGGTGCAGCCCTGTGACACTCACTCCAGCTCCCGCAGGTGGCACGTGGGTTCCTGCAGGGCCACACACAGGAGGTAGATGCTGCTGTTGCCCAGCGGGTTCGAGCTGAGGCTCAGATGTGTCAGGCTTGTGTCATGCATGAGTGCCAGGGCCAGGAAGCTGCAGGCAGTCGTGTCCAGGTCACACTGGTTCAGTCTGAGGGCAGACGGGAAGAGAAGTCAGACTCAAGAGCCCCACATGGGCAGCACCATCCTGGGGAGGTCCCCTCTGCTATGTGCCATTAGCACTACAGGGTACATAGGAACAAAGTTTGGGGGTCACTCACAGCAGCCTCTGGAGACCATGGCTGGGTGCCGAATGGCTGAGGGAGGGGTACAGGAACCTCATGCCCCACATACTCAGGTGGTTGTCTGACAGGTCCAGGTGCGTCAGGCTGCGGTTGCCGATGAGGCCCGTGGCCAGGTCCTGGCAGGCCCTGGCAGAGAGGCCACAGCTCCGCAGCCTGGAGAGGGAGCCCCAAGGCATGAGGAGGGTCTGCTCTGGCCCCCCTGCTCCCCTGCTGTGGCCCCCCTGCTCCCCACAGCTGGGGAGGGGCGCAAGCAGCAGGTTCACAAGTCTCGGACACGCCCGCTGGGACAGAAAGAATGTGCATGTGCGTGTGGAAGTGCATCTAGCCTTGCATCTGGCATGCATCTCCGCCCATGTCTGGGCCCATGTCTGTATGTCTGTGCATGTGGGTGTGTGGGAAGGGGGCACACTCCTCCCCAGCAGTAAAGGGGCAGAGGGCAGGAACCTCGATGGACCTGAGTGGGAGATTCCCACGGGAATCCTCATCCTGAGGCAGCACCCCCAGCTCAGGGGCAACCTGGCGAGGCCCAGGGATGCTTGTGGCTTCTGCGCATTTGGCATTGGCATGGAGGGCACTTGGAGATATCTAGAGACCTGTAGCTGGGGGCATCCTCCCATGACCCCACTCCTTCCCCTGTTACCCGTTGGGGTTTGGGGCCACACCAGGATGGGGCCCAGGGCGAGGGAGCACTCACACGAGCTTCTGCAGGGTGCAGGTCGGGGCCAGCAGGCCCTGGCACAGTGCTTTGAGGCCACCCTTTGAGACCTTGTTTCTGGCCAAGCTGAGGACTCGCAAGCAGGTGGCCCCAGCCAGGACTTGGGAGATGACAGAGAACTCAGGGTCTTCTAGCCAGCAGCCATCTAGCCTGCAGAGAACGGCATCCTGGAACCAGTATTATGTCCAGACAGACCCCAGCACCTCTGCCTCTCCCCCCACCCCCACCCCAGGGACACAGCCCGTCTCTCCCCAGGTGCCTGGAGTTGTGTGAATGCTGGGACCTGCGAGGCTGTGGGGTGCAGGTTCACCCCCTAACCTGGACCCTCTTGGATGCCTATGCTGGTGAGAAACACCAAGTTATTTCAGAGCCCTTTTTATTGGTGTCCAGTCTGGGGGTCTAACCTATGGGGCTCAGGGGCTACTCGGTGCTTGGTGCCGGGGGACAAGATGCAAGTGATACCCTGATGTCACTGATGTGTGGGATCCAGTGGGGGTACTGAGGCAGCTCTCTGTATCAGGACCACCAGGGCTGCCCCTGGTCACGTGGGGCCAGGGATGGACCCAGACTAGCCGTGTGCGAGAGAGGCACCTCCTCGCCGCTCCTTGTCCTGTTGTACCCCCGCTCACCCAACACACATTGTATTTTTGTAACTGGGGTGAGTGTTTCAAACATAAATGACCTCCACCAGTTCCAGAGCAAGTGTCGAGGCTGGACTCACCAGAGAGAGCGGAGCCTGCAGGAGGGATGTCGCAGAGCCGCACTGGCCATGGTCACGTCCTCATGCCTGAGGGATATGCAGGCTAGGCGCAGGAGCCGGAGTCTGGGGTTGGCAATCAGGACATGCCAGAGGGGGTCCAGGCCCCGTGTGATCTGCACATCTGTGAAGCTGTGGGGGAAGGGGTGTAGACAGAGAGGGAGTGGTGTAGACAGGGAGGGGGGTGTAGACAGGGCTAGGGGTATAAACAGGGAGGGGGGTGTAGACAGGATTAGGGGTGTAGACAGGGAGGGTGGGGTTTAGACAGGGAGGGTGGGGTTGACAGGGAGGGTGGGGTTGACAGGGAGGGGGTGTAGGTGGGGGGAATAGATGGGGATTGTAGACAGGAGGATGTAGACAGGGGCATTATAGACAGGAGGACATTCTGCAATTTATCCTGTCCCTCAGCCCCTTATGTTCATCTGCTACATAAGCCACAGCCACAGAAATGCCTTTCTTGCTCCCAGCACTGGAAATGGCATGAGAACAAGGGCAGAATATTCTAGGAGAGCTGTCCATCAGGAGAGCCAAAGAGCCACACGTGAGATATGATTCCAATGCTGGGGGGCCAGGAAGATGGCTCAGTGGGCAGAGCACATGCTGTGGGTGCAGCAGCCCTGGGCTCCACATGGTTATCCTACACACCACTGGTGTGGGCCCCAAAATAAACAAAGGAATGAAGGGCCAGAGAGCTAGCATGGTGGGGAAGGTACTTGCCTTGCGTACGGCTGACCCCAATTCAAACACCTTATTTTCCCCTGAATGATTCCAGCAGTAAGCCCAAGTGTGAAAAGCCAAAACCAAAGGATGAAGCTTGGAGAACCCGCACCTTGCCAAGTATGAGCTTGTCTTCGTCCCCTTAAAAAGGAGAAGGAAATAGGGTGTCGTCCAGAGAACAGAACTAGGATGTCAGTCAAATTCAGGTTGAAGAGTCAAGAGTCAAGGGTCAGACCAGGTAAACTGCCTTCACATTTTACAGATCCACAGACCCACAGCAACAGACATAGGTGACCTTAATCTGTAGGGAACCAGGGAGGGTTGAACCGGAAATGCAGCTGGTGGGTAGAAAATTCCCTGAATTGAGCCGTGCAGCTCAGTGAGCGCGGGGCTGGGGGGCAAGAGAAGCTGGCCCCAGGTCTCTGCATCACAGGGACACTGCACAGACCCCGGCGCGGTGTGCTGGCAGGGCTCAGCCCAGGGAAGGGCCCTGAAGGAGGTGTGGAGATGGGTCTGCCCCACTCTGCAGCAGTGCCAGGATTCCCGAAACCTCAGAGCTGGGAGTAGAACCCGTGTCCAGGCCCCACACACAGTCGTCTATGCCGGCTGGCTGGAGAGGCGGTGCGGCTGAAATGAGCCCCCCCTCCCTCTTTCCTGGACAACCAACTCCTGTTCATCCTTCAAAATCCACAGTACGTGATCCGGCCTCAGGTGCTCCCTCTCCCACCCTGAGGATCCGCATGACCCCGTGTCCCACTCACGTCAGGTGCTGAATGCCACAGGTCGGCCGCTGGAGCTGTCCACACAGTGTCTTCAGAGCCCAGGGGCTCAGGACGCTGCCCGTGAGGTCCAGCCGCTGCAGACTGGGGTGTGCACCAAGCACCCCACACAGCTGCTGCCAGCTCTCCCTTACTAGGCTCTGGGGCTGCAGCCTGTGGGGGAGAGACAGAGTCTGGAGCTGAGCACCGCCACCCCGGGCACCTGCCTGACTCCGCAGTGCCTCGGGCCCGGCCTTCCCTGAGTGGCACAGGGACAGCCACACCTGAACCGCCCCGCTTCTGGGTAAGACAGAGGCACTGAAACTGGGGGGAGAGGTGGTGGACGGGTCAGCGCCAGCCCCAGCAGCAACGCCAAGCAGCATCTGGTCGACTCACTGCAGGGCAGGAAGCCACTGAGCACTCATGGTGTGACCCCAAGCCCCCAAAATAGAAAGAGCTGAAAAGGGAACTGGGACAGAGACCGTCCAGCGGCAAAGGCACCACACCCTTGCATGTGACTAAGGGACACCTCAGAGGGTCCCCAGAGCCCCACCAGAAGTGAGCCCCAGCACAGAGGTGGGAGTCAGCTCCAAGCACTGCTGGGTGTGGCCTAACAAGCTCTCCCCTCACCCACAAAAAAAGGGCTGTGGCTTGGTCAGCACAAACCCCCAAAAAGGGGATGAACAAAGCCCAAGGCCACAGGCGAGGCCTCACCTGGGGGGCAGGAGGGGCCCCATCTCAAGGCTGTGATCCTTCTGGAAGATGCCCCCGACAAACAGCTGGAGGGTCTGCAGGTGGCCACAGCAGGGCAGGCAGAAGGCATGGACCAGGAGGTCCATCGGGCAGCTGAGCAGCGCCCGGGCTGTCCGCACGCTGGCACACGCCTCCTGCACCAGCTCCTGCTCCTGCGTCTCAAAGAGGCAGTAGAAGGTGGAGAGAAGGTCCTGGGGGTCAGGGTGGGCCCTCAGCCAGGCCACCTCGTGCAGCAGGGCCTGTCTGGTCTCGGGGGCCACGACACACCCCAGCACGCCCTGCAGCAGCTCTGCCACCCCCCGGTTCAGGAGGCCACACAGGAAGAGGTTCATGGGCGACTGGCAGGCACCCCCAGGCCTGGGCGGCAGCAGGCTCAGGAGCTCGGGGAGCATTGGGCAGGTCTGCCCCTCAGGCAGCATGTGGCTCAAAGCCGCAAAGAAATCCTGCAGGCTCGGGTGCAGGAAGCGGAAGTGACCAGCCAGGTGTGGGTGAGGCAGCAGGAAGTGCCTGTTGACCAGAAAGGAGAGGTGCGGGCTCCACAGCCCGAGCTTGTACAGTGTGTCTTGGGAGAAGACCAACTTCTGGAACCTCAGACCCTCCAGGGCCAGACGGCACAAGGCCTGCAGCATGCACCTCCAGACGGGGTTCAGGTGGTCCCTTATCTCAGCTGCCACTTCCATTGGTGAGAAATGATGAAACACCCAGGTGGCATACAAGGCCGTGAGCGTGCAGTTGTGGGTGGCCAGTTGCAGATGGAGGACTTCCTGGAGGAGGTGGTTCACAGCGGGGACCTGGCAGTTCTCCAGCAATGGTTGGCAGTGGGTGGCCCACTGTAGGGTTTGCCTCTGCTGGGCCTCAGAGTAGCTGTGTTGCAGGAGCCAGTCCAGCCTCTGCTCCACTGAGAGCCTCCCGAGCCACAGGTAGCGGGGGGCCACCAGCACGGCCTTGAGCATCTCCAGGTTGCCTGAGGCTGTGATGAGCAGCGAGGCCTCTGGCAGCAGCACCTTCCGGAGCAAACTGCGGATCAGCACCTCCACAGGCTGCCACGCTGCCCAGTCCGTGCACACGGCCCCCTCCTCGTCCCCAGAGGTCCAGTCTAGGTCATCAAAACTGTCCAGCACGAACAGCAGCCTGTCTGGCCAGGCCCCAATATCCTGTGCGGCCCCTGGAGCGGCAGGCCAGGCCCTGGACAGCAGCTTCAGGAGGCTGCTCTCTGCCGGCCCCCGCAGGTCCTGGGCCTGCAGGAGGAAGATGTAAGAGAAGAGGTCCTGGAGGGCCTCGCCCTGCGCCCAGCCCAGCAGGAGCCTGCGAACCAGCAGGGCCTGGCCTGCACCCGGCTCCCCATGCAGGACCACGGTGCGTGGCCGGAAGCCATGCTCGTCAGGCAAGAAGACCCTGAACAGTGCTTGCAGCTCAGGGCTGTCACAGTCTGAGTCCTGGAAGCCATCATCCTCTGCCGTCAGCCTGCCAGCGAAGTTGCTTATCAGGTATGTCTTGTAGTCCCAGTGGCCCGGGGCACCTGCACAGCAATGGGGGGGATGGCAGCATAAGGGCTTGGGCCGGACACCCCCACCCCAAGCCAGAGCTTTGGCTTTTGGGAACCACACCTGGCAGTGATTGGGGACCACCCCTAGCTCGGCTTGGGGCCCCCCCTGTGGTGTCCAGGGTCATTCCTGTCCAGGGGTCCATCTGAGACACTGGGTTCAGCTACAAGTAAGGGTGAGGTCCCGGCCACCGTCTGCTGGGTATGGGGTGTCTCTTGTCTCTCCATCATCACCTACCTCCAAGACCATTTTGCCATGGGCCAGGAGGCTGGGTAACACAGAGGTGCTTTGCACATGGGGTCCCTGGCACGCTGTGACTCCTGCCTCCTCCCACCCAAAACAGCCATGGAAGGCACCGTGCGGGAACCTTCATCCTCTCCTGGTTTCTTGCCTCGGAACTCTCTCATCAAGCTGCCACAGGCTCTGTGCCTGTCTCTGCGGCTGCAGGTGCCCAGACACAGACCTGGGACCCCAGCTGCACCCCAGACAACTGTATTCTCAGGGCCCTGCTCTGCTCAAAGGACCATGGAGCCCCAGTCAGCTGAGCCAGAAGTCCCGGTGCCAGGCACAGGAACAGATTCCAGACAAGCTGCTCTTCCAGACCCCATTTCTCCTCCCCCAGGCAGTGGCGGTCTGCAGGGATCTGCCACTTTGTGACTGCCAGGGCCACAGTGAGTAGTCGGACAAGTAGTGTTCCTGTCCTGGGGCACGGTACATGGCAAGGATGACCAGTGCCGCTGACCTCAACAGAGACCACAGCCAGGGACATGGGGCATGGGAGAGTGGGCAGGGCTTTGGCCTTCCCACGCTGACCTGGGTTTGAACCGGAGCACAACACTGGGCTCCAAGTACTGCCAGGAGTGAGCCCTGAGCAGAGCTGGGTGTGCCACCCGACCCCCAACAGAGAAACCCAGAGAACCAAAGAGGGGACCCCTGGTCTCACCTGGGTTCCAGCAGTGCACCTGCTTCCCTTTCACCCTGGGCGCAAGTGCAGGAGCAGCTTGGGCATCCTTTCCTCGTTGTCCCTCCATTTCTGGGCGCTGCCAGTGCCGGAGCTCCAACAGAGCTGTGAGAGGGAGAGGTGAGTGTTCTCTGCACGTGTTCTCCCAGGAGGTCCTAAACCTAAAGTTTTGTGAGGGCTGTTATAGAGGGGGGCGTTTGCCACACCCGCAGTGCCCAGGCCAGCTAACTGCAAGGCAGGTGCCTTAAGCCCTCTGCATTAGCTCCTGACCCTGAGCGTGCTCTGACTCTCAGTGTGAAGAGGCACGTTTTGGTCTATTCTGTGCTGTGGTGTAGGGTGACTCAGAGAATGAGTTGGTGTATTGCTCTTATTAGAAACTTATCTGAAAGAGGAACTGGAGAGTCCAGGGATTATGGCCCAATGCTCATTGATTATGGTTCAATCCCCAGCACTGGAACCAGTACCATGTCGTACCACCAGCACTAGGTGTGGGCCCTGAGAGCAGAGCTGGGAGTGAGCACAGCGCCAGGAATCAGCCCCAAGCCGAGAGCCAGGGCCACCTCCAGAACTGGGTGTGACTCTGCCATTCATAAGTTTGGGGGCATTTTTCTGGTCTCTGACTGGGGAAGAAGCAGCAGAACAGCTATGAAGGGGCACTTTGGAGGCCCTGAGGAAGGGTGACAGGAAGGGCCCTGGGACAAGTCACAGGATCTGCTGAGGACGGAGGGAAGCAGCAGAGCCAGATCTGAGGCAGGAACTAAGCAGCAGGACTCAGACAGGTGGGGGCTGGGAAGCAGGGCTGGAGACATGTGAGGGCTCGGGGACCTGGGACACAGCCTGAGGTCTGCAGGGAGGCACCCGCTCGGGTTGGGATGGATTCGCTCAGAATGGGCCGACTCTCCTCAGCACTTATGGAGCGAGGGCCAGTCAGCTGCCAGTGGCTGCAAAGCGCCTCTGCACCCTGGTGTATCTGCAGCTTATATTTTAAATTATTTAAAAAATTAAATTGTTATAGTGCTGCTTTTTCATTTTTGGGAGAGGAACTTGTGGCCACAGTCGGTGGGGCTAGGAGCTTCCCTGGCTCTGTGCTTGGGGCTCTTATCAGTGCCAGGGATCAAACTCAGGGGTCCATGTGCGAGGCCAGCCTGTTCCTACTGTCCTGCGTCCCCTGCTCCTGTGTTTAAGTGGCACATTTCAACTGCTTCCATGTCTCTAGAGAATGGGTGTCAAGAAATATTTTCTTGTATGGGCCACACTTGGCAATGCTCAGGGGTTACTCCTGGCTCTGCACTCAGGAATCACTCCTGGAGGTATTCAGGGGACCATACGGTTTAATTTAAAATATGCCCTACCCACTGTCCTAGAGATTGCGCAGGTTTTCAGAGAAATGCTGCCAGATCCAACCTGTTTGCTCAGCAAAGCTGAAGACATACAGGCTGGGGAGTGCCTGCTTTGCATATGGTCCCCAAGGCAACTGCCAGAAGTGACCTCCAAGTAAGGAGCTGTGCAGAGCCCTTGAGCACCACAAGGTGTGGACCCAAAATCAAACCAACAAACAAAACACCTGTAGAGCACTTAGGCAATAGTCCTGCTGAAGTACTCCTGCTCTGAGGGGACCACGTGTCTGCAAGACTGTTCAGGACACGGGGCTGGGAGAGCGGGGTGGGCATTTGCCTTGCATGCAGCTGACTCGGGTTTGATCCCTGCCATTGCATATGGTCCCCCGAGTCCTGCCGGGATGTGGCCCCCAAAACAAATACAAAGTAATTTTAGTAGGAGTAGAAATACATGCATTTCTACTCATTTCTACTAAAAATAACATATCACATTAAAACAATTGAGCTTAAAATTACCAGGGGGAGATTAAGGACCGTGAAGAGATGGAATTTATGTGTAGATTACTCCAAACAGGGCCCTCTATTGACGTTTCTGTACATAAAAAAATCAGAACTATGCTCATGGGGACTCCAGGTTTCAGGGCCATGCCCAGTGGTGTCAGGGAGGGAAGCTGGTTGGCTGTTGGCAAGGCTAACCCCCTGCACTATCTTACCAGCCCCCAGAAACAATATTAATTGCATGGGCGGTAACAGGAAAAACTTATTTCTAAGAACACATTCAAATGTTCCACCCTAATTACAGAGCAAGTAAAATCTCATTTCTCTGCCATCTAACACAGAACAACCAATGTACAGAGAGACAGAAAACAATAGCAAGAGAGCAAAACTCCCATTAACTGTTAACTGGCCAAGGTGACTACACATCCCATGGGTCCCATCTCTGTGAAATCAGCCTCGAAGCTCAGGGGGACCCCTGGAAATCTCCCTCATTGAAGGTAGGGAGCAGAGGGCAGCCCCCCAATCGCACCCCAGTTTCCTGTCACCCCTCCATCATTCCAGCAGTCCTCACGAGGAAAAACCCATCAAAGAGTGGCTGTGACGGAGAGTAGGGAACGCCTGTCGAGACTGGGACACCAGCAGAGAACAGGTGGGAACGGGGGGAGCCCGCGGCTGGAGGAAACTGGAGCCTCAGGCGAAGCCACTGCCCCTGACTGCTGAGCCCTCTCCGGTCCCTGGCAGTCCGCTTGTCTGGGCCCAGGAGGCTCCCCTGGTCAGTTCTGAGCCCACTGCTGGCCAGAGCACTGCAGGGATGACAGGGACCCAGCACTCCCCAGCAGGAACCAGATATTGCAGGACTTGCGGGGGACCCCCCCACAGCAGCCTGTGAGCAAGGTTCTCCCCTCAGACCAGGGAGGGGCAGGCAGGGCATGTCGAGGACACACTCACCTTTCCAAGTGGCCACTTCTGGACCCACGTCTGCGCCCCAGGGCCTGCCTTTAAGGAGGTTCAGCTGGCACGTGGCAGCTGCCCATTGGCTTCTCGGAAGCTGCACTGGCTCTCACCTGCGGCCACCCTTCCTCACCTTACGCTGCCCCCGCCTCCTGTGTCCCCCACCACAGTGTGAGGGTTTGGGCCTCTGCCTCATTGTCAACGGCAGATGTTTGCGTGAGTGTGAGTAGGCGTGTGACAGTATAAGTGTGTGATATGAGTGTTTATGAGTGTGTGTGAGTGTGAATGTGTGAATGTGTGTGGGGGCAAGTATGAGAGTATGTGTGTCAGAGGTTAAGGCGCTTGGCTTGTCTGCAGCGGACTTGGGTTCAATTCCCAGCACTGCATATGGTCCCCCATGTCAGGAGTGAACCTGAGCACCACCAGGTGTGGCTCAACCCTCTAGGCGCACCCCCAGTCTGTGGCCCAGGGACGTGGCCCAGAGAAGGCGAACGTGCTGTGTGCACAGGCCTAGTTTGAGGCTCTTTACTACAAACAGGAGAACAAAACCGAACAACCCAACCAGCTAAAACCAGCTAGTCTCGAGGGCAGGCTTTGCGTGTGGCAGTTCCAGATGCCATCCAGCACTGCATGGAGTTCTGAATACCCCAGAACGCAGGAAAGTGTCCCCACCTGCCTGCCTCTGGCAACTAAGAGTAGGGCAGGGGCACCTGGGTCAGTCATCAGGTGAACTGGGTCGAAATCTCCACCTCGGATGGAGGCGGCACACATTGAGCCCCGGGCTAATCAGAGGTGGAGATTAAGGTTACCGGGGCCAATTAGAAATGGAGATTGGAAGCACCAGCTAGCGGTAGAGATCAAGGGCATTGGTGCCGGTCAGAAGTGAAGGGGGAGGGTCACGGACCAATCAGAAGTGGATCTTGAAAGCACTGGGCCAATTAGAGTTACCAGTGAAGGATCCCGGGCCAATCACAGGCCGGGGAGGGGCGGGGCAGGATACTTCTTGCAGGATGCGGGAATGCGGGGAAGGGTTGGAGGCTCACAGCCTGGCTGGTGGGTGCAGGCCCTTCTCCCTGCTGAATTCCGCAGGCGTTCTCGTTTCTTTTCCTAGGTAACTTTGTCGAGGTGTCGGAAATTCTGGTGCAGCAGGATAAATCTGGACACAGTACAGCCTCTCGAACTCCGCAGGCCACGCAGGCCTCTCCTGCAGCGTGAGCTGCAGCGCAGAACCCAAGGCAAGAGTTGGGTAGCGCACACACGCCCCGGCCTCCCCATCGCGACCTTTGCTCTGGCCGCAGGGGGACGTGGGGGAAGGCGAATTGCAGGGACAGGAGCTAGACTATTGCCCTGTCGTCCCTGGTTTCATCTGTAGGAGGTACGTAGGCTCCAAGCATAGGAACCTGTCCCCCGAACCCTGCAAAATATGGCTCCTTTATCTCTCTTAGGGACTGCTTGTGGGTTGCAAGTCCTGCCCTGAGACTTCTAGATAGCAGGATGACAGGTTCTGTGGGCACTAGGAGTGAGAGCCCCTGTGCCCCTGCAGAGCCACTCTGCCAGTCCACTCATCTTGCTGTGTCATCATGCCCAGCAACCTCCTGCCGTGTGTCCACTCCTAGCATCCTCCTCCTGTGTGTCCACACCAAGTGCTCGCCTCCTGCTGTGTCCACTTTCAGTGTCCATCTCCTGCTGTGTGTCTGCACCTGTGTCTTCCTCCTGTAATTGACCTCACCCTTGGACTGCCTGGGCCCCACTAGGCATTCTGGCAGAGAGTGTCAGTCACCTGTATGCAGTCATGGGATGGGACAGCGGCAGCAGTACCATGACCCACAGGCCTGAGGACCCCAAGCCTATGGTTTGACTCTGTTATCCTTCCCCAGGTCCCAGTCGAGGCAGGGACAGGTACTGTCCCAGCGAAGCTGCATTGTGGCAACCCTGGCCAAGATGAGTGGCCCTGCGGTGACTGAAGACACAGTGGGCACTGCCCAGGACCAGCTGCAGCGACTCCTGGAGGGCCTGGACCAGTACCAGCTGGAGGAGCTCGTGCTATG
Source organism: Sorex araneus (assembly GCF_027595985.1). Taxonomy (NCBI): domain Eukaryota; kingdom Metazoa; phylum Chordata; class Mammalia; order Eulipotyphla; family Soricidae; genus Sorex; species Sorex araneus. The sequence goes on along the minus strand of NC_073309.1, from coordinate 56,088,498 downwards.
CCTGCAGTGCCCACAGTTGCTACAGCAACGGCCCCCAGCCCTGCCCTGGGTGGCCCTGAGAGGCAGCAGCACAGTAGAGCTGGTGAGCCTGTTGCTGGAGCACTTCCCAGGGAGCACGTGGCAGGAGGTGCTGGCCCACATCTTTCGGCACCTGAGACTGCCCTTCCCCAGAGAGGAAGCTGGAGCGGCCGTGGTTGGTGAGCAGGCGGGGTGCAGTTTGGCTGCAGTTTATGGGGCCCGAGTGAGAGAAACAGAGCAGGGGGTGGTACCTGCCTAGCAAATGGCTGAGCCCAGTTCCATCCCTGGCACCACATGGGGCCCCTGAGCAGGAGTGAGCCCCGAGCACGAAGATAGGAGTCAGCCCTGAGCACCACTAGGTTGTGGCCAAAAAGCAAAACAAAACCGAGTTTGGTCTCTGGCCAGCTCTTCTGTCCTGGAGCTGTGTGAGGACTGGAGGTCTGCAATGCTGGGACAGGAAAGGGGACAGTGACAAGGGCAGGGTACACTCTGGGCTGTACCCTTAGAACATCTCCCCTTGGGGTCTTTGCCACAGACCCTGGAGCTGGGGGCTAACCCTGGCTCTGCAGGTGGGTCTGTTGTCTCTGGGATGCAGGACCCTGTGTCCCAGGAGACTGTGGGCCCCATAGCCTGGGCTCAGCACGTAGTGAGGCTTCTCAGAGACTTGAGCTGCCAGAGTTGGGGAGTAGCCAGAGTTGGGGTACAGGCAGCCCTAGACTCTGCAGCTGGTTGGAGCAATGATAACCAGTACTAGGGAGCTCACCCTTTGAGGCTGCCCACCCCGCCTTCCCACGCAGTGTTCCCCATGTCCATATCCCACCTCTCATCAATTTCAGGGCCCACTCAGGGGCAGGAACCCCAAGACCCAAGGAAGGAAGCATCAGGGTTGCAAGAACACCAAGACATAGTGCAAGAGGACCCCGAAATGCCAGAAGAAGAAAAAGGTTTGTAGGTGACCTCCCTGGTAATTCTATGTTTCTGAGGGGAGGGGTCCTCCTCTGCCATCTGTTCCATTAGGGGGTGCCCCAAGGCGTGCTTCCACATGGATGTTTGTCCATAGAGCCCAACACCTGCTGTTGTGTTAGTGGTGCCTTGTAAAACACCATCATGGAACAAGCTGAGGTGGATTTTTTATTTTGTTGCTGTTTTTTGGTTTGGGGCCACACCTGACTATACTCAGGAGTTCCTCCTGGCTCTGCACTCAGCAATCACTCCTGGAGGTACTCAGGAGACCGTATGAGATGCTGGGGGTGGAACCTGGGTCGTCCTCATGGAGGGAAGCACCTTATCGCTGTACTATCACTCTGGCCTCAGTGGTTTGTTTTTTTTGGCTGGGGGTCAGCCTTCATCCCCCTCACTTAACCCTCCACCTCCCCTCTGCAAACCACCCTTTGTTCTTGCAGTCTGAGGAGAAGGACACCTTTTTTTTTTTTTCTTTTTTGGGTCACACCCAGTGATGCACAGAGGTTACTCCTGGCTCATGCACTCAGAAATCACTCCTGGCAGTGCTTGGGGGACTATACCGGATGCTGGGGATTGAACCTGAGTCAGCCGCGTGCAAGGCAAATGCCCTACCCACTGTGCTATCGCTCCAGCTCCACAAGGACTCCTTTCTTTAGTCTTATCGGCTTCTTTTGATTGACCCCTTCCTGTCCATTAAATTCCAGGCATTTCTGGTGGGGCAGAATCCCCTCCAGCCCCCCATTCTTACAAAGGTCATAGGCCTTCATTTTCTGGGGCTGCCTGGAGTCCCATGGTGCAGATGAAACAAGAGACACACAGTCCCGGCCCACAAACACTTGAAGATGCCCAACTCTTGGCTGCTGTAAGTAATAATACAATAAATCCCAGGGAGCTTCTGCCCTCCCATTCATGTTTTGGTCCTCTGGGAAATATTTCAGTGGTGGGATTGTTACAGCAGAATTGGGAGCTTCTGGGTTCTTGCGGACCATGATTCTGAACAGCATGTAACCACCAGATAGATGTCTTTGGTGAGACAGCCCTTAGCCTCAGGCTCTGGGCTACAGCCCAAGACCTGTGCTTATTTGCTTTCTGTATCCCTGCCCCTTAGCTAGTATTGCTTTCTGATTGGCTAAGCTTTATGTAATTGAGCATTGAAACCCAAGCAGTCTGATTGGTTACAAAACCACCAATCAGAGCACCTGTATAAATGGCCAATTAGGGGGTTTTGATTTTTTTGTGTGTGTGATCCACCTTCCTCATTTTCATTATAACAAAACCATCAGCTCCTGTGATTTTGATTATACCTATGATTGACACCTGTTTGGAGAAATCGCTGCATCTTCTCTGTAAGGGTGGAGTCAGTAGGCAAAACCCATCCCCCAAGGCATGGGGACAATTTAAATACTGTAATGAGGGGCTGGAGCGATAGCCCAGCAGGTAGGGCATTTGCTTTGCACGCTGCCGACCCACGTTTGATTCCCAGCATCCCATATGGTCCCCTGAGCACCGCCAGGAGTAACCCCTGTGCATTGCCGGATGTGACCCAAATAGCAAAAAATAAAATAAAATAAAATACTGTAATGAATGACCTGGGGCCAGAGCTATAGTACAGCAGGTAGGCAGTCGGCTTACCTGGGCTGAGTCCCCGGCATCCCATATGGTCTCCTGAGTACCATCCTGAAGACAGAGCCAAAAGTAACCCTTGAGCACAGAGTTCCCCTAGGCCCCTGTCACAGACATCATAAAATCAAGCAGAAGCGGTTATTGATCTTGCCTCTTTTGAAGGCAGTGTGATCTCTCCTGCTCCATCTGGGTCTTTATATTTGTGTCCACCCAACTCAACCTTTTAGGGAAGGGATTACCCTTCCCTAAAGGCCATACCCTGCGGTGCTCAGGGCTTACTCCTGGCTCTTCTGTGTTCAGGGATCACTCCTGGTGGGGCCCAGGGGACCATATGGGGTGCTGGGTCTCGAGCCCAAGTCAACTGCATGGCAAGCAATGCTCTCCCCCTGTACGATCTCGCCAGCCCTCAACTCTTTGCCCTTACCACTCTAGCAGCACACGTCTGCCCTCCCCAGAGAAAGATATCTGCAACAGCGCCGTCCCATCTCGGGGACAACTTCCATGGGGGCTTCCTCTGACCTTTCCCAGCTCTGGACTTCTGTTGACCACTCTCCCTTCCATTCTAGCCCACTGGCGGTGCTACCGAGAGAGGATGAAGGCGGACATACTACGCATGTGGGCCCGCGCCCCCTGGCCCGAGGACCATATACATCTCCTCCACGTGACCGTACTGGAGCACCAAGAGCTGGAGCGTGTCCTGTGCCCTCGTGGGGCCGACATGCGGCCCCTCACAGTCGTCTTGGAAGGCAGTGCAGGGGTGGGCAAGACCACAGTGGCGGCCAAGTTGGCACTGCACTGGGCAGAGGGCGTGCTGCTCCATCGCTACTTCTCCTTCGTCTCCTACATTAGCTGCCACCAGGTGAACGAGATGGGGGACGCCTGCTTGGCCGACCTGCTCTCCCTCCACTGGTCGCCTGATCCCCGGTTCCTGATGCAGAAATTCCTGAGTCATCCCCAGCGACTGCTGTTTATTGTCGATGGGATTGAGGAGCTGCAGGTGCCCCGTGGAGAGGCTGAGAGCCCCCACTTGGCAGACTGGTTCCAGAGACTGCCAGCCACTCAGGTGCTCCTCAGCCTGCTGAGGAGGAAGGCACTGCCCACGGCCACCCTCCTGGTCACGAGCAGGGCTCAGCGGCGCCCGGCTCTGTACCGCCTGCTGCGGCGGCCGAGCTTCGTCACCCTCCGCGGCTTCTCCGAGGACGACCAGGAGGAATATTTTCTTCGGTTCTTTGGGGACCAGGACACGGCCAAGGAAATCATGCAGTGGCTGCGAGCCACTGGGACATGGCTTCCTACTTGCTGTGCCCCGCTGATGTGTTGGGTGGTGGGCACCTATCTCAAGCGGCAGCGGGCAACAAAACCCAGCTTCCAGTTGGGGGCACAGAGCCCCACCGCGCTGTATGCTGGCTTCTTCTCCAGCCTGGTCTCCGCAGAGGCAGGCCTGCAGGGTGTGGGGGCGCACGAGCAATGGGGTGCCCTGTGCCGGCTTGCTGCCAGGGGGATGTGGCAGTCGACAGGCGCGTTCCCAAAGCAGACGATGGGCAGCAGGGCCCTGGCCGCGCCCTTCATCCAAGCCCTGCTCAGGCTGAACATCCTCCAGGCGGTGGCCAGCTGTGAGGACTGCGTGGCCTTCATCCACCCGAGTTTCCAGGCATTCTTTGGGGCCCTGTTTTATGTGCTCAGGGGGACGCCTGGCTGCTTGGGTGGGCTCACAAAACCTCAGGAGCTACACATGCTCCTCAGCTCAGCGCTGGCTGACAGAGCCACCCACTGGGAGCAGACGGCCATTTTCTTCTTTGGCCTTCTGCACAGAGATGTGGCGAGGGAGCTGGAGGGAGTGCTGCCGGCCGCCTTGGCTCCTGCCACTGCCACGGATCAGGTACTCGAGTGGGCCGAGGGGCTGGAGACGGTGCCGCTGATCCCTGTGGGGCATGCGCTCCTCTTTCAGTGTCTGCACGAGGCGCAGGAGGCCAGCATGGTGAAGCAGGTTCTGAGTCATCTCCGGGAAGCCCACGTGGATGTGTGTGGGAACCGGCAGCTCCAGGATGCTGCATTCTGCCTGCGGGATTGCCGGAACCTGCAAAAGTTGCGGCTCTCCCTCTCTGGCCTCCTCCCAGCCGTGGAAGTAGCTTCTGGCGGGAAGACCCCGGGGTGAGTCTGGATCATCCCTCCCGCCCGCCACCCTGTCTGCACGTCCCTCCCAGGGTCCTCTGTGCGCATGGCATGTGCTGGCCACTGTGAGGGATCAGAGGTGCTAGGTCCTTCTAGGTTGACCAAACGTGCCAGTCTATGCACGTTCCCTTTGGCAGCTTCCTGGCACTTTGGTAGAGGGGCTCTCACTTCCCCAGCACCACATGGACAAGGCCTGTGTGCCAGGCCAATGCCCAAAGTTCTGCCAGGAGAGAAGCAAGAGGAACCGGAAAGAGAAGCGAGTCCTCAGGCCAGCACTGTGCTTCCACAGCCAGCCCACCTCCCGCAGAGCCCCGCCCTTCCAGGCTTCCAGAAATTTGGGCCAGTTTGGGGTCTGTGTCCTATCATTGGGACTCAGGGGCTGTTCTCAGCTCTGTGCTCAGGAGTGACCCTTGGCCATGCGCAGGGGCACAAGTGGTGCAAGGTTTTGAATCAGGGTCTGCTGCAGCTGCCACAAGGCAAGTGCCTTATCTCCTGTGCTACCTCCAGTCCCCAGAGTTCTGGACCATTTTGTTTTTCTTTGAGGTCTCACCTGGCAATGCTCAGGGGTTACTCCTGGCTCTGATTCAGGAATCATTCCTGGCCATGCTCTGGGGACTCAGTGGGGTGCCAGAGATAGAGATGTGCAAGGCAAAGCGCTCCCCCCACCCACTGTCCTGTCATCCAGGCCCAGCTCTATATCTTAAATGTAGCTTCCAATCCATCTGTTGGTAGGGTTAGCGGTGACAATGATGTCTTCAAGCTTGTTCTGATGACTTGGTTCCATTTAGTCCTGGAAGAAGACTCCAGCAATATGTATGTGTGTGTGTGTATTTGGGGGAGTTGGGGTGCCACAATATTGCTGTTTCACATCAGCTGCTGTTCCAAAGACCCATTTGCAGTGTCAGGGAGCAAACCAGGGTCAGTCACATTTAAAGAACCTAGGGGCTGGAGTGATAGCACAGCGGGTAGGGGTTTGCCTTGCAAAGGGTTGACCCAGGTTTGATTCCCAGCATCCCATATGGTTTTCCAAGCACCACCAGGAGTGATTCCTGAGTGCATGGGCCAGGAGTAACCTCTGGGCATTGCAGGATGTGACCCCCCCCCAAAAAAAAAACCGTAACCCCTGCACTGTCTCTAGCCCAAGACAATTTTGGGGGCAACGACAGTGGTTAGGTCACACCTGGTGGTGTTCAGGGATCACTCCTGGAGGGGCTCAGGGTCTGAGTTAGGGATCAGCTGTGTTTGTGATGAGCACCTTGATTCCTCGCCTCTCTAGCTCTCTTGCCATGTGCTGGGAGGCCTGCGGTGGCTGTGTGGTGTGCGAGGGCCATGTCTGGTGTCTGTAGTGGAACAGGGACAGGGAGGGTCTCCTTCTGAGGAGACTGGGCAGGAGGATGCGGCTGAAGGTGTCTGAGTGCCAAGAGCTGTGTCCTCTGGGTTCCACCGTGCACACCTGCCCTGCAGGCGTGGGCTGCTCCCACCTCCCGGGGCCCCGGTGATGCTGAGGGAAGTTGGGGCTCCCCCATGCCTCCTCTCTCTCCCCAGAGGAAAGATGGCTTCTTCCAAGATACGCCAGTGGCAGGACATCTGCTCTGTGTTCAGCTATGGCAACGTGCACGAGCTGGACCTGAGTAACAGCACCCTCAACACTCTGACGATGAAGAAGCTCTGCAGAGAGCTGCGAAACCCGAGGTGCAAGCTCCGACAGCTGACGTGAGCATGGCCCTCACCTGCACGAGCACAGGCTTCCCCAGTGGCTCAGAGCCTAACTCCAGGTGGCCTTGGCTAGATGCTCTGGTGTCCGGATGGCTGACTCAGTGCTGTCACTGTTCACAGTCCAGGAATCAGACGAGGCAGTGGACAGAGAGAAGCAGACAGTGAGGGTCGCCCAGAGACCAACAGGGGAGCAGCTGACAACCTTCTTTACACACCCCTCCCCTCCATCATCATCCTTCCTCTTCACCCCTCCCCTGCACCCCTCCCTCCCTGCTCCACCCCTGCACCCCTGTTCGATCTGCTCTGCCTCTCCCGTCATCCCTCTCTTGCTCCTTCCTTCCCTGCACCCCTCCTTCCCTCTGCTCCTCCTCTCCTCCTCCACAACCCTTCTCCATCTCCCCTCTTCCATCACGTTACTCCTCAGAGTAAGGAGAAACCAGCTAAAGAACCATCTTCAAGAAGACAGTTGTTCTCCTCAAGCCTCTTAGATTCGAGTGCAGGGTGTGTGTGGGTGGGGAGGGATGTTACCTCCTTGAAAATAAGGGAGCCCAGAGTGCCTTCAATAGCCAGGAGGCGAGTCCCTGCCTACAGGTGGGCATGGGGGATGGGGCACGAAAGGAAAGGCGGCTCGTGCCTATAGACCCGCATGTGATCGGGAACTCTTGGTCTCTGGTTTAGATTCCCACTTCCAGACTCAGTGCCCTGACTCAGGCCCCCCAGTAGAGCTTTTCATCCTCTGGTCCTGGGGTGACCAGGTGCTTGCCCCACACTAGCAGTGAGTACAAACACGTGCCTGGCTGCGGGTACGTTTAGGGGAGGGGATGGAGTCTCCAGCCCACCCACTGCTTCCTGGCAGGTGTCGCTCCGTGGAGCCACGGCGAGTGCTGCAGGAGCTGCCCGTGGTCCTTCATGGCAACAGTAGGCTCACACACCTCGACCTGAGTGCCAACGACTTGGGGGTCACTGTGTCCACTGTCATCTTTAAGACCCTGAGACACCCTGCCTGCCAGCTCCGGTCCCTGTGGTGAGTGTGGGGGGCCTGCAGGTGTGCCCCGGGGGTCCACATGGGGACCCTTCAGGGAGACGCTGAGTCGGGGGTCAGGGTGGTGAAGCTGCAGGTGTCACTGCCTTGTCCCCCAGGCTGGCGTCTTGCCATCTCCCAGCACCTGCCTGCAGGAAACTTTTCCTGGCCTTGGGCCAAAACACGAGCCTGACCTTCCTCAGTCTGGGGGACAATGACCTGGCCCCACTGCAGGACACAGCCCCACCAGCACCCCCCAAGGACATCCTGTGTCCCCTGCAACACCCCCCGAGGAAGCTCTGGTGAGTCCCCATGGTCCAGTGCCCTGTGGCAGGCTGGAGGGGTGGGGTTGGGGTGTGAGGCAGGGAGGTTCCTGATCATGGCTGAACCTCCATGCTTTTTCTCCTCCAAGAGTTACTTTTTAGGAGTTTCCTGGGACCAGAGAGGTAGTGTAGTGGGTAGGGCACTTGCCTCACACACAGCCAACCTAGGTTCCATTCCCAGAACACCCCATGTTCCCCTGAACCCCACCAGCACTGCCAAGGATTCCCCTTCTCGTCTACTGCTGTGGTGCCTGAGGGCTGCACCGCCTGGCTGTGGGGGGCAGGAACTCCCCGAGCACCAAGGACCCTGGTCTCTGCAATTAAGCCTGGCCCACCAGAGACCCTGAGGGTTGAACTTGCTGCCTCACACCTGAACGTGTTATGGTCCTCAGGTCAGGCTGGCATGATAGCACAGCAGGTAGGGCATTCACCTTGCACACGGCCGACCCAGGTTCAATTCCTCTGATCCCTTGGAGAGCCCAGCAAGCTACTGAGAGTATCTCACCCACATGGCAGAGCCTGGCAAGCTACCCATGGCGTACTGCTATACCAAAAACAGTAACAAGTCTCACAATGGAGATGTTACTGGTGCCCACTAGAGCAAATCGATGAGCAACAGGATGACAGTGACAGTAATGGTCCTCAGGCCAGAAGCATGTGTTCACTCGGATCCTAGGGAGGCCTGACAGGCATTCTCTGTACCTCCCGCAGTCTGGAGAAATGCAACCTGTCTTCAGACACCTATCGGGGCTTGGCCTCACTGCTCATCAGTGCCCAGAAGACCACACACCTGTGCCTGGGGTTCAACCCGCTCCAAGACAATGGGGTGCAGCTGCTGTGTGCCTCCCTGGTGCTCCCCGACTGTGCTCTGCAGAGGCTAGAGTATGTCCCTCCCACTGAGCCCCCCAGGGTCCCAGACACGGCACCCACACGGCATGGCCACCCCCACACAACTCAGCACTGTGGGGAGGCAGAGTCCCAGGCTTCATTTTTGCTTTATTATAGTTTAAGTCCATAGGACTGTCCTAGTTTCTGGGACTGATGGACAGATGTACTGCCCAGCCCTCCCACTGATACACCCGAGACCCTCACTCCATCCCCATGTGCCTTCGGTGATGCACAGGGGTTACTCCTGGTGGTGCTCAGGGGACCATATGGGATACTGGGAATCAAACCCTGGTTGGCTGCATGCAAAGCAAATGCCCTACCTGCTGTGCTAGTGCTCCAGCCCCTGCTATGTGCCTTTGGTTTGCTCTTACTCCCCTGTCTTGCCAACTGTTAGTCCACTCTTGTTTTAGAGTGTCCTTCCCCTCCTCCTCCTGGCACTCGGGTCTGGAGTCCTGAGTCCAGATCATTATGGTCTGTATTGTCCACACCCTTTTTTGGGTGCACACCAGGCGATGCTCAAGGGTTACTCCTGGCTCTGCACTCAGGAAACACTCCTGGTGGGCTCAGAGGATCATGTAGGATGCCAGGGATCTTACCTGGGTCAAGTGTATGCCAGGCAAAGACCCTACCCACTATGCTTTCTTCAGCCCTGGCCCAACACCTGTCTCTGAATACCCCAGATGAGTGATACCATCTGGCTTGTTTCCCCCCTTTTCCCTCAGCATGCTTCCTCAGCTCCAATCACACTGCCATACACTGAGTAAGTCCATCATGTCTCATGGCACACAGTGTCCCTGTGTGTGGACACACCAGTCTCCATTCGTCTCGCTTGGCATTTGGGTGGTTTCTATATTCTGCCTATTTCACTCATCTGAGCACTTAAATTCAACCATCACCTTATTGCAAAGATTTGTCCTAAGGCAGGAAAGACAGGACAGCAGGTTAGGGTGTTTACCTGGCATGCGGTGACCTGAGCTGGAGTCCCCGCATCTCATAGGGTGCCCCAGCACCACCAGGAGAGACCCCTGAGTAGAGGCAAGAGGAACACCTGAAAATTGCTGGGTATGGTCCAAAACCAGAAAACTAAACCAAAAAAGACTTGGCATAAAATCTGCAGGGAGGGAGGGTGAACAAGCATGCAGTGGGTGGGGTGTGCGAGGCTTGAGTGGGGGTGGGGTGTGCCCGGCTGATGAGAGTTGGACAGGCCCATGGAACCTCAGGGAATGGTGTGGTAGCAAGTTTTAGACAGTCCTGGTGGGCTTGCCTGCTGGTGAGAAGCCTCCCTGAATATCATGTGCCTCTCTCTGCCCACCAGACTCTGGTTTTGTCAGCTGGGTGCTCCCAGCGGCCGGTACCTGTCCCGCGCGCTCCTGCAGAACCGGGCGCTGACCTGCCTGAACCTGCGGAGGAACCGCCTGGGGGACGAGGGCGTGGAGGACCTGTGTGTGGCGCTGCGCGGGCCGCACTGCAGGCTGCAGCGGCTGGAGTGCGTGTCTGCAAGATCCGGAAGGGGCCCAGGAGGGTGGGGGGCACAGTGGGGAGGGGCATGGGGACTCAAGGTCTCCCTGTACCTCTCTCACAGCCTGTCAGCTTGCTCCTTCTCGGTCCCCGGCTGCGGGGCACTGGCTGCTGCCCTCAGGGACAACCGCAGTCTGCAGGTGCTGGATGTGGGCGAGAACGAGTTTGGGGACGATGGTATGGAAGCCCTAAGCCAGGCTCTCGGGTCCAGCACCTGCACCTTGACTACACTGGGGTGAGTCCCGGCTGCCCACAAAACACCATCCCTGCTACCCTCAGGGCCAGTGGGGAGGAGGTGGGAACGGCCCATCGGGAAGGACACACCAGCCCCTCCCACATACCACGCCCACACCTGCCTGTGCCCCGTACAAACCCTCCTCTGTACACATTGGGTCCCAAAGCTCCACCAGGAGTGAACTCTGAGCACCACCAGTAGGACCCCAAACCTCCCACCAAAAAGCAAATAAAAAAATTTGGGGGGGCTGTTTTTGGTCATACCCTCAGAGGTTACTCCTGGCTCTGCACTCAGGAATCATTCCTGGCGATGTTCAGGGAACTATACAAGATGCCAGAGGTGGAACTTGGGTCAGCCATGTGCAAAATTGCATAATTTTTTTTACTTTATTTAAGCACCCTGATTTACAAAGTTGTTCATAATACAGCTGTTTCAGGCATTCAGGGTTCCAACACCAATCCCACCTTCTCAGTGTGACCTTCTCTCTATCATGTCCCCTGTTTCCTACCTATCCCCAAGCCTGCCCCCCAGACAGGCACAAGATTGTTTAGTTTTTATTGCTTGTTGCAACATGCCCTACAAAATTACTCTTATATTAATAATTCCCTTTGTCGTGGGGGTTGTCGCTTAGATGTATGGGATGGCACACACATGCTGGCTCTCTGGGGCTATACAGGTGCCGGCTCTCTGAGGTTGCACACGCATGCTATTACATCAGTTTGTCTTAAAATTATTTGGATTCATTCCATCCCTGTTCTCAGAGGAGCTGGTAGCACCTGAAATTTTTTAATTTTAAAAAATTTTTCATAAAGTTCACAAAAATTGTTTACATTCAATATTTTAACACCAATTCCACCACCATTGCACCTTCCCACCACCATTACTTTGAATCTTCCCTCCACCATTCCATCTGCCCCCTAGGCAGATGCTTGTGTAGCTGAGCTGGAGGTTTGTGAGTGTGACTCCCACATACCTAACTTTTGGCCTTTTAATTTCTCAGGAAACTTGGTCCCAAGTTGTTGGGGTCCAGCCAGAGGCACAGCAGCAATTTGGGGTATCAGGAAGCCTGAAGGCACCATCAGGCTGCTGATGCACTGCCCGCAGGTACAGGTTGACCTTCTGAGCAGCACTGTACCCCACAAAAGCACAATTTTTTTTTCTTTTTGGGTCACACCCAACAGCGTACAGGGGTTACTCCTGGCTCTGCACTTAGGAATTATTCCTGGCGGTGCTGGGGGACCATATGGGATGCTGGCTGGGAATCGAACCCAGGTTGGCCAAGTGCAAGGCAAATGCCCTACCCGCTGTGCTATCGCTCCAGCCCCAAAAGCACAATTTTTAAAAAGAAGTTCCACATGTTGGAAAACACCCTACATTTGGGCATAGTGGGGAATGGCATGAACCTCTTTTTTTTTAATTTTTGTTCAGACATGTTCAGGGTTTGCTCCTGGCAGTGATCAGGGTACTATATGGAATGTCGGGGATCAAACCCAGGTCAGCTGCGTGCAAGGCAAACGCCCTTCCTGCTGTACTACTGCTCTGGTCCAATGGCATAAACTTTCTAAGGAGTATGAGCAGGAATATATTGTATCCTCCCCGTCAGTCCTTCAGTCACATACTTCCTCTGCAGTTTGGAATGTTTTCTCTCTAGTTTCTCCATCTCCAAGGACCATCCTTCACACTCTCTCCCTGGCCCAGGTTACAGAAATGCCAGCTAACAGCTGCAAGCAATGAGCACCTCGGCCATCTGCTCAGGGGCAGCAAGAGCCTGGTCAGCCTGAACCTCCTGGGGAATGACCTGCAGCTGCAGGGGCTCAGCATGCTCTGGAAAGCTGTGAAGTCCTCCCAGTGCCCACTCCGAGTGCTTGGGTAATCTGCTGTGTCCAACCCCACTGGGGTAATCTGTGTTTGCAGTGGGTGGCAAAAGCCTGAGTCTGGATGACCCAGTTTCCCATTTCCTAGAACAATGCTGGCAAATGAGAACATTCCAGAAACATTAACATTCATCATCAGAGCAAAAGCAATGGTTCAGCAGATAGGGCATTTGCCTTGCATGTGGTGACCCAGGTTTGATCCCCAGAACCTCTTATCACCTCTGAGCGTGCCAGGAGTGATCCCTGAGCACAGAGGCAAGAGTAAGCCCTGAGCAACACCAGGTGTGGCCAAAAAAAAATAAGTTTATCAGGAGTGTGGCCAACTGTGGAAGAGCCTGGCAAGCTCCCCATGGTGTATTTGATATGCCAAATACAGTAACAATAACAGGTCTCATTTCCCTGACCCTGAAAGAGCCTCTAATCATTGGGAAAGACGAGTAGGAGAGGCTGCTAAAATCTCAGCGCTGGAAAGAATGGAGACATTACTGGTGCCCGCTCGAGCAAATCGATGAATAACGGGATGACAGTGATACAGTGACAGTGGCCAACTCTGGGGACCCTAGTGGGTGCCAAGGACCGAACCCAGGTCAGCTGTGTACAAAGCAAGCACCCTACCTGTTGTACTATCTCTCCAGCCTAAAAAATCAATGAAAGTGTTAAGACATTTTCAAGAGCTCTTCCGAGCTCATCAGAATACACAGATGACTTGTTTGTGGGGCCACCGCTTTCTGAGCATTCACCCCCTGCCCCTGCTCTGGGGAGAGGGGCTCTGCAGCACCTGCTCCATGCCCCTGGGGGAGGCTGGAGCTAGGCTGCGTGACCGCTGTGTCCCTCACCCCTCTGTCCCTACAGACTGGACAGACACTTGCTCCTGGAGGTGGAGAAGGAGCTGGAGGCGCTGCGGAGCAGGGGCTCGACTCTGAAGATCCAGTGCCGGTGGGACTCCAGTGACCCTGAAGCCAGGTGGTGCTGGTGAGCAGGAAGAGGCCAGCTTCTAGGCGTCCCGCCCCACCCCACCCCCGAAGGTGTGCTCGGCCCCGCCCTGGGGGAAGGTGGCTTCCAGAAGCTGAGAGAGCTGTGGGCACAACTTCACACAACTTAACAGTCCTATCTCTGCCCCCCTTGGATCTCCAAATTCCTGCATAGGTTCTGTCCCATTTTCCTCATCCCACTAAGCCCTGTGTTGCTTTTTGTTTTTGTTTCCATTCTTAAGAGGATTCAATAAAGATGAGCAAAAGAAATGTCTTCAGGAACCATGCCGGCAGGCTTGGGGAACCCTACGGGGTGCAGGGGATCAAACCTGGGTGAGCTACATGGAAGGCAAGTGCCTTCTTCCCTGCTATACGGTCACTTCAGACCCCTGAAGACATGAGTTTTAATTGGGTATTTTGGGGGGAAAGAGTGATGTTCAGGGTCCATATCTGGCTCTGTACGTATGAATCACTTCCAGCTCTGGGCTCAGAGGTCAGACCAGGCAGTGCTGGGAGCTGAACCTTGGCTGTGGCCAGACAAGGACCTTGGGGTCTGTGGTTCTCTGGGCTCAGGGGTCTAGAGTTCAAAGCACCGACCAATCAGGAATGAATGGGCAGGCCTGGCTGATGACCTTCAGAGTATACTAGGTGGGACAGGAGAAAATGCTATTTTCGTTTGTTTGGGGGCCACACCTGCTGGTGCTCAGGGTTTACTCCTGGATCTGCATTCAGGAATTACTTGGAACTATATGGGATGCCACTGCACTACTGTTCCAGCCCCTGGAGATTCCTAATGCTCCAGCTCTCCCCAATTCTGGGCCACCATACAGCATGAAAACATAACTGGAAGCCACACCGACGACTGTGTCCCATGCCACATGCAAGAGATGCAGCAGGCCTCGTGCCCTCGGGCAGCCCACCCTACTCCATGACAGGCAGCTGAATTGGGCCCTCCCCAGAAGGGCCCAGCACATCAAAAGCTGTATGATGTCACCTTCATAGCACACAGAAGCAAAGGGGTGAACTAAACAAAAACCTGAGGCCAGAGCGAAAGTACGCAAGGAGGGTGTTTTCCTCACTCACAGCTGACCCAGCTGACCGGGTTTGATCCCAGGCATCCCATATGATCCCGAGCATCAGGGCATAATTCCTGAGTGCAGAGCCAGGAGCAACCCCCAGCATCGCCAGGTGTGACCCCAAAATCACAAAACTCTCTGGATCCTAAGAGCAGAATGGGGCTTAGCAGGTTAGAGGAGACACAGCTGGATTCACTGGGGAAGGGACTGAGACTGGGGTGAGGGAGAGTCTACAGCAGAAAGGGAGACTAAAAAGGCTCTGAAACTGATAGATGACATAGAATGACATTCAATGACCCGGGTGTTGCATTATACAAGTTGTAAGTCCAGTGAGTCTATCAAGGGGTTCTTGAAAATAGAAATATGGGGGGCTGGAGTAATAGTACAGCAGGTAGGGTACTTGCCTTGCATGTGGTCAACCCCACCTGGTTCCTCCACCCCTGCCAGGAGTGATCCCTTAGTGTAGAAAACAGGAATAAACTCTGAGCATTGCCAGTGTGGCCAAAACAAAACAAAACAAAACAAACAAAACCACCCAAAACACAATCTGTTTTCAGCCTTTTAGAAGAGCTGAGCACCGTGTGCTCGCCTGGGTGCTGGCCACACCAGGACCCTCTTCCTCACGCCTGTCTGCCCTGCGACCTTCCTTCTAGCTCCCCTCTGCCTCTCACCGCCCAGGTCCAGGCATCAAGTGTGCCTGGCTGGCTGCCTCTCCTTTTTTTTGGGAGGGGTGGGTCACACCTGGTGATACACAGGGGTTACTCCTGCCTCTGCACTCAGGAATTACCCCTGGCAGTGCTCAGGGGACCATATGGGATGCTGGGAATCAAACCCAGGTCGGCTGCGTGCAAGGCAAATGCCCTACCCACTGTGCTATCGCTCCAGTCCCTGCTTCTCCTTTCTTGTCTGTTCCTTTCAACAACTCCAGAGAAGTTCTTGGATTATGCCTAGGGCTTCTTAAAACCTTGGTTCTTTTGAATTCCATCTCAGAGCCTTACTTTTCCCTCAGCCCCCCAAAACACATCTGACACATTCATTTTGTTTTGTTGTCACAGCCCAGACTGCTCAGGATTTTCTCCTGGCCCTGTGCTCAGGGATCACTCCTGGCGAGCTCAGGGGCTATATGGGGTGCTGGGGATTGGACCTGGGTTGGCTCTGTCCAAGGCCAGCTCTTAAGCTGCTCACTGGACTATGGCTTCAACCCTTGGATGTTGTTCCTTTTGCAATCAGAAAAACATGCTTGGGGCCGGAGCGATAGCACAGCGGATAGGGCGTTTGCCCTGCATGCGGCCGACCCGGGTTCGATCCCCGGCATCCCATAGGGTCCCCCAAGCACCGCCAGGAGTAATTCCTGAGTGCAAAGCCAGGAGTAACCCGAGCATCGCTGGGTGTGACCCCCCCCCCCAAAAAAAAAGAAAAACATGCTTGGGGCTGGAGTGAGAGCACAGCGGGGAGGGCACTTTCCTTACATGCAGCTGTCTGGGGTTTGATTCCTAACATCCCATATAGTTTCCTGACCACTGCTAGGAGTGATTCCTGAGTGCAGAGCCAAAAGTAAGCCCCAAGCATTGCTGGGTGTGGTCAATTCCCCTCAAAAAAAAAAAAATAGAAAAACATGTTACTGGAAAATGTTTAACATGTACTGATAGGCAAATACATTTCAGTCATGTGCAAGTGAAAAATATATATGGTCGAGTTCTCGTTTCTATAGTATACAAAATAATAACTAGTGTATAGTGTTACATCCACATTTTATTTACTGATAAACTCACGCGTTCACGTGTTCATAAGCATGGATAGTCTTCATGTGGCTGTGCATGCCCGGGACATTGTCACCAGATCAGTTGTCCAGGCCAGCTGCTGCCTCAGCAAGACCCAGCGGGCCTGGTGTGGGCTTTGGGCAGATTCTCAGGATGTTGTTGGGATCCCTCGTCTCATTGACCAGTGCAAAGAACGGGCGCACCAGCTCCCCCATGGGTATCTCAGTGAATGTGAAAATGTGGTACTTGTTGCTTAGGTTGAAAAAAGAAATCCTGCGGAACTCGATCTCCAGGAAGATCCCAATCCAGTGCAGGCCATGGTTCACACGGAGCTCTGTGGGTGGCAGCGTGCAGGCCTGGTACTTCCCGGCCCTCAGGCCCACGGTCCAGAAGCCAGCCCGGGTGGAACGCGTGGTCCTTCCTCTCAGCCGGGCCGATTCCTGGCACACCCCCACCTCCCAGCCCGCACAGCTGCCCACGTCCACCACCCAGTAATGACGGCCAGAGCTAAAGGCTGGGGAGCCCAGGACGGAGAAGTAATGCTTCGGGCCCTCTGAGCTGGTCCTACTCATCTTTCTGAGAGAGCGGCAGCGGACCGTCTTCAGGTCTTCAGAAATAAAGAGGCTGGGGGCAGCCGTGGAGGCATCCAGGGTCACATCCTCTGCAGAAGTGACAGGAAGGGGATGGGAGTGAGACCCCAAGACCATGCCCCCCTCCCTTCCACTTACTTCTGGGACTCTGCTACACCCAAAAGCAGGCTTTTAGGGTAACATTGAGTTTTAGAGTATTAGGGTTGGGCTCCTGTGATCACACAGGTTTTCTCTTGGTAAAGACTATTCTGACACATGGACACCACTGTGGAGGGAGAGTGGGCTCTGGACACAGTAATGGTGCTTTTGCTGGGCACATCATGATTTCATTTGATGGATAGAGCCGTTTGCCTGCTCACGAGTGTGAGATAACAGAGGACACAACTGTTGACCTAAAATGAGTGACAGTAGACTTGCCCCAGGCCAAGGGCTCCCTGCGCTCCCAGGGAGGCCACCAGTAGATGTTCATGCTGTGGAGGGAGACGGGACTGAGGGACAGGCTCGGGTCTCTCTTAGGCTGTGTGCCTTTCAGGCGGGGTGTCAGGTTGCCCAGAAAACAGCCGCCATGTTTTGGGGGTCCCAGGGTGATTCTTTAGTTCAGGATGAGGGACACGTCATGCGGGAGACAGAAGGGGCGCTGTTTGCACGTCCTTAGCCCCTGCACCTGAGTGCCCCAATCGTTATTGTGTTTGTGTGGGACCACACTCAGCGGCCCGAGGGCTGCTTCTGACTCAGTGCTCAGGGGTCTGTGCAGTGCCAGGGACTGGACCCCAACCCTTGTGAGACGCATGGCCTCAGCCTGCTAAGCCTGCACTCATAACCTTAGGAAGCTTTTTGTGTTTCGGCGCCATACTTGTGCTCAGCGCTTGTTCCCTGCAGTGTTCAGGTGATGGGAGAAGCACCTGGGCGGCTCCCGCACGCAGAGCAAGCCCTGACCTTGCCGCTCTCCTGAGAGCCATTTAAAAGGAAAGGAAAGGGCGGGAGAGCTAGGACACAGCCAGGTGCTGGTCCTGCCCCACACACAGTCCACTGGGCCCCGCCAGGAGTGACCCTTGCGCGCAGCCACTGTGGTCCCTAACTCAACACAGCAAGAAGCAAGAGCACAAGGTGCCTTACCGTGAAACTTCCTCACGCACGGGTTCATGAGCAGCAGCTTCTCCAGTTGCGGCTGCAGGTCCCGGGTGGCTGCCACCAGCTCGTCCAGCTGGCAGTAGGGCACGATCTCCTTCGGCAGCAACACACACGCACAGCCCGGGCACTGGAAGGTGCCGTTGTCCTCGCTCTGCTTGTTGTGCATGCAGTGGATGCAGCACACGTAGCCGCACTTGAACAGCACCGGCCGCACCAGGTCCTCCCGGCAGCCAACACACGTGATTGCCTCCTTAAAGTGCTCAGCCATGGCTTGAGGGAAGCAGAGGGGGTCGTCAGCGCCGGGTCCTCTAATCCTGGCGCCCCCTCCGTTCCTCTTCGTAAGCACAGCTGGGTCAGCCCTGGGCACCGCCAGAGTGTGGCCCAACACAGAAACAAACACCCACCCCCACCCGAAAAGGGAGGGGAGAGGCCCTGGACTTCACCTGGTGTGACCCAAAACAAAACAAATGAAGAAACCCAAGATATCTGAGATCGTTAAGATGGGGGAAGCTAGAAAACGTGGGTGGCCCAGGCCAACCACAGGGAGCAGCCGCCCCCAAAATAAGTGGCAATAAATAAAACAGTAAGAAAAACTGTGGGACCCCGCCGAAGCGGGTAGGGGCATTTGCCTTGTACACATCTGACCCGGTTTGATTCCTGCATCCCTTATGGTCCCCCAGTGCGCCAGGAGTAAGGCCCCTGCACAGAGACAGCAGTAACCCCTGAGCACCACCGTGTGGTCCCAAAACCAGAAAAAAGAAAGAGTGTCTGGCTTTCTCCAAGGATACTAGAGGTATAGCAGCCCCCAGCCCCCAAGACAAGGGAACCAAACACCCAGGTCAGACATTCTTCTCTACTTTACTTTCTTTGGGCCACACCTGACCGTACTTAGGTCTCACTCCTGGCCTGGGGTACAGGGGTCATGATTGGCAATGCTCTTGGGACCAAACCCTGCTTGGCCTGGAGCAAGGCAAATGTTCTCTGTTGTACCCCACTCCAACCTCTTGCTTCACTGTCTCATGTCCCTCACATTTTTTGTTTGAGATACCAAGAACCTGGAGGGGTTCCTAGGAAACATACACCACATACCCAGAGTCCCCGACTTTCTATGAGCACCCTGCTGCACTGGCCCCTGTGGCCAGTGGGGTTACAGAACCCTCTAGTGGAGGCTGGGGCTGGGACGAGTGAGGTGGGGACAGCTGTCTCTCTGCGGCCAGCCCAGCTCCGCTGCATCCCTGGCACCCAGCATGTGTCCCAGTGTGGCCAAAGAGCCCCTGATGTGTCCCTTGGTTCCTGCAAGGATCCTGGCACCCAAGATAACCTTGGCTGAGTGCATAGATATATTCCCAGGGGCGCTCTCCCCTCTGCCACACACAAGCCCCAGGAGGACTCACCTGGCCTCCACCACGTCCTCCTGTCCTCCTGCTACGAGTCACCTGCAGAGCTGAGTGCAAGGGGACCAGCCCAGGCTCTGTCAGATCTGGAACTGCCCACCCACTTCCCAGCCGGCCCCTCCTTAATCCAGATTGAACCAGAAAGATAAAACTCCCGTCAACAGCCCCTAAGAACTACTAAATAGGATTAATTACAACCCTGGTGCAATCCCTAAATCAATATAATTTCCCATTTTATTTATTCTTTTGGTAGGGTGCTGCTCTGTTGGGGAAGTTTCCCCCCAACGTGCCCAGACACATTTCGCACCGGGCCCCTGCAGACCTGGGGCAAAGAATGACAGGCGACCTTCAGCAGCTGATGGCTGTTCACCTTATTGCCAGATACACACGTTTTATAGAGGGCCTCGGTTTACAGGAAGGCTCAATCACATAAAGTTCAGCATTAGTGGCCTATCACCTCTCCAGCTCTGTTTTGTCCTGGCCCAATCCCCATCAAGGTTAGTTACTGTGGTTAGGATGACTTGCTAAGCATACGTGACAGTTTTCTGTGTCTAGGGCTCATGTGACTAGGAGGTCAAGTGAGGCTCAAGGCCGAACATCTGGTACTGGCTGACACCCTGTTCTTGCCAACTTTGCCCAGATACTCCTTCTTGTGAGGCTTCACTTCTGGGCTGCTTTGCAAGGTCGGGTCTTACCTGCTCCAGTGCCCATCACACCATGCCCCACACTGCTCAGGGTTCTATTCCTGGCTTTACGTCAGGGATCACTCCTGGCGGAGCTCAGGGGACCATATGGGGTGCTGGCAATCGGACCTGGATTGGCCATGTGCAAGGAAGGTAAGCACCCTACCAGTGTACTATTGTTCCAGTCTAAATATATTTTCAATTTTAGTCTTGTCAATCAATTCAGATTTGAAGTCACTTCTGGAGCGAGACTAGGACAGGCTTAGTAAACTGTGTGCAGGTTTTGCACCCAGGGAGTCCAGCACCACCCTCCCCTGAGCACAACCAGGAGCAACTCTCTTGCATGGAAGGTGTACCTTCTCCCAAAAATAAAATCTAAACAAAATCTAGGAAGAAAGGAACGAAGGAGGGGCCGGAGCCATAGCACAGTGGATAGGGTGCTGGCCTTGCACGGGCCAACCTGGATTCAGTGCCCGGCACACCATACTAGGCACTGTCAGGTGTGACCCATAAACAAAAAAAGTAATGAAGGAGATGATGGCATCTGGAGTGTCATTGAGCTTCCTGTCGCATTAGGTCAGCCTCACGAAGGTGAGGATGGAAGTTTGAGGAAGTCACTGGATCAGAACCTTTACTCTGCTTGCAAAGCAGCAGAGACCATCTCTCACAGTGAGATCACACTCTGACTGCGACCAGGAGTTTCACTGTGGAACTGGAAAAGAGGCCAGTGGGTACTGCGCTTGCTTGCCTTGCACGTGGCTGACCCGGGTTCAATTCCCAGCAGCCCATTTGGCCTCCTGAGCCTCTCTAGGAGAGATCCCAGATCACAAAGCCAGGAGTCAGTCCTGAGTGCAGGAGACACTCCCCCTCCCCCTTCCTCTCTTTCTTTCTCTACCCCTCCCCCTCCCCTCCCCTTCCCCTGCTCCCTCTCTCTTCTGCCCCCTCCCTCCCCTTTTCCCCCTCCCCCCTTTCTCTCTGCTCAGGTTCAAGGCCCAGCTTCAAGTGGTGGAGCATGCACAGCTGGAAATAATCCCTGGCAACAACAGTAGGCCTTAGGGTGGGGTTGGGAATCAGCCCCCAGGCACTGTCCTGATGGCCCCCAAATAAAAACAAACAGATAAGAATGTTATTTGCCAAACTCAGTGAGGTAGCAAATCTGTCCTTGAGTTGTGGCAAAAAGGGAGAGCTTCGGGCAGAAAAGGCGGGACAGAGGAGGTGCTCGCAAAGCTGGATACTTCCCGGCACCACACAGACCCCCACCCCAGCTTGCCTGACACGGCTGAGTGTGGCCCCCAATAAAGAGAAAGTGAGTCGTGGTTGTATTTTGTGAGTGCTCAATGGCCACCCCTGGGGTGGTGCTGCACTGAACCTGGGACTCCAGCCCCCTTTCACATTCCTGGATCCCCCCAAACAGGCCGGCCCTCCACCTCCGGACCTGCAGGAGCCCTGGACCTGCGCCCTGCTTGCTGGGAGAATCGCTGAGCACCAGAGAGCCCCAGGCAGAGATCTCTGCGCTCGGTAGGACAGACGCTTACACATAAGTGGGAGCCAGGCTTACCGAGGACAGGACAGGGCACTGTTTCACCAGAACAATGGCAGATAGGGCTCCTGAGAGCTCTGTGCAGGACAGGCCCCTGGGGCCCCTTGAACATTTCAAGGGGCTGAAGGTGATAACTGCACAAATCGGAGGTCGCAGCATGGGACTAGATGGGGGCACAGGAAGAGATGGAGTTGGGGGGGCTTCAATGGAAGAAGATGGCGTACCCCGGTCCACGCTGACATCAGCCATGGACAGGCCTTTTCCCTCCTCAGGGCTTCTCCCCAAGAGATCCGCACAGTCCACGTGCTGCCTCAGCAGTGGGCACTGAAGTACAGAGAATCCATTGGGGTGCCAGGGGGCGCTACGGAAACTCTCAGAGCCTGGAATAAATTTTCTCTACTCACTGGAATCCAGAAGCTTCATCCATGATTCCTCTGCCCAGAGTTTAAAAACTCAATGGGGACCAGAGAGTAGTACAGGGGTGAAGGCAGTGGTCTAGCACGTGGCCTGCCTGGGTTCAATCCCCGGCACCCCCATAGTCCCCTGAACCCACCAAGGGTGATTCCTGAGTGCAGAGCCAGAAGTCAGCCCTGAGCACTGCTGGGTGTGGCCAAAAATAACTTGCACTAAGGGGCCAGATTGGCAGGACAGGAATTGGCACTTATCCGGCACATAGCCAACCCAGGTTCAATCCCTGGTACCTCATAGAGCCCCTGAGCCCCATGAGAAGTGACCTCTAAACACGGGGTCAGGAGTCAGCCCTGAGCACTGTCCGGTGTGGCCCTAAAACAAATCCAGATCTTTCTGGGGTGGGGAGGGCATGTGAAACAAACTGGGCTGGCACCTGGCATACATGGCCTCCGGGCGGTTCCAGGGGTCTGCCTGGGAGCAGGTGTGGCCCCAGCCCCAAATCAACAGACAAAATCTAAGTTATGATTGTGGGTGTCGGCACTCTTTCAAGCTCTGGGGCCTTTCTCGCCGGGTTCCTAGCTCAGAGTTCATCTCTGTGCCCTCTCTCTATCCCCTGAAGTGTCCTCACAGTGCCTCGAAGGTCCCTGCTTTTTTTCTTTTTTTCTTTTTGCTTTTTGGGTCACACCTGGTAATTCTCAGGGATTGCTCCTGACTCTACACTCAGGAATTACTCCTGGCGGTGCTTGAGGAACCATATGGATGCCAGAATTCGAACCCGGGTCAGCAACACAAAAGACAAACGCTGTACCTGCTGTGCTATCACTCCAGCCCCAGTTCTGCTTTTTAATGGGGAGGTGCAATCCCCAGCAGCACAACTATATCTTTTCTTGTTTCCGAGATGCTCAGGCTGACTCCTGGCTCTGTGCTCAGGGATCACTTCCAGTGGGGCTGGGGGACCCTGTGTAGTGCTGAGAATCAAAGCTGGGTCAGCCCCATGCAAGGCAAATGCCTCCCTCACTGCACTCTCTTTGGGGGCCTGTGTTTGTATTCTCTTGTTTTTTTGTTTTTGTTTTTGTTTTGCTTTTTGGGTCACTCCCAGCAATGCACAGAGGTTACTCCTGGCTCTGCACTCAGGAATTACTCCTGGGGGTGCTCAGGGGACCATATGGGATGCTGGGAATCAAACACAGGTCGGCCGCATGCAAGGCAAATGCCCTACCCGCTGTGCTATTGCTCCAGCCCCTCTAACTCTTTTTTCTACCTCCTCTGGAAAATAAACAAGCCATTGTCACATGCACATTTTAATTTCAGGGATGAGCTTAGCAACACACCAGCCCATCTTACAGCAAACAGGAAGGAGAACTCTGAACGCTGAGCTGAGTCAGTGACTCAATGGAACCCGTCTGAGTCCTGGAGGAAAGGAGCACTGACAGCATTGGTTGTGCTTCCGCTGGACCTGGTGCTCCCCGCCCGGCTATCCTAGTCCTCCCTATGGTGGGGAGGGGGCCTGCAACTTGTCCCCTTGAGGTGTCACTGGGATGAGATCAGAAGTGCTCACCACAGGGAAGATTCTCAGGACCCTCTGAGCATCCTTAGCAGGGACAAGGGAGAAGAAAGCGTGGAGCTTCCCGAGGTG
This sequence comes from Sorex araneus, assembly GCF_027595985.1. Classification (NCBI taxonomy): domain Eukaryota; kingdom Metazoa; phylum Chordata; class Mammalia; order Eulipotyphla; family Soricidae; genus Sorex; species Sorex araneus. The sequence continues at coordinate 56,064,955 of NC_073309.1, read as the reverse complement.
GTGACCATGGTGAAGGTGAAGATGTGGTCTTCAGTGGCAGTATTCAGAAAGGAGATGCTCTGGAAAGTCATGTCCAGGTGGACCCCAAGGTGCCGCAAGTGGGGGGTCACGTGAAGCTCTGTCAAGGGTTGGGTGTTGGCCAGCTACCTCCCTTTCCTCTGACCTCTGACAGGATGCTCACCTCCTGGTGCTCCCCAGAGTCCTCGAACACGCCTAGGTCCCCAGCATCCTCTGTCTCCACATAGAACATCCAGCAATGGCGCCCAGAGGTGAAGGCCAGGGTGCCCAGCACTCACGTGGCCTGCAGGAAGCGCCCTTCATGCACTATCCGATGCTGTGGACACTCTTCAGATCCTCAGAGATGACCAGGAGGTTGTTGGCAGGGTTGATGTCCAGGCAGAGATCCACTTAGAAAGACACCAGTGCAGGGATGACCGGCAGATGCGCTCCCTTGCATTTCTACTGATTCATTAGCCGGCACCCACGGGGTTCCCCGGGGAACTAGGCACTTCCCTGAACCCCAGCAGCCTCAGGATCTTACACTAGGAAAGCGCTGCCTGTGAAGTTGGTTTTTGTTTTTTCTTTTTTTTTTTTTGCTCTTTGGGTCACACCTGGCTCTGAACTCAGGATTCCTCCTGGCAGTGCTCAGGGGACCATATGGGATGCTGGGAATCAAACCCGGGTGGGCCGTGTGCAAGGCAAATGCCCTACTCGCTGTGCTATTACTCCAGTCCCGAAGTTGTTTGTTTTTATATTTATCATTCTTTGCTCCTTTGGGGTTTTCCTGTTTGCTTGCTTGTTTGCTTGGTTTTCAGCCTACAAGGCAAACACTAGCCTGCTGTTCTTTCTGTCCCGCCCAAGCACCACTGGTCTTTGAGGAGGTTCCCCGTAGTTCTACAGGGCTGGGACCCCCCCCAACCGGGGCCCACAGCTTAGTACCAGCCTCCATCCAGTGCCTCCTCGCCGCACCCACCCGCCGCAGACATAACTGGCCAGGGAGAGGGCTGGGGGTGTGGACACAGAGACCCAGGGCCAAGAGCTGTGGCATCTGGCCACATTTTGTCTCCTGCCACCTGGATTCCTGTGACAGAGAAAGCCCAAGAAAGGGAGAGAGGGGCTGGAGCGATAGCACAGCGGGTAGGCCATGCGGCCAACCCGGGTTCAATTCCCAGCATCCCATATGGTCCCCTGAGGACCGCCAGGAATAACCCCTGTGCATCGCCAGGTGTGACCCAAAAAGCAAAAAAAAAAAAAAAAAAAGGAAGGGAGGGAGGAAGGGAGAGAGTCCTACAGCTAGAAAGTGAAGTCCCCAGGGCGTGCTTATGGAAGATACATGAAAAAACATCCATGATTGGCCAGGAACCAGCCTATGTTTCAGCATCACCAGCCCTGTCGGGAGCATGGGCCAGGGGGCCCAGCCCTCTGTGCCTAGTCACTGGGGGAGTTTCTGTTTCTAGCTTGGTTGTAAACTAGGAATAATACCAGAAACAGAGTCATGTACAACAACACATGCTCCATTTGACAGGTTCTTCTCGGGTGAAATAAAATCTCCAAGAACCCTGGAGTGATATTTAACTACTAATCACTGTAGTACCTTTGATACTGGCCAAGATTGCTTATTAGCTGTCTCACACAGATCAAATGATCGAAGATACCTTATTCCTGGGACACTTTTCTGCCTTGCAACAACGCAGAAAAGAAACTGGGTTTGTCAGTGATTTCATGCATCTTTGATAAGCTTAGAGTTGGGTGGGTTGATTTTTAATTGAATTAATGGTTTGGGAGCCAAGTGAGTAGGGCACTTGCCTTGAGTATGATCAACCAGGTTCTATCCCTGGCACCCCACATGATCCCCCAAGCCCTGCCAGGAGTTATTCCTGAATGTAGAGACAGGAGTAACCCCTGAGGACTGCTAGGTATGATCCCAAAACAAAAACAAAGGTTAAAGATTGGGGTCTTGAAGCAGGAATGTTCTAGAAGGCTCCTCATGCTGGGTGGAGGCCGTTAGCCCATCAGGAGTAGTACCATGCTTGGAGGCAGGTGGGTAGAGCTCACTCAAGGTTTGGAAAGAGTGAGAAGGTGTCAGGAGCACAGTGGACTGCAGTCCAGCTTTTAGAATCTCAGGAACTGAAGCAATACGACAGCGGGTACTTTCTTGCCTTGCACTTGGGACCCAGGTTCAATCCCCAGCATCCCATATGGCCCCTCAAGCACCACCAGAGTGATCCCTGAGTGCAGAGCCAGGAGTAAGCTCTGAGCATCACTGGCTGTGGCTCAAAACACAAAAATAAACAAATAGAGATTAAAAAACTATCTTCTCATTCGGGTTGAAAGATGTGAACCAAAAGTAGATTATAGACCAAACATGATGGCCACTCAATACCTCTATTGCAAACTACAACACCCAAAAGGAGAGAGAACAAAAGGGAAAGCTCTGCCGCAGAGGCAGGGTGGGGTGGTGGGAGGGATACTGGGAACATTGGTGGAGGAGAATGGGCACTGGTGGAGGGATGGGTAAATGATCACTGTATGACTGAAATGCAAACACGAAAGTTCATAAGTTTATAACTGTACCTCACGGTGGTACTAATTAAAAATTAAAATTAAATAAATAAATGAAACTAGACTTAACTGTGAAAAACAATACAAAACAAAACAAAAAACCCTATCATCTCAGGGCTAGAGATAGAACTGCAGGGAAGACACCTAAGCAGGGGTCCCCTCCCAGCATCACACAGGGCTCCCTGCTGGGCCTTCCCAGAGAAAGCTCTGAGCACCATCTGGTATAGCCTCCAAACTAAATAATAAAAATATCATTTTGCTGGAGGCAGCAACCTGAACACATCAGGAGGATTTTACAGTTGGAAATGGAGTGGAAACGAAGAGCAAAGCCCACCTGTGTCTGACACTGAGCACCTGGGGCTGTCCATGGTCACGGGCAGGAGGACGCCTGGCACCGTGGCCCCACGGTGGGGATTTGTTGCTCCAGGACTGCACCTCTCTTCACTGATTTACACGCTGGAAACTGCAGACGTCACTGTTCTCCCTCCAGTGAAGAAAATCTCCCTCTTCCTTTTGTGTGAACGTGCATTGGTGCCAAGATGCAAATACTCCTGTGAGGGCAGTGTGGAAGGGGAGCAGCCCCTGACCCCCCTCCAGGCCGCCCCTCAGTGGGAGTGGGAGCCCTGGGGCTAGCGTGTACCACCTGTGGCTCACAAATGTGCTGTGTGAACACAATAGCTGAGGCCATGTCGTGGCTGTGCTGAAACCCACAGTGTGACACTGTGCAGTGTGACGTAATGTTAGCGATGAGGGCAGAATGCAGCACCAGGAGCTGCCGCTGTGCTGATACCACACTGCACGGAGCCATGGAATGCACATTTGTTGCCTCTTTGGAATGTCATAAAGGGCCCACACCTGTGGTGGACACTCACCTCTCCTGCACCCCTGTGGGGAGGCAGGCAGGGCCCCTTCAGCCAATGGGGAGGGGGAGCCTGCGGCCAATCAAAGTCAGGTGCAGCAACTTAAAGAGTCCTGCTGGCAAGCACCGCTCAGGTCTTGGCAGCTGCAGGACCCACGAGCACTGGCCTCTCCCTTCTCTGCTCTCGTGTCTCAGCCTGACCCACCCTGCTGGACAACGGTAGGAGACTCCTTTCCTTGGGCCTGGTCAGTGCTGCCTGAGTGGGCCGGGGGCTCAGTGCATGCGGCACATCATCACCAAACTCTGCTTCCACCGCGGAAGCAGGAGAGAAGGGCTGATTCCTGACAGAGTCACACTGGCAGAGTAGCAGTAAGGAAGAGCATCTTCTCAGGCCTAGCGAGGCCCTGGGTGGGAGTCATGGCGCTTGGGGAGATCGGGAAGGCCAGAGCTTTATCGTGAGCCCCAGAGAGGGGAAAGGCCTGTGGCTATCTTGCTCTTTGCATGAAGCAAGTCTAGGAAAAGCTTATTTTACACTGAGTTCCCTTCAACGATGGCTGAGAACTTTGACGAACCAGTGACAGGGCCTAGAAGGGCACATGATGGAGCAGGGGTCAGTGGGGGACTGCATGCAAGCTGGAGAGTGTCTGAGGACAGACCCCCTGTACCTGACCACCCAGCGTGAGGGAGGGCTGGGTGCTAGAGCTTTCTGGCCTCTGCAAGAACTCAGGGACTCTGCCCCTGAAGGAGATGGTTCCCACTGGAGAGGAAGGCGGGAGAACAAGCAAGTCGGTTTGCTTGGTGCAATATCCACAGGAGGGAATTCGCTGTTTGGGCCACATTTCTAGGGTACAGTTTGTGGATGTCTGAGAAAGGCCTTCTCAGGCCGTCCAAACCACATCTGTGTGTGTATGGGGTGGGGGGTGGACACAGGACACACAGTAACTCTTTCTAGGACCAGCAGGGTGCAGAGCCAGTGGGAGGTTAGACCCTTCCAGGCTGCAGCTCTATTTGACTTGATCTACAGGAACAGGACCTCTCCTGTCAGTGAGCTACAGGACTCTCCTGTTAGTGAGCTAACTGAGTGGGCCCCTGGTGTCCAGCTTCCCCTTGCTGGGCCTTCGTTTCCGAGGTCGGCTATTTCACGCATGGTGGCTCCGCCTGGTGGCCACTTCAGAAAGCGCGACTCTGAGCTGACAGGCGTAGTGAGAAGTTGAGGGTGGGACTGGCTGGTGATAAAGGTACCATGGTGGGGACGGGAGTGGACTCCCGTTGGTGGGGTAAGACGAGAGACTGAGACAAAAGCAGGGTGCATAGTGCCTTTACGAACTGGACTATGCATTTGAAGGAGGATCACTGCTGGAACAATTTCAGAGTAACAGCCTCTACTGGAAAACATTTTCTATTAATGAAGGATAATTTAGCAGGGGGAGACTGGAGGGGAGCCTGCTTCCCTCCCCAGGGCTTTGCTCCCCCAGGAGACTGGCTTCCGTATACCCTGTCCTGGAAACTCTGCTGAGGTTTGACACAAACACATCTAACACAGGGGCTGGAGCGATAGCACAGCGGGTAGGGCGTTTGCCTTGCACGCGGCTGACCCGGGTTCGAATCCCAGCATCCCATATGGTCCCCTGAGCACCGCCAGGAGTAATTCCTGAGTGCAGAGCCAGGAGTAACCCCTGTGCATTGCCAGGTGTGACCCAAAAAGCAAAAAAAAAAAAAAATTAAAACACATCTGACACAGTTGTTTCCTGATGTATTGGCAATTGGGGGTTCGCCTGAAACATTCCTTTTGAAGTGGGGGTGTTGCCCACACCTGGTGCTGCTCAGGGATGCTCCTGACTGCACTCAAGAATCAGTCCTCGACCTCATACTTCTTCATCCTCAGCAATGGAAAACAAATTATCTAATGCTTCCTTTTCAGCAGGTCTGACTTTAGGGGAGAGACTCTCCAAACAATAATAGTGAGTTTTGTTGAAATATTGTATGCAATCAAAGTGAAAGTAAAGTGAAATTTATTAGTTACACAGGCAGGCGGGGGGGGCTTAGGGTGGGGGGCTAGGGGCGAGGGGGGGTTTGGGGTGTGAGGGGGCGGGGTGGAGCTATACTGGGATACTTGGTGGTGGAATATGAGCACTGGTGAAGGGATGGGTATTCGAGCATTGTATAACTGAGATTTAAACCTGAAAACTTTGTAACTTTGTAACTTTCCACAATAAAAAATTAAAAAAAAAAAAGAATCAGTCCTCGTTGGGGCTGGAGTGATAGCATAGCAGGTAGGGTGTTTGCCTTGCATGCGGCCAACCGGGTTCAAATCCCAGCATCCCATATGGTCCCCTGAGCACCACCAGGAGTAATTCCTGAGTGCAAAGCCAGGAGTAACCCCTGTGCATCGCCAGGTGTGACCCAAAAACCAAAAAAAAAAAAAAAAAAAAGAATCAGTCCTCACGGTGCTTGGGATGCTGGGGCTCAAGACCAGGTTGGCTGCGCACAAGGAAAATGTCCTACCTGTTTACTATCCCTAGAGCCTGCCGATAAAATTCTTTAGGGCCCTAAAATGAAATTTTTGAAGGGTACGGGCTTCATTTGGACACACTTGGCGGTGCTCAGGGGTCACTCCTGGAGGTGCACCTGGGACCATGAGGTGCCAGGATAGAACTAGGGTTATCTGTGTGCGAGGCAAAGACTTTAACTCCTCCCATCTCTGGCCCCTACACCTACATTTAATGTCTGCTTCCCCACACACCAGAGTAGAGATGACACATCTCTTTTTTTTTTTGCTTTTTGGGTCACACCTGGCAATGCACAGGGGTTACTCCTGGCTCTGCACTCAGGAATTACCCCTGGCCATGCTCAGGGGACCATATGGGATGCTGGGATTTGAACCCGGGTCGGCCGCGTGCAAGGCAAATGCCCTACCCGCTGTGCTATCTCTCCAGCCCCCTGACACATCTCATTTATTATATCTTCAGATCTGGATAGGGAGGAAATGTACTCCTAGGAAGTTTCTGATAATTTTTTATTAACAATTAAGATATTTTCTGGCACCTGGAGGGAACGTAGAGCCTCAGCACTCCAGACTGCTGGGCCACACCCTTGTCTCCAGCCATTAAAAGTATTTTTGCAAAGTGGCTCATTCATAAATGAGGTTTTCTCCCACCGAGTCCCAGTTCAGTGCACTCTGGGACCCTGCAGCGCAACACACATTTAGAGTCAGCTAGATCTCTGCTTTGTTTCCCTTTTTTTTAATTTTGGTCTTTTTGGGTCACACCCGGCGATGCTCAGGGGTTACTCCTGGCTCTGTACTCAGGAATTACTCCTGGATGTGCTCGGGGGACCATTAAGTGGTGCCAGGAATCAAACCTGCATTTGCCACATGCAAGGCAGTTTCCCTACCTGCTGTTCTAGCACTCTGGCCCTGGTTTCTGTTTATTTGTGAGGTGCTGTGGATTGAACCAAGGTCTTATACATGTAAAGCAGGATTTTTTTGGTTTGTTTTAGGGCCATACCTGGCCTTTGTCAGGGTTGACTCCTGGCTCTGCACTTAGGGGATCATATGAGGTGCCAGAGATCAAACAGGAGTGGGTTGTGTGTGAGGCAAGAACCTTAATTGACTGTACTACCTCTCCAGTCCTGCATGATTGGATCTGAGTTAGCCACAGGCATGGAAAACGCCCTACCAGCTATACTATTGCTCCTGCCTCTGAGAAATGTGGGTGTTTTGTTTGGGGACTACACCTAGCGGTACTCAGGACTTACTCCTGGCTTTGCACTCAGATTAGTCCTAACAGGGACCATATGTGGTGCAGGGTACTGAACTTGGATCAGCTGCATGAAAGGCAAACTCCAGGGAACTGGAGCGATAGCACAGTGGGTAGGGCGTTTGCCTTGCACGTGGCTGACCCAGGTTCAATTCCCAGTATCCCATATGGTCCCTCAAGCACCGCCAGGAATAATTCCTGAGTGCATGTGCCAGGTGACGGGTGTGACCCAAAAAGAAAAAAATCTAAAGGCAAGGTCCGGACCCACTGAAACCTACCTACTCCAGCCCCAAGAGATATATTTTAAACTGTGATCATGCCTCTTTATCTCTGTGTGTGAAGTGATATTGCTAGATGCATCAACATCCTTAAAGTCTGTAACTTGCTAGGTCCCTGGGGTACAGAATAATTAGTTTGGGGAGGCCAGAACAATAGTACAGCAGGAACAGCACTAGCCTTGCAGGAACTCAACCCAGGTTTGATCTCTGACACCCCATATGGTCCCCTAAGCAGAGGCAGGAGTCAGCCCCGAGTACAATCCAGAATAACCTAAAAAAGCCAAAAAAAAAAAAAAGTCTGGGAAACTTTCTAGCTTAAGCGCTTTTATATGACAGTGACAGTGACAGTGGCACTCCCAAGCGGTGCTCAGAATACGGGGGTGGAGGCTTCCACCAGGACAGATTGCACTGCTTCCTCTGCAGGTTTTGGGGGTCATGTGAATTGTGAGTGATCTGAGGTCCCCCAAGCTTCATGTCAGGGGAGTCTTGAGTTTCACCTAGTGGCATTCGGGGTCTCTCCCACCTCACTGCTGGTGGAGTTCTCTTCGTCTGTGCTTGGGAGATCATGGGGTACCAAGGCTCAAACCTGGGGCTCCCACATGCAGCCCTCTGCCCCAACCCTCCAAGCACCTCCTGGGCCCCACCACGCTTGGCCTGACAGTTCTCCTGGTGCTGGGCTGAGCATGAATCGACATGAGCATTGGTTCATGCTGAAGCCCGAGCTCGCTGTGGTGAAGTGGGAAGCTCATTCCCCACTGGCCCAAACGGATTTGGGCCACCTCAGGCCACTCTGCACAGGTGATGCTTCTGCTTGCTCTTCCCCAGGTGAACCTGGCCCGCTGCACACCATGGCCGAGTACTTCTTCAAGCTGGGCTTGCTGTGCTACCTGCAGGAGCTGAGGGAGGAAGAGCTGAAGGAGCTGCTGCAGCAGGCCTCCCTGGAGCTGAGCCTCCAGCCCATCCCCTGGTATGAGCTCAGGAAGGCCGACAAAGAGGACCTGGCCAGGCTGCTGACCACTACCCCGGGAGCACTGCCTGGGAGCTGCTGCTAAGCCTGTTCCTGCAGGTCCAGCGCAATGACCTCTGGGCCAAGGCTCAGGCTGAGATGCAGAGTACGTGGAGCAGGAGGGCAGTGACGGGGGTGCCTAAGCCCAGAGCAAGGGGCTCCCAAGACAGGTGCAGGCAACCCAGAGGCCCCTCTGCCGTTCCCAGTCAGACTCCCAGGCTGGCAGCTCCTTGCAAGGGCTCAAGGATGCTGTGCCTGGGGCCGGAGCAATAGCACAGCAGGTAGGGCGTTTGCCTTGCACGCGGCCGACCTGGGTTCGATCCCCGGCATCCCATATGGTCCCCCAAGCACGGCCAGGAGTAATTCCTGAGTGCAAAGCCAGGAGTAACCCCTGAGCTTCGCTGGGTGTGACCCAAAAAAAGAAAAAAAAAAAAGGATGCTGTGCCTGAGACCGGCCAGGCCACCCAGCCCTGCTGGTAACATTTGGGCACAAAGTGGGGGGCTGGGACCAGGGTCGGCCACCTCCTGCACCTCTCCCCCCTTGACCCCAGACTCTATTTGTAACTCCTTCTGAAAGGACACCTGGTGAGAGCTCTTCAGCTCAGCTGATTTGGGTTTCTCTTTCCTTTGGGGGATTCACTCTGCAACACTCAGAGGTTTCTCCTGGCTCTGAGCTCAGGAATCACTTCAGGTAGTGCTCAGGGGACCATATGAGGTGCTAGGGATTGAACCCAGGGTCAGCCACATGCAAGGCAAGTGCCTTCCGTGCTGTACCATTGCTCTGGCACCTGATTTTATTTATTTATTTATTTTTGCTTTTTGGGTCACACCCGGCAATGCACAGGGGTTACTCCTGGCTCTGCACTCAGGGATTACTCCTGGCAGTGCTCGGGGGACCATATGGGATGCTGGGATTCAAACCTGGGTTGGTGACGTGCAAGGCAAATGCCCTACCGCTGTGCTATTTCTCCAGCCCCTTAATTTTATTTACTTTTATTTTTTGGCTATTTTCTGTCACACCAGGCAATGCTCAGGGGTTACTTCTGGCTCTGCATTCAGGAATTACTCCTGGCGGTGCTTGGGAGACCATATGGGATGCCGGGAATCAGACCCAGGTCTACTACATGCAAGGCAAATGCCCTACCCTCTGTACTGTTGCTCTGGCCCCCTAATTTTTTAAATTCAATTTTGGTGGCTGTACATCCAGAAACCGGCTAGCATTGTGCACCCTGAGAGCCTTGTGTCGCTGTGTAACTCTGTAGGGGCAGCATGGCAGGCAGGATGTTAACTGTCAGCAAGGTATGGTCAGGGCTGCAGAGTGGGGTGGCAGGGTTTGGGGGCCACCCCCACCCTCTGCCTCTGATCTGAATCTTAGGGAGTGCCTGTGCCTGGCTGCCGGCCTCTCAGAATGGCGGGGCTGTCATTCCATATTAGGGCGGCCCACCGCACCCACCAGGAAACAGGGACCTGTGGAGGCAGGAGGATCCCAGAGAGTGCTCCAGCATGCCTGGTTTGGGGTCTAGGGGCAGACATGAGTGAGAAAACTTGGGGTTCTTCCTCTCCCCTGCCTCCGAATATGCTTGCTCCATCCTTTGATACAGGATATATCAGATATAGAGGGCTGAACTGTCAGTCCCAACCAAGGAGACAATAGTGTCAGACACGTCAAATAACATATCCTTCCCCTCAAAGGCAGTCACAGAGAGCTGAGAGACACACTCCCACCTGACAGCCTCCAGTCCCGCTCTGTCCTGCCACTCAAGGGAAGGGTGATCCAGGCTTTCCTCTACTTTTTTTTTTTTCCCTAAGCCTTTTGGGTCACACCCGGCAATGCTCAGGGGTTACTCCTGGCTCTGCACTCAGGAATTCCTCCTGGCGGTACTCAGGGGACCATATGGGATGCTGGGAATCAAACCCTGGTTGGCCGCACGCAAGGCAAACGCCCTACCCGCTGTGCTATCGCTCCAGCCCCTCTTCTACTTCTTATTCTTGCTCTGTTGTGGGAAGTTACACCAAGAGGGGCTACTTCTAGCAGTGCACAGGGCCCCACATGCAGTGCTAGGGAGGGCCCAGAAGAACGATGTGTGCAGCCAGATGCATCGGGCCCCTCTCCACCCAGCTTCTCCTGGGGAGTCCTTGTCGTCTGGATGTCAGCTGGTGGTTTCCTCCTTCCCTGCATGGAGTCCTGCCCCCATTTTCTCCCCTCTTGGAGCCTTTATTAGGATCCCTCGGTGGGACCCTGGGGTGCAGCTGAGTGCTGGGTGGGTGCCGTCGGGCTGGCATCTGCACCCCCACCTCTCCTCACTGCCTCCCCACCTGCAGGTCCAAGCGACCCCTACCGGGCCCACATGCAGGAGAGCCTCCGCCGAGTGTGGACTGTGGACTCTCAGCTGCCCGTGCCTAACCGCTTCTACCGAGAGACCACGAAGAGCGAGTACCACACTCTGGTGGCCCTGTGCTCCGAGCCTGCCCTGCAGGAGCAGCTCGCCATGGTGATCCTGGGCGGCCCGGAAGGCATGGGCAAGACCACGCTGCTGAGGAGGCTGATGCTGGACTGGGCGGAGGGCAGCAACTGGCAGGACCGCTTTGCCTTCATCTTCCTTGTCAACTGCTGGGACCTTAACCAGGTGCCCGAGACCAGCGTGAAGGAACTTTTGGCCCACAACTGGCCCAGCACAGCACAGCCCTGGAGGCCGTGCTCCAACAGCCAGAGCGAATCCTGGTCGTGGTCTGGATCTCGTCAAGTTCGATGTGGAGGGGCAGGGCAGTGGCTTCGGGCACTGGCAGCAGCGGGCGGCGCCAGGCACGGTGCTGGGCAGCCTGCTGCAGGGTCGCGTGCTGCCGGAGGCTGTGCTGCTGGTGGCCCTGGACTGCAGGGAGGAGGACGTCCAGAAGGGCTCCTTCCAGGGCCGGAGTGCCGCCCACGTCATGCTGAGTGGCTTCCGAGGGTCAGCGTGCAAACAGTACTTGGGCCACTTCTTCTGCAACTCCCTCCCTGGCCTACGTGGAGAGCGAGCCGGGGCTGAGGCGGCGCTACGGCACCCCGCTGGGGTGCTGGCTGCTGTGCTACTGCCTGAAAAAGCAGCTGGCGCAGGGGCAGGCACCCAGGATACTGGGCACCAGCGCCACGGCCCTGTATGTGTTCCCCTCACGCATGTGTTCCCCTGCAGCGCCAACGGGGAACAACGCAGAATCTGGAGCGTCTCTGCGGCCTGGGCGCCCTGGCCGCTGAGGGTGCATGGGCCGGCGTCTTTACCTTCGGGCCCGTGCAGCTGGCCCAGCACCGGCTGTCGGATGCCGAGGTGGCGGCGTAGCAGCGCCGCGGGCTGCTGGTGCAGAGCAGCGGGCGCGTGGCCTTCGCCCACGCGTGCCTGCAGGCCTTCTGAGCCGCGCTGGGCTACGTGCTCGGCTCACACGGCGGCTCCGTGGCGCAGTTGCTGGAGGCCTCGCTGGGCGCGGCCTGTGGTGTCCTGGCGCGCGTTGCCGTCTTCCTGGTGGGCCTCATGACCGAGAACCTGCTGCACGCGCTGGGCGTGGCTCGCGGGGCCTCCAGACCCGGGCCCAGGTGATGGCTGGCCTGCGGGACTCTGCCGAGTGCCACGTGGCCCGGCGCCCCGGGAACCTGCACGAGCTGTTCAGCTGCCTGTACCAAACGCAGGACCAGGACTTTGTGGGCAAGATGATGGACCTGTTCCCCGACCTGACCTTGACTCTGCGCGGCACCGAGTCGCTCCTCCTCACCTCCTTCTGCCTCTGAAGCTTCAGGAAGCTGAGGAAACTCCACCTGCTGCTCGACCCCTCCTTCGCCAGCCCGGCAGAGTGAGTCTGTGCCTCGGACCGAGGAGGGGCCACGGCAGGCCCACCCACGTCTGCACGTCGGTGTCTTCTAGTCACCCCACCCAACGGGACACCCCCACAGACCCTGTTCCCTTCCTGGTCTGGACAGGACCCCGGGCCCCCACAGCACCACATGGTCCACCAAGCATGG